>NC_035440.2:46183866-46810077 GCF_002127325.2 Helianthus annuus | reverse complement strand
GGGGTCAAAAGGGTCTGCTAATCTCCAAGTCACCAGAACTCGTAACATTTTTTTAAGAATAACATACGTGTAATATTCTAGGATATGATAATTTACAAATGTTAAATGCATATACATGAAATTGTCCTAACAATGCTCTTAGTGTAATATTCTAGGAATATGATAATTTACAAATGTTAAATGTATACCATACCTGGGGCGATGTAGCCATAGGAACCTGCAATCACTGACATCGACTCGTCGCAATGGATGAGCTTGGCTACCCCAAAGTCAGCCACCCGCGCCTCCATCTCACCATCCAACAGAATGTTGCTAGGTTTCAAATCACGATGAACAACCACTGGATCACAATCGTGGTGGAGGTAGCAAATCCCCTGAGCCACCCCTAACGCGATCTTGTATCTTGTGAACCAATCCCCGACCAAATTGTCACATTTGTTCTTCCCGTGCAACAAATCATCTAAACTGCCATTAGGCATGTACTCATAGAGCAACATAGTACATTCTTTGTTGCTGCAGCATCCTAACAACCTTACTATGTTCCTATGCCTCACATTACCCAATACCTCCACCTCGGCCAACACGCCTTTCCTCCGTCGGATCGTCTCCTTGTTCTTTCCCCGCAGCTTTTTCACCGCTATGATCTCGCCACCTGGCATTTCTGTTTTGTACACGGTTCCTGTAGACCCCGTCCCTATGATCTTACCTGTCATAGATAAACTCTCAACCACATCATCCGCGGTAAAATTTAACCGTTGGAAAGCAGTTAATTTCCACGGCCGCGTCTCCGCTTCTTCCGCCACGAACCCTTTATGATAATTCGCTCGGAAGAACCGAATTCCGGCCACAAGAATAAACAAACCGACGCCAAACGCTGCGGCCATAATCCACATGATTGCACCCGTAGACTTCTTCGACTGAATCCGTTTCACTTCGGGTTCAGCTTCGGCCCCACATGGTTTGTTAATAACTCTACCACAAAGTCCTTCATTTCCGGTGAACGACGACGGATGCAGGCTCGAAAACGCGATCCCCGACGAAGGCACGGGTCCCGTGAGCTGATTATACGAAACATTGAACGCTTCGAGCGTACGACAGTTACCAAAAGTCGAAGGAATGGTACCAGTGAGCAGATTATGCGATAGATCAACTTCGGTTATCGACGGAAGCGATGAAATCTCCATCGGAATAACGCTTGAAATCGAATTATCTCGTAGATTCAACGTAAGTAGCTTCACACAATGATCAATATCCAAAGGTATTCCACCACTCAAATTGTTACCTTCCAGTTCAATTTTGTAAAGCTTTCTACAACTTCCAAATTTCGGAATTCTGCCTTTGATCTTACTAAAACTCGCTGAAAATATCTGTAAACTCGGCGAATTCCATATGTTTTCCGGCAACTCGTCTTCGAATGAATTTTCAGATACATTCAAGTACTCCAGATTAGGAGCATTGGACAAATCAGCCGGAAACGGTCCGGTGAAACTGTTTTTACTCATCTCCATGAACGAGATGTTAGGTAAACTACCAAATCCGAAGGGAATAGACCCGTTTAAACCGTTGTTATGGATACGAAACCGGTACAAAGAAGTGCATTTCGCTAGAGACTGCGGAAGCGGACCCGAAAACTTGTTCGAAAACAGAAGTAATTTCGTTAACGTGTTGCCGAGACAGAGATTCGGAGGGATTGGACCGGAGAGATAGTTTGAAGAAACGTCGAGTCTTTGTAACTTTGAATTCATACCGAGTTTTTGTGGTAACGATCCGGTGAGTGAATTGTTCCAGAGAAACAGATATTCGAGCATCGGAAGCTCGCCTACACCTTCCGGAATGCTTCCGGATAAGTTGTTGTTCATTAGACTTAATCTTTTTATATTTTTGAGCGATGAGATTTCCTCCGGTATGCTACCGGAAAGGCTGTTATCAGACAAATCTAAAATCTCAACGGATTCTAATTTTCCGATATCCGCCGGAATTTCACCGTGAAAATTGTTTTTGAAAATATACAACGTTTGAAGCTTTGTCAGGTTTGTAACACCAATCGGAAATTCTCCGGAAAGATTATTGTTTGACATGTCAAGAAATGACAGATTGGAAAACGAAGCGAACTGAACCGGAACCTCGCCGGAGAATGCGTTGTATCCGATTTCCAAATGCTCTAACGACGTTAACCGGCCTAATGTTGCCGGAATTTGACCAGTGAGAGCGTTACCGGCGAGTTGTAAGAACTTTAACCGCTGGAATCCACCGTAACTGTGAGGAATTTCACCATCGAAATAGCTTCCACCGAGGTTTAAATGTTCGAGATACCTTAACCGAACAAACTCCGTTGGCAATGGGCCTACGAAGCTGTTACTGTAAGCATCAAAGAATGTTAGAAACTTCAGTTTCGAAATTCCCGGAGGAAAACTCGAACTGAAAACGTTATGGTTGATATCGAGAGTTTGAAGAAAAGGTAGTTCGAATATTGCAGTTGGAAAAGGACCAGTGAATTGGTTCCCACTGATGTTTAAAAACCGTAAACCGGTTAAGTATCGGATATTCTTTGGAATTGTTCCGGATACATTTCGGTTAGAGATGTCCAACGAATGAATTTGGCGTGTTCCGGGGTCACACGTGACCCCGGACCACGCACACCAAAACGAGTCCGGGACAGAGACTGGACCAGTCCCTGCCCTGGACTCGGACTGAGACTGTGACACCTCCCATTCATGAAATGAATTTAGAGGGTCTTTCAAAGATGCTTTTAGTGAGAGAAGTGCAACAAGCTCTGACTGAAGAGCAGATGCGGTGGATAAGAATAACATGAAGAAGAAGAAGAACAGGAAAGAAGGCGGCGGAGGAGGGTGGCGGTGAGGGTGGTCCATGATGATTGAAATGGTGGCAGTGAATTGTGGGAGAAAAGGTAGTGGATTTAAGGGAGGGGAGGGTATGAAGTGGTGCTTTTTAGGAGTGGTGAGTGCAGAGGATGTTTCATGATGATTGTGCTGTTGAGTGGGGTTTGTTTGGTGTGAAGAAAGGAGAAGAAGCAGAGGCCACGCTCTTAAACCGGTATGTCTTCTTTCTTTGCTTGCTTATTATCACTTACTTCTGTTCATTCACACCTTGCTTTTTCCCTCTTACTTTTTCTTTTGAATTTTATTTTTATTTTTTTCTTTTTCTTTTTCACTCACATGAACCAACCAGTATATATAAGATTTTATATATGATAAGCATGTATTAACTTGATTTTTTTATTTAGTGTAAAATAAATACATTTGTATTTTTTATTTAGTGTAAAATAAATACATTTGTATCTTTTTATGAAACTAATTAATCAGTTATATAATTCCGTACCCTACTTTTTCTTTATGTTTTTACTAGAAGCACGTTCGTTTCAAAATCAATAATTATCTTGAGAAGTAAATGAATCGTATAATGAAATTGTAACTTTTGTTTTAAGTGTGATATATTATTATACATGTCGGTTAGATATTTGTCAACGTCGCGATCTTTTTCGCTCTCACTAGATTATTATTATTGCGCTATGTATAACAATATTATATGATTTCCATAGTTGTTAACATAATATTGTTTCTGAATATAATAAGTTTCTCTTTGATATTTCAGCAAAACATTGATTTAAAAATTATTCTATATAATATATTAAAGATTTGTTACATTTGTGTATATATGCCAGAAGGATAAAAAGTTTAAGCATATAATTTTGTTGTTGACTTTTTGTTAACAGGGAATTGAGGAGTTGGATGACCGAAAGTTGCATGCAAACTGCAAAAAAGAAGGAAGGTAAGAAGAGAAAACATGTGATGGAATATGGAAATATGAAATGAAATGCAACCGTCTCGTAATTTATGTTACTTTTTAAATACGTTTATATTTATATCATATTCTAAGATTTTGTCTTTAACTTGCCATATATTCCGCCGTATAAAATCATTCCTTTTGTACCTTTAACTAGTTTTTTCCTCGTCCGTGTTGTGAGACACTAAGCCGAATATTCCTCTCTTGTAATATGTACATCTGTGTTTCAGTTACTTGTACAAATTACTCATAACACGATCTCAAAAAAAAAAAAAAGTTATATCAAGTCAAACAATTAAAACAAAACACTACCATACTTTTACTAAAGAAAAATTAAAACGATGAAAAAACTACCGCTTGACACAAATAAAAATTACACCAAGCCAACCAATTAAAACAAAATACCACCATAGTTTTATCAAAAAAAAAAAAAACCTAAAACGATGGCATGTCTGTAATTTTACACCGAGGCAAAATCGTAATTTGACAGAGAAAAATATGGCAAAACTATATTTTTAGCTGAGAGAAAAATCGTAATTTGACTGAGAGGGGAAAAAACAAAAACAATGAGAAAACTGTAAATTTAAACATGCAAAATCATAATTTGGCTTGACCAAAGGGGCCTAACACAATTCCCCTGCATGTGTTTTGTAACTAAAAAACGATGACATGTCTGTAATTTTACACCAGAGTAAAATCGTAATTTGACATAGAAAAAAATGGCAAAACTATTTTTTTTAGTTGAGGGCAAAATTGTAATTTGGCTAGGAGGGGGAAAAGACAAAACCAATGACAAAATTGTAAATTTAAATGAGACAAAATCATAATTTGACTGAACCATTGGGTTGTCTGGCACTATTCCCCTACACGTGTTCTGTATTTATATAAAATTAGTTGTTTTTTTCTTTTTTTGAAAAATTAAACTTCTTCACTGAAACACATACTGTAATACGTTACATACGTATTTTTTTCTTTTCTAAATTGAGCTAAACATAAACTTAGAAGATGTTATACTTTTTTTTTTCTTTTTCTATTTATCATCGTCATCATGCTGTGTCTTTTTAACTTAAATGCTTTATAATTTTTATTTAAAAGTATGATTTTTAGTGAAGTTCTCAAAATAAGAAAACGATGAAATATAAATACCCAAATCATACAAAACGTACAAATAAGATGAAAAGATAAAAAAGATATGATTACATTTTCGTAACTATTTACTCGTAGAGTAATTATCAAAATTATCCTATAAATAATCTTGTTGGGTAATTTTGTAAATGATCTTTTAGAGTAATTTTGTAGAGTATTATGATTACTCCACAAATGATCTTGCAAGGTAATTTTGTTCTCGTATGGTAATTTTGATTTTGTATGGTAATTTTGTAAGGTATCATGATTACTCTACAAATGATCTTGTAGAGTAATTTTGATCTTCTGGGTTAATTTTGAATTGTATGTTATTTGATAAAACTGTAGAGTAGTTTTGATAATTAGGGTGTAAGGGGTGCTCACCTAAGAGGTGAGTCCCCTCTCTTACGCCCAACCAATCAATCAGTGCCACGTCAACTCCCCTCTTAAACTCCCCTAACACCCCATTTTGATGGCGGCACTCCCCTCTTAGGGGAGTTGGGTTTTTTTTTTTTTTTTTTTTTTTTTTTTTTGTAAAATTATGCATGATTACAAATTTAAAAAATATTAATAAAAATAAAAATTAAATAAAAGACATTTCATTAAATTAAAAAAAAATACATTCAAACTAGAAAAAAAATACATTCAAACTAGAAAAATATAAAAACAAGAAGTGGGTGTGGTTTGAGAGTATAAAAAATAAGAAGTGGGTGTGGTTTGAGAGTATAAAAAAATAGTGAAGTGGGTGTGGTTATTTATATTTATATTTGTTTAAAAAGTGAATTTTTTTTTAAAGTCGACCGTTTAAACGGCCGTTCATCAATATGCGTGCCATTTCAAAGCGGTGAACAAGTGCCGCAACCACCCCCCGATTCGGGTCCCCGCACCGTTGGCGGCGGTGTTCCCGATCGGTGGATGTGGTCACCGATGAGGTCCCCGCTGTACGCCCCGGACACCCTTACTCTATAAGATTATTTTACAACATTATCAAAAAGATCAAAATTACCTTACAAGATTATTTGTAAAGTAATTTTGATAATTACCATACGAGTAAATAATTACGTAAATGTCACCACGTTTTTTTAACCTTTTCTTGTTTTTCTTACGTTTTGTATGATAAGACTCTTTGTAAGTAAATTTAACTCAAAATAAACTCGTATTTTACGTGTTAGTGTCATTATAATAATTAAAAAATATATCATGATATCCACCACCATAGTACCTTTTCAAAAAATTAAAAAAATTACAAAAAAGTTGCAACTCCGCTTGTTACGCTATAACTTGCATCTTCACTTGTTATGCCATCCATATTTATTATAAATCGTTATGCTATCCATATTTATTATAAATCATGGTTCAACATTCATGGAGCATGAAAAAGACTCAGCAATATTGGTCTTAATTAAAAAAATTATACCCATCTTTATTATTTTCAACCTCTTGGTTAAATAAGTTATAACCATCTTTATTATTTTATACATCTTGGTTAACTAAGTTATACTCATCCTAATTACGAATAAATTTATAATATTGCAACTATTAATCTTTGAAAGGCACATGGAAATTTGCTTCAAATCGTCATCAAAAGAAATGTTGCTGACCGTGTGTATTTATCATGATATCCTATGAATTTTATACTTAAGTATAAAATTTACAAGAGTCCATTTAAAATTTGCCGTTCAAAAAAATAAAAAAAAATAAAAAAATACAAGAGTCCATTTAAATATTAGAAAAAAAATGGTAATTGTGATCTAATCACATGTAATGGCAAATCGTCATCGAAAGAAATGTTGCTAACCGTGTATATTTATCATGATATCCTATGAATAAATAAAATACTCCACACAATGTGTTGATGTGTATTTCTAATAATCCAAGTTTAAAATATACAAAAGACCTTTGAAATATTAGAAAAAAAAAATTGGTAATTGTAATCTAATCACATGTAATGGTAAGTAGCAAGTTTGTCAAACACATGAAATGGGTGCAAAATTGTGATAGTATAAGTAGGTGTCATAAGAACATGTATAGTGGAAGGGTGAAATAATGTCTTCACTCTAGGGTATTTTACGTTATGTGGCGGTCCAGTCAGTAGAGGGGCGTTATTAGGCGTTTTCTAAAATGGGTGTAGTAGGGATGGGGCATTATTGGGGCATTAGATAAAATAAAGAAAAAAAACCTAAAAGATCTTATTGGACAAGGAGGTGAAAGATGAAAGATGATTGGAAGATGAAAGTGGGGGAAGGCGTTTTTAAAACAACGCCAAATGGGCTTTTTTTTTTTTTTTTAAATAACGCCCTATGTAATGGGGCATGGGCGTTTCCGGGTGTTTTTTTAAAAAAAAAAAACGCCCCACTACACATGGTCTAAGGGAGTAGCATATAAGGGCACGGGCTCGGTTGAATCCATACTAATTTTTTTTAGTGTTTATATAGGTGTATTTTGACATCGCGTCTGTAGAAAATTCGCCATTGAATCCGTAGAATCCTTTAAATCGAACCCTGGAAAATTTTCAAAGCCATAGGAAAAAAATTCTAGCTACGCCCCTGAGTGTCACCAAGGGCATAGCTACATAAAAGGGTACTGGTTCAGCCGAATCCATACCAAAACTTTTTTAGTGTTTATATAGGTGTATTTTGACACCGCACCTATAGAAATTTTGCTATCAAACCCGTAGAATCCTTTAAATCGAACCCTGGGAAATTTCCAAAGCCGTAGGAAAAAATTTTCTGGATACGCGCCCCCGGGTGTCACCAAGGACGTAGCTACATAAAGGGTATTGATTCAGCCGAATCCGTATCAAAATAAATTTAGTGTTTATATAGGTGTATTTTGATATCGCATTTATAGAAATTTTGCCATCGAAACCATAGAATCATTTAAATCGAACCCTGTAAAATTTTTGAACCCGTGGGTAATTTTTTGCACTTATAGAAATTCAGCCGAATCTGTACCAAAATAAATGTATAAACTAAAAATCTAAATAAAACTGAGTGAACTAAATGCTTATTATGATAAAGGTACTTGAGATGAATCACTCCTACAAACTCAAAATGGGAACTGCAATTAAGTAATAGTTTCATTATCTGATACTCTTAATGATTATGGTTGCAAAAGTTGCTACTCACTTCCTCTTTGAAGTTGAGAGTACTCAGGAAGTACTAGGCCAAAGCGAAAAGTACGCGGGGAGTATTCGGCCTAAACGAAGAGTACTCGGACTTTGGCAGCCTACCTTGTAGCGGTTACTCGGGGAGTACTCGGCATCCGTGACCTTGTTTTAGAACAGTGATAAGCACCAAAGGGGTAATGCTTTAGCGGTAACTAGATAACTTTCTTTCTGGGGGAGGTCGTCAGTTCGAGTCTTGTTCGTGACAAAACGTCATGCGCAAATCAAAGGTTTTACCATAGTGGGCCATCGAGTTTTCCTTGGAATTGGTGACGGACCGGATAACTAACGTTGTCTGCGATGGCGGGCGTGGGTGGCTTTTTGCCTACGGGTGCACTGTCACACCCCCAAAATCCCACCTGCGGAGTACTACCGCTTGGAGGCGTGACTGACCAGGATCCAGCCACCAATCATACTGAACAAGCATATAAACAGTTATAAAAGTTTAACCAATACGATTGGTGTTTCAAAACAAACAAGTTAAGTTGCAAGCGGAAGCGTGAGTTTAAAGTTATAACATAAGTTCAAATGTTTTCAAATAGAACGTGGCACGCAGCAGTCTGTGTCCCACAACGACTCTCCTCCATGCAAGCTCCAGCAGAGTACCTATGGTCCTGCAAAGCATGTAGTAACGAGTCAACAACTAGTTGAGTGAGTTCACAGTTGGGTGTTCGTTTTAGTTGTTTCGAAAACAGTTTCCTTTAACTGGCATCCTGCCGTGGGGGTTACCCCATAGTTTAAAACGTGACATGTTCATTCCCAGTTACTCTGGCATTCCAGCCGTGGGGGCTACCCCATGATAGTTATCAGGCATTTCGGCCGTGGGGGCTACCCCATTCGTACACTAGACTCGTTACCATATCGACTGCTGACTGTAGTCATGTTTATGTGCCCTGAAAACATCAATGTCTATCATCATTGACGTGCCCCAGATCCATTAGTTCACGCCCGTCCTCTGCGGCACGGTGTGAGGTTTGTCAGACCTAAATGGCGCTATCTAACTAATGACCCGCTCGCCATTGGCCCGGCGATTAAGTCGATACAAAAAGGAGGGACTTCGTGATAGAGTTTTAGTCTAGTACGAGTTATCCGTCCATCCGGACGAGGAATCACATTCCTGAACCATAGCCGTCCTACCCAAGGAGGACGAGGAACCCACGTTCCTTAACCCCGTTCCCAACCCAGGGAATCCCATGCTTTGTAAAGGGTGTGAACTCACCTTGGTTTGCTCGGTAGTAACACAGAAAGGTCAATCAATTTGCAGGTAATCAAATAGGTCCTATCACAGATATTTTTCGTATCAGATTCAAGCCAGCAGTGCACGTATGTTCAACACGTATTGTACACAGGTAATAATCATGGCAACACGTTTAACATTAACAGTTCGCAGTTAACAGTCAAACACAACCCAAAGTCTAAGTGTGAAGCCCTAACAGTTGGGCTCATGATAACAGGCCCAAACAACACGTCAACAGTAACACAGAAGTCCATAAGTCCGGCCCACTAACTTAGGCCCATAACTAAGCAAGCCCACTAAGGGGTCTCGAGTCGCAACCGGACTCGCAAACGTGGTTTCGAGTTGTGCTGTTATGTTGGTCATGGGTGGTTGCGAGTCGCAACCGTGGTCTCGGCTGATCATGCTAAGGTTTCGAGTCGCAACCTGTGTCGTAACTATGGTCTCGGTTCATCATGCTGTGGTTGCGAGTCGCAACAGGACTCGTAACCTCTGTCGCAACTGGCGGTCTCGACTTGTAATGTTGTGGTTGCGAGTCGCAACCAGGGGTTTCGACTCCCCAACAGTTGCTGATTCTGCACAGTTGTACTATCCAATAACATTCCAATTGCATGCACCCTATTTGTGTACTATCCACTTAAACATGTTTTCTTGTCTAAACATTCATGAATTCAGATCAAACAAGCAGGATTTCAAATATTTAACCCACATTCAAAGCATATTCAACAAGTTCTTCATGTTCTTCAAACATTCAAGCATATTCATAACATATTCAACCTTTGTTCAAGCATATTATGCATTCTTCCTAATTATACACGAACAACTATCAAACACTTGGACTTAATACCACAATCCGGTTCTATACTTAACCGATAATATGACAAACATATACCGATTTCATGCTCAACAAGACTAGTGATTCGATCTTCACTTAAACACCAAGCACTATCCATCCGAAATCAAGCATATTAACCGGTTATCTCATTGTACACATTAGAATCATCATATACATCAAGAACATCATGTAAACACTAATATCCAAACACAATAAACATCATCCTTTGTTCAACAAGTAGTTATTTCCTTTCAAGTAACATTTTTATCATAAACAATCATTTCTTGTGCAACAACTTAGCAAACAACCCTAATGTCATAATCATCAATCCAAGCACAAACACAATAAGAATCACTAACCGGTTAAGAGGTAGGAAAGGTGAACTCCAAGTGTCGATTTCCAAGCTTGAGCCGAAATCCTAGTGCTAACCGATTGGGTCCGAAAATGATGTGTGTTTGTGTTCTTAGGGTTTTAGTGAGAGGGAAAGTATGAGAGTGTGGGTGTGTGTAGTCCAAGGAAATGGTGAGTGTGGTCATGAGTGTAGTATTTATACTAGTTCTTCATGATCCACCCAAAAGGGCTTACCAAAACCGGTTAGAGGAGGTCACGGCCCAAAGGCCCAAATCGGTCACTATTCACTCGAGACCTCATGGTCTCGAGTCGGGTCCTTGTCGTCTCGAGTTGGGTTCTCGGTTCACGTAATATACATACATATATACCATACGTACAAGCAAGCACATAGTCACATAAAATGATCACTTATGTTATTACATTAACAAGTTACTAGTCACGAAATGTTTCAAGCAAGTTACATCGAGATACAAGAAAGGTTCTAAATTTCGAGTTGTCACATGCACCCTGGTGACCGGGCTTCGTTGGACGTTAAAAAAACAAAGTGACTCATAATTGTCATGTTGCAAAGTAACTCGAAAATACAAATTAATCTATGTAACTATCAATTATGAATCTCCATTTAGTTGCATTAAGGGGCTGTTTGTTTACCTCTTAATGAGCCTCTTAATGGTTAGACCTCTTACTGGTTCAGCACTTAATGGTTCAGACTGTTTGTTTCATGAGCAGATGTTTGAATGGTTCAGACATTTGCCCCTGAATGGTTAAACATTATACAGAGTCTGAATGGTTAAGACCTTTAATCTGAATTGGTTAGACATTTGCCTCTGAACGGTTAAGCATTATACAGGCCCTTAATGGTTCAGACCTCTTACTGGTTTAGCACTTAATGGTTTAGATCTCTTACTGGTTCAGCATTTAACCATTCAGATGTTGCCAATTAGTCCCTAACTCTTACCTTACCTCCGACTATTGGAAAACCAACTAAGAGTACTCATGTTGTTAGTCCCCTTTGATTAGTAAACTCGATACACTTTATTATCATGAGCTAAATGTTCGAAGGTTGTTTTGATAGGGTTTGTACTTGAACGCTGGGTTTATTGGCTAGTTCGGGACTTCATCAGGGACGAATGCACAGGGACGAATGCACCATTGGTCTAGAGTTGCCCAACCATGCCTATTTGACGAATGCACCACTAGCCGAGAGTTGTTGATTTCCCGATGAGTCCAAGTCAAGACAAAACCAGCGGCTCTTGTAGATAGTGGGATGAATCGGTTTATCCTCATGCACCGGGGATGCCATACGGGGCATAGAGGATAATCTCGTGACAAGTGGTATCAAAGCATGTCGATCATCGAATACATTGGAAGGTGACCTATCCCATATGTGTTTAAATCAAATGAGTATGGTTACGCAATGGTGGTGGGAGTAGATCGAATGGGGAATGCTTCAACGATGGTATTTGTAAGCAAGTCATGAATGACGAGCATGCACGAGGGCGTGAATGAAATGGTGGTAGGAGAGATCGAATGGGGAATGCTTGGGTTCACTGTCTAGTTCGGGACTTCATCTAGGACGGCCTCAACGGATTGTAAAATATGTGTGCCTAGTTGTTTGTATCTGACGAACGCACCGCTGGTCGAGAGTTGTTGTCATTTTCTTGATGAGCCCAAGGTAGGACGCAACTAGTGACCCTTATCAAGAGAGAGATGGATTCGCTTATCTCCGGACTTCGAAAGGTAACCTCGTGCCATTACGCTCTAACAAATTAATCTCGAGCACTCTCGGGGCATCCACTGGACCAAACGGAGTACTCCGAGAGTAACCGAGTCCACCACCAATTCCGGGAAAAACCCGATAACCCATCAGTCTGTAGGCACGACGGTGGAATTACCAGTAAAACTCGTTTGGCTCAAGGATCGGACCCAGGTTTGCCTGTGTCTCCTATTATTGCTCACCAGTGTCTCACTCTGCACCAAATGAGAGTCGAACCTGCATCCCTTAAGAGAAATACAAAGCTTTCACCACTTGATATAAAGATCATTGACGAGTGTTAGAGTTATTGTATATTGCATTACAATTCTTCTTTGATTAATATCCAGTTCTTTGATTCAACTTAGGCGGTCCGCATGATCCAAATCTAGGTGGTTTGTATTTGTCATAATATAGCATTATTTTTTATAACAAATCACCATAAATTAGTACTAAGTGGTTAATATCCGGTAACGATGTTAAGTCGTATAAATGTAACTCGCATCAATAACACTAATTGAATACGTACTTCTATACAAATTGAATGATCGAGAGTTATATAGTCGAGAACACCCATCTCGTAACATATCACAGATTATCTTGAAAAACATATTTTAGAAGAAAAAAATGTATCAAATCAATAATCTTGACTATGAAACATAAACTATTTACACATATTCTTACGTGAAGATCATATATATGTTTCCTAATGAATCATATATTAAATCAGTTATTCAAATCTTGGAAGACAAAAGAATCAAATGTTAACGAAATTTTCGGTGTATTCATACCTACTATAAAGTGTAAAGATCAAATACAACTGAGTCTTAACGTATAAAATACTCTTAACGTAAGAATTGAAGAAGAGAATTTTTTTGAGTTTTATTTACTACTATTTAAGAATGATATTTAATTGTAGAATGTAAAAAAAATCGTGATTTTATAGTAGTAGAGTAATTATAATTATCCTAATAGTGTAAAATCAGGATTTGTTTTTGAATTCTGGAACTAAAATACATGCTTAATAAGATATGAAAAAAATTTAAAAATTCCTCCTTCATTTCTCACGTTAAGGGTATTTGGTATGTTGAACACCTATAGGTTAAATGCTACTTTAAGATACTTATGTCTTCTTAAAACATCCATCACATTTGCAATATTAAGCCATAAAAAATCATCAAGTGGAAGATGAAACTATAACAATCCTTCTAAAATATTTCCGACATCCTTAAAATATTTATAACATCCCTATACGCTTTTAAAATGTACCCCGTATACGAAAACCGGTCCCGAATATCTTTAATTTGATAAAATTGAAAAAAAAAACAAAAGTATCGCTCGCGGGCCGCGAAGACTCGTTCTTCATCTTACGCGGGCCGCGACAGCTATTCACCAGGGCGCAGCCCGGTGCAGCCACGTGTCTCGCCATCCATGGAACCTACCCCATGACCAGGCCAAGCTAGGCCCTACTGTGCCTACGTTGCGGGGTGCGAAAGCCCCCTTGTATATCCTCCGCGGGCCGCGAGGGAGCCGAGATCAGCTCCTATAAATTGGGAGCATCGGCCTTCAGTTTCCGTCGCTCTTTCACACGAATTCTCTCTCAAATTTCTGTAGTGTAGACACTATAATCGGGTATTATACCCACTAAAATAGCAAAGCTTTGCCTCGTTATAAGTATTTTAACCCCCGGTTACGTATTAGATACGCTGCCCGATTGATCTAGTGCTCCGTAACGGCTGTTAAGGCTCTGCCCGACGTAGTCGTTGGAGTTCTGTCTTAGAGAGGGTATAACTAATGTAAATATTGGGTTATTATACTAACGCGTGTGCATTGTTTAATTAATAGATTATAACCCGGAAAATCACAGGAAAAACCCTAAAGTTGCAATGTGAGTAATCTTCTTTTCTGTAAACCTTTTTGCAAACTGTTTTTACAAAACCTTAAATATTTTACAATGTGATTAACAGTGATTGAGTCTTTATAATTCTTTAATTACTGTCGGTATGTTGGGGTTTTGTATACAAAATGTGGAATACGTTACCATTGGACAACGAGATAGCCAATGTGTAATATGACCCACCAGTCAGGATTGACAGTCCTGAATGAGTAATTGTGTAGATGTAAACATTGTAATCGCTCTCAATACTGTTAAATGATAAAACTCTTCTTGATTAAATTGAGATTCACTCACCAGTATTTCCTACTGACAAAATGTTTTTAAACGCGTTTCAGGTAACAAAATGTGAAAGCCAAATAGAAGCCAGCTGGACAGCACTGAAGGCTTGGAAAAGTGGCTATAAAAGTTACCTAAATAAAGAAGATGTTTTTATTTAATAAAATAGGGTTTACCCCTATAAAATGTTTGTAATGGAAACTTGGGAATTTCCCATGTGTTTAATATTATAAAAATGTGGTATTTAACTCTGATAACATATTTCCTAACTACGTTCCGGATGAAATTTCCGCTGCCAATTAATGATAAACACCGATACCACTGATACTGGCCGCGACCGCCTGTTCCCGGGTAATTAGGGGACGAGGGTTGCGACAGAAACGCCAGAAAAATGCAATAATCAACCAACAACAACACATCGTGGCTTGTTTGCCAGCGTTTATCCAATACGAGTAAATAAAATTAACATGCTATATTATTATCAAATATTTAAATGACATCGTATATGTTTTGGTTAAAAATCTGTTTAAGGATAATGTAATCAAAGTTATTTGTGAGGTAGAGTGCTTGAATGAATGAACAAATAATATACGATAAATAAAGCTAATGCACGATGATTTATACGAGGAAAAGCCATTGATCACTAGTAGATCGCCGGCACAAAAATCTCGGGTGGTGAAAACTATCAACCACCAACTATATTAAACACTGAAAATGATTACAACCCCGGATGTTGATCAAGTGTGGTACAACGATTGTATGACTGCTAAGAGTGTTTGAATGTAAGCTTTTTGCTTGTAGTCTGTGTATGCGAATTTGAGATTGTTCCTAATAACACTTGATCGACTCCTTTAAAAATAAAGATAATAAAAAATGCGAAAATCATGCTAGTTTACGTTCACTTCCCATGACCGTTGTGGAATAAACACGTGCATCCCCCATAACGAATTCTTAGCGAGATTGCAGCTTTGACTCAGTCCACCACGTTGCTATCCTGCATATAAACATAAGAAAATATTGAGAACAATTGTTAGAAACTATAAGAACTAATAAGGATCCTTGATCCATTGAGACTCTGCCCTATCCGCTAAGGACAACTTATCCATATGACGCCTCAGAATATGAGATTAATCATAATTAAAATCTAGTCCCTAACAGTATATTTCTATATGATAAAGCATACATGAAAGTTGACTATCAAGATTTTATAGAATTAGTGGTTAGTCACTTGCACATGACACCTGCAGGTATATTTCATACTTTTGCATAACTTTCTTACCTTAGATTTGGTATAGCCTTCTTACCTTAGCCGCTAGGCGGGCATAGCTAATGAACCTTAACAAAACTCATTAATTTTTTTTTATCGTGGGCCTGAGTAACTTACACACCATTTAATATATACTTATGTTCACTATAGGACTTGAATCCTCAACCTCATACGAGGGAACATATTTCTATTACACCTTGATATTGCTAAACTACAAATCTTTTAGTTCTTCCCGTTTAATTGCATTCATAAATTATTATAACTTTAATCAATATATTTTTAGTGATTTTTTCTTATATTTTATAATGTGTGATATGTAATTGTTTCATGATTTCTTCGTTTCTTATAATACTAATTACATATGTAATAAAATGTAACACCCCAAAACCCGAATGTTTATATTGTTGTATGTTCCTATAGGACATATCATGAAATAAGTAACTAGGCTATTAACCTAGTTGAAGAAACACGGTTTCACCGCCAAGATGATTAGACCGCTTTCTCTCAGGGGGTGAAGAATCACTCCTTGTTCTTCCTCTTGAACCTAGATCTGCAATGGAGAAGAGAAGAAAGTGGAGCTGTAGAGATTGCCGGTAGGAGAAGATTCCCCTGTTTCCAGCTACAAAAAGTGTGGCGGCTCCATATCCTCTGCCCTAATAATGAGGTGAACACCTCTTTATATAGGGGATATGGGCCTCCCCTAACCTTAATGGGCCAAGCCCAGTTAGGGGTTATCTCTACAAGCCCCAGCCCAAAGTAGTGTAAACTACATCGCGTTGGGCCTCGTGGTTGGGTTAGTAAGCAACCATGATAAATAATTAATATAAAAGCAACAAGTAACGGCAGTCCGACCGCTCGGGTCGGGTTTAGTACCGTACCCCATCAAGTCCCCCAGTCTAGTGCTGCTCCCGTGTGCAAGCGTGGTAGGAGCAGTGTTGCAGAAATCAGCCTAGGCGACCGATTAATCGGCGCCTAGGCGCTAGGCGGCCACTTACTGCCTAATTTTGAGCTAGTCAGTCAATTAATCGGCCATGGTCAAAGTCGGTCCTAGGCGGTTAAAAATCGGATTAATCGGACTATATTAATCGGTCAAAATCGGTCCTAGGTGGTCAAAATTGGTCAAAATCGGTCAAAATCAGTCAAAATCGAATCATACTATCTGAAAATTGCAGTATTTATGTGAATTTTGAAGTATTATTTTTTTATTATTGGGTATATATATATAATTTTGAAAAAAATACATATAAAAATCCCATTCTGATTAATCCCGATTAATCCCTAGGCGGTACCTCATCGCCCGACTAGCGCCTAGCGCCTTCTACAACATTGGGTAGGAGTACTAGACTTGTTAGGAGTGCTCGAAAGTAAAGATTGAGTTTTAGGCTTACCTGTCGCTCGGGTGCGGGAAAGTTGTTGGCCATGTTTGTTACGTCTGTCTTTCGATGTGAGTAGAGACAATGGAGCGGTGAATATTACATGATACTGGTTGGGCAAACCTGGCGCATGCTGATTGGTTGCAGGCAGTTGCTTTTTGTACTGGCGCATTACCATGAGCTTGTCCTGGTTGCGCATACGTGGTTAGGTCTTGTGCACGAGTCTTGGAATTGGCTGAGTTTTTGACGGTTGAGTGTGGTTAGGGCCCAACGTGTGTATGACTGATGTAGCATTTGGGATCCTACCCTTTCAGGTCCCCCTAGTCCAGTGTTGCTCCCACGCACGGATGGCAAGTGGGTGGAATTCTGGACTAGATGAGTGTCTTCTCTTCGGATGATTTTTGAGTGTGGCCCAGCTTTAGCAGTACGCACACAGTCGTGTAGCTACTCTAAAATATTCACCTTTAGGTGACTTCGCATGGTGCGCGTGTCTTAGGCCATGAAGCATACATATACATATAGTTTTTGAATCCGTGTAAATTGTTGTCTACAATATTTGCACGTGTTGATCCACTTTGAGGAGGTTATCGCGAATGAGAATTGGCATAAAGTTGCGTCAGGATAATGAAGTGGAAACCCGAGCCTGCGCTGATCCTTCGGTTTGCCACAACAACGATGTGGCATAAAGCATGGAGATGTGGCTTGTCTTGAAGATTGTAGGTGTAGGCGAAACTTTATTTAAGCCAATGTGTTTTTGCGTATACCCAAAGTGGTGCGTACATTTGTAGCACGGTTTACATTTTGTAAGCGTTTTCATATATGGCTAAGCATGCGCGCACAGGCGACATACACGCTCGTATGTAAAGCAGCAGGCTCATATGGAGGCTGAGACGCTCGTATGTATAACAATAAACTCGTATGTAGACCGACGTGCTGATATGTAAAGGAGCAAGCGTGCGTGGCGACTTACGTACTCGTATGTAAAGGAGCTTGCGCGCGTGGCGTCTTACGTGCTCGTATGTAAAGGAGCAAACGCGCGTGGCGACTTATGTACTCGTAAGTAAAGGAGCATGCGCGAGGCGACTTATGTACTCGTAAGTAAAGGAGCATGCGCGATGCGACTTACGTACTAGTATGTAAAGGAGCTTGCGCGCGTGGCGTCTTACGTGCTCGTATGTAAAGGAGCAAGCGCGAGGCGACTTATGTACTCGTAAGTAAAGGAGCATGCGCGAGGCGACTTATGTACTCATAAGTAAAGGAGCATGCGCGAGGCGACTTATGTACTCGTAAGTAAAGTAGCATGCGTGAGGCGACTTATGTGCTCGTATGTAGAGGAGCATGCGCGCTAGCGCATGTGTGCTCGCTCTTAAGTAAGGGAGCATGCGCGCGTGGTGACTTACGTGCTCGTATGTAATGCGTCCCCAAACCTGCAAAAGTCATTATCAAATGCTGGTGTATCATGAGACGCCCAGTCTTTTATTAGTATTTCTCGAACTTAAAATAAGTTGACAAGATATATTGTAATAAAGAGTCTGGCATATGGAACGCACTATACCGAAACTTTGTCCTTAGGATGTGTTTATTCTATGCATATCATATTCCAAAATATGGGAAAGCAATTATGAACCTCGAAATAGTGTTACACCATGCAAGTTTCCCCGTTTGTTGCTGCTAAATAATGTTAGTAGCAATGTCCTAATTGTATATGCAATTTAGCAACGAATGTGATAATCATATAAAGTATATCTTATATGATACGTATATCCCATAATTGCTTAAACGTAATGAAGATATATTCATGTTTTTTGTTTAATATGCTACCCAATGTTTGTAAATTCCATCTCAGTTGAGATAATTGTAGGAACTACTTTTGCAAACCACGACATCATGGCGTGTCTGTATTTTATTAATTGAATTGAATAATTTATCTTTAAAGACACGCTTGTAGTATGTGACTTAACAAAAGTATCTGTATATTTTATTCAATTAACAAATGCAGTCACCCTAGCCAAAAATCAATTAATACACTAGAAAAGTGTGGTTCTGAGTGATATGGATAGCTCTAAAACACAACATGCTTGCTGTGTGAGATGCGTTCAGCATTATAGGGGCCATCCAATCTTTTAAAGGTAACGAATGTTCAAGTTACTCAAACATAAAGGACCAAATTTGGAAAATCTGAATTTGCGTAGATCAAAGCACGTGTATGTATGATCATCAAAGTTTTAAGTTTGAAAAGTCACCATTTTTATCCTATTCCAATATAGTAGTTTGCAATAGCTTTGAAGCTTTAATCTACTCTCCATAATATAAGGTTCTAAATACCAGCAACGAAATGGGTTGCGCGACAGCGGGCAAACACTCCGGTAGACCATGCCTCACACCCTGACGAGCCGTGAGGCGAACGGTGTGCACTATATAGGAAAGAGTTTGGTGGTTGAGTGCCAATCGGAATACATTAGGGCGGTCTAAACTCATGCGCCGCCGAAGCCGAGCCCATATTTGATGATTTAAAGAAGATACGCCAATATCAAAGTTCAATATATATTTAATATATATAAGTATACTGAAGATCATATTTTTTACAATCTTCTATGCACATGTTAAAATTCTTAGTAAAGTAGAAAAATAGTTTGTAAAAACTTATATGTACATGGCGACTCTCGTCCCTTTATCTAAATGCTTCAGTGAGAAGACATTGAGAAGACATGTAGTTGCTCCTTGCGCGGAGGTTGTTCGCCGTGTGCGGGGTGTAGAGTATATCCGGCGCGCGAGCCAGCAGAACTTGTTCGCCGCGCGCAAGGTGTAGAGCATGCACAACACGCGAGTTGGCGGAACTTGTTCGCCGCGCATAAGGTGTAGAACGTTAGCATATCCGGCGCGCGAGTTGGCAGAACTTGTTCGCCGCGCGCAAGAGTAGAGCATGAGCATGCCTGGTGCGCGAATAAGCGGAACTTGTTCGCCGCGCGCAAGGTGTAGAGCATGTCCACCGCGCAAGTTAGCGGAGCTTGTTCGCCATGCGCGAGATGCAGAGCATGTCTACATTTGCGCGGGTAACGGGGTGGATGTCTGCCATGCGTGAAGGCATTCCCACTCACGCCCTTCTCAAGGAGAAACATGGTTTTGCGGAGGTTTTGTAAAACGAAAATTGTTATTCTTATAACTTAATTTCTGTAGATATAAGCATGTGCCAGTGCACGTATCTCCTGTGCACGTATCTGACATCTCATTAGCTGTTTGTTTGCCCTTTACAGCTGTAAAGGTTTTGAGAATTGTCGTATTGCGATGATGTTTTTTTATTAAATAATAATTTAAAATAACACACTTCACTGAACTTGTTACAGCTGTATATATTTCCTTTAAAAAGGATGGATGACAGCTATTGCAACCTTTGTTATCTAATATTTAAGAATAATTCAAAATAATAAAAGGCTGAAAGAACTCTCTTTTCCCAGCACCAAATTCAAAGCCATTAATCACCTATTCTATGAGCTCTTTATAGTCACCGAATATTAAGTTAATAGAGCACTTGGGATTTTCAGAGGTGATGTAAAAGAACTCGACAATTTGTTTTCTTTTGTAAAATCACTTTGCCAGCCAACAAAACTCTTCCTCATGGCTTGTCATTTTCATTTTTTTTTGCTTTGAAAAAGTTTGCATCAAATAGAGTAGAGTAGATAACTTACTTGATTCGATGTATAAATGAGGTTAAAACTCGTTAATGGAGGCATAGGAGTCCCTTTGGAGCTGTGACTGTGTATACTCACCAAACAAATGTAGATCTGTTTGATTTTAAAACAACAAATCTTGTGTGAGTCTGGTGACTAAACACCACAGATCTGAAGTGTGAGTCTGGTGACTAAACACCACAGATCTGAAAGTTTGGGTAGAAGAGAATGAGTTATGATTCTGTGATTTAGATTTTGAACCGGTGGGCGCCAATGAAGAAACACGGTTTCACCGCCGAGATGATTGGACCGCTTTCTCTCAAGGGGTGAAGAATCACTCCTTGTTCTTCCTCTTGAACCTAGATCTGCAATGGAGAAGAGAAGAAAGTGGAGCTGTAGAGATTGCTGCTAGGAGAAGATTCCCTTGTTTCCAGCTACAAAAAGTGTGGCGGCTCCATATCCTCTGCCCTAATAATGAGGTGAACACCTCTTTATATAGGGGATATGGGCCTCCCCTAACCTCAATGGGGCAGGCCCAGTTAGGGGTTATCTCTACAAGCCCCAGCCCAAAGTAGTGTAAACTACATCGCGTTGGGCCTTGCGGTTGGGTTAGTAAGCAACCATGATAAATAATTAATATAAAAGCAACAAGTAACGGCAGTCCGACCGCTCGGGTCGGGTTTAGTACCGTACCCCATCACTAGTTAAATAGGTAGTCAAAACTACTAAATAACTAAAGTTTGTGCCAATTATGTTTAATTAACAAACACGAGGGACTAAAGTGGGTTAAAACGAAAGTTGAAATATTAAAAGTAAATATAACACACACAAACACACATTCGTGTGTGTGTTCTGGATCGTTCAGGAGCTCCCCAAAGAAGCCAAACCCTAGCTCAATCTTAAATGATCAATTGAAGGGTAAATCGAAGCTCAAATTCATGAATAAACGTGGATTAATGATCACCATCACAAGGGGATCATAAGGTATGTCTCAAAACTAAGATTGGTGATCTTGTATGAAGTGGGTTATGTTTTAATCCGTGAATTGGGATGAAATTGAGTATGGGTATGTGTTAGTATCATGATATAGAACCTAGATTATACATGGTTTAGGTTAATTTGATGATTAGAGGTGAAACCCATTTGTTTTGGTAAGAATGATGACTTGAATGATCATCCATGTTTAATTAATCATGATTGTTGATGTATTATGATGGATAGGATGGATTCTTGTTAGAGGAATTGAAAGAAATATGATGATAATATGTTTGAATGTTTATGTGTGAATGATATATGTTTATTAGTAGGAGGATTTGATGAATTATGTATGAAATTAGAAGATTGTGCATGAATTAGTTGTACCTTATGTTTAGAAGGTTGTACACACACCAAGGGTATGATGAAATTAGAGATAATTAAGCTTAGATCACTGTAAGTGATTAACAATGTAGTTATGAAGTGGGTTTTGTACAATATGATGATATGTTATTATTAATGATGTTTGAAATCACATACGTGTGTAAATGTTTAAAGGATTTCGGCTAGGATTTGATAGATTAGTATGTTTTGAGTTTGAATGATAATTTCTGAAACGAGATCCGTGTGATGAATGATGAACAAGCTAACTATCTTAAGAATGATATATGATAGTTGATGCTTGATTAGCGACATGGAAGCTTGGCAAAGAAGCGGGTCAAACGGGACTTATGTGCACGGGAAGCATATTTGATGAGAGGTAAGTAAGCTTACACCCCTTTTTGTAGAATATCTATTTGTTGTATTGATTACGAACATGGTAAGTAAATATGTCAAGAATGATGTTCCGACAAGTATTCGATACGGGTCGGAATATGTGGGTATGATAAGAAATTAAAGTTGATGTTTAAAAAGGGTAAAATGGACATTTGGATCTAACGGGTCAAATGGTGGAGATGTCACCATTTGGCGTTATCGGCTAATGAATTGTTTTGTCAAGTATTATGAATTCACAGAATGAATAGCGAAAGGATCTCGTTGTTATCATCTAACAATTTGGTGGATGAAGTATTAAACGGATCTTAGCTTTGATCCGAGCAAGGTATGTATGTTTAGAGTTGTAGTTAAGTGATAGGATTGGTTGAATGTGCAATGAAGTCCTTTGTTGTAAAGGATGGAGCGAAGTTGACAAAAATGCCCTTGATAGGTATATCGGGCAAACGACTTTAAAAGTTGTTTAGAAACAAGCCATTCGATTAAATGATTACTTGGGACAAGTATGAAAGCGGAAAGTGTGATCTTTGCAAGTCAAAGTTCTTAAAAATGCGTAAATACCCTTAACGGGTCAAAATAAGTTTTAAGTGGAAATGGGCTGGGATGTTGTAAGAAACTCGTGATTGGAACCTTATATGATAGACGACGTTGAAATTATAAGGCTCATGAGAAATTGAGGTTAAATAAACAGTTTATTTTGATAAATGCATGAACGGGTCAAACTTAGTAAAAAGGTGATAAGTCGATAGCTTTAAAGTCTAGAATTTTGTTAATCCGGATATCGGATGTTAACTCCATGTGATGGAGAATTAAATTACGATCACGTAGGAAAAAGAATCGAGTAAAACGGATCAAAAACGAGAACGTTATGCCCGTTTCTGTAAAACTGAGTTATGCTGGGAATATGCAGCAACAGCTACGAACATTCTGTTAAGGGGGGGGGGGGTGGCGCGACGCGACGGCGAAGGCCATAGGCCTTCGTGCGACGCCACGAGCTCCAGAATATTGGAAAAAATTTAATTGTATATGCAACGCGAACCCGTTTAGACCGTTTTTAAACACTTATATACTAAGTATGATTAATTTATTTCATGTTTTAGGAAAGGTAGGTATGTATATGTGTATCTATTTACGCAAATAGGAACATATGGGCGTATGTACGTATGTAGATGTGTATGAACATATGTACTATGTAGGTATGTATGTCTGTATGTATGAATTTATGCAAGTAGGTATATATGAGCGTATGCAAGTATGTAGTCATGTATGAAGGTATCTACGTATGTAAATATGTGAGTGTGCACATATGCAATCAGGTATGCATGGATTTTTGCAAGTTTTCAATACTATACAGTATTAACGCTATTAATAGTGCACCTCGCGAATGAAGTGTAATGCAGGTACACTATTGAAGTTTCACCAGGATTGATGTTTACATGGAAAGCTTGTATGTAGAGGAATATCAGAATGAGAAGTATACGAGTATGAATCTGGGTATGTTTATAATGTGTGCTAACGTAATGAACGTATGTGGTGAGTACAAGTTGTACGAGACACGAAGGATCATCGAGGAGTAGAGATCAAGGACCGAGTCACAAGATAGATTGTACGGGGAAAGTTGGTGAATGTAATATAGTAAAAAAAAATAGGTTATGAATTTACTTAGTAAACGAGTTCGATTGATGTAATCATTGGAAAAGTGTTACCTTAAAATGAACTTCAAGTAAGTTGAGATATTTATAATGAAAGAAATTTTACGGTATGAAATTCCGCTGCGACTTTTGGTCAAATACGAATTAGGGTCTTACAAGTTGGTATCAGAGCCCTGTTTTGAGAGAATCAAGCACCAGAAGGTAAGTACTTGAACTCAAACCTGTGTGCTCTTGTGATAAGGAGCCTGTACAATCTAAGACTCAATCAAGATCCAAGGGTAGAAGCGAATGTAAGTATGCGCTTATGCATGTGAACAAAGGAACTAACGATTTTGTATGTGCAAGGTAAGCATAAATGTTTGAAGAAGATGGCCCGTATATACAGAATAGGATGAATACTAAGGCTGGCATGGATGCAAATATGCTAATGAACCCCAGGTACACACTATTAATATGTATGGGTACCAATGTTAAAAGAAAAAGGAAGAAATCTCCTTGGGAGGGCAATTATTAAATGAAAGACAATGATATGGTCT
Organism: Helianthus annuus; assembly: GCF_002127325.2. NCBI lineage: Eukaryota > Viridiplantae > Streptophyta > Magnoliopsida > Asterales > Asteraceae > Helianthus > Helianthus annuus. The sequence continues at coordinate 46,785,391 of NC_035440.2, read as the reverse complement.
TTGGGAAATTTTAGAGATTTGCACGAAACTGAAACCCATTTCTCAGACATAAGGCGATAATTACACGAAGGCATGGAACTAGTATGTGGATTGCGCACCTGGCCAGTACGCAAGAAGCATATGACGTTCGTGAGACTGTGGTAATTATCGCAGGTATGTCCGGTAGAACTGGGTAGCAGGTGGGCGTGCGGGTGAAATGGGTAGTAAGACTCTCGGGAAATTGAGAGTACTACGTAAGAGTGAAAAGTATGAGTGATAAGAATGAAGAATGTTGAATCTGTAAGAAAGTACGGATCAACAATATATGAATGAAATGTTTGAATCCGCGAGACGGATTCAAAGAATGAAAGATGTGAATGCAATGTTAGAATCCGCGAGACGGATTCAAGGAATGAAAGGCATGAATGGAATGTTTGAATCCGTAAAACGGATTCAAGGAAATGAGATGTATAAATGATGTGTTAGAATCCGCGAGACGGATTCGAAGCATGAAAGGAATGAAAGCATGAATGATATGTTAGAATCCGCGAGACGGATTCGAAACAAAGAAAGAATGAAAGTATGAATGAGATATTATAAACCGCGCGACGGGTACGAAACATAATGAATGATAAGAATGAAAAGATTTGAATATGTAAGTAATTACAGACTTGGCAAGTAAATATTCTTTAAAAGCGAATATTATCCAAGTTATGTCTTAAACTTATATAAATATGTGTGAATACAGGTATATATATATATATATATATATATATATATATATATAGGGGAAGGTTCATTTGAGAAGAAATTTAGTGTGAGAAGAAAAAGAAGAAAGGGCATATTAGTAAAATACTATTTCATTTATAATTCATATAATTAATTTTTCTCTCTTTAAATAATTAGTCAACTAATCATTAATTATCCTACATATAATCTACAAAACCTACACATATCAAAATTTTCTACATATACCTTACACATTATAGAATTTTATTCTACACAGTCGAAATTTATCCTACACACCTCGAAATATATCCTACACAACTCGTAATTTATCCTACATATAATCTACAAAACCTACACATATCAAAATTTTCTACATATACCTTACACATTATAGAATTTTATCCTACACAGTCGAAATTTATCCTACACAGTCGAAATTTATCCTACACACCTCGAAATATATCCTACACAACTCGTAATTTATCCTACACACCTAGTAATTTATTCTACACTTTAAATTAAGTTTTTTTTTTTAATTTGAAAAAAATATACATTTTGAAAAGGAGTTACAAATTCAATTTAGTTAATTATTAAAGTGAAAGAATACAAATTAATGATTTATGTAAGTTTACCAATATATCCTTATATTAAAATTAAATGCAAATATTAAATGAAGTAAAATGAAGCATTCTTATTGGTTGAAACTTCTTCTATTTTCTTCTTACAAAAAAATTCTTCTCATTTGAACCCTCCATTATATATATATATATATATATATATATATATGAGCAAATATGTTTGTAGGCAAGAAGGGATAAAGAGACGAATGAGTCATGCGGGCCAAATGGTAATCGCCATTCAAACCTGATATATTTAATGATTTGATTTGTTAAGTTTATACTTATAGGTAAGCATAATGTTTGGCACGCAAACCTAAATTTTAACGAAAGAAAGAAGCTTTAAACATGTTATGTGTTAGATGTGTTGGTAGTCGACTCTCAGGAGTCGTAATGAATGACGGGCTACGACTCGGACAATAGTCTAAGTATGAATGGGGAGAGTAAGTTTTGGCAAGAATATGGTAATGATGTAAAGAATGTTTGAATGAAAGGTGCTAACCGCTGATTTTGTAGATGTTACTGGTAGAATTATGAATGTGATCGAATCAATCGAATTGGTGAAAGAATGTGCATGAGTGAAAGCCCATTACAAGGATGAATGAAAGCTGGCCTGGTACGGTTAGTACTCGTGAAGAAGCAGATTGACCTGGTTTACGGATCGTTGATTTGCGAAATGAAAACGAGGTTAGTACCATTTTTAGCTCATGTTGAATAGGTATAGTAGGGTGTGGTACGTGATGTTTGACTTTTAACCGTCAACATAAGAAGAAAAAATTTTGTCATTAAAAAGTAAATCTCAAAAGTTTTGAACGGAAATGTCGGGTATTGATTAAACACTCGTATGATGAATTGGAATGGCACATTTACGTAAGTAGAATAAGTAATGCATGATATGAGAGTAATGGTAATGTAAAAGGAATGGGATGATTTGAAGGTAACGTGAGAGTATGTACAGTACAAATAACTATAGGAAATGTAGAATGATGTTAACTTTGGAGTTAAGCGTGTATATGTGACTAGGAAATAGTAGATCTGTTATGATGGATCATACGAATGTAAGTACGACAATAAGTGCGAAGAAGTATGTATATTGACCCACTACAAACGGGCCAAGGAAATAAGAATGTTATGTAAAAGTAAAGTATGAAAAGTATGGACATGTTAGAAAGAGGTTAATTATATTAATAGTCATGAATTGAGAAGGGATGGTTACTAAGTATTATGATGTATTTATCGAAAATTAAACTTAGATGTGTATGTATAAATTATGAAATTCGATCGTATGGTCGATGAAAATAAAATGAATGTGGAAATAAACGAAAAAGAATGTCACTAATGGAATGTGGGAATTGTTTCAAGAAAACAAAATGATATATTACACATGATATACGAGTATTAGAAGGATAAATGAACCATTAGCTATGAAGTATGTTAGAAGCTAGCTTTATTAGTGGAAGCGACACTAATAAAAAACTCTGGGACGGGTTCTTGAGAATAGAAGACTGTCACTGTGGTGGACTAGTGGCCGTGATGATGGAGCAAGGGGGAAAGGATAATAAGTGTTTAATGGAAATGAGAAGGGTTTCGGGGACGAAACCTCATTTAAGGGGGGTAGATTTGTAACACCCCAAAACCCGAATGTTTATATTGTCGTATGTTCCTATAGGACATATCATGAAATAAGTAACTAGGCTATTAACCTAGTTAAATGGGTGGTCAAAACTACTAAATAACGAAAGTTTGAGCCAATTATGTTTAATTAACAAACACGAGGGACTAAAGTGGGTTAAAACGAAAGTTGAAATATTAAAAGTAAATATAACACACACAAACACACATTCGTGTGTGTGTTCTGGATCATTCAGGAGCTCCCCAAAGAAGCCAAACCCTAGCTCAATCTTAAATGATCAATTGAAGGGTAAATCGAAGCTCAAATTCATGAATAAACGTGAATTAATGATCACCATCACAAAGGGATCATAAGGTATGTCTCAAAACTAAGATTGGTGATCTTGTATGAAGTGGGTTATGTTTTAATCCGTGAATTGGGATGAAATTGAGTATGAGTATGTGTTAGTATCATGATATAGAACCTAGATTATACATGGTTTGGGTTAATTTGATGATTAGAGGTGAAACCCATTTGTTTTGGTAAGAATGATGACTTGAATGATCATCCATGTTTAATTAATCATGATTATTGATGTATTATGATGGATAGGGTGGATTCAGAGGAATTGAAAGAAATATGATGATAATATGTTTGAATGTTTATGTGTGAATGATATAATCGGGTAAAACGGATCAAAAACGAGAAAGTTATGCCCGTTTCCGTAAAACTGAGTTATGCTGGGAATATGCAGCTACAGCTAAGAACATTCTGTTAGGGGGGGGGGTGGCGCGACGCGACGACGAAGGCCATAGGCCGTCATGCGACGCCACGGGCTCCAGAATATTGAAAAAAATCATATTTTAATTGTATATGCAACGCGAACCCGTTTAGACCGTTTTTAATCACTTATATACTAAGTATGATTAATTTATTTTATGTTTTAGGAAAGGTAGGTATGTATATGTGTATGTATTTACGCAAATAGGAACATATGGGCGTATTGTAGACGTGTATGAACATATGTACTATGTATGTATGTATGTATGTATGTATGTATGTATGTATGTATGTATGTATGTATGTATGTATGTATGTATGTATGTATGTATGTATGTATGTATGTATGTATGTATGTATGTATGTATGTATGTATGTATGTATGTATGTATGTATGTATGTATGTATGTATGTATGTATGTATGTATGTATGTATGTATGTATGTATGTATGTATGAATTTATGCAAGTAGGTATATATGAGCGTATGCAACTATGTAGTCATGTATGAAGGTATCTACGTATGTAAATATGTGAGTGTGCCCGTATGCAATCAGGTATGCATGGATTTTTGCAAGTTTTTAATACTATACAGTATTAACGCTATTAATAGTGCACCTCGCGAATGAAGTGTAATGCAGGTACACTATTGAAGTCTCACCAGGATTGATGTTTACATGGAAAGCTTAAATGTAGAGGAATATCGGAATGAGAAGTATACGAGTATGAATCTGGGTATGTTTATAATGTGTGCTAACGTAATGAACGTATGTGGTGAGTACAGGTTGTACGAGACACGAAGGATCATCGAGGAGTATAGATCAAGGACCGAGTCACAAGATAGATTGTACGGTGAAAGTTGGTGAATGTAATATAGTAAAAAAAATAAGTTATGAATTTACTTAGTAAACGAGTTCGATTGATGTAATCGTTGTAAAAGTGTTACCTTAAAATGAACTTCAAGTAAGTTGAGATGTTTATAATGAAAGAAATTTTACGGTATAAAATTCCGCTGCGACTTTTGGTCAAATACGAATTAGGGTCTTACATAAAATTTAGAAATTGAACCTTACTACATTTAAATTACCTAAGAAGAAGCATTGCGTCCAAAATTAGGTCTTGAACTATATATTAAGAAAATTAGCTATTTTGGCCTTCTTGTGATGGTAGCAAGTTTCATAAGAGTTTATTTTCCACATACATCAGGATACCATTATCGGGGATGAAGCTTCTTGTGTGTGTGTGGGGGGGGGGGGGGGGGCAGAGACATAAGCTTTATTAGTGGGTTGGTAAAGAAAAGAGTTTTTAATTTGATACGTCTTCTACAAAAACTAGATGAACCGCAGAGTGAACTACTCTTGCTTCAATCATGTATTGGCATTGCCAAACTTTTCTTTAGCTTGAGGACATGTCAACCTGTACAATAGAGGATGCAACATTATTCTTTAACAAAGACTTGCAAGAGGCGATTGAGAACTTAGTGGTTTGTGGAGGTCCTTTTCTTTGGAGACTTCCAATGGCGACTTGCTTCTTACCTCTTAGGTTCGGGGGTTTGGGGTTGTATTCAGCTATAGAGGTTTCATCCTATGCCTTTGTGGCTTCTAGGGCCCAATATTGGGTGCTACAGGACCACATCTTACAAGACAGTGGCATATGTGATATGGATTATGATTATGTTTGTGCTCTGGCTTGTCTTCGTGATACAATTCCAAGCTTCGACTTCAACAGGTTCACTAATAAGAATACCCCACACACGCATTGGTGAGTGCTCTTTTCAATAAAAATGTTCATGATATTGAAGTACAGTTTGACATGTCCGTAAAACAAAAGGCCGTTTTGAGTGTCTATGAGCACCACATGCCCAATATTTTCTTTCTCGTTATACCTATAGATGGGTTAGGCCAACATACGTCACAAGTGGAGTACCGTACTATCCTTAAGTATCGCCTCATTATTTTCGGTTGATAAGATATTTCCTATTTGTCATAAGGCGTTTTTAGACTCCTTTGAGGAGCATGTAATGCATTGCATCAGAGGTTGTGAACCTACATAGTTGAGTCTAAAGGGTTATGCATAGTAATGTTATGACCTCGAGATCTCTGAATTTAGTTTTTAAAAGACTTAGTTTTGCTATTTAAAAAGGGTTAGCGACGCAACTTGTTGCCGGTTCCATTCTATTTCGATGTAATTTCCATTTGAATTGTTAATGAATTACTTTGCATAAAAATTAAAATTTATATAAAAAATATATAATTATTTAATTATTATAATGATATATTATTATATATTTTAAGCATCCCTAGTTTTTCGCTTATAACTTTTAAGATATAACTTTTCTTAAAATTTTGTATATGCTGTTGCGATACGCCTATTTTTATATATGCCTCGATATAAACTTTTTTCGAACCCGAACTGTGAGTGGTTATGTACAAGTGATCGAAGCACAACCGTACATCTCATCAAAACTATTTCACATTTAGTTTTTTATAAATAAAGTTTTGTTCAAAATCGAACGGGTTAAATTCAACTGACAACTTTTTATTTTTTATAGTGACGAACAAAACGATACGTTCTAAACAACTTTGGTAGCGATACCAACATTCATTTTTATGGTGATCAATACAAATTTCGTGTAGATTCTGACTAAACAATGATGAAAACAGAGTTGTATTAAAAATAAAGTTTCTTTTTATATCGTTAACTAATACCGAAATTCTTTTTTTATGATCGATATTAAACCTCTATGAATATACCATTAAGCATATTTTTTTGTTTATTATACCAAGTATTATCTTGAACCGAAGCAAACCAACACCAATCCTTGACGTACTTCAACTTCCACTAGTGATAAAGGAATTTTGAAGGATGAAAGTGGGGTCAAGAAGATTATTTGAAATGGAAACGTGCAACCGATCTGTCGCGAATCGTGTGATGATCGACAGTCCACACAATCCATGCGTCACGTACTTCAACTCCCGCGTGTTTTTTGAATCAAATATTTTTCCCTAAATATATTTATAATTTTATTTTCCAGTTGTTTTAAAATCTATTTCTAAATTGTTTTCTATTTTTTACAAGTTTGTTTACCTTTTTTTTTTCCAAGGTGCAATGTTAAGAAACATCGATTGAAAAAAAGAGTATTATTCGATTAACAAAAGAGTATTATTCTTAAATGTTAATTAGTATTAATGATTTCTTAGTTTTCTATTATTTATAAAGTTAACTTTTGTCAACCGAAAATAAAGTTATATTAGGAAGTAATTAACATCAACTTAAACTTATAAACTTTTTTTAAATGGTGAATTTCTTACTCTTTGGAAGACTTGAACCTAAGACCTCACACTTAAGTGTATTATGTGTTACCACCGGACCACAAACCCCAATGATACTTAAATTTATAAACTACTTTTATAGATACCAAGTGTTTCTTAATATGTGTTTAAACTTTAAACGACATAACTTAGACAAATGTTCTTCGATAACCGTAAAATATAGACAGCTAATAACTCAAATCACAACAATTCACTTGATTTGGTATGGGAAATACCAACGAGCCATCTTTTATGAGGCTGGAGGGTGTGGGGCGCCACCCTTCGCCACCTGGCCGCCTATAGCGTCCCCCTCCAAATTCGACCACACCCCCGGCGCCATAGCCGGGGCGCCATTGATGCTCCGCCACCGCTATGGCGAGCGGCAACGCACAGGGACCTAGACAAATGTTTTGGACCGTTGAAACGGTCAAAATTTAAAAAAAAAATTTACTTTTTATTTTATTTATAAAATCACACTATAAATATCAACTTCTACCTCTTTTTAAATCATTCCTTTCACTCTCTACCTCCATTTTTATACAACTCTCTTCATTTTTTTAAAAACTTCCAACAATGTTTCCTAACAATCCAAACAACCCATGGGATCCGACCAATCCGTATTGGCAAACTTTGCAAAACAACGAGCACGAGGACCGCTATCGCCGAGACCCGCGTACAAGGGAGGTTGGATATTATCCAATGCCACCAACTTCTCCTCATCCCACCACTCAATCGATGCCTCCTCCATATTTCGGGTATTATTCTCAACCCCTTTTTTTCCGCCAAACATGCCACCACCAAACATACCCGCCCAAGACACAAGCGAACCGTAATTTGTTCCCGAAACCCAAGTCGAATCCTCTTCTATAAAAAAAAAAAGCCATAAAAAGAAGGATGAGACCGAAAAACATGCGACAAAGAAGGTAGAATTTTGGTCGCCTAAGGAAGAGTTCGAGTTCGCAAAAGCTTGGCTCGACGTGCCGGAGGACGAGATTGTTGGTAAATATTTTTTTTATGCTTGTCTAAATAATATTTTTTTAGGAGACGACCAAGACATAAAGGCATTTTGGGGTCGTATACGCGATAAGTTTTTCGCCGCAATGGGTCGTGGCGTGTATCGAACCCCCGACTCTTTTTCGGGAAAGTGGGGGGCTTTGAGGACGAAGGTTAGCAACTTCAACAGCATATACAATAACCTCGTCAATAACACTCGAAGGAGAAGTGGTGCGAGCGATGTCGATTTCATGACCGAAGCCCACACCGAGTATAGAATGCACCATGGGCATATGTTTAACCTGGTAACCACATGGGAGCTTCTTCGCAAATCTCCAAAGTGGCACCTTGTGCCACCGTTCGACCCAACCCGCCCTAGATCCAAACGGTCCAAATCGACATCCACCACCGAACCTTCTAGGTCAAATGCTCGTACAGTAATTAATCTAAACGAGGATGCTGACGAGTTTGAAGAACCCCAAGAGCTGCCTCGTCCAACTGGTAGGGATAAAAGTAAAGCCAAGGCAAAGGCACGTGGAAAGTCTACTAAATCAGATGGCCCGTCAAAGATTACCGAGTTCCAGGCAGATCTGAAGCAAATAATCTCTGATGTGTGTAAAATGCAACATATAAATTACATCAAATGAGGCATAAAACTAACCCTTTTTGAGTACTAATGTTGGAAAAAGAGTGCTTTTGTCTTCCTTTTGTATTTTCAGGATTAAATGAGCTCAAATTCACAAAAGAAGCAAAAAGACAGCTAAATCTAACATAAATACAAGAAAAGGAACATAAGTGGATTGCCCGACCCCTCAACAACATCCTCCCAAGCAAAATAGAGAAGACAGAAGACTGAACACGCCCCGTGCTCAGCCAGCACGGGGCCGTGCCCAAGAAGCAGCAGAAAAGACAAACCTATAGAAGCTTCTATTGCCCACCACAGGGCCGTGTCCAGCGGACACGGGGGCGTGGCGAAAGTACAGCAGACGCATTAATTGTAATTGCGAATTACAATTAATGAAGAGAGAGAGTGTCAGATAGGCACGGGGGCGTGTCCAGCGGACACGGGGCCGTGCCCAACCTTCTGTTCAGCCTATAAATAGGAGTGCTTGGTTTCATTGTAACTCGTCCCTTGGCACACCACCTCTCTCACACTTCATCTACCACCCACCACCACCATAACACCATCATCCACCACCATCATCCATTGTCCATCATAGAGTGTGTGAGTCGTCTCGGGATCCAAGATTGATCGTAAGAGTTCTTGACAATCAAGGCCATGTTTGCCTAAGTCTCTTACATCACTTGGTGAAGACAAGTGTTTAGAATAATACTTTTTATTTTTAATCCACTACAAGAAAACTGGGTTTTTAGTACGCGCAAAAGCGTCCTAAAATGCTATTTTATAGGACCTTTCATTTAATATGACCAACGGTAAAAGCGTTTCATGTAAAGGGGTCGTAATAAGTCCCGGATCTAAAAAAGCGTCCTAACATCACATAATATTATGAAACCAATTTTATGGTCGCGTAATATGTCTTTAAACAACCAAAATAGTGTCCTAATAAAAACATATTAGGACACTTTTACGATGTTCTAACATGTGGTTACATACTTTTAATCTTTTGATACACTTACAAGTGTCCTTAGAAATTAATTGATAGGACCCTTATGATGTAACATTATAGCTAATTTAGTACCAAGAAAAGGGTCCTAATATACCAATTAAGATTATGAAACCAATTTTATGGTCGTATAATATGTCTATAGACAACTTAAATACCGTCCTAAAAAGAACATATTATGACACTTTTCTAATGTTCTAATATATGATTATCTACTTTTAATCTTTTGATACACATACAAGCGTCGTTAAAAATTAATTTATAGTTACCTTATGATGTAACGTTATAGCTACTTTAATATCAAGAAAATGGTCCTAATATCCCAAATGAGATTATAAAACCAATTTTATAAACATACCATCAACATATAACATCCTAATAGTTATTGTATAACATCAACCAATGAAGAAATAAAACTTCATTATATTTCAAATAAGCATGTTCATAATAAAAACACTAACCATAAATAAGTTATAACATTATCTAACATAAAGTCTTAACATTTAACAAAGAAATTAAAAGCAATTAAAGAAATAAGAAGCATAAAATCTTGAGTTATCATGCATCCTCAATCCTCATGGACTACCTACAAGTAAACCATCCATGTATAAGCATTAAGTTCCATGATATTAAAATCATTTGTATCACAAGTTTAACAAATACATACCGAGATGAATGGATAGGGCCATATGATGGATGCACCAATACAATCTTGAATTGTAGAAAATAAACCATATGGTCTTACCAAGTTTTCATCCTTTTTTATTGGTACTTGAACGTTTACCTCACACCATTCTGGTCCAATCTCTGTACTACCAACTAGATCATTTGGGTCCAAGCTCTGGACCCTTCCTCTTGCTACAGTCTCGGTAGAGTTTAGAATGCTTTTGAGGAAAACTTCATCTTCAACCTAGATTTTTGTTTTCAACAAATATTTATTAAACTCTAATCATAATAGTGCAAAAAATTATTTTACAAAAAATTTAATAAAGTTTTACATTAGCAGGCTAACATTTTTACAGAAAAACTAAGGAAAATTGGTTTTTAATAATCTCACGTTTACAAACAAGAATAGCCACCACCACACTACACATTAATCCTTTGTAGTAGAACTTTTAGTTGTTGATGATGAAAAACTAATAGGATTAAAGATGAAGAAGATTACCATTGTGCTCATGTAAGAGCTAAGACTTACTATTGACTAGGGGTGTAAACAAGCCCAGAGGCATGAGAGCTACTCGTTATCGGCTCAGTTAAAAGCTCGAACGAGGCTAGCTTTAACGAGCCCGAGCTCGAGCCTGAAATACAAAGCTCGTTTAAGCTCGCGAGCCTAAACTAGCCCAAATAAATTTTATCTTTTTTATATATAATATAGTAATAATGAAGATAACATTGGCAAGCCAAGCTCGGGCCGAGCATTTGCTCGTTTAAGCGCTATTAAAGCAAGCTCGAGTCGGGCTTTTAGCTTGTTTTAGGTTGTTCTCAAAATAGCTCAAGCCGAGCTCGAGCTTTGGGTCTTACTCACGAGCCGAGCGCAAGCTAAAATAAGTTGGCTCGAACCGAGCCGAGCCGAGCTCGAGCTTCATAAAAACATGACGAGCCGAGCGCGAGCCTAGAGGGCTCGGGCTCGGGCTCGGCCCGGCTAGTTTACACCCCTACTATTGACCCGTTACCGGTTTGCTCCAGTTCACTCGAAGAGTTTGTGTTTCATCATAACTGTCTCTGAAGTTGCTCAACCCCATACCTTCTACTGGTGCAGAATCAGAACCATCATAGTTGTCCTTAAAGATACTTGACCCAACTTATTATGCAGGCTCCACTTAGCATTTAGGTTCCTTTCTTGAAACTGAATAATCATAAACGTAATCCATAATATTACCTTTCTACGTAAGTTACCATTGAAATGACTATTTTATTCAATGATAATCTAATACTTGATTAAAAGTATAAATTAATTTAGGACTATTTATGCATTATTAACACACATATGTTCACTTTTGACCCGTAATGACCCTTTTTTTTCTATATTACCCAACTTTTATTAGTTTGACCTATGAAAGACCCAATTCTTCACAAACTGGTCAAAATGCCCCCCCCCCCCCCCAGTAGGACGTATCAACAGAGCATCTATATATCATCCAACTAGAAAAAAATAATGTACAAACCTATCCACACTTATTATCATTCGAAACCCCAATGTTCAACCCCAACAGTTAGGTGCAAAATTAACAATCGAAAATACAAGACTTGAGGTTGTTGGTTTTTACCTTTTTCACTGGAAGCATCACCACTAGAACATGTCGGGTACGGGATACCATTTAACCCTTGTCCGTCGCCTAGTTTCGTTACTCCTGAACACGTCATCATCAAGAACCACTACATATCTGCCTATAAATACGATATAAGAAGAGTACAATAATTAAAAACCTGGGTGTTTATCACCAACTTTCCACGCCAAGCTACGACTCCAGGAAGCTCTACTGATCGAAGCTTGTCCCTGACACACAAAGCAACAACACTGACTCATTTTTTGCTAGAAAATAGCTAAGTTCAAGAATAACAATTAATGTACATCATCAGTTAAAAAATTGATTTAACATATCAACCCTAAACTTACGTTCCTCCCAATATTTCAATAACACGATCTTTAAAAGCACTATACACCGTACATGGATCTCCTTTTCTGGATATAAGGTCTTATGGTTCACTCAAATAATAAACACCAGTTACGTGATTAAATTCAATCCAGTTTTACACAAAAGAGATGATAACCGCAAGTATCAAAGATTAACGACTTCTACTTCTAAAGTTGCATAAAAGGAATCGGCGAAACACAAGTTTCATCAAAATAAATTGCCAGATAATATTTATCTAGTAAAAGATGTGAAATTGAAGTTATTTTGGTTGATGCATTTCATCGAGCAACTGGTATGCATCTTCAAACACGTTTACAGACTTACATGAAAGGCCAATTGGAACGTGACATCGATTATAGTAGTCGAAACAATCTAGGGGAACCAATTGCTGGTGTGGAACCCATAAAACAAATAACCTGAAGAAGTCAAAAACATAAACTAAATAAAATCTAACAAATAAAATAAAACTAGAATCAGTTGAGAAAAAAACATAAAATTAAGCATAAAAACCTAGACCGTGAAGATGATGGTTTGGAAATCGCCATGACTATCATCCTCTGAAAATCAGGACTATGAAAAACATAAATTAATAATATGATATGTAGCAAACACAAGTTAAAACAACAATTGTTGAAAGGATTACAAAAAGGAAGCAAAAACGAAAGCGAGTTCTTACTTGATCAATTTTCATTTAGGCATTTCATCGAACACCTGATCTTCAAACATAAACACCTTCAAAATCAACTGTTAACACGACATTTATATGCAAACCTAGCTTTGTCTCATCAAACTAATTGACATCTTTTCTCTCAACCTACAAGTTGAGCACATCAAAACACCCGAAATCATAAAGAAAAATGCAAATCTGAAACCAAAAACTTACAATGATTAGAAAAACAATGGATATTTCGCCAGTGAAGGATACGGGTGTGATTAGGGTTTTTAGGGGTTCACGGTGGCGTGAAGTATGGTTCTCAATCTGGTGTGCAAAGGAGGGAGAATCATGGCGACCACAATCACGTTGCGAAGAAGGGAGATCGGGGTGCAAAGAAGGGAGATCTGGGGTGCGAATGAGGAAGAGAAAGATTTGGGTGAAATACTGAAATCAACCTATAGCGGGAATCTGATTTTTAGGTGGAGGGAAATAAATATGTTTCAAAAATTAGTAAACAAAATTCTTATCTACACTTCAAAAATTAGACCGTCGGGTATGGTGGGGCAGGGGTTTGGGGCATGGGTTGATACGTGATTCGAGCCCCCTGTTGGTGAGTGACGTGTCCGTAGGGTATGGCGGGGCGTGACTAGCCCACGTGGGTTGGCCATGTTTATTAAAATTAAAAAAAAAAAAACCTATAATTAAAAAATACACACAAAATTTAAAAAAAAAGCCTAAAATTATTATTAAAATTTCCTAAAAATTACAAAATTCTACAAAAAAAGGATTACAAAATAAAAAAAAAGCCTAAAGCGTTAGGTAGATTTCGAAAAGGGCGAGCTTGTCAAACGGCTTCCGCTCCTTGCCCTGGAACTCGATGTTGGCCACTGCCACCCGGTCTTCGTGACTTATATCAGCGCCCGGAACGCTGTCGTAGTAGGCTTTAAAACGATCGAGCTTCGGTCGTAGCTCGTGCCACTTGTGCTGGCACACGTTTAAATTGTGCCAGTCGTTTCCCACGTTGTGTCGGTAGCTAGCGAAAGCTTCCGGCCAGTAACGAGTCTCACCGGGTTGGCGGCCCTTCATCGCGTCCACGACGCTCGTGACAAGGCTAGCTCTTCCTCGTGTGTCCAAGAGGTCATCGATCAAGTGTGTGTGGGTAGCGGTTCGGGTAGGTGGAGTGACTTGGGTTGGGGTAGCGATATGGACAGACGGTGGGGTTGGGGGTTTTATAGCGACTTGGCTGAACCATTTGGCTTGGCCAAACGGTTATATTTTAAATTTTAAACATAGCCTAGCCAACTAGCCAATAAGAGCCGGCCACGTAGGACCGCTAGGCATGCTCAACGCCCAAGCTGAAACCCCCGCTCAAGGGGCCACGCCGAAACCTAAGCCCACCCGGGGTGGTGATTTGGGCGTTTGTACCCAACCCATGTCCCAACCACCGCCCCATACCCCATAGTCTTATTTGTATATTTGTGTTCGCTGTTTCCATTGTTAGGTAAATACCATATTGGTGTGGAGTAGGAATGTAGGATAGTTTTTTTGGAATGATCTGCCACGTACGCAAACATGTCATCTAGGGTTTGCCAAAAAGCTCGCGGCTTGGAGCTCGCTCGAAGATTGCTCGGATTTAGCTCGAAAAAAGCTCGCTCGATATGGCTCGGTTTGAAAGTGAGCTGAGCCGGCTCGACTCGGTTAGAAAGTGAGCCTAGCTCGGCTCGGCTCGTGACGAGCCAAATTGGCTCGGTTTGGCTCGCTTGATAGCTCGGCTCGGCTTAGCTCGAATTATTTTACTTATAACATATTTTATTTCTATATACATTTAATATAGTACAAAAAAGTGATTATTATTTACATGTATTTAGGCTTGTAGATTGATATTCATGACATATTTAAAGGTTGATTATCATGCTAATGAACAAATATTGTATTTACTTGAAATATATATAACTTATTTTGCGTTGTTAAACGTGATTTTGGCTTGTAATATATTATGTTGAATATGTTTTGAATATGTTCTTTTGAATTATTAAATAATATTTTTAAATACTGAATTTTGAGAGCTACGCATTAACTTTTATTTTTAAAATCGAGCCAAACCAAGCCGAGCCTGAACTTAGATTTTCAGCTCAGTTTCAAATCCGAGCCGAGCCCAGCCAGCTCGGTCTATAATCGAGCCGAGCCCGAGCTTGCCCTAGCTCGGCTCGGCTCATGAACAGCCCTTGTCATCCGGTGTCGGGATAAGCCACAAGGGATGTATGGTGATGAGCCCATTTATATATCCATATGTATGTATACATGTGTTGGATAAGGAAGAGAGGGACGTCGCAAGCAGCTTTGGGAGGACGAAGACGTAGGGGACGGGCGCAAGGGAGCGATTTAGCCGATCCAGGACTACCCTCAACGGCCCGGGACGAACCCCACATCGGACAGCTTACATCAATCTTTCTATATGCACACACAATTTTAATGACCTTATACAAATGCACATAATGTTAGAAACCATATTTTTTCGTATATTATTTAAATTGTGTCATATATTATGATTTCTCAAAATATTCTCCGTCTTCTCATCTGGTGATACCTAGCAGAACACATTTTGCAAATAAATTAATTGTTAATTTTAAATAGAGAAACAATATTGTTATATGAACTATTAAGGTGTAAAATTCCGTAAATAAATGATGGTTTAAATTTAATTATTATCATACTGTTTATTTATACATATAATATAATAATAAAACTTAGGTGTTTGTATTTTGAAGCATGTTTAAAAATGTATTTTTTTTCAAAAGCTGAATTAATGTACGGAATATTAAGGAGATTTTAGAAGGGAATTGACTTAAGAAAAAAAAATCTATTAAATATCACAGAAAACGTAAATTAGTGGCATGCGTAAAGTGTCACTAAAAACCTAAATTGGTAGCAAAAAGGTCAAATGTCACTAAATTGAGTGCTAAGCAAATATGGCATACATAAAGTGCCATTAATAACCTAAACTAGTGGCACAAAAGCTTAATGTCATAAAAAGTGTGTGCTACATGGCATTTTTTTGTAGTGTGAGATGGTTTCGGTTGGCAGAAACATCACGCCACAATCATATTGGAGAGGTGTGATGAGGGTGGAATTGCGAAGAGGATTTGAGGAGAGGGTGAGTCGATACTAAGGTGAGAGTAAGGATCGATTACTTGATAAGGATCACAAGACAGTGAAAAAACCGTTTTATGTTAAGTGGATGAAGGAGATTAATTCTTTTAGGGAGGAGGGAATTAGAATATTTTTATAAGCGGGGGAAGCTGAAAGTTTTTGAAAATTTTGAAAGTAAGTATTCATATAACATAATTTAGCTTCAATTAAAAGAATAAAATATATTTTATATAAATAAATTAATAATTTGTTATCATGTTATAAAAATAAATAATGATGATGCTTTTAGTAGTTACTAATGGCTAGTGTTGTAAAAGTCGGATTCCAAGGCCGAGTACTCGGTCAAACTCAGCCTATTCGGCGACTACTCGGATTACTCGGTCAAATACTTGGTGGGAACCTTGGAATATTAAACGACTACTCGAATTACTCGGACAAATACTCGGCCTACTCTGCGACTACTAGGGATTATGCTAATTTTGACATGAATAATGATAGTTTTGACACGAATTACGCTTATTTTGACACATATAAAATATTTTATGACTCAAATATCAAGTGTCCTATTACGGTGTATTATAATAACACCACAATGATTAAGCATTCTATAAAATTGAAAGTTATAAGACCCAAGTGTCAAGTGTCCTATTAAGTTAAGTTCTAATATGACTTCGACTAGAAAGGGTCCTATAACACTGAATATTTATGACTTAACTACAGCGTGTCCTATTAAATTATGTTATTAAAGGACCCCAGATGATCAAGTGTCCTAATACAGTACCACATAATGGGACACTAACAATTAAATGTCTTATAAAGTACTTTATTAGGATCTACATTTTAAGTGTCCTATTAAATTATAAGATAATAGGACCCCAAAAATCATTCATCCTGTTAAATAGTTTTTTAGGACACTGGTTTAGTAGAGTATGTTATAAAAGGACCCCAAAAGTTCATTAGTCATATTAAATAGTTTTTTAGGACCCTCTTTTACAAGCGTCCCAGAGAAAAGGTCCTAAAAAGCCATTTTTGTTGTAGTGATCTTTTGCACTTTTTATTTGGTTTTGTATTAATGACTTTAATAACTAGTTGCTTATGTTGAAGGTGATCTTTCCTTATCGTTTGTCCGTGGTGTCTTGGCATTATTTTACTGTCTATATAAAATAAAAGATTTTCACTATTCATATCTCCACGGTCTATATGGAGGTATGTTGGCTACCTGGTCGGGGGTTAAGGGAACGGTTTGGTAAGGGTCTTGCCCTTGTTCAGCGTTTAGAGGTCCTGCAAGGGACCTGAGTCAAATTTAGTAGGATCTCCTTCAATGCCCATAGGTATTGGATGGCGGGGACCCAAACTCTTTGACCCCCTCATAAGTTAACTACTATTAATACTATAACCCGGCTATTTAGGACTATATCCCTGCTGACTCAGACTACTTAGTCGAGGGTAACGTCACCGCCAAAAGCGGGGCCTACCATAATTTGCATTAGTAACTTAATTCATTATCTTCCAATAATCCAACCCTTTAGGATTGTATCCTTGCTGACTCAAACTACTGGGTTGAGGATAACGTCGCCTTCAAAAGAGGGGCCTACTACAATAACTAAGATAATCTCTTAAACAAGTGCAAAAGTGCGAAAATAATCAAAGGTTATACTAATACACGAGTCGGATCCAAGTGATTCATCTTGTCTATCTGTTTTTATTTTATTTTATTTTTCAGCATTTAGTTAGTTTTTATTTTCTTAGTTTAAAAACCTTTCTAACTTTTTGATTTGATTAGACGTTGAGGATAAACCGGTACTAAAAGCTCTTGTGTCCTTGGACGACCTCGGTATCTTACCAACACTATACTACGTCCACGATGGGTGCACTTGCCCATATGTGTGTTTAGTGTTAGTAAATATCGTGTTTTATAAATTTAAAACTTGGCTAAAAGTGTAAAAAGGGCTTAAAATATACATCTAAAATATATTACACTACACACGCATCAAGTTTTTGGCGCCGTTGCCGGGGACACAAGGATTTTAAGAAAGCTTAAAATCGACGGCCTAATCAGTTTTTCAAAACCTTTTTAAAACGCGCGCACATTTTTCTGCATTTTAGTTTAGTTTGCATTTACAGTAGCCTGAACACGGGGCCGTGCTCACTGAACATGCCCCCGTGCTGCATATTTTTAGTTAGATACCCAGATACAGAGTCTGAACACGGGGCCGTGCTCATTGAACACGCCCCCGTGCTCAACGTGACCAGTAACTTTAAATAAAACGCCCAGATACAGACCCTGAACACGCGGCCGTGTTCACCAGACACGGGGCCATGTCCAGCCTTCTGTTTCCATCTTTGTTTTTGTTTTCTGGTCCCGAGACTCAGTTGTGGTCTGCTAAGTGATTCTTATGGATCAATACTCAGGAGGTTACAACTACACCTATGAGGAGGATGATTATATGAGAGACTATTGCACTAATTGTGGAAACCCGCACTCGGTACAATATTGTAACTTGTTTCAACCATCCAATTCATACAACCATTATGAGGAGCCCAGGTACGAGCCATCAACTTCATACACATCCTATGAAGACCCAAGGTATGAACCTCCTCCCTCATACTCATATTTTGATGAACCAAGGTATGAGCCTTCATACTCATACTTTGAGGAGTCAAGATATGAACCACCACCTTCATACATTTATTATGAGGAACCATGGCGTGAACAACCCACCTCATATGAGTACTATGAAGAACAAAGTTTCGACCCTTATCCATCATATACTTACAATGAAGAACAATGGTGTGAACCATCTACTTCATGTGGGTACTATGAGGAGCCAAGGATCGAACAACCAGATTCAAGCTTCGAGGATCCCAATTCTTTCTCTCTCACCGAAGTGACCAATAGGATATTAGAACACATTAAAACTATCGAACGTTGCATAAAAGAATCTCGCGCAAGGGAAGAGGAGTCCCGCGCAAGAGAAGAATTAAATTTTAATAATAACGTAGAGATAGTTGAAAATGTAAAAATGGAAGAACAAGAAAGTGAAAAACTGACACATGAGTTAAGCAACGAAAAAGGTGAGGCCGATAATGTTAAATTTCAAGAAGAGTCTAATTTCGAAGAAATTAATCTCTTGTCACCTTCTTTTGAAAATCATTGTTTAGTAACCCCTCATGCCAAGTTTTTAAAAGAGTTAAACACTAGTGCTAAAATTGAAGAAATGGTAAGTGTTAAGTTAACAAATGATCAAACCTCGCTAATAAAAGAAGATCCATTTTTCTATCCGATCGAAAGGTAATAAAATCAATCGGTGTGGTTGAGGATGTCTTGGTTCAAACAAATCAAATGGTTATTCCAACCGACTTTGTCATCCTCGATGACGCTCCTCTAGTCTTAGGAAAACCTTTTGTGAAAACTCATGAAGCTTTGAAAAACCGGAAATTTAACAACCTACCTCTTCAATTAGGGGCATTCAAAAGGAGCATAGATCTTGAGCGTTCAATGAAATATCCTTTTAGCAATAATGACCCCCTAATTGAAGATGAAGATGAGCCACTCGATACAACTGAAGAAGATGGCCACTTTGTTGAAGAAGAGGTTCTTGATCTAGATGAGCCACAAAATAAGGTGTCTCCTAAAGACCCACCCATTGAGCTCAAAGAACTTCCTAAAGGTTTGGAATATGCTTTTCTAGACAAAGGTGGTAATTTGCCTGTAATTATTTCATCTAAATTAAGTAGCGTAGAAAAAAGAGAAATTAGTTAATCTTCTTAAAAAACACAAAAATGCGATCGCTTGGAAGCTTGTAGATATTAAAGGAATAAGTCCTTCTATGTGCACGCACAAAATTCTAATGAATGATGACTACAAAACAGTAATTCAACCACAATGAAGAGTAAATCCCAATGTACAAGAAGTGGTTAAAAATGAAGTCATCAAGCTATTTGACGCCGGACTAATCTATCCTATCTCCGATAGCCCATGGGTGAGTCCTGTCCAAGTAGTCCCAAAGAAAGGAGGTATGGCGGTAATAACTAATGAAAAAAATGAATTAATACCGACAAGAACCGTCACAGGATGGAGAGTTTGTATAGACTATAGACGATTAAATGAAGCAACAAGGAAATACCACTTTCCTTTGCCCTTCATTGATCAAATGTTAGAACGACTATCCGGTCATAAATTTTATTGTTTCTTGGATGGTTTTTCAGGTTACTTTCAAATACCGATAGCACCTGAAGACCAAGAGAAAACAACTTTCACATGCCCCTACGGAACTTTTGCCTATCGATGCATGCCATTCGGTCTATGTAATGCACCTGCAACATTCCAACGTTGTATGGTAGCCATTTTCCATGATATGATAGAAAAGACAATGGAAGTCTTCATGGACGACTTTTCTATCTTTGGAGACTCATATGACCAATGCCTCGATAACCTTGAACGAATGCTATCCCGATGTGAGGAAACTAACCTCGCCCTTAACTGGGAAAAATGCCATTTCATGGTAACAGAGAGAATAGTACTCGGTCATAAAATCTCAAGCGAAGGTATGGAAGTTGATCGAGCAAAAATAGAAACTATTTCTCGATTGCCTCCACCATCCTCCGTTAGAGCAATCAGAAGTTTCTTAGCGCACGTTGGATTTTATAGAAGGTTTATCAAGGACTTTTCAAAAATTTCAAGACCTCTAACAAAATTACTTGAAAAAGATGCACCTTTCATCTTTGACAAGGAATGCAATCAAGCATTTCTAACCCTCAAGGAAATGCTAGTCAATGCACCTATCATGATAGCGCCCGATTGGAAATTTCCTTTCGAAATCATGTGTGACGCAAGTGACTTTGCTGTTGGATCAGTCTTGGGACAACAAAAAGAGAAGCATTTCCACCCAATTTATTATGCTAGTAAAACGCTTAACGATGCACAAGAAAATTACACAACTACAGAAAAAGAATTACTAGCTGTGGTGTTTGCTTTTGATAAATTTCGTTCTTACCTTGTTCTTTCTAAAACTGTAGTCTATACAGATCATGCAGCTATCAGATACCTCTTCAAGAAACAAGACGCAAAACCCCGTTTGATCAGATGGATTCTACTCCTCCAAGAGTTCGACATTGAAATCAAAGACAAAAGAGGAGCAGAAAACACTGCTGCAGATCATCTTTCACGCCTAGAAGACCCAGCTTTGGAGGCAACCAGGGACGAGCAGATAAATGAAAAATTTCCCACAGAGTCCTTGGAGATGATGGAGAATAGACAAGAACCATGGTATGCCGACTATGCTAATTATTTAGCTAGCGGTATAGTCACCAAAGGATGGCCACATCACCAAAGAAAGAAATTCTTTGCTGATGTAAAGCATTACTTTTGGGAAGACCCTTATCTTTTCAAAATGTGTGCCGACCAACTCATCCGAAGGTGCGTCCATGGTAATGAAGCACGAAGAATTCTCTGCCATTGTCATGAAGGTCCATATGGAGGACATCATGGTGCCGCTAGTACCGCACGAAAGGTATTTGATTCAGGATTTTATTGGCCAACCATTTACAAAGATGCACAAGATCTTGTAAAGACATGTGATGCTTGCCAAAGATCAGGTAATATTTCTTCCAAAAACGAAATGCCTCAAAACGGCATTCTCGTTTGTGAAATTTTTGATGTGTGGGGACTCGATTTCATGGGACCATTCCCACCGTCAAAAGGAAACAAATATATACTTGTGGCAGTCGATTACTTGTCTAAATGGGCAGAGGCCGAAGCTTTTCCAACAAACGATGAAAGAGTGGTGGTAAAATTTCTGAAAAAGTTATTCTCTCGTTTTGGAACACCAAAAGCTTTGATAAGTGATAGAGGTACCCATTTTTGCAATCATCAACTCGAAAAAATATTAACAAGGTATGGGGTCTATCACCGGGTCTCAACAGCATATCACCCTCAAACAAATGGGCAAGCCGAAGTGACTAACCGAGGTTTAAAACGAATATTAACTAATAAAACCACTATAGGCACAACCCCATATAAGCTTGTCTATGGAAAAAATTGTCACTTACCAGTAGAAATAGCTCACAGGGCCTACTGGGCAATAAAAATCGTAAACTTAGACTTAGAAACTGCAGGAAAAAATCGATTCTGTCAAATGAATGAATTAGACGAATTAAGAAATTATGCGTACTCTAACTCCGAAATCTATAAGGAAAGAATGAAAAATTTACATGATAAATATATTAAGTCTAATGAATTTCGGGTAGGAGACCAAGTTCTTTTGTTTAATTCACGACTTCGATTATATCCTGGTAAACTAAAATCTAGGTGGTCAGGACCTTTTTCCGTCACCCTTGTTTTTCCTCACGGTGCAATAGAAATTAAAGCTCGAAATGGTATTCCATTTAAAGTCAATGGCCAACGGCTAAAACTCTACCGAAGATCCATTGAGGATGAAGAAGAGGAGATCTCGCTTCAAACGGTTAACGAATGAAAAGCATCCACATCATACCCGAAATATTGCAAACAAACGAGTATACATCAAAACCGGAAAGTCTTCTAACCATGTTTTCGGAAAAATGGGCACTCACACGAGCACATAAAAAAAAATTCAAAATTTTCGCTCGGCACGAGGCCGTGTCCGCTGGACACGGGGCCACGTCGACGCAACTGACGGGATAAAACCCCCATTTCATAACAGTTATCTCATTCCATACGCCCCGTTTTGCCGAAAACGCTCTGGTTCAAGGCGATTTTCCGCAGATTTCCGACGTTACTTCCACGTTTAACAACATCAAGGTATGATTCTATCATCATTAGTAGTTAGATTAGTTATTTGCATGTAGTAGAAACATCAAAATTTGGGGAAAAATCTAGGGTTCTTCAAGTTCATCCGGATCGAACTTCAAATTTTTGATGTAATTTGTTAGTATTAGTTTAGATTAGTATAATGGGAAGTAAATACACTTATATTGTTGATAGATTTGTCCGATTTCCCACAAAAACCTCAAACCCTTGTTTTTGAACCGAAAAAGATGAAATTGGAAGGGTAAACGGGTTATTTTGGGAAAAACGGCACTTGGGGTTTCATTTTTGGGGGAAACCGCACCTACTTGGCCAAAAATTTTCAGATTTTCGGACCGGGACGAAAAATGAAGTTTTTGGGTTACAGACGTCTGGACACGGGGCCGTGCCCGCTGAACACGGGGCCATGTCCAGCCCACTGTTTGCAGTTTCTTTAAAAATCTCATTGTTTCGTGCTAATTTTTGGTGTATTCTTTCAGATGGCAAAGTTCACAAGGTTCAATGCAAGTGAACTCGATGCTAGGGCAAGATACGAGCTACTTCGAACAAGGCCCGAGGAGTACCCTAGACGAGCATGCACGGACCTGTTAACCTGGGTAAACCAGTTGGACCGATTCAACAACATCGTTACGGGACCACTAAGGGTTGCATTAACCACTCGGCTTAGGTCGGTACATCAATGCACCTTGGAGTTCTATAGCACTTTTACTTTCACTTCAAGGTGTGACCCATTTGACAATGAAGGGGTTGCATATCGGTGTGGGGGGACAAGGTACTCGATCTCTATGGCACAGTTTGGAGCAATTGTGGGACTGTACGGGGAAGAGGAATCGGGAAATGAGGAAAATACCGGGGGATTAAGAGATTTGGATGAAAATGAACGTCAAGCTGCATGGTCTCAAATCGGTGAAGGAATCTACAACCCTAGCATCACCAAGAGTACTAAGCTGAGGGACCCACTCTATCGCTACATTCACAGGC
Organism: Helianthus annuus; assembly: GCF_002127325.2. Taxonomy (NCBI): domain Eukaryota; kingdom Viridiplantae; phylum Streptophyta; class Magnoliopsida; order Asterales; family Asteraceae; genus Helianthus; species Helianthus annuus. Next base: position 46,761,537 of record NC_035440.2, on the reverse strand, counting down.
TCCTCACCTACTCTCTTAGCCAACGTCACGACAGTAGTGGCGTTGTAGGATTGAAAGATTTGGTTATCCTTCACTGTATCCACAACCGGAAGCCTCTCGATGTTCCATATCTCCTGCTACGAAACATGCATCTCAACCGCCTTGCTCGTGCTCCAACACCTATCTTCTTTGGAGGGTGGGTGTACCGTCTCTTCAAGCACTTCACACATATCCCAAGGTCCTTTGAAAGAAGCCCATGGTCGGGACGAGTTGACTATCACATTTGCCGACCCATGAACTTACTCTATGAGGCGGAAGACGGGTCAGTGAGCTTCCAAAGGACGCAAGGCTATGCATGGAACCCGCATGAGGCCCTAGTTCTTCACGCACCATCTCCTCACTACCAATATCAACCCCATGATGATCCGGGTCAATCCTCCTCAAAAGGAGGCGGTTTTCCTAAGTTTCAAAGCTTACATGATCTTTTGCAGGAAAACCTCATGTGTACCAGGAACACCTACAACCTTGCCAACAATACATACCACCGGGTCGACGCTATCGAGTGAAACATCAACGATATACAAGACCATAACGGTAGCATCCGGGAGTACATGGCGGGTCAGGGGGATGGAGGTGATGATAGCGATGAGGACATGGAGTAGGGGGTTTGAAGGAGCAGGAGCGGGTTGATGGCGAGCCCACAGGTTTAAGTCCCTTTTATCTATCGAACAGTTTGTGGCCTGCGTGCCAAGTGTTGAACAATTTACTTTCCTTGACTACTTTTATTTTCCGCTTTATTTTTCTTTTACTTTATGCTTGGAACAATTAACTATGGTAATGTAGGATGTTTGTGTTGCTTGGTGTGGTTTTAAGTGATGAAACAGGTACAAACCGAGGCTTAGAGTGCTAAGCACTAGCACTCATAAGGCCAGGATGGAAAAACCGGAGGAAGGAACCTGTTTTTCAGGCTTACAGACTGTCCACACGGGGACGTGTCCAGCCGACACGCCCCCGTGCTCACCTACCAGAGCTGCTGTTTGGTTGCTTTCCTGCAAGTTTTTTTTTGACACGGGGCAGTGCCTAACCAACACGCCCCCGTGTTCGCCTTCTGTAAGTTTTCGTTACTGGCAGTTCACCACGGGGTCGTGTCCAGCGGACACGGGGCCGTGTCCAGACTGCCAGTAACATAAAATCTTTGCTTTTAACACCATATTACACATCTAATCAACCTAAAAATTTATTTTCGGGACACATTGAGGACAATGTGTAATTTAAGTGTGGGGGGGGGATGCTAAAACCTTGAAATTTTGCAAGTCCTAATAACAAGCCTTACACAAAACTCTATTGGAACCGCTAATCACCCCAAAAAAAAAATTTTTTTTCAAAAATTTTCAAATTTTTTTTTCTTTACTTGTCTAAAGTTTAAGTTGGGAATTCTAAGATTAATAAGGTTACATTTTTACAAGTTTACAACCAATAGCGTCGTGATAAAAAGAACCAACATACGAGAATTACGAAACGGCATGACAAGCTTAGTTAAAATTTGATTATATATACTAGATCACATAGAAAAACCCATTCCCACAAAAAGTGAGTTTTGAGCCTTTATTGAGCATACAAATTTACATCTTTAGACTAAATGCTCATTTTTCGTTTCTTGTGTGAATAGCCGCTTGGTTCTTACAACTCTAGAACTTGCCACGACAATTCATTCCCGGTCCTTACCAACTTAAACCCAAGTAAGTAAATGATGGAGGCATTAGGACTAACCCTTTTTCTTTCCACACCATTATTTTTCATCTTTTTTTTTACCACCTACCCAAAATCCCCCTAGTTAACCCCTTTGAGCCTAAACCTTTCATTTCTTTACCCTAAAACCTTTTTACCCAAAAAAAAAACCTTTTTATTTTTTTTACCCTTTATTTTAGTAACAAACTCGGTTTTCGTGTGACGTTAAAAAAATAAATAAATAAATGATGAAATGAAGTTAGAAATAAACAAACAAAGCTCTTGAAACAAAAGCTTGTTCGAAGAAATACTTCGAAATAAAAAGTCACTAAAACAAAGTGTTTTACGAAAACCGACGCTTTTTACGCTTTTCGCCCTTTTCCACTAACCCATTCACCCATCTTTAGCCCAAGCCTTTACCAAAAAAAAAAAAAGTCCTCTTGATATTTACAAAGGTAACAAGTTAAAAAGGAGGAGGATTGATTGCTTGGCAAGCTTATGGTAGGAATAAGTTCCATGCCGCTCTCGAGTGATTCACTAAAAATACACCTTCGGCCGAGTGTGAGTGATTTCTCCCGTGAGGTATGTGAAATTGTATATAAATAGAATTTTAAAAAAAGGCATGTTATGCCCAAATAAGTAATTTTTCCTATGAAACGTTCTAAACAAATCATAACGAATAGGATTGTAAATAAATAAAAATAAAACCCAAAAAAATCTTGGATTCCCGACACTCTATGACAAGCCAAAACCTTCTCTTCTACCCATTCCATTTGGGAGTGTAAGCCACATATTAAAGAGTTTTGCTTGAGGACAAGCAAAAGTTCAAGTGTGGGGGTATTTGATGTGTGTAAAATGCAACATATAAATTACATCAAATGAGGCATAAAACTAACCCTTTTTGAGTACTAATGTTGGAAAAAGAGTGCTTTTGTCTTCCTTTTGTATTTTCAGGATTAAATGAGCTCAAATTCACAAAAGAAGCAAAAAAGACAGCTAAATCTAACATAAATACAAGAAAAGGAACATAAGTGGATTGCCCGACCCCTCAACAGCATCCTCCCAAGAAAAATAGAGAAGACAGAAGACTGAACACGCCCCGTGCTCAGCCAGCACGGGGCCGTGCCCAAGAAGCAGCAGAAAAGACAAACCTATAGAAGCTTCTATTGCCCACCACGGGGCCGTGTCCAGCGGACACGGGGGCGTGGCGAAAGTACAGTAGGCGCATTAATTGTAATTGCGAATTACAATTAATGAAGAGAGAGAGTGTCAGACAGACACGGGGGCGTGTCCAGCGGACACGGGGCCGTGCCCAGCCTTCTGTTCAGCCTATAAATAGGAGTGCTTGGTTTCATTGTAACTCGTCCCTTGGCACACCACCTCTCTCACACTTCATCCACCACCCACCACCACCATAACACTATCATCCACCACCATCATCCATTGTCCATCATAGAGTGTGTGAGTCGTCTCGGGATCCAAGATTGATCGTAAGAGTTCTTGACAATCAAGGCCATGTTTGCCTAAGTCTCTTTCATCACTTGGTGAAGACAAGTGTTTAGTATAATACTTTTTATTTTTAATCTTTTGCACTTTTTATTTGGTTTTGTATTAATGACTTTAATAACTAGTTGCTTATGTTGAAGGTGATCTTTCCTTATCGTTTGTCCGTGGTGTCTTGGCATTATTTTACTGTCTATATAAAATAAAATATTTTCACCATTCATATCTCCACGGTCTACATGGAGGTATGTTGGCTACCTGGTCGGGGGTTAAGGGAACGGTTTGGTAAGGGTCTTGCCCTTGTTCAGCGTTTAGAGGTCCTGCAAGGGACCTGAGTCAAATTTAGTAGGATCTCCTTCAATGCCCATAGGTATTGGATGGCGGGGACCCAAACTCTTTGACCCCCTCATAAGTTAACTACTATTAATACTATAACCCGACTATTTAGGACTGTATCCCTGCTGACTCAGACTACTTAGTCGAGGGTAACGTCACCGCCAAAAGCGGGGCCTACCATAATTTGCATTAATAACTTAATTCATTATCTTCCAATAATCCAACCCTTTAGGATTGTATCCTTGCTGACTCAAACTACTGGGTTGAGGGTAACGTCGCCTTCAAAAGAGGGGCCTACTACAATAACTAAGATAATCTCTTAAACAAGTGCAAAAGTGCGAAAATAATCAAAGGTTATACTAATACACGAGTCGGATCCAAGTGATTCATCTTGTCTATCTGTTTTTATTTTATTTTATTTTTCAGCATTTAGTTAGTTTTTATTTTCTTAGTTTAAAAACCTTTTCTAACTTTTTGATTTGATTAGACGTTGAGGATAAACCGGTACTAAAAGCTCTCGTGTCCTTGGACGACCTCGGTATCTTACCAACACTATACTACGTCCACGATGGGTGCACTTGCCCATATGTGTGTTTAGTGTTAGTAAATATCGTGTTTTATAAATTTAAAACTTAGCTAAAAGTGTAAAAAGGGCTTAAAATATACATCTAAAATATATTACACAAGACACGCATCAATCTCCATTAGGGAAAAAGAACAAGAAATGAAAATGGAGAAACAAATTGCGAGAGACATGGACTTTCTCGCAAGGGATCTGTCACATGTCTCGGAGGAGGACCGAGTCATTTTGGAGGCTCGTAAGGCACAAATTCGGGCCAAATATATGTAGTTTTTTTTAAGTATGTTGCCTTTTTTTTCTAGTATGATATTTTTTTTTTCTAGAATGTAATGTTTTTTTTTTTTTGACTTTGTAGTTTTTTTTAATGAAATTATGTTTTTATTTTTAATTTTGTAGTTATTAAAATTGTCATTTAATTTTAAAAAATTAATATTTAAATAAATAATTACTTAATCATTACACGGGGCTCCATCCACACCCTCCAAATTAAAGGGGAGAATGATAAAGTCCCTTTGCTGATATGGCGGTCACATGGATCCTACATGACATGATAAAGCCCCTTGGGACTCCATCCACACCTCATAGCCTGACATATCATGTGAACTAGCCCTTAAACCGTTAGGGAGAGACCATGTATGAGACAAAATATAAAAATGGTCACGGGGTTTATTTAGTTAATTATGCTTAAAGGGAGATTAATATCTTTCTAACAAAAAAAAATTGTAAAAAGCATAAGGGTGTAAAATCATATTAAAAAGAGGCTAAGTGAGTAGGAACGAAAGTTACTGTCAAACAAATGAATAGGAGGTTCATGAAGTGGAAGTTTTAAGGGTACACGGTATGGTTCAGTGAGTCTGATCGGGGAGTGGGTTTGCCACACAGGGAACGATTATCGGTGGTGGATCAGTGAGTGGGGAGTGGTGATTTCGGTGACTACTTATCGATGCGGGAAGAGGAGGAGGGAGGGGGTTTAATGGTGGGTCCCAACGGAAAGGAGGAGGGAGGGGGTTTAATGGTGGGTCCCAACCCTTTTCAACCAATCACAATTTTTTTTAAATACTTTACCACTCTCTAGGTGTTTGAACCATTGTGATTGAGTGCAAAATGGAGAGTGTAATAGGGACTTGACATGACATGATATTATTGGTTAAAAAATAACTCAAACACCCTAAGTGATTGAACGATACCCCCCACCCTAATGAAAACTTTAAGCAATCCTCTTTTCTTTTGAATGGCGATGAACGTCTAAGATGTTTACCTAGGGAAGGTTCGAACCTGGGTTTTGTGGAAGACCTTTAGGTGCATGCGCCATCTTGTGATATCCTCTCTTTTTTTTTTTTGAACGGCTAATTTCTTTAATTCATTGTCGTCTATGGAACTTGAATCCAAGACCTTCCCCTTCCCAACCTAGGTGTTTTAAAGACTTTGTCTTTACTAATGGACCACCAGCCCATTGACTCTTGTGATATCCTCTACCAAGAAAAAAAAATGAGGTTATAATTAGTAATCTTGGGGGTTAAAACGTGTAACCAACACCCTAATCATGTGGAAATAGTATATAAGCTATGAAATTTGTACAATGAGTTTGAATTATGTTAGTCATTTATGTTAAATGTGAGATTAATCCCAACTAGTGAAATATTTAAAGAGAGTCCTAATTTTGAATGTATATTACGTTGACGATTTCATACTAACTGAACATTAACCTAATTAGTTTTTTGATGACGTGACATGCTTATGTGATAAAAGTTTTAACTTTTAATGACGTGGCATGCTTTTGTGGCAAAACATTATTTTTTATAACATGCTTATGTGGCAAAAATTTTAACTTTTTGATGAAATGGCATGCTTATGTGACATGCCACGTCATCAAAAACTAACTGAGTTAACATTTAATTAGTATGTGATTGTCGGAGAAATACGTTCAAGGTTAGGAGTGTTTTTAGACATTTTCTAAACATTTTTCTTAATTGAGATTAATTCTGGTCAATAAATATAAGTTATGTTTATTAAAATCTAATAAACTAAATTTTTTTATGGACATGAAATAAGGTGGGCCACTCCTCAAATTTGTAAGTGGTTATAACGACTATCAATTAACTATACTAATTAACAAAACCAATTTATACCATTTGTCATGAACTTAGTGGCTGTTTGGTAGCCTCTGAATGGTCATTAAGAGGCTACCTCTTAATAGAACCATTAAGAATTTTACCAATAAGAAGGTAAAAGAATGTAACATGTGATGATTTACCATTCAGATGTTAGCTCTTAACCATTCAGACTTGAGGTTACCTCTTATTCATTCAGAGGTTTTAAACCATTAAGAGGTAGCATCTGAATAGTCATTAAGAGGCTACCAAACAGCCCCTTAGACTTATTATTACCACTTGAGAATGTAATATCACTCATTAATGTGTTTGAGCGGCAAAATCATTCACAACCTATTATTCTTCTCAATTACAAATTCCCTTCCATAGTTAGATTTAAATAACTTATCGATTTTATATTCAAACGAGGAATAGAACATTATTTATGGTATACAAAATTAATTTCTTTTGTTGATGTGATTTACCATATATTTATTCATATATTTATTCATAACTTATTAATAATTCCAAATAAATAAATAACATACGTATAGAAAAACCGGTTGGTCGATTTTCATCTTCGAAATATATATCTCCTAACGAATAACAATATATATATATATATGTATTGTTATTGATTCCCGATACATGTTGACGATTTTTTTTGAACAGTAACTTTCATTAAACACCAGGCAGCACCTCAAACCGAGGATCGCCCAAAACTAATTACACATATACAAGGGGTCCTTGACCCAATCATTCCAAACAATACATTTAAATTTCGAACTATGTTTTAACCATAAGAACGAAATAGATTTCACCTATGCTATAACCTCTCTAACTTGCCTTGATGTATGTTGAAAAACCTTAGCATTCCGTGTCTTCCATAAAACCCAAATCGTAACCATGACAATGCCTCCAACAATCTTTTTTCTCCACTTACCTCCATGGACATTCCTATATAGTTGCATTAAATCTTCAACATCCTATGCAAAAAAAAAAGGATCTAAATTGCACCACTTACAAATGAAGCTCCACACGCCATACGAAAATCCGCATCCCACAAAAAGATGGTTGACTTCTTCATTCCCGGTCTCACAAAGAGGACAAGACACATCTACTATATTTATTCTTCTTTTCGTAAGAGCCCCCCGGGTGGGAAGTCTATCAAACTCGGCCCTCCAAGAAACCATGTTAACTTTTATTGGAACCCAACCTTCCCACTTCATGCTATGATCTCGAGTATCACCCCTATCTTTTTGTAAAAGATCTTTAAAAAGCCGGCCACCGAAAAAACGGCACTTGTGTCAACATCCCAGTACCACTTGTCTTCCACATTGGAGATCGAGAATCCTTGTAACATAACAGTTAAGTCTTGGTGTTCGGAAATCTCCTCCACCGTCGAGAAGCCCCTCCGCCACTCCCTAGAAAACGACCAGTCGCCAGGTTTGTAACATAATAGTTAAGTCTTGGTCTCGATGGCCAGGTTTGTATAGGTTAGAAAAGAATAAGTTGTGCACATGTAGGATCGTTGTACGACCAAAACGAGTCGTTCAGAAGAGATCTCGATCAATACGAGAGGCGGAAACAAACGTATTGATGTTGAATCAGCTTGATATACACATTAACTGTCTTGTTTATTGATCTAAAAGCTTTTTACAGGCTAGAGACACTTCGACAGCACTTCGGCGTCAGAATCAGAAAGATATAAATGAAATAGGCAACATGGGTATTTATAGGGAATGCATTTCGTACGAAATGGCCTAAACATCATTTCGTGCGAAATGATTTCACATCCTACAAAAACCTGTTTTCTCGTTTTTCATGCCCTGATCTATCATACAAGTTACAAGACTCGATACAAGACGAAGTCAACAGACATATGCACCAACAGTCTCCCCCTTGGATGTTGACGGAGTCTTTGGTACGAGTCTTCAGCATGTCGACTCTTCAGTCTTGATCAGACATTGGTCTCTTCCAAAATATTTGACACTTGAAATATCCTCAATCTTCTCTCTTCACTTCCAGAATCTATACTCCCACTTGAATGTTGATTTCATAAATTTTTCAGCATTAATATCTTCTGCCTTGAATATTGTTCCAGGATCTGAATCTGGCTCTAACATCATCAGACTCCCCCTATCAGTAAGCTGGGATCGCAATCTGGAATTTCCTATCGCCTTAAGATCGTATCCTAGCTCAAACTCTGCTCGGGCTTTCACAGGATCTGAAACATCCCCTGGCTTTCCGTAGCAACAAGATCAGAATCCTGGCTTTAACCTGCACAATCTCTTCCTCAAAATAAATTTCGCAAATTTAACAATTTGACAAATTTAACTTGCAGATATTGATCAATCTGATTTAACATTTATAATCTCTGATGACCTCTTGTAGGCAAAACTTTTTCATCTCATCACTAACTCTCCCAAACCTGTTATTCATCATGTTTAGCACTCGGAATTTTGAAATTCAGCTTTTCAATATCAGTTGTCGAAAATCTTTTTGAATTTTTGTTTTAATGGAAAGTAATAAAGAAAGAAATATTTACAGACAATATTTTTGAGAGTTTGTGTAAGAGGATCATATCAGTTTCTGAGACAAATCACCAACACCGTTGATCTTGATTAATCATAAAATCTTAAACAAATTCATTTCTGATTGCCAGTATTGTTGTCCACTTAAACTTCTATACAAGTTTCAATTGTTTCGAGATACGAATTAGTGTTTTAAGGACTAACTTACTCATGTGTCCCATCTCAGAATATACCCCTGTATCAAAATTCCCTAGATTCAGTCTTATAGGTGAGTATACCAATCTGATAACTGTATTTGGGTTAGTGCGAGACCTTGAGAGCTCAGGTACGAACTACCGTTCGATCAAAGAGATGAAGGCTCGACTTTCGGTGTGTTCCCTTTAGGGAATCTTTTCTTCAACTGCTATTGATTCATATCTTTCGATATTTTTCAATTTTATTAGCAGAGGGAGAGCTTTGAAAGCGCATTAAAGTATTATACGAGGTCTAGGCCATTGCTTCCACAATATCAGAAGACCCGGTATAATACCCCAGATATCAAACAGTATAAGACCTAGTATCTCAGAATCAGGCAATCTCTCAAACAAGATTTCGGGGGTTCCCCGTATATCCGAGAGATGTTCCCCATGAGATAAGAAAGTTTTTATATATATATGTTTATTTCTCGAAACCAATTTACTAACTGTGTGAAGCCTACTGGCACATTATTAGTAAGACTTATTTAAAATCATTTTGTCTTTTCATATCTTTAGTATGTTGTGATAGTCCACTGATGTACTATCATTTCCTCTTTTCACAACAAAACTCATTTTGAATTTATCAATGTTTTTGGCTTTTCTCCCCCTAAAATCAAAAATATATTTCAATTTTTGATTTTCTAGGAAAATTTGAAAACAAACTGTACAACTAAACTTTGACAAACTGATATGAATTACTTCAATTCTCTATCAACTTGGCGCAAACAATCAGAACTACCGCTGACAACAAACTATTTTCCCATTATGATCTCAAAACACTTAAGTTTGTTTTAATTAAAATGGTTTTTCCGGAAAATTAGTTTTGTATGTCATTTCTCAAACATCGGATTTATTTCATCACACTGTTTTCTCAACCACTTGTAAAAATTATCATTCTGACATTTTTCAAGAATCATCCCACTCTGTAAGAAAGTTAAAACAAGTACAACTTAATGTCCTTGATTAACCACTTGTAAATCGAAATATCACAGTTACCAACCTGTGAATTTCTCAAGAAAGATGCCAATTCCTACGCCCCAATTACCAACCTGGGAGTTCCGGCAAGTCAGGTTTTTCACTTAAAAAGATCCACCCAAGCCTGACGAACCTTGGGTTTGCCAATTATTTTTGTTTCAAATTTCCGTTTGACAATGATGGAAAGTTTGCATCATCAATTGTCGACACAGAATCATCACATTTTACCTCAATCTGTGGCTCATCTGACTTTGACGAATCAGATTCATCGCCCGAACGTGGCTCCTTTGACGAGTCAAATTCATCACCAAAACGTGGCTCTTTTGCTTCTAAAGAAACAAATTCATTGCCAGAATGTAACACCTCGTGTTTCGAAAGTCAAAGTCAAAGTCAAGCTTGAAGTCAAAGGGAGAAAAGATTGCTAATTGCAATCTGTCCCTCCTTGACCAATCACTGTTTTGACTTCTTTGACTATATATAGCCTATTTTGAGTTTTTACGTTAGTTGTATTATGTGGAGTAATTAGATAAAATCGAAGTAATCGAATTATTTATCGCTACGAACCGCTTTACGACTGTGAATAATAAAAAGTAACAATGCGATAAAGTTAATTAAACGCTGATCGAACTAATCTAATCAACCTCACGCTCGCAACTCGAACTACGCATTTTGGTAATTATTATATGTGTGTGTGTGCCTTATGTGTTACTTGTGCATGTTTATTTATGTCATGCGCGGAAATCAATCGAATCGCAATCGAAACGCAATCGAGCTCAATCGCAATCGAATCGCAATCGCAAACCGAAATACGAAATAAGGATACTTGTATGTTGATATAGTAGTTGGGATTAAAAGTAATTTGAAAAGAAAACTCTATCACACACGCATCTCTCGCAATCAAAATCAAAATATCAAAAAAATCATCGCGCCTAGCACACGAACCAGATGCCAGCCGGCCGGATTGCCATCCGACCGGGCTGCTGTAACACCCCAAAACCGAATTATTAATTTGCTAATTTGCTATCGTGTTTAACAAAATTAGGTATAATAACTAGGTTAGTAAACCTAGTTAAATGTCTAGCAAATTAAGTAAAGGAATTAAACTTGTGGCAACTATGATGGGTGATAAACTTGAGGGACTAGGATTGCCAAGTTTGAAACTGAATTAAATTAAAACAAAAATCTCACACACACAAGGTGTGTGTGTGCGTGAGAACGATCAGGAGCAAGGGGAAACCCTTCTCCTTCAACTACTTACAAGAACTCAAGAATTGAACCTGATTTTGAGAAGAAATCGAATGCATGAGGCTAGATATAACTTAATCCAAGTGTGTTGATCATAAGGTGAGTTGCAATTTATGATTTGATCATCTTGTATGAAGTGGGTTATTGATTAATCCACGAATTGGTATGAAATTAAGCGTGATTATGTGTTAGAATCGCTATATAAAACGTGTATTATGTATGATTTCGACTAATTTGATGATTTAAGAAGAAACCCACAATTTTGAATGAAGGTAGCGACATAGGTGTTCTACCCATGTCCAATCCTTGTTTGATGTATTTGTTACTAGCTTGAAATGGGTTTTGTGATGTTAGTTTAGGGTTAATTATATGAATGGAATGTGATTTTGAACACTCTATTGGTGATTGGAATTTGGAAGTTAATGACTATGCTTGAACTAGTTGTAAACTAAGCATAGTAGGTTGTACGCACACCAAGTGCTTGATAAAATGACTAGGTGAAGCTAGAAAGTGAAATTTGTATGCAAGTTGAGAGTTTGCATGTAAAGAAAGCGGTTGTGATAAAAGTAGTAGCTTACTAACTTGAAAAATATGCTTTAGATGGTACTCGTGTATGAATTCGGGTTGAAAGTATATGTTAGTCAAACTTATGCATTAGGAGCTTGTACATTGTGTTTGAACGGGTGAGGTTGCTATGCGGTCTACTAATCCCTTAATTACGGTTAAAAGTGAACATGCACTAAATGAATATGGTGTACGACTTCACTAACAAAGAATGATATTAGGATTATGCTAAGTTGATTCTTATAAGATATGGTTGTCGAGTGTAGAGTTATGAAAGTATAAGTATGTGAGCATTGATTATGTGTTATGTGTGATAGTGAATTTGGATTTCGAAGATATTAAATATTATGGTTGACAAATCATGTCGTATGCATGTTAGAAAAAGTCGATGTTGATAAGAATAGGTAAATATGTATTAATTTGAAAGAGCATGAATACTAACATGATTATGGCATGTCGACATGAAAGAATTGGAATCACACGAGCATGGGCCAAGCATGGAAGGCTAACGGGTCAAGATGAGGCAAGGAAGCGGTTACGAGCTCGGATGCACAAGGTAAGTGATTCCGTAATCACTTCTTAGTTGTTTATATAATGTTATATGCAACTTAAATTATACATGATAATTGAGGTCAAATAGGAATGAATTGTATGATGTCAATGAAGTATTAAACGGATCTTAGTTCTGATCCGAGCAAGGTATGTGTGATTAAGAATTGAAGATAAGTAGTAGGATTGGTTACTTACGTAAGGAATTTCTTGGTATTAAGGATAGAGCAAAGTTGACTAAAATGCCCTTGATAGGTATTTCGGGCAAACGACCTTAGAAGTCGTTTGGAATCGAGCTATTTGATTAGAGTAATGTCTTGGTAAAGTATGAAAGCGAACTATAGGGTTTTGTATGTCATAGTCCACTTAATGCGCAAATACCCATAACGGGTCAAAAATAAGCTTTTGAGCGAAAATGGGTTAAGAGGATGCAAGACGTCCGAGAATTTAATCTTTTATGATAGGTGCCAATGAAATTATTAAAGTTCATATGAGATTGAGGTCAAATAAACAGATTATGTTGATAAATGCACGAACGGGTCAAATAATTAGAAAATGATAATATGTCGAATGCACGTAAGTTAAGAATTTCCTTAATCCGGAGGTAGGATTTTTAAGTTCACATGATAGAATGTGAATTTACAAGCATGTAGGAAGAAACGGGAGGTTAAACGGGTAAACGGTTCGAAAGTTATGCGCGTTTTAGTGCGAACGGACGACGAAACGGAACTGCAGGAAAATGCATTTTAGAGAGCCCGTCGCCGACGGGTATGAGGGCGTCGCCGACGGGTATGGGAAAGACAGTTTTTCTCCGACGGGTTAATTACCTGTCAACGGGGTTTTTGGGCTACGGGGAAATGCAAGGCCCGTCGCCGACGCCCCTAGGGCCGTCGGCGGCGGCCTCCTCAAGTCTCAAAAGCTAAATTCTTGTTATTTAAGTTGATTTATGTATTGTAGGCTTCGGTTTGTTATCCGTGGACTACGGCGGACCTTCCAAACATGATTTTTATGGTTCCTTAGATGTTTATGGGCTTTAAACCTAAGTCTAAGACCCATGTAAATATTGTATGATTATGTAAGGATGTAGGAAAGATATGTACGTATGTGGTTGTGTATGTATGTATGTTTAAAGACATGTATGAGTGTATGCACGTATGTAAAGTTGTAAGAAAGGTATGTATGTATGTAGAGGAGTATGTATGCATGTAAGATGGTACGTGTGCATGATTTAAATACGTAGAGTTTTAACGTTACTAATTATGCGTTTGAGGTTGGTATGTAATGCAGGAACGAGTACATCGGATTCTTACGAAATTTAAGCCCAACCCGGAATAAGAGGATGAGTAAGGATGGTTGGATGAACTAATGTTAAATTGTCGAACGTTAGGCAATCCATAATTATATGAGATTAATGTTATATGAAGTTGTCGTTGACTAATGGCTAAGTTGTATGTGATGCCCGCAGGTGCTACACGGACTTCTTCTGCTACTTAGGAAGTGAAGCGGACGTAGATCGAGTCAAGAGCAAGGATTGCACGGATAGATCGATCATATAGTTGAAATATATATAACGTCTAGAAATGTATATTTTAGTATGAATGTTGTGAATTCTTTTATAGAACGTTTAACGTTTTAGCATTTGGAACCTTTTCGAAAGTAATGTCGTTAATAAGGAAAGAAATTTTAAAGCACTTTTCCGCTGCGTCATTTTTAAGGTAAAACGTGTTTTGGGCGTAACAGCTGCCATCCGGTCGGTGTGCCATCCGACCGACTTGACACCCGGGTGTGGTGTCATCCGACCGACCCACACTTTCCTCTTTTGGAAATCTATAAATACCCCTGTCATTGTCAAACTTTCTACTTTTGGAAACTCTCTGTCCGTGCAGCACACTCTTCTCACCTTTTCTTCGATTTCTCTCAAACCAGGTAAGATCTCGTCCTAAATCTTGTACTTTCTTGATCTACACGCACTCCTACACCTTTCTATCTTTTGATTTTTAACTTTTAACCGTGAAATCATCAAGATTCAAGTGTTCTATGATGACGCCATCATGGTGTTCTTCAAGAACTTCATGTTTTGGCCTCAATCCTTCAAGAACAACTTGAATCTGACCGATTTCCACATAAATAAACAAAGATATACCATAGATCTAAACATTTTCACTAAGAAAAGGATTGAAAGATTGTTTTTCTACATTCTTTCAACTCTTTTACACTCAATGCACTCAAAACCGATAGAATCGGGCCTTGTGCCAACATACTGCTCATTCTGTGGTTACGTTAACTCAAGATCCGACCCTATCCATGAGGTTCATCTTTTTCGGGTTAAGCAAGAACTCCGTCTCAAACAGTTCACTAGTCGGGTTTGGGTGATTCCTGTCCGATCAAGAGAACCAAGTAATTGACAAGTTCCTGGTGTTTGACTCGTTATCAAAATAACTCGATAAAACGACAAACTATCAAAAACAACCAAGTGTAAGATGAACGGAACGACCAGGACGGAAAGCCGTCCGACCGGATGACCAACCGATCAGATTGTCAACCGGACAGGTTGCCACCCGATCGGCTTGCACTATGGGTCCCACATTTAATCACTTTTAAACTCTGAGTATTAAACGAACTGCTGTCCAGTCGGACTACCATTCGACCGGATTACTCTTCGGATCATGAGATACTTGACTATAACACTTAATCGATTTTTCAAGCATGTTCAATAGGGATGCCACCCGACCGGACGGCTGTCCGATCGAGTGACAAACCGCCGTGAACTTGTTCTCAATAAAGTGCCTAGCCGGTCGGGTTGTCGTCCGGTCGAACGTTCGTCCGATCGACCTGAACGGTAAAGGTACTTCGATGTTTTAAAATGCTATAACAAAAACTTCAAAAGTCAAACCATCATACACAAACACATCTCTCTCATAGGAAGAAACAATCCACTCGAATAGTCATCCGACCGGACTACCGCCCGACCGGATGACCATCCGAACGGATTGTCATCCGCACGAATTGGCCATCCGATTGGATTATCATCTGACCGAACAGCCATTCGACCCATCAATACTTGCGCTCGTTTTGCGAATCACTTATCATTATTCTATCAAACTACTCAGGTTAACATCACTCTCAAGCGCTCCCTTAAATCCATTCAACCGCTGTGAGTATACTCGATCCCTTTTTGCTTTAAGCACTTTTGGGTGTTACATACGTTACTTATACAAATTCACTTCAAACACACTACGCTACATTTTAAACGCTAACCATTACCGCATGTATTATGTGACTTAATGAATGCTTGTTTGTTATGTTTACACATGGAATGTTGTCTACCTGCCTTAACGACGATAGTACTGTAGTTTGGACTCAGCACCCGCTCATGCGGGGGTTGTTAAGGACAATTACTTGCATGGATTACAGTGGTGATCATGTATTGCGAACTGCCTTGGGCAGTCAACCCGCAGTCATTGGTATCGATAGATCTGTGTCGATAAATAACATGCTTCGTTTTTCTCTGTGTACGTGCTGGTGATGCGTAAACTATTTCGAACTCTATATGCTATTATCAAACTTGTATGCTCGCCTTTACACTATGTGTATTGACTTTTATTTTAACGTATGTGACAGGTAATTAGGATGCTTATCTGCTAGGAAAGCGAGGCTAGAATAAGCTTCTAGAGCCCAACATATAGTTGTCTGTAGATCAGAAAACAGGAGTCTCTAGAAGTAGATAAACAATTGGGCAATTTTGTAAAAAATCTGAGTTATCGGAATAGAACTATTTGCCTGGATTTTGTCTGTAATAATGTGGTTACCTTTTGAGACATGGTATGGGACATGTTAGTTTAAATTAATTGGTAATGATAATTGTTATGGAAACTTCTAGACAATCTGTTTCGCTCAGTGCCGCGCCCCGATGATTCCGCCATCGGTTGGGGTGTGACACAGAAGATGACTCTTTTGTTTTCAAGAAAACACATTCATAGCCATCTTTTATCGAAACCCAATCCTTAAAAGGTTTAGGTTTTCCAAGTTTATCAACCTTTGACACGAACGACTTTTCACAGTCTCTTTTATACTCAAAAACTTAGATAAAGATTTTATCCGAAAAATTAACTTTCTTTGATTTTTTATCAGTTTGATTAGTCAATTTTCTTTCTTTATCTTCTCTTTTGTCCTCAGATTTGTATCTGATGAAGTCGTTTGGAATTGAGCTATTTGATTAGAGTAATGTCTTGGTAAAGTATGAAAGCGAACTATAGGGTTTTGTATGTCATAGTCCACTTAATGCGCAAATACCCATAACGGGTCAAAAATAAGCTTTTGAGCGAAAATGGGTTAAGAGGATGCAAGACGTCCGAGAATTTAATCTTTTATGATAGGTGCCAATGAAATTATTAAAGTTCATATGAGATTGAGGTCAAATAAACAGATTATGTTGATAAATGCACGAACGGGTCAAATAATTAGAAAGTGATAATATGTCGAATGCATGTAAGTTAAGAATTTCCTTAATCCAGATGTAGGATTTTAAGTTCACATGATAGAATGTGAATTTACAAGCATGTAGGAAGAAACGGGAGGTTAAACGGGTAAACGGTTCGAAAGTTATGCGCGTTTTAGTGCGAACGGACGACGAAACGGAACTGCAGGAAAATGCATTTTAGAGAGCCCGTCGCCGACGGGTATGGGGGCGTCGCCGACGGGTATGGGAAAGACAGTTTTTCTCCGACGGGTATTACCTGTCTACGGGGTTTTTGGGCTACGGGGAAATGCAAGGCCCGTCGCCGACGCCCCTAGGGCCGTCGGCGACGGCCTCCTCAAGTCTCAAAAGCTAAATTCTTGTTATCTAAGTTGATTTATGTATCGTAGGCTTCGGTTTGTTATCCGTGGACTACGGCG
This sequence comes from Helianthus annuus, assembly GCF_002127325.2. NCBI lineage: Eukaryota > Viridiplantae > Streptophyta > Magnoliopsida > Asterales > Asteraceae > Helianthus > Helianthus annuus. The sequence goes on along the minus strand of NC_035440.2, from coordinate 46,744,322 downwards.
GACCTTCCAAACATGATTTTTATGGTTCCTTAGATGTTTATGGGCTTTAAACCTAAGTCTAAGACCCATGTATATATTGTATGATTATGTAAGGATGTAGGAAAGATATGTACGTATGTGGTTGTGTATGTATGTATGTTTAAAGACATGTATGAGTGTATGCACGTATGTAAAGTTGTAAGAAAGGTATGTATGTATGTAGAGGAGTATGTATGCATGTAAGATGGTACGTGTGCATGATTTAAATACGTAGAGTTTTAACGTTACTAAGTATGCGTTTGAGGTTGGTATGTAATGCAGGAAGGAGTACATCGGATTCTTACGAAATTTAAGCCCAACCCGGAATAAGAGGATGAGTAAGGATGGTTGGATGAACTAATGTTAAATTGTCGAATGTTATTCAATCCATAATTATATTGGATTAATGTTATATGAAGTTGTCGTTGACTAATGGCTAAGTTGTATGTGATGCCCGTAGGTGCTACACGGTCTTCTTCTGCTACTTAGGAAGTAAAACGGGCGTAGATCGAGTCAAGAGCAAGGATTGCACGGATAGATCGATCATATAGTTGAAATATATATAACGTCTAGAAATGTAAATTTTAGTATGAATGTTGTGAATTCTTTTATAGAACGTTTAACATTTTAGCTTTTGGAACCTTCTCGAAAGTAATGTCGTTAATAAGGAAAGAAATTTTAAAGCTCTTTTCCGCTGCGTCATTTTTATGGTAAAACGTGTTTTGGGCGTAACAAGTTGGTATCAGAGCCCTGGTTTGAGAGAATCAAGTAACAGGAGGTAAATACTTGAACTCAAACCGGTGTGCTCTCGTGACCAAGAACCCATGCAATCCAAGACTCGATCGAGGCCTAAAGGCAAAAGCGAATGTAAGTATGTATTAGATTATGTATTTGAAGGAAACTAATAGTATGTTATGTGAAGGGTAAGCGCAATTGCTTGGAAGGGATGATCCGTGAATGCGGTCTAGGACCGGCATCAAGGCGGTAATAAGACGAATTGACCCCTGGTACGTATACTCAACGCGTTGATGTATGAAATAGTATAATTAGGCAAGTGAAAGAAAATTCTAAATGAATATAACAACAACATGGTAAAGGAGTTTTAAAAATGTAACACGTGCCGAAACTTAGTTCTTCGGGCATGATGTGGTGATTACGCGAAGACACGAAACTAGTACGTGGATTGTGTACCTGGCCAGTACACAAGAAACGTATGACGTTCGTGAGACCGCGATAATTGCTACATGTATGTCCGTTAGAATTGGGTAGCAGGTGGGCGTACGGGTGAAATGAGTAGTAAGACTCTCGGGAGATTGAGAGTACTACGTAAGAGTGAAAAGTGCAAGTGATAAGAATAAAATGTTGAATCCGTAAGAAGTACGAACAACAATGTATGAATGCAATGCTAGAATCCGCGAGACGGATTCAAGGAATGAAAGATACGAATGCAATGCTTGAATCCGCGAGACGGATTCAAGGAATGAAAGATACGAATGCAATGCTTGAATCTGCGAGACGGATTCAAGGAATGAAAGATACGAAGGCAATGCTTGAATCCGCGAGACGGATTCAAAGAATGAAAGATATGGATGCAATGCTTGAATCCGCGAGACGGATTCAAGGAATGAAGGGCATGAATGCAATGTTCAAATCCGCGAAGCGGACTTAAGGTATAAAAAGGCGAAAACTAGTCTACATAAGAATAGTCAATAGTTTGACCATGATTGCGTCAAACAAGTCATATAAGTAAATGTAATGCAAATGAACAAAGGGATGATAAGAAGGAAGATATTCGAATGTGAAGTGATTACGTACCAAACAAATAAATGCTCCTTAAGTGATATGATTCAATTTATGTTTGAACTTCTATATATATATATATATATATATATATATATATATATATATATATATATATATGAATATATTATGCAAATGTGTTTCGTACAAGAATGGTCGAAAGGACAAATGGGTCATACGGGTCAGATGACGATCGCTATTTGAACTCGATAGTTAATGTGTTGATTTGTTAAGTTATACTCGTAGGTGAATTTGATGAACGGGCACGCAAAGTCACTAATCGGGAAGGAATGATCATCGTAAGGTATGGATAACGATCAATGGGATCTATTTCCGTCAGGTATGTATAAAAGGGTTGTAGCTTTAGTAGGAGGTTATGACTCAACTAGAGATATATGTATCATAATCGAATGTATATATGCAGAACTATAATGCAAAATGTGGAATGAATTTCAAAATATACGTAATGATCGTCGGGTGGTACTGAATTTGAATGCTCGTAACTGTGGAAATTCTGATAGAATATACGAGACAGCAAGTATCGTTGAGAAATGCTAACCTTGATGCTCGGCTTGTTGGCTATGTTCATTTGAACAAGACCTTGTAGAAAAGATACGCATGGCATAAATAACAATAGTAACTATGGAAATAATGCTTAGTCTTCGTGTTAAGAACGAATAAGTAAGTTTAAGAAGGGTGATCCTAGTTGTAATAATAAGTCTTTGAATGATTATATAGTATGTGTATGATAATATATCGACCCCTCCCAAGAGCTTAAAGGCAATCAGAAGTAATGATAGTAATGGAATGTTTAGGATGGCTCATAGTGAACAAAATAAAAGATAGCATATGATGTGTAAGTAGTATGAAACAAATCGATTTGTTTCGATTAGCAAATATATGAATGTAATATGCTTATATAGGAAGTAAGAAACAAACCGCAGACTTAGGTTTGTACGACTAATAATTATATACAATTGGAATGAATTCGATGAATGAAACGCTAGTGATGATATGTGCTAAGAGCCAATATTATAAAGTAAAAGACACTAATAAGAGCTCTGGAGCAGAATTAAACATAAGTATTGCGGATGAACAACTTGAAAGGGGTAAGAGTAGAATAGGTATGGTTTGAATGAGAAAGGTTTCGGGGACGAAACCTCATTTAAGGGGGGTAGACTTGTAACACCCCAAAACCGAATTATTAATTTGCTAATTTGCTATCGTGTTTAACAAAATTAGGTATAATAAATAGGTTAGTAAACCTAGTTAAATGTCTAGCAAATTAAGTAAAGGAATTAAACTTGTGGCAACTATGATGGGTGATAAACTTGAGGGACAAGGATTGCCAAGTTTGAAACTGAATTAAATTAAAACAAAAATCTCACACACACAAGGTGTGTGTGTGCGTGAGAACGATCAGGAGCAAGGGGAAACCCTTCTCCTTCAACTACTTACAAGAACTCAAGAATTGAACCTGATTTTGAGAAGAAATCGAATGCATGAGGCTAGATATAACTTAATCCAAGTGTGTTGATCATAAGGTGAGTTGCAATTTATGATTTGATCATCTTGTATGAAGTGGGTTATTGATTAATCCACGAATTGGTATGAAATTAAGCGTGATTATGTGTTAGAATCGCTATATAAAACGTGTATTATGTATGATTTCGACTAATTTGATGATTTAAGAAGAAACCCACAATTTTGAATGAAGGTAGCGACATAGGTGTTCTACCCATGTCCAATCCTTGTTTGATGTATTTGTTACTAGCTTGAAATGGGTTTTGTGATGTTAGTTTAGGGTTAATTGTATGAATGGAATGTGATTTTGAACACTCTATTGGTGATTGGAATTTGGAAGTTAATGACTATGCTTGAACTAGTTGTAAACTAAGCATAGTAGGTTGTACGCACACCAAGTGCTTGATAAAATGACTAGGTGAAGCTAGAAAGTGAAATTTGTATGCAAGTTGAGAGTTTGCATGTAAAGAAAGCGGTTGTGATAAAAGTAGTAGCTTACTAACTTGAAAAATATGCTTTAGATGGTACTCGTGTATGAATTCGGGTTGAAAGTATATGTTAGTCAAACTTATGCATTAGGAGCTTGTACATTGTGTTTGAACGGGTGAGGTTGCTATGCGGTCTACTAATCCCTTAATTACGGTTAAAAGTGAACATGCACTAAATGAATATGGTGTACGACTTCACTAACAAAGAATGATATTAGGATTATGCTAAGTTGATTCTTATAAGATATGGTTGTCGAGTGTAGAGTTATGAAAGTATAAGTATGTGAGCATTGATTATGTGTTATGTGTGATAGTGAATTTGGATTTCGAAGATATTAAATATTATGGTTGACAAATCATGTCGTATGCATGTTAGAAAAAGTCGATGTTGATAAGAATAGGTAAATATGTATTAATTTGAAAGAGCATGAATACTAACATGATTATGGCATGTCGACATGAAAGAATTGGAATCACACGAGCATGGGCCAAGCATGGAAGGCTAACGGGTCAAGATGAGGCAAGGAAGCGGTTACGAGCTCGGATGCACAAGGTAAGTGATTCCGTAATCACTTCTTAGTTGTTTATATAATGTTATATGCAACTTAAATTATACATGATAATTGAGGTCAAATAGGAATGAATTGTATGATGTCAATGAAGTATTAAACGGATCTTAGTTCTGATCCGAGCAAGGTATGTGTGATTAAGAATTGAAGATAAGTAGTAGGATTGGTTACTTACGTAAGGAATTTCTTGGTATTAAGGATAGAGCAAAGTTGACTAAAATGCCCTTGATAGGTATTTCGGGCAAACGACCTTAGAAGTCGTTTGGAATCGAGCTATTTGATTAGAGTAATGTCTTGGTAAAGTATGAAAGCGAACTATAGGGTTTTGTATGTCATAGTCCACTTAATGCGCAAATACCCATAACGGGTCAAAAATAAGCTTTTGAGCGAAAATGGGGTAAGAGGATGCAAGACGTCCGAGAATTTAATCTTTTATGATAGGTGCCAATGAAATTATTAAAGTTCATATGAGATTGAGGTCAAATAAACAGATTATGTTGATAAATGCACGAACGGGTCAAATAATTAGAAAATGATAATATGTCGAATGCACGTAAGTTAAGAATTTCCTTAATCCGGAGGTAGGATTTTTAAGTTCACATGATAGAATGTGAATTTACAAGCATGTAGGAAGAAACGGGAGGTTAAACGGGTAAACGGTTCGAAAGTTATGCGCGTTTTAGTGCGAACGGACGACGAAACGGAACTGCAGGAAAATGCATTTTAGAGAGCCCGTCGCCGACGGGTATGAGGGCGTCGCCGACGGGTATGGGAAAGACAGTTTTTCTCCGACGAGTTAATTACCTGTCGACGGGGTTTTTAGGCTACGGGGAAATGCAAGGCCCGTCGCCGACGCCCCTAGGGCCGTCGGCGGCGGCCTCCTCAAGTCTCAAAAGCTAAATTCTTGTTATTTAAGTTGATTTATGTATTGTAGGCTTCGGTTTGTTATCCGTGGACTACGGCGGACCTTCCAAACATGATTTTTATGGTTCCTTAGATGTTTATGGGCTTTAAACCTAAGTCTAAGACCCATGTAAATATTGTATGATTATGTAAGGATGTAGGAAAGATATGTACGTATGTGGTTGTGTATGTATGTATGTTTAAAGACATGTATGAGTGTATGCACGTATGTAAAGTTGTAAGAAAGGTATGTATGTATGTAGAGGAGTATGTATGCATGTAAGATGGTACGTGTGCATGATTTAAATACGTAGAGTTTTAACGTTACTAATTATGCGTTTGAGGTTGGTATGTAATGCAGGAACGAGTACATCGGATTCTTACGAAATTTAAGCCCAACCCGGAATAAGAGGATGAGTAAGGATGGTTGGATGAACTAATGTTAAATTGTCGAACGTTAGTCAATCCATAATTATATGAGATTAATGTTATATGAAGTTGTCGTTGACTAATGGCTAAGTTGTATGTGATGCCCGCAGGTGCTACACGGACTTCTTCTGCTACTTAGGAAGTGAAGCGGACGTAGATCGAGTCAAGAGCAAGGATTGCACGGATAGATCGATCATATAGTTGAAATATATATAACGTCTAGAAATGTATATTTTAGTATGAATGTTGTGAATTCTTTTATAGAACGTTTAACGTTTTAGCATTTGGAACCTTTTCGAAAGTAATGTCGTTAATAAGGAAAGAAATTTTAAAGCTCTTTTCCGCTGCGTCATTTTTAAGGTAAAACGTGTTTTGGGCGTAACAGCTGCCATCCGGTCGGTGTGCCATCCGACCGACTTGACACCCGGGTGTGGTGTCATCCGACCGACCCACACTTTCCTCTTTTGGAAATCTATAAATACCCCTGTCATTGTCAAACTTTCTACTTTTGGAAACTCTCTGTCCGTGCAGCACACTCTTCTCACCTTTTCTTCGATTTCTCTCAAACCAGGTAAGATCTCGTCCTAAATCTTGTACTTTCTTGATCTACACGCACTCCTACACCTTTCTATCTTTTGATTTTTAACTTTTAACCGTGAAATCATCAAGATTCAAGTGTTCTATGATGACGCCATCATGGTGTTCTTCAAGAACTTCATGTTTTGGCCTCAATCCTTCAAGAACAACTTGAATCTGACCGATTTCCACATAAATAAACAAAGATATACCATAGATCTAAACATTTTCACTAAGAAAAGGATTGAAAGATTGTTTTTCTACATTCTTTCAACTCTTTTACACTCAATGCACTCAAAACCGATAGAATCGGGCCTTGTGCCAACATACTGCTCATTCTGTGGTTACGTTAACTCAAGATCCGACCCTATCCATGAGGTTCATCTTTTTCGGGTTAAGCAAGAACTCCGTCTCAAACAGTTCACTAGTCGGGTTTGGGTGATTCCTGTCCGATCAAGAGAACCAAGTAATTGACAAGTTCCTGGTGTTTGACTCGTTATCAAAATAACTCGATAAAACGACAAACTATCAAAAACAACCAAGTGTAAGATGAACGGAACGACCAGGACGGAAAGTCGTCCGACCGGATGACCAACCGATCAGATTGTCAACCGGACAGGTTGCCACCCGATCGGCTTGCACTATGGGTCCCACATTTAATCACTTTTAAACTCTGGGTATTAAACGAACTGCTGTCCAGTCGGACTACCATTCGACCGGATTACTCTTCGGATCATGAGATACTTGACTATAACACTTAATCGATTTTTCAAGCATGTTCAATAGGGATGCCACCCGACCGGACGGCTGTCCGATCGAGTGACAAACCGCCGTGAACTTGTTCTCAATAAAGTGCCCAGCCGGTCGGGTTGTCGTCCGGTCGAACGTTCGTCCGATCGACCTGAACGGTAAAGGTACTTCGATGTTTTAAAATGCTATAACAAAAACTTCAAAAGTCAAACCATCATACACAAACACATCTCTCTCATAGGAAGAAACAATCCACTCGAATAGTCATCCGACCGGACTACCGCCCGACCGGATGACCATCCGAACGGATTGTCATCCGCACGAATTGGCCATCCGATTGGACTATCATCCGACCGAACAGCCATTCGACCCATCAATACTTGCGCTCGTTTTGCGAATCACTTATCATTATTCTATCAAACTACTCAGGTTAACATCACTCTCAAGCGCTCCCTTAAATCCATTCAACCGCTATGAGTATACTCGATCCCTTTTTGCTTTAAGCACTTTTGGGTGTTACATACGTTACTTATACAAATTCACTTCAAACACACTACGCTACATTTTAAACGCTAACCATTACCGCATGTATTATGTGACTTAATGAATGCTTGTTTGTTATGTTTACACATGGAATGTTGTCTACCTGCCTTAACGACGATAGTACTGTAGTTTGGACTCAGCACCCGCTCATGCGGGGGTTGTTAAGGACAATTACTTGCATGGATTACAGTGGTGATCATGTATTGCGAACTGCCTTGGGCAGTCAACCCGCAGTCATTGGTATCGATAGATCTGTGTCGATAAATAACATGCTTCGTTTTTCTCTGTGTACGTGCTGGTGATGCGTAAACTATTTCGAACTCTATATGCTATTATCAAACTTGTATGCTCGCCTTTACACTATGTGTATTGACTTTTATTTTAACGTATGTGACAGGTAATTAGGATGCTTATCTGCTAGGAAAGCGAGGCTAGAATAAGCTTCTAGAGCCCAACAAATAGTTGTCTGTAGATCAGAAAACAGGAGTCTCTAGAAGCAGATAAACAATTGGGCAATTTTGTAAAAAATCTGAGTTATCGGAATAGAACTATTTGCCTGGATTTTGTCTGTAATAATGTGGTTACCTTTTGAGACATGGTATGGGACATGTTAGTTTAAATTAATTGGTAATGATAATTGTTATGGAAACTTCTAGACAATCTGTTTCGCTCAGTGCCGCGCCCCGATGATTCCGCCATCGGTTGGGGTGTGACACAGAAGATGACTCTTTTGTTTTCAAGAAAACAAATTCATAGCCATCTTTTATCGAAACCCAATCCTTAAAAGGTTTAGGTTTTCCAAGTTTATCAACCTTTGACACGAACGACTTTTCACAGTCTCTTTTATACTCAAAAACTTAGATAAAGATTTTATCCGAAAAATTAACTTTCTTTGATTTTTTATCAGTTTGATTAGTCAATTTTCTTTCTTTATCTTCTCTTTTGTCCTCAGATTTGTATCTGATGAATTCGTTTTGCTTGTCTGACCATTTTTTGTTGAGCAAATCGATTCATCAGAACTTTTATCTGAATCACCAGTTGTACCCGAGGACAAAATCTTTTCAAAATACTCTCGTGCTTTCTTCTTTTTCTTTCTCAGTCTGTCTTTCTGCCCTTGTGAAAGTTTCACTTCTTGTTCTTTCACTTTCTGTTCTTTGGGCTTTTCTTCAATTTCGAATGATTTCTTCATTTTTCCATGAGATTCAGCCCTCGATCTTCCATTTGATTTCATTGGACAATCTCTGGCAATATGACCTCTGATATGACATTCATAGCATCTTCTTGTTTCAAAACTCTTACTCTGGCAGTTAACAGCAATGTGTCCTTGGAAACCACATTTGTAGCACATCCTGTTATCGTACCATTTACCATTGTCAAACCACACACTTAGATCGTGACATTGTTTGGCCTTGTGGTAATCCTGATTTCTCCTGTAAGCTTGATTTGACTTTTGAGTACTGTGGTCAAATCTGCACCACTTATTACCAACTTTTTGTGAGTTTTGATTATCAACTTTTTGTGGTTTTTCATAACGATTGGATGATTGAACTGATGATCCTTTATTGTGTTTTTGAAAATTTTTAGAATTTTTGACATTTTGTTTTTGTTCTACATTCTTCTTAAGAGGTTTTTGCTTTGAACATTCACCTCTTTCAGTAGATTGTAAAACAATTTCTTGAAAATTTTCTTTTAATTTCAAAAATATTTTCCTTTTCTCATTTTCATCATCAGATTATCATCACAATCCTCAATTATGACTTTGTCATAATTTGTGACATTGTCACTTATTGGAATTTCATTGATCGGTTTTGGACATAAATGATTCAGAAATGCTGACGAGGTCACAAAACCCTTCAATTTCTTTTCCAACTCATCAATTTTATTTTTCGCACTCTCCACTTCATTTTCGAGCCGAGTGATTTTCTCAAGAAGAGAATTTATTGTCTTTTCATTTTCAATTTTATTTTTCTCTAAAACAGATTTCTTAGTTTCCAAAACTTTTATTTGACTTTGAAATTCTGTTTGTTTTTCTTTTAAAACTTTATTTTCTAATTTTATCTAAAAAAACATCTTCTTTTTCTAAAATGTTTATTTTATTTTGAAATTCTTTTTCTTTTTCTTTTAAATTTTTGTTTTCTAATGTCAAACTCTCCACATCTTGCAAGAGTTTGACATTTTCTGCTCTATAATTATCACATTTTGAGCACACAAGTTCAGATTTTGGAGTTTCAATTTTCTCAGGCATTTTTTCAACATTAGCTTCCTTCTCAATCTTGAAAGCTGGAATTCCTTTAACCTGTTCCTTTACCACAAAAATTTTTCCTTCAGATTTGACTTCACTGTTTTCTGACACATCAATTGTTTCATCTTGTTCAGATTTTTCTAGATGAGCACTGTCAACCTGTTTCTTCTCGGATTTGACAATTTCTTCCACATTTGCTGCCTTATGATTCTTCATTTTCGCAGCTTGTTTATTTTTGAGCATTTCCAATTTTGCTGCAAAAAACATATTATACAAATCAGGTGAAAATAATCCTTTATAAAATTCAAGTTGTTTAATTTCTCCACTGTCATCATCACCTCTCTTCATCTGATGAGTGATAAAAAACCGGAGCTTTTTCTGAAACAACTTCTGAATCCTTTTCAACTTTTTCTAAATCAACTTCTAAAGTCTTTTCAGCTTTCTTTAAAACAACTTCTGAATCCTTTTTTATTGATACTGGTTCTTTTGAAACTGATTTTTCTGTAACTGGTTCTTCTTCGATCTTTATCGGAGTTTCTTGTTGAGATTCGTAGTAATAATATGCAATTTCCTCTACAGACTCCATGTTTCGGTATAATAGTTTCTTCGTAGTAATAATATGCAATTTCCTCTACAGACTCCATGTTTCGGTTTAATAGTTTCACAAATTCACAATTTTCAAGCGAATTGAAAGTTCAAACGAAATGAACTTTTGATGCGAAATGAGTCCTTCAAGCGAAATGACCTTTGGTACGAAATGGACAGCTTCAAACGAAAAGGTCAATCTCAAACGAAATGGACACTTATTAGCCGATTCGTGCGAAATGGATATAATTTTCAAACGAAATGACACTATTGAAGCGAAATGAGCTGATTTCGTGCGAAATGAGGTAATATCCTTCCAATTCGTGCGAAATGAAAGTATTTCGGGCGAAATGAAATCCACGAAATCCAATTCAAGCAAAATGAAATGTTGTTTCACACGAAATGAGCTATTTCGTACGAAATGCTGCTGATGTCACCTGTTCGATCTGTTTTTGACAAAATTGATCAAGTTCTAAGTCGATTTTAGGTCTGATTCTTTCAAGGATTTGTTAAAACTGTGTTTCGCACGTTATATGTGAAAATCAGTCCATTTTAACCGTAAAACATTGATTAATTTTGAAAAATATGTAGAAGAATGAGTAGAAATCAGAATTTTCAGTGTAATCGAGCTGAATCGGTAAGAACTCTTCCTCCTGATCTCTGATACCACATGTAGGATCGTTGTACGACCAAAATGAGTCGTTCAGAAGAGATCTCGATCAATACGAGAGACGGAAACAAACGTATTGATGTTGAATCAGCTTGATATACACATTAACTGTCTTGTTTATTGATCTAAAAGCTTTTTACAGGCTAGAGACACCTCGACAGCACTTCGGCGTCAGAATCAGAAAGATGCAAATGAAATGGGCAACATGGGTATTTATAGGGAATGCATTTCGTACGAAATGATTAAGTTTCATTTCGTACGAAATGGGCCGGACGGCGGCGGGCGCGGGAGGAAGACAAAGTCCATTTCGTACGAAATGGCCTAAACATCATTTCGTGCGAAATGATTTCACATCCTACAAAAACCTGTTTTCTCGTTTTTCATGCCCTGATCTATCATACAAGTTATAAGACTCGATACAAGACGAAGTCAACAGACATATGCACCAACAACACATATTGACGATTAACGTCTTTTATTATTATTTTTGTTTTATTTTACTAAAAAATAATGTTTCTTTTTTACTTCATGTTGGTAGTTATGATCAAAGTTGTATAAGTACCACTTGTGGCGTAGTGGTACGGTGACTTGGGTTCTCCAATGGAGACTCAAGTTCAATCCCCACTTGTATCTTTTTGGTGGATAAGGTAATGATAGATATAGCCTAGCCTCCTTGCAGAGGTGTCAGGCTCTATCCTGAGCCCACCCGAATTTTTGTCCCACCGTGTGTTACGCCAGAGAGTTCTGCTATTGTTGTGGCACAACGAATGTCAAGTGGCAGCCGGCGGTATGGTTTCCCGGGGGAATGCCCAAGCCAAACTCTGAAGCCAGCGGGGGCCCAGTTAAGACAACATAGTGTGGCTGGAGTGGGGTAACGGGGCTCTCCAATTCGGAGAGTACGGTAGCCTAATACAAGAAAGTCGTCTTTATAAAAAAAATGAACCTTAGAAGGTTAGTAAAACATATAATTATTTGTTTCTTTTATCATTAAATTCAAAACAATTTGATACAATTGTATATTATAATTTTGCAACATGTTAGTGCAATACTTAGTTGTACTTTGTGTTTTAGGTTAGTTTTGTGCATCTATTTGTTGGACCAAATGTTAATATGTTTGTAAGCTTTCAAGTTTCAAGAGGAAGCCATGTATTTGATTTGTAACATTTGGGTGATTCTCTCTTTTGCCACGTTTCCTCTTTTCCCCACCGGTAATATTCCCAGTCCACCGCCTCACCACCATTAGTTTCTGTTTCAGTTCCAGCCCTAATCGACCTTTGCTCTGCCCCATATTTCAGTTTCAGCCCTAATCGCCCTTTTTCTCCGCCGATTCTCGCCCTATATGACCTTTGCACCACCGCTACACCTTCGTTCCACCGGTTCAACTCCAGGTGACGTCACCCTCAAAGCCGCAGGTCCTCACCCTACTACAGAGTACACAATATGAAAGAGAGAGAGAGAGAGAGAGAGAGAGAGAGAGAGAGAGAGAGAATATTGTAGAAAGAGAAGGTGGTGCTCTAAGGAGACTATATGGTTCTGGGCATCTAACTGATCAGGTTCACCTTACAACTGACAACTTAATTTCTAACTTTTTGATTTGTAATATTCTTATTTCTAGGGTTTATAATGTATGATTTATGATTTTGTGAATTTTGTGTTGTCGTATTTCTTAGCTACGAATTGTTAAATATTTGTTTTTAATCTGAAACTTATTGTCTACTGATTAAAAAGATATAGAAAGCTGCTGAAATTGTAAACTGTTGTGAAATTGTTGTAGCCAGATTTTTTTAAAGAACTGCAATGGTTGGCTTGAAAGAGATCAAGAACATATTCGAGACTCAAGGTATGTTTGTAATGCGTACTGATGTCAATGAAATTGATACACAACCTGCATGTGTCATGTTTATTTACACTTATTGCTGATGCATGTGTGTATAGTTGGGCTTTGTAAAGTTCAGACCCCACAGTATGGATGTTTGAGTGACTTCGTATAGATCGTCAAATGTATACTTTGGCGAGAAGTCAAATATCTATTAACTGTATTGTATTGTACTAATTTTCCATTCTGAAAACATATTTTGTTTTCTTTTTGATGAGTAAAAGGATGATCTTTTTAGCATTATTAATAGTTATGTTATGATTACAAATAAATAACTTATGGTGTTCATTGGAACTTATCTGAAGAAACAATTTATCCTTAAGTTAAAATTAATATTGCTTTCTGTTTTCAGTTCTGCTACTGAGACCTTGAACACTTTAAAATTTGCTCAGCGTGCAAAGCTTATTCAAAAACATGTTTTAAATCTTCTATATGTTATTCAGAACTATAATACTCAGTTTTCCTTGCCATTCCAAATGCTGTGATAAATGAAGATGCATCAGGAGATGTAGTGGCACTTCAACACCAGATACGACTTCTCAAGGTAAATTTTATTTTTCACGAAAAGGAAACAAGAAAGATAATAAAAGAAGTCTATTGTACAGTTTTTATTTGCTTAGGAGGAACTTGCTATCCTTAAACGCAGAATACATCCAACTCTCTAATATTTAGTTCAAAAGAGGAGAATTTTAGCAATGCAAGTTCATACGGAGACGATGACAAAGTTTTGAAGGGTTTCATGTAACCAGGTATATACTAGCAATCAATGGTTGTCATATGTTAAGGGTTTTTTTTTTTTTTTTTTTTTTTTTTTTTTTTTTGTGTCAGTTTAGTGTAATGCTTTATTGATTATTTACTTATTTTTGTCATTTTAGTGTGAGGTGTCGATTTGGTTTGCTACTTGCACTTTTCTCAAGCCTCCCCTTTTTTCATGTGATATTGTGCATGTTTTATGAACTTCATCTTCATTAGTTTTGTTTTGATTATTTTGTTTTTGATGTTTCGCTTGCTAAATGCAAGTTCCCGGAGTTGCGCGAAGCTTAATTTGTCTCAAACGGACTCTTTAGTTTGTTGATTGGTTATCATATTGTCCGATTTTCTCAGGTATTTGCCTTTATGTTTTGATGTAAGGACTTTACTTTTGGATTTGTTACAAGGAACAATAATGGAACCTCAACAGCTTCAATTTTAGGTTGCTTTTATGTTTTGATCTGCCTTGCATTCTTTGTATTTACTTTAGTAGATGTATCTTTCATATGGAGAGTGTGATTATATTCAAGATAATGTGAACCGGCAGTGGTAATTTTAGGTTGCATTTGGCAGTTACAAGGAACAATAATGGAACCTCAACAGCTTCAGTACGCCTACTTTGTTGACTGCAAAAACGGAGCTAGAGCCAGCTAGAACAAAAGGTGCAAAAACTGGAATGATCCTTGCACTATAAATGTAGTTTTTGTTTTTGTGTAAATATAGAATTGGCTCTTTTGTCTTACCACTCTTCCATTGTAACTGATCCTCATAATACAAAATATTCTGTGCAAGTGAGAACAACGTCTTAATTTGTAAGGGCCCCGGCCGCATCGCGGCGGGGCTTCCATCTAGTTTATGTCAATTAGTTTCAATTACATACAATTTAACTTTCATTCTCATAATAATTCTTTAATATCAAAACAATTTTCAATAAAACATTTATTATATAATAATTTCTAAATTTTGACACAATCAGTAAAATAAACTTTTAAAATAAAAGATTTCGTCAACATTAAATTGATCAACATTGTTTGTCGTTTTTCTTTTTTTTTTTTAATATAAAGAGGTGAATTTGTTATATGTTAGTGTTTATTTACATTATTGCTTGACATTCAACTTTGATATCTATGAATAACTTTATTTTATAATACATTTGTTGTTTGTTTATGTTACTAAACATTGTCTAATACGTATTTATTTGAACACTAACGAAAAGGATGATGTAGGTTCCGATTCTACTTTGAAACCTTTGTCAATGAAAGAATATAATTCATTTCTATAACATCTATATTTTTTTAAGCCTACATGACCAGTAACTAAAAATATATATTATGAATACGTGTTTATATATATCTCATATTGATTATTTAAGTACCAATTATAAAATTGTAGGATATAGATCTATATTTTTATACTTTATAATTTATATTAATATTAATTAATTTTGTTCTCGATGTACTATAAATTAAATATTCTTTATTTATTATGTATTTATTAATTATAAAATTATTAATTTTAAAATCGTCATAATCATAACGGAGAATGAAACTAAATATCTAATTGCGTGTGTGAAATAATAGATTCCGTCAACTTTTAAAATAAAAGATTATGTCAACATTATTTTTTATATAAAATTAAATAAAAACTTACTATATTATGCTAAAATACTTTGCCATGTTTCTTAACCAAAATACAGATTTCAATAGCAATTTCAGAATAAATTGTTTAACTTGACATATCACGACTACATTTTTCAGATTTTCTATTTCAGTTACGATACCGTAACAAACTGACCCGGTATCAATCGAACTCCTACCACGAAACGTGGAGACATTTTACTAGTTCAAATTAGAATCGAAAAAACCAAATAATGAAAACGTGAAACCGAACGACTTTTTTTAACACATCAAGCTAAAATGTGGAAAACCTAATAAATACTGTCTTAGTGACAATAAACAAATTTTACATTTTTCCGCTTACGAAAGGTTTAAATACATCTTATTCTAAAAATAGGAAGTCGTAAAAGGGTATCAAATGGATTCTGATTGAATTAATTATAGTGGCGTTGGAACCGTCTCGTCGAACTCTACGATCTTAGATTTTAAGTTTTTGCCTTTGTATTTTTAGCTTGTAGATTTAGAACTTTTATTTAGATCATTATCTCTTTTTATTCGACATTGTGTTTTTTTTTTTTTTTAATTTTCGTCATTGTGTCTTTTATGCGATTCATTGTTTCTTTTTTTCTTGACATTGTGTTTTATTTCTTGGCATTCTCTAATATTTTGCGGTCTATTGTGTTTTTGTACCCTTTCTAGTTTAGGAGACTTTAGAATATAATTTTACCCTTTTTCCTTATAATATATTGTTTAAAATTGATAACATGATTATATCTTAATTTAAAGCATTCTTAAATCTTGATAAAAAAATATATTTAACTGGTTACCTTCTCAAAGCTGAGCATAAATCTTGATAAAAAAAATTAATACAGTAGAAACTCTATAAAATAATACACTTGGGACCACCAAAATTTATTAATT
Organism: Helianthus annuus; assembly: GCF_002127325.2. Classification (NCBI taxonomy): domain Eukaryota; kingdom Viridiplantae; phylum Streptophyta; class Magnoliopsida; order Asterales; family Asteraceae; genus Helianthus; species Helianthus annuus. The sequence goes on along the minus strand of NC_035440.2, from coordinate 46,728,062 downwards.
AAAAGAGTTATTAATTAATCGATAAATTAATAATTATTAATTTATATATTCTCTTGATTGTGGATAATTGCCCTGCTCATCCAAAAAGTATTGAAGGATTACGAAATGTTGAATTATTTTTTTTTTTGCCACCAAACACAACTTCAAAAATTCAACCTTGTGACGCGGGGATCATACGAGCTTTTAAGATGCATTATCGTCGTCGATTTTATAGAAGTCTTTTGGAGGGTTATGGATTAGGGGTTCCAAATCCAGCAAAAATAAATGTATTAGATGCAATGAATCTTGCAATTTCAGCATGGACTATGGATGTTCGTGCAAATACAATTGCGAACTGCTTTCGTCATTGTAAACTTCGATCAACAGATTAACATGACTTTTGAGAACTCAGATGAAGGTGGTGAAAGCACTCAAGAACTCCAGAATTTGATCAAAGAGTTGGGTTATCGCAATGCAATGGATGTCGAAGATGTTCTGACTCACCCAGAAGAAAATGTAGTTGCACAGTTGTTGACTGATGAAGAAATTATTGAAAGCGTTATTGGAATTAATAAAGATGATATCGATGAAGAAGATGATGAAAGTTCTACAATGGAGCCCCCTTCGCGAAACGAAGCTATTAAAGCGGCAATCACATTGAACAATTTCTTGTTGAGCTATGAGAAAACAACACCAAAAGTTCTTACCATGCTAAGGAAAATTAGAGACGAGATTCAAGGGGAAATTGATTTCAACAAAAAACAAAAGACAATTAATTCATTTTTCAAGAAAACTTCATAAATCATTCATGTAATATGCTATATATAAGGAATTATTAATTTATATTTTATATGGGGTCTAAAGAAATTATCAAAAATGTATTATCTTATAATTTTAGCGAATTATTAATTTAGCACCCTATCCCTGAGTCGGGACCGGCAAAAAATATTATCTTAGAGAGTTTATTAAATAATCGAGTATTAATTTATCGAGTTTCTACTGTAGGTTACCTTCTCAAAGCGGAGCATAAATATTTAAATAGAATACAATTTTCATAAAGAGAATGAAAAATAAAGAATGATTGGAAAGGATGTTTGTCTCAACAACAGCCCACACTAAAAGCAAAAGAACCCATGGCCCATGCTCAGGCAACCTTTCCATTTGTCTTGAGTATTGGTAGCCATACATTAGCTTTTAACATCATTTATTTGAAAAAGAAATTATAAGTTCCAAGATCTTTAACAGTTTGTTAGCTACATATACCGCCGCAGACACAAGAATTTTTTACCGGCCAATTTCCAAATATTTACGATAAATCCGGACTGCTTGTTCTTATATTAGACCAAAAAACGAGTACCAGATACTTCATAACACTAAAAAGTTTTTCGGGGTCAAATACAAATACTTTATGGTTTTAATAATGTTACTATGTTAGAACATAAACTGTACTCGTTTAACTTCTTAAAGTATTACATCACAATTATTTATTTACTTATCATTCATGATCACTACTATCAATTTCAACTTATGAGATGAAATTTCAAATTATTTTGTTCGGTTTTGTTTATTTTTTAAAAATATGCAATAAGTTTGAAAAATAGTTACACTCTACAACTATTCGACATGACGGGAAGCATAATCATGATTGTTTTGAAAATTTAGTGACTGTCATTGTGACCAACATGTTTTCAAATCTTGACACATTTCATATCTATTTCATATGTGTACTTTTGTATTATGTATTGTATACTGTTGAATCTGAAGTAACCTTGGTTGTATGATCACTTCTTAGCTCTTAGTATTATAATGACGTCATTTATACACCATATAAGTTATTTTAGGTATCGTAACTTGATGGTGTATGATCACTGATTCACTTCTTAGTGTTATAGTGGCGTCAATTATACACCATGTAAACCCATGACATTATAGCTTAGTGGTATCTTATTGTGGGATAAGGCTTATGACCATTAGGTCATGGGTTCGATTCCCACAAGTGGGTTTTTCCCAGATTTATTGGATTTCCTCCTGAATTGATGTATAGACATTATTGCTTAGTGGAGATAGATATGATCGGGTGGTTCCGCTCGTGGCACGATGATACTTCAGTGGTCCGTCAGTTATCCAAATTTGCCATTCAAAAAAAAAAAAAAAATTATACACCATGTAAGTTATTTTAGATATAGTAACATATAACATTAACTATAATTAGCATAATACACAACAGAGTCAATCATGTACGAAATAATAATATGATTTATAGATCATCTCTTAATTCTTAAAGTATACAATACTTCTATTTAAGATTGTTTCATTGTTACAAAAATGTTAATAGACCTTTTAAGAAAAAAAAAAGTTAAAACAGTTTCATGTTAGTTTTATCTCAATACTGTCATTATTGTTTTGGTAGGATACATTTAAGGTATTGGCTTAGCGAAAGAAACTCATATTATATTGCATTTCAAATCAATTATTTTTTTTTTCAAACATGATTGGTCTCAATCATACAATATTCATAGCGAAGTCCCTGATACGAACCGAATCGTATATCAAATGGTCCTAAGAAAATAGTAAAGAGCTTGAAGAAATTTAGAAGGAAACAAGACTTTTACTAATTCATTTCTTTTCATAATCCAAACCATAACAATACATGTCATTTTATAGGCTTAACTACTAAAATAACTACCTAACCCACTACTCTAATTTACTATAAAACAAACAATGAATAAGGAAAGATAAAGCAAGTCATGGGTGTCATGCATGGTCTACGTGGGTGGGAGTGGACACGTAACATTCCCTCCTGCTCAAAATAATCCTTGTCCTCAAGGACGAAATCCGAAGATGACCCGCGAGACACCACAGCGGTCTCCACTCAGTTCTTCCAGCGACATACGAACAGGTCATAACATAATGCCACGGTGGCCGCCATTCATAAGAGCCTTTGTCTCTCTTTAAAGGATTCCCAGTTTGAGAAGTTTGAGTGGGTATCTCCAACATTAGTGCAAGTGATGGTACTTGTGTGGGGTTTGGTTTTAGAGCAATAACAAAATACGATGGGTTGGTTTTGGTAGTGTTTTGGGATGGGTAATTTTGTGTGGTAAAGAATGATGGTTTATTAGCATTAAGAGGAGAAGGAAGGATGAACTTTTTGATGGCATGTCCATGCGTTGGGGCTGATGTTGGTAGAGCAAAAGTTTCGGTTGGTGGGATATTTAGGCTTGTTCGTGGTGGTAGTGAGGCAGGTGGTGGTATTGCGGCGGAAGCGGGTGACGGGACATTTGGTGCGGTGGCAGAAACGGGTGGTGGAAGTGTAGGAGATCGGGCTTCCCACGCGGTTCGAATTGATCGGAACTCGTTGCAAAGGGTTTGCAACTGAGACTCGAGTTTCACAAGGGATTGGTTCATCCATTGGTAGAACTCGATTTCGGATACAGTTTGAGCAGCCATTGGTCCAGGGGATCACGGCAGCTCTGATACCACTGATACGAACCGAATCGTATATCAAATGGTCCTAAGAAAATAGTAAAGAACTTGAAGAAATTTAGAAGGAAACAAGACTTTTACTAATTCATTTCTTTTCATAATCCAAACCATAATAATACATGTCATTTTATAGTCTTAACCTGTTAAAATATATAAATAAATACAATTTCATTATTTTTAATTTATGTTTGTTTCTAGTTTACTCGTTTTATATTTGTTGACATACAGGTGGGCCAGGAATGGACTGAGAAGACACTGGATTAATGGGCTAAAAGCTGTATGGGCTGAAGATACTGGACTGAGAAGGTTTTGGGCTGCTGGGCTGTAAAGATGTTTGTTATAACAAACTGGGTAACCGCATGTGCTTGGTATATAAAACAGGCTATCCATATCAGTGGGAGTAGCTGAGATATTTTACCGTTCACTTTCATTTTGTTCTCTCCTTGTGGCGATCTAGGGTTTCATTCAACGAATCTAGTCGATTTGTTTGTCTGTGTTTCTTTCTTGTGTTCATGTATATCGATCATCGAGTTGATGATCGTCTGAGAGTTGAGAGTGTATCTTAGTTCATATTTCCAGTTGTATTACTGAATATTCAAGTCTAGGGTTTGTGTATATTCTCTGGTTTGGGTATTCTTGTGTTTGTGTAGTAGATACCATTTTCTTGACATGGTATCAGATCATTGATTGCTCTTGGGTTTTAGTCGGAGATATTTGAGTGTCGTTCATCGCTCCGATCATCGTTCCGCTGTGGTTTTTGGTGGATCTGGGTAGGTGTCTTCTGGCCGTTCCGGATCTTGTAGAGGTGTTGCTTTGGAATTTGTGTCGATCGAGTTGCAGAAACCCTAAATCTAGGGTTTGTGGTGTGATCTAGGTCTTGGTGAACTGTACTGTTTGCCGACATCAGAGCCGTGTGTTGTAGACTACTTGGAAAGGGTCTTTGGAAGTTGCCGCTCTGATTAGGGTTCAATCCTCGAAGATTGTAAAACCCGAATCAGATTTGGAGGAACCCTGACTTGGGTTCATCTTCTTAGTGAGATCTTTCCTTGTTATTATTCTGTTTCTCGTTGCATTCTTAGTTGCCGTTGATTACTTCTTGTTATTGATTTGTTATATTCTATGGTTCTTGTTTATTCTGTTGATTACCACTTGTTGTTGCTGTTTATCTCTGGTCTGTTAGATTGTGTCTAGGCTCTAAAGGATCCCTTGATAAGACTTGCAGAGGCACCGTTTGAGTGATGAACCTCTGATCTTGTCCCTGTCAAGGTTTCGCCATTGTTTTCTAATTTTATTGTGTGGTAGTTTTGTACTCTTGTTGATACTTTTTGTTTAACTATTTCTTGTTGTTCCTGATTGTGTGTTAACAATGGTTGATGGTCCTGTTCTTACAACAGGTGGTGGTCCTTCTAGTCCACCACCTGAGACTCTTGTTAGTAAATTAGATGCAAGCGATCCGTTGTACTTGCATCCTTCTGATTCAAGTAATCTTACCATAGTAACTGTAAAACTAAAGGGTTCAGAAAATTACACTGTGTGGTCAAATGCTATGCAATTGGCTTTACAAGTGAAGAATAAATGGGGTTTTATTGATAAAACATGTGTTAAATCTGAAAATAATGAGGTGTTGGCTAGACAGTGGGATAGATGTAACTCAATTATGCTTACTTGGATTTTAAATTCTGTTAGCGAGGATCTTTATATGGGTCATGTGTTTTCAAAGAATGCTTGTGATGTTTGGACTGATTTAAAAGAGACATATAATAAAATCGATGGTTCTGTGGTGTTTGATCTATATCAGAAAATAAATTCTTTTGCCCAGAATGGTGCAACTGTTTCCGAATACTATCATAAACTGAATATAATGTGGAAACAGTTGGATCAGATTTTGCAATTACCCTCTTGCTCTTGTGATGCCGCAAAGGACTTTAATGGTTTTAATGAAATGATAAAACTAATGCAGTTTCTTATGGGATTGGATAATCAATATCAAGGAGTGAGAACAACTTTGTTAATAAAGGAAACCTTACCTACTATTAAAGAAGCCTTTGCTGTAGTTTCTAGAGAGGAATCTCATAGAAACTACAGTGGGGGTAATAAGAAAGGACAGTCTTTAGCATTTGTTACTAAGACTAGTCAATCAGTTGAGTTTAAGAAAACTAATAGAGTTTCGAATCAGAACTTAAAATGTACTCATTGTAATAAAACCGGGCACTCTATTGATAAATGTTTTGAAATAATAGGCTATCCTTCTTGGGTTAGACCACCAAGAGGTAATCAAGCAAAGAAAGCTGGGTCTAGTAATAATGTTTGTGTTGATGATTCTTGTGTTCCTGTTACATCTCTTACTTCTGATCAATTGTCAAAATTGTTGAGTTTGTTAAAGGATAAGTCACCTGAAGTACCACAAAGCTGCAATGTGTTAGGTGGGTTTGTTTATTCAAATGTGTTCTATAATTCTATATATACTTTTGGGAAGGAAATGGGGTGGATTATTGATTCAGGAGCTAATAATCACATGGTAAACTCAGAAAAGTTTTTGTCTGATTTTGTTGGTGTTTCAAGTTTAAAGATACATGTTAAACATCCAAATGGTACTAGTGCTTTTGTAACTAAAATTGGATCATTAAAACTTGCAGAAGGAGTAATATTGCATGATGTGTTTGTTGTTCCTAAGTATAGTGTCAATCTCATTTCTGTTCACAAACTTGTACGTGATAATAAGTTGTATGTAGGTTTTGATGAACATAAATGTTATATACAGGACTTACTAACAAAGAAAGTCCTGGTGATTGGTGATCAACTTGAAGGATTTTATGTGTATGGTAATTCCGTTATACGTGATAAGGTGTGTTTTAATAGTTTAAACTTGCATAAACTGTGGCATGCTAGGTTAGGTCATCCTGCTGATCAGGCTGTAAAAGAGGCAAAAAGGTGTCTCAATGTTGCTTTTGAGATTGATCATGGTCCTTGTGATGTCTGTCACCAAGCTAAGCAACATAGAGAACCTTTTCCACTAAGTGAACATAAAAGTTCACAATTAGGTGAACTTGTTCACTTAGATGTTTGGGGTCCTTATAGGGTTGCAAGTAGGGAAGGGCATAAGTACTTTCTTGCAATTGTTGATGACTATTCGAGGGCTGTTTGGATATGTCTAATAAAAAATAAAACAGAAGTGTTTGAAAACATACAAGATTTTGTAAATATAATTCAAACTCAGTTTAAAAAGGTGGTTAAGTGTTTCAGAAGTGATAATGGATCTGAGTTTGTTAACTCTCAAATGAATTTGTTTTGTAAGTCAAAAGGAATTATTCATCAAACTTCGTGTGCGTATACCCCTCAACAAAATGGTATTGTTGGGAGGAAGCATAGACATTTATTAAATGTTACTAGGGCTTTGTTATTTCAAAGTAATTTACCTGTTAGGTTTTGGCATGAATGTGTTTAAACTGCTGCATATCTTATTAATAGGACTCCCTCATCTGTTCTTGCTGGAAAAACGCCTTATGAGCTTGTATATGGTTTTAAACCCTTCTTGTCCCATTTAAGAGTGTTTGGGTGTCTGTGTTTTTGTACTGTGTAAAATGAAAGTGATAAGCTTAACAGTAGAGCAGAAAAATGTGTTTTTATAGGTTATTCCCTTGAGAAGAAAGGTTATAAATTGTTTAGTCTTGACTCTAAAACAATTATTTTTTCAAGAGACGTTAAATTTTATGAATCTTTCTTTCCTTTTAAGGAACAATCTGTTTCTGAAACTTATGATGCTTGTTTTGATCAAACTGTTAATGCTTTAAATTTTTTTGATTTGTATGAAAATACAGCATCCAAACACCAAACCGTGAGTGATCCCGATGATGATCGAAGGGTTACAGGTGAAGTTGATGTGGGAACGCATGTAACTCAGCAATCTGGGATACATGATACACCAACTGTCATGGCTGATGTACAGCAGACAAGTGAAACTCATGTATCCTCAGATATGGCAGAGCATGTGACTACCGCAAATGAAACTACTAACACTTCTGAGGGGGACACAATGGATACTGAAGTGTCTGGTTGTAACATCTGTGCTTGTAATCATTATGAACAGTTCAATTATCAATAAAACAATGTTATTTGATCCTAATGTTTGTTTGGTTGTGTTTTACATTTTTCATGTTTTGACTTTTGTTCGATTTCAAACTCTTCATCGCTTTCTGGAGAATTATACGCAAACTGGTGCGTAAACGTACTCAGTTTAATGCGACAAATACTCCGGAACATCAACGTATACTTAACATACCTTAAATAACCTTTACATAACTTAGAAATAAGTTTTGAAGGCTTCGGTATGGCAAAAACTAGTTAATTCGCTTACAGGGACTAAACTTGACAAACTACGAAAGTATGCCAATTTGAACTGTAACAAACATTCCGGAACATGACCATAAGTTAAACACACCTTAAATATCCTTTACAAAGCTCAGAAATAGGCTTGGAGGTGTTCGGTGTGCCAAAATAAACTTTTGGGTCATTCAGGGACTAAAAGTGTCAAAAAGTGCATAAGTTTGCACTTTCGCGCATAACTTACGTTCTGAATACATCCGGACATTCAAAAATTTATGTAAGCATTATAATATTATGTTTTAATGTTTGGCTTGTCAAAAATCCATTCGTCGCGCAATTTGGATCGTTTTTCGCGCTTATGCGCATTCCGTCGTAATTAAGCGAACATCGCGTTCGTACGACCAAACGAACTGACATCCGGAATATTTTTGAGCATGTTTCATGTCCACAATGTTTAGGCATCATTTTAGGGCCGTAAGGTGGCCTTAGAAGTGTTGGAAATGGCTTAAATATGCAATAGGGACTAAAACTGTCATTTCTGAAAGTTTGTGCTGATCAGACAAGGCCAGGCGGCGCGCCTGAGTTTTGTGTGTATCCTGATGCGGGCCGCGTCAGGCTCCCAGAACAGATAAGATCAATTAGTCAGCAGATTTCAGCTGATTAAACCTCATCCACACAATCACACTTGCCCTTTCAGATCATTTGGGGCCATTTTTAGTTACCACAACTTTCCAACAAGTGTACGCACGAGATTCGATCACGTTTTTCAAGAAACAATCCTAACGGTTCGGGAAATACTATAAATACCCCCCATTTGTGTTAAAACCCACAAAACTGATCAAAGAGCTCTAAGTTGATGCCATTGCTTCATACCTGAGCTCCTGGATCAAGTTTAGCTCTCAGGGACCCTTCGTAAGTGTTCTTTCGTTCTTTTATTCGCTTTTCGAGTCCGAAAGTCAAGCTTTGTTTGACTTTCTGCGTTGACCAGCCTATGGTCAACGCGAAGTTCGTTGGAACTTCATAACGTGAGCGTGATCACGATGGTTATAGTCCGTAGTGACTATACCTACTGATTACCACGTTATCTAGGCTCAGTGACGAGTCGTAGTTTCGGCCAAAATGCGCATTCTTACGTATTTTGTAACCAAACTACTCGTGGGTATCAAAACCGTTTGTTTTGATACCAAACCTGTTTTCTAAACTTAGTTAAGCATGTTTTAACATGCTTAGCTCGTCACTTTTAGTTTAATGCTTATATAGGGTCGTAAGGTAAGCGATCTAAACAATCGCTTATACTTTCGAACCCGACACATTTGGTCGATCATTAGGATTCGACCAAACACATTAGGTGACCATAGCTGTATAGGGAATAACCTTCCGAGGTTATACCTTATGGTCACAATGTTAGGCGTTCCAAACGCGCTTCACGCGAACGACGCGTTAAAGTAGCATAAGCTACCTAAACGGGTCATAATGGGTCATAAGCACTTAGGTTAGGTTTCATTTTAGTATAAAGGATTTGTTAAACCATATTACACGAGTCTCCATACTCGTTTGGTTTACAAACCCGCATACTATCCGATCCTCCGATTTAGGTCCGGTATATTAACATAGTTACCTATATTAGGTGCCGTTTGATATCCGTGATCTCTAGCAGTATTTGGTTGTTATACAAGAACTTCAAAGCAATCTCAGGTGAGTACATAGAACCCCATCTTTTACATGTTTTCGAGGAGTTTATGTGAGTACATAGACCCCTCTTTTACTATTTTCCAAACATTTTGGGGTGAAACACATGTGCCTACTTGTTACTTTCATGCCTTCCATGTTTTCACATCATATACCTGCTATGTTCGTTAGTACATTATAGTACATGATTTCATTACATTTCATGCTATGTATGCCCATTGTGTGCGTACTTAGTACATTGTTTTACATTACATTTCATGCTATGTATGCCCATTGTGTGCGTACTTAGTACATTGTTTCACATTACATTTCATGCTATTTATGCCCATTGTGTGCATACTTAGTACAATTGTTTACATCACATCACATGCTTTCATTTTGGTATGACATTTGGTTTGTTTAACATGGAACAATACATTCATTAACATTAGCTACGTCGTTCGTTAGTAGGTAGTGGTACCATAGGAATTGACAACTCCCGTTCCTGAAATCCTGGGTTTGTTTGGATTGGAAGGAATGACCGAATTCGATATACATAACTTAGATAAACCTTTAATTTGTTTAAGGGTTTATCGCCACAGTCTCAAGGCTTGGATGTATGCATTTTCACAATACCGCATAGATGTTTATATCAGTATAACATGCATTTGTTCCACAAAACATAACTTTGATTTAAACCATGTTTTACTTCAATACCTTGTTTTTGTGCATTTTACATATGGTTTAGTTGATATATTTTACATACCATACATGACATTTTTGGATACACATTACATGATTTACATTAGACATAAACATTTTGACATTGATATACACAGTTCATGATTTACATTAAACACAGACATTTGATATGGTGTACACAAAAACATTTTGACATTTGATTATACATAAACAATTTACATTGGTGGTTTGGTTTGAGTAAGTGATTTAAGTAACGAGGCATGTGTAACATGATACAAGCATGGTGGATACGCCGCTGGTACTTCCTATATATAAGTGTTTGTATGGTATTACATATCGTAGCGTTATTTAAATCATTTCAAGTTATGACACATGACATTTTATACAAATGACATACTTTTTACAAGACACTGTTTACAAACAACCTATCTCACACAAACTCATTTTTTTACATGGTTATTCACTTAATCCTTACATTTATTTATACATATCATCTGATCTTATCGTTTTTCAAATGATTTATAAGACAAAGCAAATTACAAGGTTCATGACTAAACAATTTCTTAAACACAAGTCATGAATCATATTTTTACAAAACCTATGTATCTCACAGGCATTTTTATGCTGACGTACCTATTTTTACAAAACCTATGTATCTCACAGGATGATGATCGTGACACTTGGGCGGACCTGTGCCTTAGAGACTAAAAATGAAGATAGACTAGTTTAATTATGTTATGAACTCTTTGTTTCCTGTTTAAGACAATATAACACTCTTGTTTATAAATAAAATACAACTTTGTATGCCATGGTTATGAAACAATTAATTCTGTCCCAACACTCCCTGACGTTTCCGCCGCGGTTGCATGTTATACGCGGTCGGGGTGTGACACTGGTGTTCCTAGAAGGTCTTCTAGACAATCTGTATTTCCTAGAAAACTTGATGATTTTGTTGTTAATAATAAGGTTAAATATGGAATTGACAAAGTGATAAATTTTTCAAAATTGTCTAGTGATTCTAAATGCTTTGCTTCTACTTTAACTAAAAGTTTTGAACCTGACTCTTATAAAAAGGTTGTCATTGATCCTAAGTGGGTTGATGCTATGAATAATGAAATAGAAGCACTGCATAGGAATAATACGTGGGAGGTTGTTGATAGACCTAAAGATAGAAGTGTGGTAGGCTGTAAATGGATTTTTAAGATTAAGTACAAGTCTAATGGTGAGATAGAAAGGTATAAGGCTAGGCTTGTTGCAAAAGGGTATAGCCAGAAAGAGGGAATAGACTATGAAGATACTTTTTCACCTGTTGTTAAGCCTGTCACTGTAAGATGTGTTGTGTCCTTAGCTGTTCAAAATAATTGGACTTTATATCAGTTGGATGTGAACAATGCGTTTCTATATGGGGATTTAAATGAAGATGTGTATATGAATTTACCTGAAGGATATGGCGCATCTGATATTTCTAAAGTGTGCAAACTAAAAAAGTCTTTGTACGGTCTTAAACAAGCCCCGAGAATGTGGAATGAGAAATTAGTGAATGCTTTACTTGAATTTGGTTTTGTGCAAAGTAAATGTGATACATGTTTGTTTGTTAAAAATGTTAAGGATGTCTTTGTTGTGTTGTTGGTCTATGTCGATGACATAGTGTTAACTGGTAATTCATTGGCTGAAATTGACAAAGTCAAAGAATGTTTTAAATCCAAATTCATGATTAAAGATCTTGGTGTTTTACAATATTTTTTGGGTATTGAAGTTTTTAGTAGTGATAAAGGTATTTGTATGTCACCAAGAAAGTATTGCACTGATCTATTGGCTGAGTATGGAATGTTAGCTTGTAAGCCAGTTAGTTGTCCAATAGAACAGAGTCACAGTGTAAATGCTGTTCTTAATAGTAATAATGGTCCGTTAGAGAATGTTACAGGATATCAACAGTTAATAGGAAAATTGATTTACTTGTCTCATACTAGACCAGAGATTGCTTATGCAGTACATTTTTTGAGTCAATACATGCATAACCCGACTGAAGGTCACTTAAAAATTGCCTTTGATTTGCTAAGGTATCTTAAATCTGCACCTGGTAAAGGAATTTTATTTACCAAGTCAGATGTGTTTAACTTAACAGCCTATGCTGATGCTGACTGGGCTAAATGTTTGACTACCAGGAGGTCTATTACTGGGTTTTGTGTATTTCTCGGTGATTGTCTTGTGTCCTGGAAAAGTAAAAAACAGCCCACAGTGTCCAGATCATCAGCCGAGGCTGAATATCGGGATATGTGTGCTGCAGCATGTGAGGTCATTTGGTTAAAAAATTTACTAAATGAACTTAATATTGTTGTCAATGTTCCTATAAAACTGTACTGTGATAACACGGCTGCACTTGCAATTGCCGCCAATCCTGTATTCCATGATCGGACCAAAAATAAAAACACATGTTGAGTTGTGTAAAAGGTTAAAGTTGTTTGATTTGTTCAAATAATGAAATTGTGAGGGGGTGTTAAAATATATAAATAAATACAATTTCATTATTTTTAATTTATGTTTGTTTCTAGTTTATTCGTTTTATATTTGTTGTCATACAGGTGGGCCAGGAATGGACTGAGAAGACATTGGATTAATGGGCTAAAAGCTGTATGGGCTGAAGATACTGGACTGAGAAGGTTTTGGGCTGCTGGGCTGTAAAGATGTTTGTTATAACAAACTAGGTTACCGCATGTGCTTGGTATATAAAACAGGCTATCCATATCAGTGGGAGTAGCTGAGATATTTTACCGTTCACTTTCATTTTGTTCTCTCCTTGTGGCGATCTAGGGTTTCATTCAACGAATCTAGTCGATTTGTTTGTCTGTGTTTCTTTCTTGTGTTCGTGTATATCGATCATCGAGTTGATGATCGTCTGAGAGTTGAGAGTGTATCTTAGTTCATATTTCCAGTTGTATTACTGAATATTCAAGTCTGGGGTTTGTGTATATTCTCTGGTTTGGGTATTCTTGTGTTTGTGCAGTAGATACCATTTTCTTGATATAACCACTAAAATAACTACCTAACCCACTACTCTAATTTACTATAAAACAAACAATGAATAAGGAAAGATAAAGCAAGTCATGGATGTCATGCATGGTCTACGTGGGTGGGAGTGGACACGTAACATGTCAATATTTTTTTTATAATTAAACGGGTAGGATATGATACTTAATTTTTTCATAATTGTGTTTTTTTACAAGCCAAAAACCAATAATGAAACAAATTAAGAAGAATTTGAAGGCATTTACAATGAAACATGAAGATTACCAGGCATGTAACTACACGTCTAAGAGAGCTTATGCTACAAGGTAGTGTGAGACGCCCACACACATTGTATAGAGTGCCTCCACTTCCATATAAATCATCTATTATCACACAAAAAAAATAGTGTTTGATAGGTCACGCCACATATATAATAAGAGGCCAAACACATGTGTAAGCATGTAAATGTCTATCACATTTCCACACATCATCTTACTCGAAACAATGACACAAAAGTGTGAAACACAACGTGACATACCCGTGTAAGCTCACGAATATATGTTCCGTTCAATTCCCAAAGTGGCAAATTGTCAAGGAATTATCTTATTTTCCAAACTAGGATTATGTAGAACATCTTATTTGGCGAATTAAGGAAATTACCAAAGGAAAAAGAAGCAAGGAGTGAAGATATATAACCAGAATCCGTCCTCCATCAATTTTTAACTTGTGCGTGGACTTCCATTCATGTTAGTTACTTTTATAATTGTGTTTGGCATGTCATGAGGCTAAGACCCCGACAATATTACGGTTAAAACGATTAAATACATATGTACATAACATGCTAGTTACATTGGTTAATTGAAAGCACTTAATATTAAAGTTGCCTTAATCCATGATTTGCAATGGATAATTGTGAAGACACTTGAGCTATCTTTCTAATAATCACCGGTCAATGTTATTCGGAAAAGAAAGTATGATCTACGTATAATACACCAAGTCAAAACAATCACATTATTGAAGTTAATAGAATGCCAACATAAGATAGGGAGGATTTGATCTACATGTACACTGCCTATCATTTGATTTCACCTCATTCTTTCTTTGCTTGTTTGTTGACTATTTTACTTGATTTACCTAAGCAACTAATGGATTTTTTTAGCTTCTCATCAAGACTAGATTATCATGGGTCATGGTGAAATGTGGAATCGTTCGGTGAGACCCACAATCTCGGGTCTTACCATTACAAACTATAACTAAAAGGGCATACTTGTTTTCCCTTTTAGTAGGTTTGTAGTTTGGAATTCTCATAGATGTCTCGCTGAATTGTGTGAATCACCTTCAGTTAGAGTCTTTCAGTGGTATTTCTCGAAATCTTAACCGGATAACCAAAAAAAAAGAACAATAATTGATTTCACGTTGAAGTTTTCCTTTGTGTTGACCACAAATCCAGTGTGGTAAATTATCATTTGCTGACTTACAACATATTAGTAACATGTTGGCCTTAAAACTTTACCTAGAGAAATTTGTCATGTTGATCGCCATATGAATAACCTATACATAATGAGGCAACTCTCTAAGTTTATACCCATCGTTATAATGAGTTATAAGTATTCTTGTAGCTTTTACCATCATATCTGTATCACTGTATGGTAGTTACCACAAGGAACCATAAACCTTTTGTTACCCAATCTTCCACATTCTCAAACCCATATGTTGCTGATCAGGAATAGGAACAAAAAGGTGACACCACAAAGATGAAAATAGATAAGGTGTGATGAGGTGTAAAATCCAAACATACAATGTGTATATGTGAAGTGTGTCAGTCAATGCTGACCTTAACCTAACTAGTTGAGGTTCTTAGATGATATAACTAAAATGAAAAATATATATAACATGCATGTTAGTGAAGCAAAATAAAGTTAGGCGAATACAATGGGGTTCAAACGCCCGCCCCTCGGTGATGGGGTTGTGTACATGAACCCTATTGGTCTCATTTGAGTTTTACTATTTCATTTTGCTTTTATTTTGTATCCTTGAAGTATCTTTTCTTTTCATTGTACGTTATGAATTGATTGTGTATAAGAGTAATAGAGTTAGGACTATGACCGCGATAGTAAGAGCATGTATATGTTTAATAGACGCTCCATCACATTTATTGTAATTGGTCGTGTCCATATTTACAAGATCCTAATTGATCTCATCTCTCTGTATTTATATCAACATTGTGAATGTGAATGGCAAGCGATTACGTTACCTATTATGGTATCACGAGCCTAATTCCTCATCCCCTCTGCCGCCGGTTCCTTCCCTCTGCCGCCGGTTATCTTTCTCCCACCACCACCGGATCCCCTCATATCCTTCTCTGCCACTTTGTTCAACCCCTATTCTTCCAATTCTCCATCATGGAACCAAAACTCCACCCTGCTCTCACCGTTTCAAACATCAGGAACTTGATTCCCATAACCCTGTAAGCCGAATCAGCCCAATACTCCACCTGGTCTGAACTATTTCGTATTCAGTGCCGTGTCTTTCAGGTCCTTGACCACTTATCCCCCAAGCCCACCACCGATACTGATGTCGCAAAAGCCGCCACCCCAAAACCAACTGATGACTCTGACAACACATCCAAATTCACCACCCCACCCCCAACCGATGCCTCTTGGGACAGGCTGGACGTTGTTGTCCTGCAGTGGATATACAGCACAGTCTCGACCGACCTCCTCAACACCGTCATCACCCCCGGCATGACTGCCCACGACGCCTGGAAAACTCTTGCTGGCCTTTTTAACGACAATAAGGCTGCTCGAGCCCTCCATCTCACCCACAAACTCACCACCACTCGACTAGAGAATTTCCCGAACATGTCGGCATACTGTCAGGCTGTCAAGACCATCGCTGATCAACTTGCTAATGTTGACTGCCCGCTTGACAATCATCGACTTGTGTTACAGTTACTTGCAGGTTTGACTGACGCGTATGAAGGAATCTCTACTATCTTGCAATCAAAGGAACCCGTGCCTTCCTTTTATGAAGCCCGGTCCCAGTTATGTATGATTGAAGATCAGAAGGCTGAGCGGTCTTTGCAGGCATCTCAGTCTGCAGCCCAAGCCCTGGCCGCTTCCACCACCAGACCCGGTAACAATGCAGACACCTCCTCCTCGTCTGACCGGTCTCGTGGTCGCGGATGCACCCGTGGTCGAGGACGAGGTCGCTTTAGCCACAACTACTCTGGCCACCGCCCACAACATCCTGCTGGCTGGCCCATGCAGCCTCCGTTCCCCTGGTCGACTCAGCAACCATGGCAGCCACATGCGTCTCAGTATAGTCAATGGTCATCTTGGCAAGCGCCTCCTTGTCCCTACCCGTCTACTCCTCAGCCGAACATGAAGCAGGGACAAGGTATCTTAGGTCTGAGGCCTTCTCAAGCACACTACACCACCTACTCTCCTACCGATATCCAGCAGGTACTTCATACTATGACACTTCATCCGCCTGACTACTCTGATGGTGTTATGGACAGCGGTGCAACCATCTCCATGGACCCCAACTCAGGAAATTTTCGTACTATTATTAATAATAACATGAATGAAAATATTATCGTTGGCAATGGTAACACCATACCGGTTATTGGATATGGACCCCAAACCTTTAAACCACCCTACCCACCCTTTGTTCTTAATCGTGTCCTCTATGCCCCACACCTTATTAAAAAGCTTATTTCGGTCCGTCAATTCACTAGAGATAATTCTGTTTCAGTTGAATTTGATCAATTTGGTTTTCTTGTGAAGGATTACAAGAGTCGGATGCCTATTATCCGGTGCGACAACAGCGGTGATCTTTACACATTCTCAACCAAGGCTAAGTGTTTCTCCACCTCCACCGTTGTTGCACAATCCTCCACTCTCTGGCACCAACGCCTTGGTCATCCTGGCCCAGCTTTGCTTCAATCTTTAAAGAATTCTGCTTCCATTAATTTTAAGTCTTTGAATAAAAACATTTGTGAACCATGTGTGTTTGGCAAAAGTACTAGATTGCCTTTTTACCCATCCCCTAATATTACTTCACAACCTTTTGACATCATTCATAGTGATATTTGGACCTCTCCAGTTTTAAGCTCGGGAGGCCATCGTTATTATGTTGTGTTCCTTGACGATTATACTAATTTCTTGTGGACATTTCCGCTTTCAAACAAATCTCAAGCCTTCACCGTATTTACAACTTTTGCGAAAATGATACACACGCAATTTCAACACACCATAAAAACCTTTCAATGCGATAACGGAAAAGAATACGTAAATTCATCGTTTATAAATTTTTTAACCAACATGGCATTCTTTTCCGTTTATCTTGCCCCTACACATCCTCCTAAAATGGGAAAGCAGAGCGCAAAATTCGCTCCATTAACAACATTACCCGCACACTTCTCGCCCAATCATCCCTACCGAATCACTTTTGGAACCACGCTTTAGAAACTGGCACGTATCTCCTAAATATTATCCCTAGCAAAACACATCAATTTAAAACCCCAACACAACTTTTATACCATCACCTACCCACTTACGACCACCTCCGAGTATTTGGTTGCCTCTGCTACCCACTCATACCTTCCACCAATAGACACAAACTTGAGATTCGCTCCTACCCATGTGTTTTTATCGGATATCCAACCTCTCACCGAGGTTACAAATGCCTCGATATCAAAACAAATCGGCTCACCATATCTCGTCATGTACTCTTTGACGAATCCACCTTTCCCTTTGCACAAATTAAAACACCAGCAAACAACACCACCTGTCACTTCCTCACTGAACCCTTTCACCCACAGCTTTGGCCACATGTCGCTCATTCCATCCCTACTACATCAGCCCAACCGCCCTCCCCACTACATACACCCCCAACCCCTCCACCCTCTCCTCACAGCCCAATCGGACCACCCGCTCCAGCCCAAGCCCACTCGCCTACCTCATCCACCCCCCACTCCTTACCAGCCCACCCCCACTCCGTACCAGCCCACCCCCACTCCTTACCAGCCCACGGCCCAGGCCCCTTAAACACTACACCCAGCCCACACAATTCCCACAGTACCCAATCACACACGTCCACCCCTTCCTCCCCAATCCCAACTTTCCCTACTACTCCGCCTCCTGTCGAACAGCCAACACCTACCCCACCCGTCCACACCCGTACCATGCGAACGCGTGCCATGGACGACATCCACAAACCGAAACAACTTTTAACCTCCATGCCGACACCATCGTTCCAATTCCAAAATCCCTCACATTGGCTTTATCCATACCGGAATGGCGTACCGCCATGACCAACGAGTTTCATGTGCTTATTAATAATAATACGTGGGAGTTGGTTCCACGAGACCCGCATATGAACATCATTAGAAGTATGTGGCTCTTTAAACACAAGTACAGGTCAGACGGGTCGCTTGAACGATACAAGGCGCGATTGGTTTGTGATGGTCAGTCTCAACAGGTTGGTATTGATTGTGGCGATACTTTCAGTCCTGTCATCAAACCAGCTACAATCAGGACAGTCTTATCTCTTGCATTATCCAAATGATGGCCTGTTCATCAGCTTGATGTTACCAACACTTTTTTGCACGGTCATTTACATGAGACGGTCTACATGCACCAACCTCTAGGTTTCCGCAGCAAAGAATTTCCAGACCATGTTTGCTTACTTAAGATGTCTCTCTACGGGCTCAAACAGGCCCCTAGGGCCTGGTACCAGCGATTTACTGATTATGTATTAACCCTTGGCTTTGTTCAGAGTCGCTGTGATGCATCTCTCTTCATTCTCGACAGTGCGGGCCACACGGCTTACCTTCTACTCTACGTTGATGATATTCTTCTTGTTACCTCGACTACAGGTCTACGGGAACATCTTCTCTCTCTCCTTTTCAAGGAATTCGCTATGAAAGACCTCGGCACACTCAGTCTATTTTTTGGCATCCATGTCAAACGCTCGGGTGACTCAATGTTTTTATCTCAGCAGAGCTATGCCTCTGACATCATTGAGAAGGCAGGTATGACCTCCTGCAAACCCGCGGCCACACCAGTCGACACTAACTCCAAACTTAGTGCCTCATCTGGAACTGATTTCGAGAACCCTACCTTATACAGAAGCCTTGCGGGCGCGCTACAATACTTAACTTTCACTCGGCCCGACATCAGTTATGCGGTTCAACAGGTTTGTATGCACATGCATGCTCCTAAGACTGACCATTGGAATGCCCTGAAACGTATTATTCGATACATACAAGGGACTCTTGATCTTGGCCTCACTTTGGGTTCTCACAAGAATCCTTAGCTTCTTGCTTACCTGATGCCGACTGGGCCGGTTGCCCTGACACCAGACGCTCCACCAGTGGTTATTGTGTTTATTATGGAGACTGTCTCATCTCCTGGTCCTCCAAGCGCCGGCCGACTATCTCTCGTTCCAGTGCCGAGGCTGAATACCGCGCCGTTGCAAATGTTGTTGCTGAAGTGTGCTGGCTTCGAAATCTCCTCTTAGAACTCCATCAGCCTCTTACAAAGGCAACTCTAGTTTACTGTGATAACATTAGTGCCATATACCTCTCAGGCAACCCGGTTCAACATCAGCGGACCAAACACATTGAGCTTGATATTCATTTTGTTCGCGAACAGGTACAACGTGGACAAGTCCGCATTCTTCATGTTCCAACCCGCTATCAGATAGCAGACATTTTCACCAAAGGCCTTCCTCGGGTTCTATTTGAAGATTTTCGTACCACTCTCAGCATTCGCTCTCCTCCCGCTTTGACTGCGGGGGAGTAATAGACGCTCCATCACATTTATTATAATTATTGTAATTGATTGTAATTGGTCATATCCATATTTACGAGATCCTAATTGATCTCATCTCTCTGTATTTATACCAACATTGTAAATGTGAATGGCAGGCGATTACGTTACCTATTAATGTTGATCGAAGATGAACCAATTTGAAAATTTTGCATTGGTGTTGGTCACTGCTCCACTGTGGGCCATACACGAGTTACGATTGGAGGATAAGTGGATATAGTATTAGCTTTAATTTTGGGCTTTGATGAATATTTATAGGTGCTGAGTGAAGGTTGACACTCGGTTGAAACTTGAAAGCTAAGCCTGGATGGTGTGGTATAAAACCTCTAAGGGCTTTATCACGACACGTCAGATCCACATAGGCATCACATCATATGAGAGGCTTTAAAGCCACTTCTTTTAACTTGCATGCAATTGTTTAAAGCTCCCTATTAAACAAAATTAAAAACAAAAATTATTGGTTGAAAAGAGGTGACCCCACCTGTACACACCTTTTAACTCATTAAACTCTTTAGTATTATACAAATTATTTGTCAAACTTGTAACCAAATTTCTAAAATGTGAACATTTAGTTTTTTTATTCAAATGAAAAAACTTTTTAATCACCAATATTTTGTTTAAATTTCTTTACTTTGATTAAATAAAATACCATAAAATATTTCGGATATTTGATTGTGTGTGTGTTTATATTAATACGTTTAAGGCGATTCACTAATCATTTATATTCAATATTTAGCCGTTCAAAAAAAAAAAAAAAAAAAAAAAAAAAAAAAAAAAAAAAAATTTATATTCAATATTTATTGACTAATAATGAACCAGGTGTCTATTATATGTGTATTTCCAGTGTTGTTTAAGTTTGCTTTCTTTAAGATATTTTATAATTTTAAAATAAAAAAAGGTGAATATCCATTGAAGGGGCTAAAGAGAATTTAAAGATGTGACAGAAAGATTTCATTATGGGCCCGGTTCATGATGGCATGTTAAAAATAAAGTAGGGATAATTTTGATCCTTTTCCCGTTAAAACAAAATGAAAATGAAAAAAATAATAATATTTGATTACTTCAATTCACTAATTATTTGATAAGTTATTTATGATCTCTTTAACTTTTCTGTTATACCACTTTATCCAGCTGAAATAACACATGATATATATATATATATATATATATATATATATATATATATATATATATATATATATATATATATATATATATATATATATATATATATATATATATATATATATATATATATATATATATATATAGGGTAAGGATAGTGTAAAAAGGGCCTAAAGTGTGAGAAGTGTATTATAACACTATATATAATACTATATAACACCATATAAACACCGTATAACAATATGTAACACCATATAATACCATATAACATTATGTAACACTATATATCATTATATAACAAATATAACACTATACATCTATCATAGACATGCTATCATACAACCTATAGTGTTATATTTGTTATATAATGATATATAGTGTTACATACTGTTATATGGTATTATATGGTGTTACATATTGTTATACGGTGTTTATATGGTGTTATATAGTATTATATATAGTGTTATAATATACTTCTCACACTTCTTACACTTTGAGCACTTTTTACAGGATCCTCTACCTATATATATATATATATTAAATAACTTACTAATTATATTAGTCGTTTTGTCATCTTATGCCAACTAGATTTAACAAATTCAGTTTAATTTAGTTAAAACAAGATTTACCACCCGTCGTAATGCGGCGGGAGCGTAAAACCGTATCGAATAGCACCAATACCACACCGTCGCTAGCGACAACCAATACTGAAGTTACAGTGTATTAATGTAAAGAAATTAGACTGCAACGTAAAATATAGAAAATAATAATTAAGTTGATTTAGGATCCCACACGTTGAAACATCAATTTTTCGTTTTGAAAACCACCTTAAACAGGTACACACTTATATGCATACAAATGTTGTTTATTTATAGTTTGTTAATGGATCCAGGTTAGGTTAGGTCATAATAAACCTGTATATAGATTAGCTAAACAAGTTGGGTTTGAGTCAACTTGATGAGTCCATGGGTTGCCTTCTTATTTTCATACAAATGTGTTTTATATGATAACATAAAATCTTAAATTAAGTTAGAGTAAACTTCCGTTTTGCTCTCTGTGGTTTGATCACCTTAACGGTTTTGCCCCAAACCTTTAAAAATAGTCATTTTCCTCCAAAAGTTTGCTATGGTTTTTCCATTTTGCTCCATACAATTTGGATGGAGTTAGAGGCGGGGAGCAAAATGGAAAAACCATAGCAAATTATTGGAGTAAAATGGCTATTTTTAAAGGTTTGGGGCAAAACCGTTAAAGTGACCAAACCACAGGGAGCTAAACGGAAGTTTACTCATTAAGTTATTGTAACAAAAGTTAATGTTGAACATTAAAACCGAGGCCTGTTGAGAAGGTCATTGTGGTTCCGGATAGGGTGGAGGCGTTTAGGGATTGTCATGGGTTGGCGGTGGTGGGTAGAGCAGCAAATCTGGAAACCTTGGTGGACATGGATAGGCTCCTCAATATCGCCAAGATCACTGTTTCCAATGTTCAATATCTTGGTGGCTTATCTCTGTTAATATCGTTTCATGATGAAGAGTCGGTGAACCGGTTTTTGGAACACAAGATTATCTGGGAGCCTTGGTTTACCAAGCTGGATCCTTGGAGAGGTCAGACGCTTCCTCTCGAAAAGGTTGCATGGTTGAAGTTGAGTGGGGTTCCTTTGCACTTGTTAGATTCTGATGTTCTGAGCCAGATAGGCGAGTTGTTTGGAAAGGTTCTACATGTGCCGAAGTCTTTTGATGATGATTTTGATCTGTCGTTTGTCAGGATTGGGGTGCTGGTTAGCCATTCGCGTTTGACGGAGGATGAGGTAGTTTTGAGATGGAAAAACAGATCGTTCAGAATTGGGGTCGAGGAAGATCATGAGGTCTGGGTGCCAGACTGTCTTCGGCGTCTCTCCGAGTCTAGCTCTGATGGATCTCCGTCCTCGGAATTCTCTCCGGTTGACGATATGCTTTTTTCCGGCGATGATGAGAATGTGGAGAATCACGCGTCGGATGGAATCGGGGAAGCCGAGCAGTCACCGGTGGAGAAGGCTTCGAGTTCCCATGCAAATGGTTCCAAGGTGCATGGGAATAATGAATGCGACGTTGAAGGTAATCATGAGGGGAGAGAAGATTTGCCGGTTGATGTTCCTGGTCCCCACTTGAAGTCTGATGGGGTGGGGCCCGAGGTTGCTGGGGTTTTTATTAGTGGATCAGGTGAGAAAGTGGGCCGGCCCAGAAGGAGACATAAGTTGGGAGATAGAGCTTCGAGACCTCAAGCCCAATCGCTGAATATTAGCCCACCGGTGGATTCAAGACCCAAGAAAAGGTCTAGGGCCCTAGCTGATGACGATACCCCTAGTTTTGGTTTTGTGGGATTTACCTCTACATTGAATCGCTCTCCCTTGGATCTTAACTCTCAGGCTCAGTCTTCGGACACTTTGGCAGACGATTCGCTAGCTCCGGGGTGCCAAAGCAAGGGATTGAATGAGGAGATACGGGTTTCAGGTAATGCAGCGGAGAAAGAGGTTGAAGACACCATCAATATCGGTGTTCAGTTGGGAGTTGAATTCGGTCAGATGCTGGAGCAGGCCAGTAAAGTCATGGGTTCCTCAGGTATTAATGTGGTGGAGTCATGAATTTCTTATCGCTTAATGTTCGTGGGATCGGGGGTATGGAAAAACAAAGATGGGTTAAGAATTTGAAATCCAAACACGGGATCTCTTTTATGGCTTTTCAAGAGACGAAAGTTTCTTCTGTCAATGCGGATGTGGTTGCGGGATTCTGGGGTAGCAGGTCGTTTGGTTTCGAGAGTGTTGATTCTGTTGGGTTATCTGGGGGTTTATTGTGTATATGGGACTCGTCTATTTTTCGGCTTTCTGGTGTGGTTAAGAACAGGAATTTCCTTCAGATCACTGGTCAACTGTCAGGTAGTGGTTTGATGCTGAGCTTCATCAATGTGTACGCTCCCCAGAGTGTTGTGGCGAAAAAAGCTCTGTGGGACGAGCTTACTCAGATTGTATTGGGTTGGAATGGGCTGTGTGTTTTGACGGGCGATTTCAATGCGGCGAGGTATCGGGAGGAGAGAAAGAATTGCTCTTTCAAATCGCTCTGTGCCTCCAACTTTAACGGTTTCATTTTTGATGCGGGGCTTATTGAGTATAATATGAGAGGAAAAAATTCACTTTCTCATCGCTGAACGGAAGGAAACTCAGCAAGCTTGACAGATTCCTTGTTAATACAGGGTTCTTTAGTTCCTGGCCTGAAGCGTGTGTGGAGGCGGTATCGTCGTTCCTTTCGGACCATAGCCCGATTATATTGAAGACTGAGTTAGCAAATTTTGGGCCTAAACCTTTCCGGTTGTTTGACTCGTGGTATGATAAATCGGGTTTTAAGGATGTGGTGGTCTCGGCTTTGTTGAAGGATCCTGGGGTCTCGGGTCCTCCGGACATCCGCCTCATGAAAAAATTGGGCGTTCTTATAGCTGATGTTAGAGTTTGGAGGGATGAGATGTTGAAAAAGAATTCGGAAGATGTGTCGGCTGCCTTGGCGGATTTCGAAGGTATTCAGGATATTTTGTCGGGTAGGAATCTTACCGAAGAGGAGGAGTGGATTCTTATCGAAAGTAAAAAAGTTTTAAAGGAGGAAGAAGAGCGAAAAACCAGTGACCTTAGACAAAGATCGAGAGTTAAGTGGGTCAAGGACGGAGATGAGAACTCGAAATTCTTCCACGCTATGATCAACTGCAGGAAAGCTTCCAATTCTATTCACGGGTTAGAGGTTAATGGTTCTTGGGTGTCTAAACCGTCGCTTATCAAAAAGGAAGTCTATAGGTTTTTCAAATCAAAATTCGTGGAGGAATGGGTCAATCGGCCACGTCTTGTTTGTGAAGATATAGGTAAGATCTCGTATGATGAATCATCGATGTTGGTTGCTCGTTTCAGTAAGGAAGAAATTAAAAATGCGGTATTTGAATGTGGCGATGATAAGGCTCCGGGTCCAGACGGCATTAATTTTCGTTTCATCAAGCGGTTCTGGAATTTCTTTGAAGATGACTTGGTTAGTATAATGGCTGATTTTCATTCCAACGGAATTATTAACACGGGGTGCGGCTCTTCCTTTATAGCTTTGATTCCCAAAGTTAACGACCCTATAGGGTTAAATGACTACCGTCCGATCAGTTTGGTGGGAATAGTTAACAAGGTGATTTCGAAGATCCTGGCGAATAGGCTCAAAAGGGTGTTGGATGCGATTATAGCAAAGTCCCAGTCTGCTTTCATTGGTGGTCGGTCCATTCTGGACGGCCCTCTCATCGTCAGTGAAATTCAGAACTGGGCCAAAAAGACGAGGAAAAAGGTTTTCTTTCTCAAGGTTGATTTTGAGAAAGCGTATGATAACATTAACTGGAACTTCGTGCTTGATGTGTTAGACCAGATGGGATTCCCTAGCAAGTGGTGCTCTTGGATTAAGGGTATTTTGTCTTCAGCCAGGGCTTCGGTGCTGGTTAATGGATCCCCGACTTTTGAGTTCAATTGTCACAAAGGTATGCGTCAGGGCGACCCTATTTCCCCTTTCCTCTTTGTCGTTGTCATGGAAGCTCTTTCTTGCATGGTTAATAAAGCTTGTAGCTTAGGGGTTTTCAAGGGAGTTTCTCTCCCAAACGGGGGTCCGATCGTTTCTCATTTGTTTTACGCCGACGACGCGATTTTAATGGGGGTTTGGGACACCGAGAATATCAAGAATTTGGTTAGAATTCTCAAATGCTTCTACGTGTGCTCGGGCCTTAGAATTAATTTAAATAAGTCGAATTTGGTGGGGGTAGGGGTGCAGCCGATTGAAGTTGAAAGCATGGCGGAATTTATTGGCTGCAAAGTGGATTCGTTCCCGTTTAAATTTCTGGGTCTCCGTGTGGGGGCTAACATGAATCGGACGATAAATTGGCAACCAGTGGTCGATGTTTTTGAAAAGCGTCTTGCGCTCTGGAAGGCTTCGCTCCTGTCGATTGGTGGTAGAGTCGTTCTGATCCGCTCGGTGCTAGAAAGTCTCCCGTGCTATTATTTTTCTCTGTATCGAGCCCCCGTCAAGGTTATTCATGATCTAGAGGCTCTTATCAGAAAATTCCTTTGGGGAGGAAATTCGGAGGTGAAGAAAGTCCATTGGGTAGCTTGGGAAAGGGTCGCTTCGCCGGTTAATATGGGCGGTTTGGGTCTTCAGAATCTTAAAGACATCAACACGGCTCTTTTGTCTAAATGGGGGTGGAGATTCAAGAACGAGCAAGGCAGTTTGTGGGTTAAGGTTATTAGCGCTCTTCACGACGGTAAGTCAGATTGGGATTTTCTCCCAGTTAAAAAGGTGTACGGGGGGGTTTGGAATATCATTGCATCAGTCTTGAAACGTCCGTTGTTCGACAATGTCCCGTTGCGGAGCCTTTGCAAGGGAGTGGTGGGAAAAGGAGACAGTATTCTTTTTTGGCTTGACCCATGGATTGACGATGTTCCATTAAAAGAAAAATTCCATTAAAAGAAAAATTCCATTAAAAGAAAAATTCCCTGCTCTTTTCAAGTTAGAGGTGGTGAAAAATTGTAGTGTCTTAGATCGTCTCGGTGGCGGAGGTCTTTGGCTCTGGAGACACGATCCAGACTCCATCGAAGAGATGGTTGAGTGGGAGTCGCTTAGGGCGGCTGTGTCTGCAGTCACACTTTCGGCTGGGTCCGATAGATGGAAATGGCTCGGTTCCGGTTCGGGTGAGTTCTCGGTGGCAGCGGTGAAACGATCCATAGTGTCCAGCCGTGATTTCAGCAATCGATACGTTATGAAGTGGAGTAAATGGGTTCCAAAGAAGTGCAACATTTTCGCGTGGCGTGCGGAGATGAATAGGATTCCTACGGTGGAGGCGCTTGAAAAAAGAGGTATGTTTCTGTTTGACGATGGGTGTAAATTCTGTAATGAAGGCCTGGATTCGGTGACCCACATTTTCACGGTTTGTCCCATTGCTTTGGGTGTGTGGGAGAGGATTAGTTTTTGGTGTAGGATTCCGAGGTTTTTTATCTTTTCGTTTAAAGACCTGGTCGAGATTCATAAGTTCGGTATAAGAAGTTCGGTGGAGCGGAAAGCCATTCACGGTATCGTTCTCTCCGCGTGTTGGATGCTTTGGAAGGCTAGAAACAACTTGAGGTTTAACGATAAAAAAAGTAGCATTGAAGAAGTGTTTAGTGAGATTATGGTAGTTAGTTTCTATTGGTTTAAATATAGGGTCAAGAAAGGTAGTTTTGAGTGGGGAGATTGGTGTAAATTTGTGAATATGTAAGTTTTGTTTTGTTTGTCCGTCCCGGTTTTCGGGTTCGGCTTTTTAATGAAGTTAGCCTTTCAAAAAAAAAAACATTAAGTTTTACGATTAAAATTATTTGTTATGTATCCGTTTATATCTTTTTTTGTTGTAAACGTGTAATTCTAGAATAAGTTATGCAAGTCAACTCGTGTTCGCAAGTAATGTATCTAGGTTGTACGTGACAAAATTTTGGAGTTAATATTGTGATCTGGTTTAACACTCTTTTATCTTATCCAAACTTTTACTGCGTTGGATTTGCAAAACCTTGGACCACTTTAAGAGACTACTATGCAAAAGCGGTCGAACAAGCCGGTTGATAGACTAATTGGTCAAGTTGTATTTAGGCAAAAAGGGTCAATGTATCAATCGTGCAACCTTTTTTGTCTAAAATTTTATATGTTTTACAAATAGAAAATATGTTAACTTTCATTATTTATAATTTTATATTAATAATAGTTGTTGTTGTTATTATTATTATTATTATTATTATTATTATTATTATTATTATTATTATTATTATTATTATTATTATTATTATTATTATTATTATTATTATTATTATGTTAACTTTCATATCCATCTCCACTAGGACAGTGGCGGAACTAGACCTTCAACTCAGGGGTATCCCAAAATTTTTTAGGGGTGTTCTCGTACTTGTTCAGGGGTGTCCTGTGTATAAAAATCGGAAAAAAAGGGGTGTCCTGTGTATAAAAATCGGAAAAAAAATTTTATTTTTACACTACTGGTCAAAACTTGAGCCGTAGCCCGGGCTACGCCCGTTAAGCCTACAGGTCCGCCCCTGCACTAGGATACATCAATTCAAAAGAAAATCCAATAATCTGAGAAAAACCTTGTTGTGAGAATCAAACCTAGGACCTAAAGGTTTCTAAGACTTGTCCCACCACAATAACATCACTAGGCTATAAAGCCATGGACATTATTATTATTGTTATAAAGACTTTTTTTTTTTTTTTTTCTAAAATGAAATTTAAAAAGTTGAAAATCATTTGGTCACTTTATCACTTGTATTTTAACTAATTTCTTCTACAACTGCTTTACTATAATTTAGACGCAGGTACATATGATATAAATTAAAATGACTTTTTTATGAATGTGTTAAAACAGACCTCTTTTAGTTGATTCTCATCCAATATAGGCTCAATATACATTAAAAAAAATTGAAGTATTATTCATAGAAGAGACTAAATACAATCCAACCTAAATATTCCATGACAAAATGATATCTTTCTCAATCAACATTCTTGTTTTTCTTATTTTGTATAAAAGAATATTTGTAATTTTTAATAAAAACAAGTCAATTGTCAAAATAATGATTTGATGCATGACTTACAAAAAGAAATTAAAGTTATCACAGAATTGGAAAGCACACATGAAGTAAACTAAGCACCTAATTTCATTTCCATTCAAGAACAGAGTGTCATATATGATTGTCAATAGTATGCCAAATTTGCTAATGAATAGACAGACCCAGCTAGAACCAGACCATGATTGATTAGTTCTAATCATGCATTATTTCTTACACGATACAAATTTAACTAAAAAAAAAAAACACCTGTGAGTTTCGCAGGTCCAGGTTAACCACGCGAACACGTTAAGCTAAATGCGTCATGTTTGAATTTAACTTGTCGAGTTCACAAGTTGTGATCTGTTAAACTTGTTTATTTTTAAATGTATAAATAATATGCATTTATTTTATAGCTTAAATTTAAAATGATTAGCTAATTTATGTCAAAAATTAAAACATCATTTTTTACAGTTTAAACATTACTATATTATCCTGAAAAGTGTAACGTACAATAGGGCTTATCGTACGCGATTGTGAAATCGCATGTTATAAAAAAACATGTTGGAAATCGCATGTTGGTATATAAAGCAATTTTCGCATGTTGGTTTTCTCAGCACAAATCGCATGTTCAGCA
This sequence comes from Helianthus annuus, assembly GCF_002127325.2. Classification (NCBI taxonomy): domain Eukaryota; kingdom Viridiplantae; phylum Streptophyta; class Magnoliopsida; order Asterales; family Asteraceae; genus Helianthus; species Helianthus annuus. The sequence goes on along the minus strand of NC_035440.2, from coordinate 46,698,694 downwards.
GTGAATTCGCAGCAGATTGTACGGTTGAGATGATCGCGTACATTTTGTACGATAAGAGCCATTGTACGTTAACCTGCCCCATATTATACACACACGTATATATATTGTATATTTTGTTGTAAAACTTAAAATTATAAGCATTGATATGCAAAAAGAAATTTAATAAATAAAATTTCAGATTACATAAGGCCGTGTTCGTATTAGCTCATGAAAACTCATGTAGTATTCACGTTCATGTACATCTAACTACTGACATGATTTCGATTTCACTGTCAGGTTCAGTTCACTAACCCACGGACACATTCCATTTAACAACCTAGTTCGGGTTAAAACTTATCATCGGATGCCATGCATGTAGGCATCACTATAACATCTTACTTCGACATGATGACTTTAACCACAATGTCAAACATAATAATAAGTAATAATTCAATGACATGATAATAACTAAAAGAAAACCAATCAATGGGCCCCACAAAACATAAAACTATCAACCTAAATTTTCAACACTCTCCATACATCTCATCAAAATTACAAAGTGACTAATTTGAATCAAAAGTCATCCATATGAGGAATCCAACATTTAAAGCAAGGATCAGAGTATCATGATGTTGTTTTAGAAGATTACAACTACTTTTTTTAAATAAAAAAAATACCTTTTTTCACACTTGTTTTGTTTGTATTGAAATAAAGGTCAAAAGGTACTTGCTTCTTTTCTACATTCTAATCATCATTTTTATTTATTGATGTCTTTTTTTTTCTATCTCCAAACATCTCAATTGCTTATTATTAGTAAGGTGCATGAGTTGCTCACTTTATCAACATAGCCTACATCCTAACCCTCAAACCATAGTGTTCAGATCACAACTATAAAAAGCAACTTGTATCATTCAGCAACACTGTTTTGTCTAAGTCACAAAGTGCTAAGGTACAACCACCAATGCATTGAGTACTACTCAGCGGCGAAGCTTGAGATTTCCGACCGGGGGGTCAAAAACGTATATACCAAAAAATTTCTATAAGACCGGGGGTTGAAAACGTATATACCCAAAAATTTCTATACGAAAACTATATACTCTCCATTACTGAGTGACAAGTTCAGGGGGTCGGCCGCCCCCTCCCGCCCTATAGAAGCTGCGCCCTGGTACTACTACAGTCCAATGTACAGGTGTACCATATAGAATTTGAATCTTGTACCAATACACATGTAAAGTCCTATGTTGTCATTAGTCTATACCATTTCTTGTCACATGTAACAAGATTTATTTATTCTCAAACTAGATAAGTGACTGGGGACAATTAAGTAATGATACTAAAGTATATTATGGATAATCAACATAATCCTAAAAGGTAAGATAAAAAAAAGAGTGGGGCAGAGTTACCAAAGTGGTGGAAAATGAGGTGCAGATAGTGAGTGCTTCTTCTTCCTTAAGTCCTAAAACAACTTCATTGCATATTTTGAAAGTAGAATTATTATTGTACTAACATGCCATATAACTTAATTACAGCTGGCCATTTATTTATAATAAAAAGAATAAATAAAAAGAGTTAGTTGCAACACTGAAGAGAAGTGCTTTAACATCAGGTCAAATCTTTAAAATATTTTCATCAAGTCAAAAGTAAGTGTTATTAAACTAAAGGAAATCAAATTTAGCTATAAAAATATTTAAAAAGAATACATTTGTTGCTACTCAAATGTAAAATCAAAGTAAACAAACAAAAAATATTAAATTAACCAGGGCGGTTAACAGCACTTCTTTGGTGACAATTAAGGTGTGTTTGGATGTGCGTTTTGAAAGTGTTTACATGATCATGAATAATTAGAACCAGAAATGGGTTGTAATAACGAGTTATAGGAGATAGTGTTCGGATGTGATTTTGTTCTTTGAAGTTCTAATAGGCATATGTTACAAGTGTTTGGTAAGTAGAAGCTAGTGAATCCATTGAAAAAGTGAACGCAAAATGTTGGCCAGAAGTTATCGCGGTCCAGAAATACTTTTTCCGGAAACAAGAGTCACTGCACTTGAAATAACAAAATTGTCCAACCACCAGGTAAACAGTCGTGGAAGTAAAAAAGACGGAGAATCCTGCTACAAGGTAAATAAATACATCAAGTTAAATTCTGCAAATAACATCTCACCAAAACTACAGATTTACCTTAAAGTAAGGTCTGATAAATATGGCGGAGTAAATTATACGAAAAACCATATCTAAATAGCAGTCAAGGAACTGTAATATCAACCTGAATGTCAACAAAGTATAGGTGTACAATCTTGCAGTTATATGAATAAGGGAACCAGTTTTAAGAAATTTCAATGGTCAAGACTACCAACTTAAAAATTCAGTTTCACAATGGCTTTTTAAGTATTTACAATGCCAAAAAGTATATATAAAAAAGAATACCACAATAAGTTATTTTCTACGGAAAAAAAAAAGTGGTGAGGCGACTTTGACCCATTTACTTGTGTATGGGTCAATTTGGGTCAAGTGAGTACGTTTAGGAAATAGCTAAAGGAAATGGAGCAAATGGGTCAAAAGTTGCCAAATGCGTATTTTAATGCATAAAACCTCCTAAATTATGTCTGCAAAGAACATAGAAACCTAACAATGGCTAAGTTACCTAGAAAACCTTGAACATTGTTTGGGGTTGACCAGAGGTGGCAAAATGGGTTGGTTGGGTAAAAGGTAATTTTTTTTGGTAGGCTTGAAACAGGTTTGGTTGACCCGAAACATATTTGTTTCAAAACTTGCAAGTCCATTACAGATGTGTAATAGATGTTACAAAAATAATTTAGGAGGTTTTATGCATTAAAAATACACTTTTGGTGACTTTCAACCCATTTCCTTTATAGATCATCTTAATATACCCATTTGATTCTTTAGAGGAAACACATAAACACAAATCAACCCTTTATTAACTTATAAGTAGAAGGGTCTAAACCGCCACCTCTAGTATTGACCAAGATGTAGATGATACTTGATTAGGGTTCTATCAACTTAAAAACCATTAATACCACATAGAAAAGTGACAATGATATAAACCAAATACATTGATAAACTATGCAGAAAAAGGAAGACCATCTATTCATAAACCAACCGATTAAAAGTTAGTTAGAAGGGTGTAAGTTGTCTTTCTTTTTATCGGAACAAGTTGAGGTTGAGAAGGCAACTTACATACAAACAGTAATATTTTAGAGCTGCAATTGCTTCTCCATCACTCCATTTACGACCATAAAACACTCTTATGAGAGAGTAAGAATAGCTGGGCCCAAATGCCATAAAACACCAATCCTATAAAAGACGTAACAAGAACATCAAACCATTGGGAAGAGGGTTTATGCACACACACAATGAATAACAAACTAACTGGAATAGCATACCGACTAACATAACAAGCTTCAAAGCATCTCTTAGATAAGTCTGTAATTTCCTTTTCTTCTGTACATCTTCTCCTGTCAATAAAAATGAGGGAAAATGAAATGAAAGAAGTGAAAAATGTCATGTATGATGATGAAAACTTAGATCATTGAGCATTAATGAAGGCAAAACAGGTACTATGACATAAAAGCAAGTAAATATATGAAATGTAGCAGACCAGTTAGTGACCAGGTCAAACAAGTTTAATCAATGAAGCCACAATTTTGTATTTAGGGGATAACAGATATTATAGCTAACGAATTAACTAAATCAAACATGTAATGACAAGAAAAAGTATGTATAATGTATGAGTAGGAGACTTCTATTGCATGAGAGAAGAAAAGTCATGGAGAGAATTAAACCTGATGCAGACCTTCCAAATGTTGCGTACTAGCTTTCGTCGAAAGGTAGCAACACCAATCTCACAACCAAGCTACCTAAATCATAGAAAGTGATTAATAAGACAATGCTGGATGAAACAGGTAAATCAAGATTTCAATATTCTATTTTCTAGTTCCTTTTTCAGAAATATTATCTGCATAACTACATCCATATATTTGAATGTAACTTGGAGAGCAATATAGTTTGCAAACAGGCCGCTTTCAGAATCATAATATTCTGAAAGTTACCAACGTTTCTGAAGACAAATACAGGACAAATACAGAATAATGGAGCCTATACATACCTAATTTGTCTACGAGTCCATATACAGCTTGGTTATATGGTGTGTGGTTACACAAGGACCAACTTTTCTCCTTCTTGCTGAATCAATTTCTGGAACGACTAAAGGGTGATCACGTGCGCATTTTTTAGAGTTGTTTATCGTAGTTTCCTACCCTGAATATAGCATAGAATCACAAAATAAATGGTGATTACTGCAACATCCTAAAAAAATATAGCTCTTTGACACCTTGGTTTAAAATAGAGCGAGGCGCTCCGAAGCGTTTTGGTTCCAAACGCTTTAAGCGAAATGAGAGCTTCACGTATGCGAGGCACTCAAAATTAACAAAAAATATTTGTGCACATCAATATGTCATATTCTACTTGTTAATCAATAATAAACACAATAACATGATTAGAAAACACACTTAAACACATAAAAAACATAGTTAAAACATACATTGAAGTCGAAACACACTTAAAACATAAGCATAAAAAATAGTCTTTTATATAATAATCATCACATAATCAAGTACGTATTCTTCTCCATCAAAGTTCTTTTTTTTAGGGTAAACAACCCAAATCTGATGTGATTAAAAGCTGCTGGGCCCCTTATGAAACCCTATTGGAGCTGATTTAGAATATTGGGCCCAAATAAAGCCCAAATCTAACTTGATTGGGCCTGAAGCATTGCTTCACACCTAGCGCTGCAGGTTTAAAGCGTCGCATTGAAACGCTTCAGGGCAAAAAAAAGCGTTTTTGCTAACCCCCCCCCCCCCCCCCGCTTCACCCTTCAAGCTCGCTTTTTAAACCAAGTTTGACACATCCATTTGCTATCATCAATAACATTTTTTTAACATTTGGAAGTTGGAACATGAGAAGTGAATTTGTTTCAAGAGAACTGATACCTGAAAGGAAAGAGAACGGAAGTTTTATATCCATGCAGAAGGAGAAGATAACCCCAATAGCACAAGAAAATACAAGCTCCATATGCAATCTGAGACAATGCAAACACAATAGCTCTCTCCTGCAAGACAGTAAAAACCCGTTAATATTAATTTCAAGCTATAAGCATTATATGGTTGCCTCTTCTTTACAATACGTAAACCCAGATCCCTTATTTCCAGAAACACTTGTTAAAAACATTTAAATTGTTAATACCAAGTGAATTTTAACTATCAAGGTTACCGTATTTGATAATAATCTAATTTTTCAAGTATAGTGATCTAAAATGTCTTGTGTGTTAAGAATACACTTTAGGCTACTTCAGATTCATTTCCTTTAAGCACTATTATTTATGTCACCTGTTAGAAATAAATACAACCCGAAACGACACATCCATAAGTAAATGAGTCGAAATCGCCACCTCTACTTTTAAAGCATGCTATTATCTTGTTAAGTGTGAACAATGATATATAGATTCAGAGACATCAAACTTTAAAATGATCACAAGAAAACATTTTCTAGCAATTTCAATATATTTTACTAGATGCATACTAGCGACAAAACATTAAGCTAGAGCCAAGATCCAACAACAGATCATTGTATAATACTACAATTATATATATAACAGTGGTTTAATATTAAGCCACTATAGAGAACCTTCAATATAACTTCCTTAGTCCTTACCATGTCACTTTGCATAACAACAAAAAATGTAAACTGTTATGCGGCACAAAAGAGTTGCTACAGTTTCAACCAACAATCGAAGTTTCAGAAGAAGCAAGTTCTGTGAAAGTATATACAAGGGTTCTGCCAACGGCTCCAAAATACATGCAAATGCTGTGGATTTACACAACAGATTCCCTTACAATTTAATTCCATAGTATCTTATATCCAAGAAATCACCGAAAAGTAAGCTTTTAAATTCTCACAAGCAGAAAAAAGCCAAACACACACACACACACAGAGACCCACAAAGATGAAACTGTGACACATGTTAAAATGTTTGTTTAAGTACGAATAAATGAGACGACAATACTCAAGTAAAATATAATGAGCATGTACATCACTATATAGCATTAACGCATTCGATATGTTAACATTTAATTGAGTAATAAAATGATACCACTAATGTCTGCCCTCATGCATGCTCCCCAGAAACCTCTCAAATAAGAAACAATACACATGTGACAGATAGATGAATGCACAGCATTCAACTGCATTGTTACAGACCCCCCAAAAGTTCAAGCTATCAAAAAGCAAAGAATGTGACAAAATCCGCCTGGCTTTAAGTCTCTTTTTTTTCCCTTATATTAGTAAGAGGTAAGATTGTTGCATTCTAACAAAGACAGTCCGAAAACACAAATTGTGCACGAATTATAGGCATAAAATAGATTCAAAATACAATACTTCGATTAAGTCTATTTAATCGAATGAAGCAGTTGAAGATGATAAGGAGACTAACCTAATAATTATTTGAAGGTGCGAGGGAGATTAGCAGCAGGATCTCCGGTGAATCGATTGTCGTTGGAAGAAGAAGAAGAAAGCATAATTTTACAGCACCGAGATACAGAGGTGTTCTGGTTTCAAAGATTCACCAGCCGTAAACCCAAGCAGATTGTTAGCCCATTGTCTTTTTTGATGACACAATGGCTAAAATAGCAGATTTGTGGAAGATGATAAGTGACGCAGTATACGATTAGGGCGCCAAGTGAAGCCGCAGCCGCTACGCCCATTCAAATCCAATCCCTCAACGCTCGACAATTGTTCGATTCAGTTTGATTGAAAAAGCCTTCCGTTCAGATCAGTTCGGTTTGTAAATGAATCGAACACGAACAAAGATCCGCTCAATTTGGTTTGGCTCGGTTGGCTTAATTTAATTTTTTAATAGGGTAAATTACACTTTTCGTTCTTTATTTTTGTATCAGATTGCATTGGATAGACTTTAAATTCAATAATTACAGTCACAATTATTTATTTGAAAAACTCAGTAAAGTTAAAATTTTCAGTTAAGTATATTCACTTAACGATACTTTAATATTTTTACTTAATTATTTGTAGTATAAATAAAAAGAAATAAGATCAAATATAAACGCCTTTTTCTCTTTTACTCTCTCTCACACACACTTAGACCGATTCTATTTCTCTCTAGTTCAATGTTAGAATTCAAGAACTGTAACAAGCCCAAAGTCTTTAGAATCGTGAGAATCTGGTGTTGCCAGCTCAGAATATACTCATTATCAAATTGCATTGGGCATTAAACTTGTGATATTAGGTAAACTGATTTGCTTTGGTGTGAATTCATACATGAATGACGATGTTGCACAATGTGTGGTTCAATTGGATGTTGTTGCCATATTCATGAAATCGTAACCGAGAAACAAAGAATTTTTGGAAACAGAGCAACGGAAAAGAGGAGAAGAAGATCGGAAAAGTAGAAAAGTGATCGTTAGGTGAGTTTTATTTATTATTTTTTTAATAAATTGGTAAAAAGACATCTATACCCTCTTGTGCAATGTACATGACTAGATTTAACCATGAAAAGTAACCAGCTTAGTGCTAAAGGACGAAAGATGTACTGAGTTTTCCAAGTAAAGGATTGTGATTGTAATTATTGAAGTTAAATGTTATCCATTACAATCCGATACAAACATAAATGACGAAAAATGTAATTTGCCCTTTTTAATATATATAATGTTTGGCAATTAGAATTGAGGTCCAATACCAACAACGTATTGTTAATACTTCAATGTCCATTGGAGTAACTTAGTCAAAAAAAATCAAATACTGAAATGTGAAGCGTCGATAATAAATACTCAAGTCTCAACCTGTCATTCGATTAAGAAGTACAGAATCCTAATCAAAACCCACCACCGACCATCATTATTCGATTTCTCCATCGCCAATTCACTAGGGTTTTGATTCAATTGGTTCATTCAATTTCAAACTTTAGATAGAAAAATGGTCTGCTTCAATCGGTCGTCAGTTCATTTTCCCTCTCAATTGATCTAGATAGAACTAGCTGTTATATTTGTTATGTGTTAACTTAATGCTTGTGTGCTAACCGGATGAAAACTACACTAGTACTAAAGTCTAACACCCTCATCATCATTTTCCTTTTTTTTGTTCTGCGACGCTTGATACTCATCAGACTGTCGCTCGAAAATGCTCGGATCGAAAGATACTCGTTTGACTTTGGCTTGGTTGAAAAAACGCTTGGTTCGGTTTGTAAACGAACCAAGCACGAGCAAAGGTCCGATCGTTTCAGTTCGGCTCGTGTGTGTTAACTATTAATGTGTTAATCGGACGAAAACTACACTAGTACTAAAGTCTAACACCCTCATCGTCATTTACCTTTTTTTGTTCTGCGACGCTTGATACTCACTAGACTGTCACTCGAAAAATGCTCGGATCGAAAGAAACTCATTCGACTTTGGCTTGGTTGAAAAAACTTTTGGTTTGGTTTGTAAACGAATCGAGCACGAACAAAGGTCCGATCGTTTCAGTTCGGCTCGTGAACAATCACAGGAGGCCGCATACGCATACGAGTACATCATTTTGATATGTGTATCAACTTGCATAAATCGTTTTTAAACTAAGAAAATTATCGGAATTGTTTTTTATCGGTCATTTATCTAATTTGGTGCTAAAAACTATGTTATATTTTTATAAAATATGATCACTTTACTCTTACAATTACAAAATATGATTATGTTACTCTTACAATTAAATGATAGCATCCTCCTAGTGGTTTAAGTGATATTTTACAATTATACTAGGTTAGTTCCCCGTGTATTACACGGGTTGAATAATTTAAACTATATAGTATAGATATTCCTGTAAATGCAAAACAAAGACAGAGACATTTACATACCATATTGACATAAATCTATATCTATATATATATATATATATATATATATATATATATTAATAAATGAGATGATTTGGGCTATGTGTCCTTGAATGGTGAAGCTATTTTGCTTATGTGGCATCTTATGGTAGATTAGAGGGTGATTTTAGGGGGGAATCCATCTCAATACTCTATACACAAACGAAAATTCTTAAAACACAAACAAATAAAGATGTGGGACGCGGGATCCATATAAGCTCGGGTGGGGCTTTGTATTCGGGTCACCAATAAATAGATACTATATATCGTTTTTATCAAACCCTAATGCTTCACAGCCTCTCACGCTCTGTTCTTCTCCCACACGCTCTGTTCTTCTCCCATCTATTCAAACCCTAATTCCATAGCGAACTATCACATCTCCCATCTGCACTTCACCTTTTCAGTCGATTATAATTTTTTGCGCGATTTGATGAAGATTGCTGCTTCGCGGTGTTCAGGTAAGAGATTTATTGCGATTTGATGAAGATTTCTGCTTCGTGGTGTTCTGGTAAGAGATTTATTACAAGGCATTTTCCAATCATAGTTCTGATATAGAAGGTAATGGTTTGTTTCTTCAATTGTTACATGATGATTCCACACAAGACCAAGCGTTTGACTGCTACACTAAAGTGGGACAGTCAATTTACAACGAGTTGGTTCTATTGTTCGGGAAATTGGGGAATCTTGTCTTCATTGATCTCCTATAAAGGTTGGTATGGTAAGACTCCCAACATGCTCCTTTTAGTTGTCTATATTGTTTTGTTGTCTATAAAGGTTGGTATGGATGATTTAACTAATAGCAGGTTTGTTTGTTTGTTTGTTTTTGTTATTATTTTTTTTTGCAATTTTTGTTATAGGAACTAGAATGGAGGTTATTTCGGATGCAGTCAATCATGGCGGATTTTGGTAGGGTTTCGATGATGTTGGCTCTGGGTAGTCTCAGTTATCTTGGTGGAAATGTTCGGTTTAATTTGTGTTCTCAGTTCAGGAAGGAATATTACTGATTTGCTTCTTTTTCCTTTTGTTGGAATAATTAGTCAAAAGTGCTTCAATTTGTGTATTTGCATGTTGAACGGAAGGTGTGTTGAAAGGGTAAAATGGAATAATAGTTTTTTTTCATAATCTTTGAGATTGTTTATTTACACTGTATATTTGTATTCTTTGCCTCCTAATTACACGTTCAATGAGATTTATTTTGGGGGATTTTTTTCACTTTGATTTTTAGTTTAGGTTGGTGATGCTCTAGCAGGTTCTTGATTGCGACAATGTGTGAAATGTGAATTAGCGATTCAGGTAGATTGTAGAATTTAAGTCACGGCATCGACCAACCAATTGAGTCGAGTATGAACCAAAAAGGTAACAAAGACGAATATGATTTTTTTTCGTGAAAGTATATGGACGATTATGCAAAATACTTTCATTTGTTTATTTATGTTCATAGATGTCAATAAAATATGCGCTATAATTTTGGTGGGTTTAACAATCTGGGTTTCCAGCGTTCTTTAGAAGAAATTTGCTATTCTTTTTTTGATTTTTTTTTATATTGCATTTGTCTATTTTTACTGTTTGATTGCCAAAATTCCTTTTGAATCTTCTACTTAGGGGATGTTTAGGATTTTCCTTTTTTTAGTCACTATTCATAAAATTTGAATTTGTATCTTAGAGAGCATTTTTGAAAGTGATTTGGTGGAACGTTTTAGTATGGATCAAACTCCCCATTCTAACTTCATTTGAATCTATGGCTGACACGATTGAAATTGGGTGGAGACAAGAGGTGTTGGAGGGTACAATGGGCTTTGATAGTACTATGGAGTTCATGATTTTAGTCAATATAAATTGAAAAAGGTCAAAATTATCCTATTATTTTCAGGTAACTAATTAACCTATGGGGAAATGTTAATTTTAAGCATTGAACTCTACAGAGAAAGTGACTGTGGAAGTGGTGGCTGTTGCGGAGGAGGAAGAAGCGGTACTTGAAGTAGTTTTTCAAGTGTAGGAGCCATCACAGCTGGTTGTTGAGCTCAATGCCTAAATTTAGGAAGCCCCAAAGACGCGATATGCTTCTATTGTAAGTTGTTTTAACTTTTAATGATGTATTGTGGAATATTCCGTTAAAAATAACTATTTTGTTAATGTTTTTAGTTTTTTGTTGTTTATAATGATGTATTGTGGAATATTTCGTTAAAAAGAACTATTTATATCCTACACGTTTTAACGAGGAACAGGAAAATGAGAAAATGATAAAAGATTGAAATTCAAGGTTTATGTTTGTATCTGTATATGATCACATAATTGTGCCAATCATCCATGCTTTATGTAATTTTTCTGAATGTATCTTTATGGGCAGGGTGTGCTCTGTCAGATGTACAGTTGACAGCTGTAAACTGTCACTTGGACGAGTGCATGTACCGGTATGTTATTTTAATCATTTGACAAGATTTTAGGTTTTTGCTTTGTGATGATTTTTTTTTTAAATTTTCTTACGATGTATGTAGTGATTGCTGGTATTGAATTAAAGTTTAGATGCTTTGTAAATAAACGTTCATAGCAATCCTTGAAAATATGAGGGACTTTATGTCACATTTAATAATTTGAATGCTGAGAATCATTTGTTTTTATAAAGAGCTTGCTAAATCTGATTTATTTATCTATAAAGAGCTTTACGAGATGGAGGGGATTAACTACTATCACTTACGAAGAACTCATGTCATCTTTGACGATAAATGCTTTTACTTCTTAGACTTTCTATGACTTAGGCCTTTTTGTCAAGAAGGTCGTACTCCCCGTAAGAGTGATGACTGGCCAAGAAAAATAAATCTAAGGTTATGGGTTTTGTCAAGAATCAAAAGTTTTGAATTCAAATGGTGGGAATGTTGTCTCTGTTAACAAATCATCTGGTAGGAATGTTGATTTCAGTGTTTGAGTTTGAGATGAGTGGGATAATGATGGGTACACAGAAAGTATGCATCTAATAATGGAGATAGATGGAGAGGTTGGGCTGATGATAAAGATGATGAAAATAGTTTTGGCCAAACACCATCTAATGGTAAAACCTTTAATAAAACTAGGGAATCAAATGAGTAAGAAGTCTTTAATGCACTTTAATCAAATTTTGGATCTTACAAATTAACAGTTTAACATCAATATTTTCATTAATTTAACAGGGCGTTTGGATACGATCTCTCACCTTCGGCAGGTTCTTTCTTCTCATTTTTTTATCATTTGCCATTTTTTTTACCGGTACTAACTTTCTTCATTGTTTTATATTGATTTTGAAGACTTGGGCATTTTGGAGAACTTTTAGTTCTTCAAACAGCCTTCTTTGCAGTTAGAAATGCTTTGATATAAACAATGTGTCTTTAATAGAAGTTGCTCATCAGAATTGTTAGTTATGCAAGCAGAGCTCTAAAGAAACAAAGAAGGGCCCACATCTTTTGACGAAATTTGATGTTGTCAGGTATGTTTTTAAATATTTTCATGCATTTTTCAAGTAAAGACCACATGTAATAAGATAAAATGTTTTTTAGTTTTTCCTCCTTTCAATGCAATACGACCTGCAGATCATATAAGATAGACTTCAAGAGAATTCATGTACAATGATTTTATCTCTACTTTTGGTTCAAAAGAAACACAATCGTCAAAAAATGAAGCTTTATTGATTAAGTTTCTAATATAAGTGATCTGATGCTATATTGTTTAAGTTTCTAATATAAGTTTCTTTTTAGTAATTTTTTGTATGTCAACTAGAAGCTTTATTTGCTCATTTTTTTGCAGGGGCATAATGATACGAACGTTGGCAGATGCTTCGAAAGAACAAAGATCGCTTGCACCGGTTCAGATCATGTTCACGGTTTGTGGGTTTGTTATAACGATCGTTAGTACAATCATAGTCACGGTTTATGCAAAGACACGGCTCAGTGAGTTGCAGGCAAACGATGAACAACTGATGTTGTTACAGTGACATTAAAGGTCAGTTATCGTTCAGTTTGATCTCTTGAAAATAGCAGGTTATGTTTGCTCGAGATAAGGAGTGTCTATTGGTGCCAGTTATCTACTTCAGGTGGTCTTAGGATGTTCATATGGTGCTGGATGGCTGGTGAGGTTGGTGTGACTGGCATGGCAAAACAATAGTTGAGATTATAAAATTACGGAGGCAGGGGTATTTTGGGAATACTGTAAAGGTGATGATTAGAAGGTTTTAGGGTCCAAATATATGGTCTGATGTTGTTAAGGAACAGGTTATGAATTTTCTGAAGTCCATGAGATTAGGCTCTGTTTGTCTAAAGATTTATGTTTGGAAGGGGCATTCTGGGAATATTGAAAAGCCTAATAGCATATGGCAGTTACAGGAGTTCAATAGAGGTACATATTTGTGTGCTTTTGTGGTAAAGGGAATCTTTAAGAAAATGAAGAATTCTTTGCTCACAATAAAAAAGTTGAAATTTTGCTGGAAATTGGATATAGATGTGGTTATAATTGGAATTATCAAATCGAATGAAGATGGTTTGGCTCAAATGTTATCTCATGCACTAAAATGTATTGGATAGTGAAAGTAATGGGAATGTGGGCGTGGGTTACTGGTATAGTAATGCGGATAAGGCTTGATGGTTGGGCTTGGCTGGATCCAATTAGTTTTCACAAGTTAAACATGTGTGCGTGTTGGGCTGTTGCTAATAAAGACAAGTGGGTGTGTGATATAATGTACTGGGCTGATGAAGTTGGGCTGGGAAATTAATTTCTTGGATAAATTTAAGCTCTTGGGCTAGGGTAACTTTGTGTAATGCGTTTGAATTTATAATAATTAGGTAAAGGTTGAATAGATTTAATAATTGCAGTATTTTGATTATATTTGGTCAAAATTATCAGCATTAATCAACTTTCTTTTAACAAAGCATTGATCAACTAATAGTGTAATTCTAATTGAAGAGTACGGGAAAACGGCGTGGTTGAAGATCCGGTAAAAGTTTTCTTTTGTTTTTGTAAATTGATATGGAATGACGCTTTTGCCACACACACAATTTGGCATGTGACATTGAGTTAACAAGGCTCTTAAACCTTAGTGTATTTTATGCAATAGGTTTCATATTTGTAAAAAAAACAACGATTTGGTATAAACCACAAGCACTAAAACCGCAATTCACTCATTTTTTCCTAGATTACAAGAATCAAATGATAGGTGTTGGGAATCGAAAATACAACAATCCAACATAAAGCCATCTGCTATTACTAAGACCCTTCTCATGTTAAGTCATCCAATTATATATTTGGTGATTTTATTGTGATTCATTGATTTGGTGATAACTTCGTTTGATACATAACGTACCCATGGGTAAAGGGATGGGTTTCGTTACATTTGGGATGTTTGTGATTTAGGCTTTTGGAATGGTGTTGATCGCCATTATTAATGGTATACAAAATTTAGCTCGAATTCTTTATTTTCTATCTATCGATGAATCTTTTTGCTAATAAATGTGCAGGCTTTGCATCTTCCTACAATGGCATGATAACATGGATGAGTTGGAAATAAAGAAAATGGAAAAAGCATAAGAAGCCCACATAGATGAGCTGGAAATAAAGAAAATGGAAAAGGCACAAGAAGCCTACAAGGCTGCCATTGCAACTACAAAAGAGAAGCAAGATGACGAGTTGATCCCAATAGCTACCAATCTCCGGTTGCATCTGCAATATTTTGTTTTAAAAAGTTGGCTGGTCTGAATTTCAATAGGACATCAAATCATTCAATGTTGGGCTAGCCCACTTGGTAGCCACTTTATGACACAGAGTACGGAATCTTAAAATATGTTAATATTTATGTTATTTAGTTTTTTAGGCAAGTATAATGTTTGGTAGTTGTTCTGTTAAAGTTAGGTTGATCGACAACAATAGTAGCATTTAAAGGATATTCGGGCATGGGCAATACCATGACTACAACTTTCAATTTAAAACTATTATAAAACAAGTTTCTTCGCAACCCTAATGACTACACTTTCAATTAAAAACAATTATAAAACAAGTTTCTGACATAGTTTGATTAATATAAAGTAAATTTTCCTACCCGCGAAGTTCGCGGGTGATAACCTAGTGAGTTAATATAAATGTAACCCATCAACACGTACATATTAATTAATGTCGTAGAGTTCGCTAAAATGGCTCTAATGTCGGTTGAATGACAGAGTCTATTTGATACCATTTGTACGACTTCTTATTTTTTGAATCTTTATATTTGATTCTAAACCTATTATTAATATTATTGATAATAATTTTAGTTATATATATCAATAATATATTTTATATATATATCAATAATATATTTAGTCTAACATATTAATATTATTATGAATTTCGAAACTTGTTTAGCTAGGATTTAAGATTCTATTGAAGTTTTAGTTTAACAATAGGTTATTGAATTAATACTAATAATTTGTATTAGATTAGATTAAATATTATTATTATTTGTATTAGATTAGATTAAATATTATTATTATTAGTATTAATAATAATTTTAATCAATTAAATGAGAGAATGACAAGTGTCCCAAAACAGGTTTCTTTTATTATATAGTATAGATTTCATTTGTTTTTTTATTACTTTTATTTTATAGTTTTCTTTTCTTAAAAGAAAATAATTAACTAGTTAAACAACTTGATTATTTTATAAACTAGGTTTAAAGAAGTTCGCCGCGTTGCGGCGAATTTCTTTTGTTATTTAGTCTGTGGTTACATGTGTTTTGAAATCACTACGAGCGTGTTGCGAACAAAACTGCTGACAAAAATAAAAAGAAAATGTAGAAACAAACACTAAAAGATAACCAAAAGAAAATCAACCAAAAAAGTTGTATGGCAACGATGTTGTTCGTATGAAACCCGTGGTCAGAGATGAGCAAATTGTTCTCGGTACTGGTACCAAATTTGCCGAACCGAAAGATCTTAAGTACCAATTCGGTACCGATTTTTGGCGTTCCTGGTACCGGTTCACTACTGTTTTTTTATCTTCATACACCGGTACCGTAACCGGTATTTTCGGTATCAGTACCGATTCTGTACCGATTGGCACTGAGCTCATCTCTACCCCTGAAACTAAAAAAGAAAAAAAAAGAAAAGTTGAAGAAAATCAACAAAAAAAGTTGTACGGTACCGTTGTTCGTACGGTAACCGTGATCAGGGATGAGCAAATGGTACTGGGTAGCCGCATTGAATTTCCCGAACCAAAAGATTTCCAATATAAATTCGGCACCAACTTTTGGTGTTTTCTGTATTAGTGTCGGTTTTTACCTTCATGTACTGATACCGAACAAGACCGTACCGATATTTTCGATATAAGTAATGGTTCAATACCGGTTAACACCAAGCTTATCCCATCCTAGCTCTGATATTAAAAAAAAGGATTAAAGTTAAAAAATAAAGAAAATAACTATTATTATAATTATAATATGAAAATAATAAAAATATAAAAACTATATATTAATATAATATTAAAATTACTATTTATTTCAATTTCTTTATTAATATATAGTAAAGTAATAATATATAGTAATAATAATATACAGTAATGTATACTTTTTGCATTTTATCAATATATTTTTATTTGTTTGATTAAGTTACAATTTACCTTTCTCTTGTTATTATATTTCAAACAAATTAATTAAGGCACTGACTATTTACACATTAAGACTGCGTATTTGCACACTTAGGGTTTATATACGCTGTGTATAGAGCTATACGCAGCGTATAAGTTGCATGGAATTCAGAGCCTGCCCAGCAATCATTGGCACACACAACCAATGTTTATATACGTTGCGTTTAGAGTTATACACAACGTATATAACCCATCATATTTTTTGGTTATTTTGATGTATTTGTGGTATAAATTCTCACCCGGTTCCAACGTTAAATCACTTAAAATATATAATCGTTAATGTTATACCATTAATATTATATACCGTTAAATTTTTTTGGAAAACATATATACGGTTCGAATATATTATATGGTTATCGTTTAAATTAAATTATTATACCATGTCTAGTGAATTCTATTCTATCTTAATTTGGTCACTGATTTGGATGTGAAAATGGCGCGTAACAACTAAGTTTATATTGTCGTCGAAGTTGTCATTCTTGATCATACTTTCTTCTAAAATGCCAATCAAGTTTACCAGAAATTTGCATGGCAGAAAATGAAGTGAAAACCGAACTTTTATGTTGTTTTCACTGAAGGTCCTAAAAAAGGATTTTTTTTTGGGCCTAATATTAATACATGGCAAAAACTTATTTACACATGGTGTATATGGGCCGTATACAGTTATACGGCCCGTATAGAATAAAATAAAACTAACAAAGTATGTGCCTTCAGACTTTGTCAGTTTTTTTCATTCCATACGGGCCGTATAACTGTATACGGCCCGTATACACCATGTGTAAAGAATTTGTCTGGTTGTATACAATGGATACGAACGATGTATACGGGCCGTATAACTGTATACGGCCCGTATGAAAAGAAAATTAGATTTTACCCAAAGTATTTAATGGATTTAAGGTGTCAATCACACGAGACATTTTACAGTCGTTAGGTGGTCAAATCTTTCTAAAAGTAGAAAAAAATAAAACTTTAACAAGTAACAAAGATCGAAGAACAAAAAAAAACGTGTCGTATGACTGTAATAAAAAGGAAGGGTGAGGCATTTGATGAGAGTTGTAAGGAGAAGCGTTTTAATCACTTTTTTTTCAACGGGGATGTAATGCAATGATTCTGCTAGTGGTCGGGCTTCCAATGTTTACACAGGGTGATAAACAACGTTGATATGAACACAAACCAACTGCTTTGTCTTGAGTCATCGGGAAAACTTTTCCTCAGGGGAGGGTGAGTAGTATGAGTCTGAGTCCATTGTGGTTCGTGAATGTTTCGAATCATCATAGAAGATGTGTCGGGTTCTGTTAGAAGAGTATCAGGATTTTGTTGGTTTGTTTCCAAGTAGGGTTTAAAATGTTTGAAGTATTCTTGGTTCAATACCAACTCTTCTGAAAGACAAGAATACAACGTTCATGTATCACAAGGAATGACCGATCTAAGGCAGAGAACCTGATTTAGATACACAAATTCATCATCGGTTTCTACAACACAAGCACATACACAGTTTGTTGGAAGAACCCGACACGTCTTCTGCTAGTTACTCTTTTCTTTGTTAGAACTTTTAAGATCGTTGATACTTGTGCCGGATTAGTTTTAGTCATAGTTTGTAGCTATTTTGAATGTAAAAGGGCTTATTTTGTAATTCTCTAGAAGTAAGGTTCCTGACCTAGTGTAGATAAGATTCCAGCAAATTTATAAATTTGCTGGCTAGTCAGGAACACTATAAATAGCCCTCACATTGTAACCTTGGTAAGCTTTTGGCTCTTGAATGAATATTGGTGTTGTTACATTCTATCTTTGATCTTGTGCTCAAATCTGATATCCAAGGTGTTCTATTGTTTTATCTTATTGTTTGGATTCAATACAACACTTGTTGTATTCATTAATCCATTAGCTTCACCTTCATCTTTGATCATTCTTAACTTTTCATAGCTCAAACACTTAATCAATAGGTGTTTTGGGTTAAAACAACCAACCACTGTGATCCGGATTGATTTTGGGATCTACAATTTGGTATCAGAGCCTTAGTGCTCTTGGTTGTAGTGTTCTTGTTGAGAGTTTTCATAGTTTTGAAGGTTTTTCAAGAGTTTCAAAGTTTTCAAATTTTTGGACTTAAAATGGATTGATTTGGTGTGTTTAATCGATAGGTTGTTGATAATACATGATTAGGGAGTCATTTTGGACATTTTGATGCATCAAAACATGGTTTTTGAGCTGTTTTTGAGTGATTAGAGGGTTTTAGTTCGTGTTAAACCCTCTGTCCAGCGAAATTAACATGAATACAGCGAACATTTTTTGAAGACAACGAAATTAATTTTTGAATATAGCGAACACAACGTTGAATATAGCGAACATAATCAAATCGTTGAAAAACTCATCGCAGGATCACTAATTTCGACGATCATCATTCGAGCGAAATTACTGATCATCAGCGAAATAGTGTCCAGTGACCCTTGAGCGAAATTATCGAAGGCGACTTCGAGAACTGTGATACTGAACCACAGCGTTCTTATCACGGTATTCGGCAGAATTAATCCAACTAACGTCTGTGTTGTGTTTGTCAGCGGAATTAGCTTGTTCGCCCGTGCAGGACAACCTAGAGTACTAGCGAAGGTTGAAGATCAGCAAGATCTGTCAGCGAAATTGATCGAGTCTCTCTTGTCATCGGCGAAATTAACTCTGTCACTGGTCATCTGTGACTTGTCAGCGAAATTAGCTTCTGATCAGCCCTATTTTGTAAAACACAAGCAAAGATGTCGTTGAATCAACTAAGTCCAATTGCTCAAGCGGAACTTGAGACTAGAACCACTACTCGGCCACCAAAGTTGAAAGGGGCTGAAGACTTTAGCACTTGGAAGACTCGCATTCAATCGTTCTTCGAGTACACGGACTACAATCTGTGGCTCTCTGTCACCGCTGGACCCCACATTCCAACGGTTGTTCGAGGAGATGCGGTAGTTGCCAACAATGATGCAACTACCTTTACTGATGAAGACAAGGCTCTAATCCAACGTGATCGTCGTCCTCATGCTGCCTTAACCATGGCACTATCAACCAACGACTGCAACATGTTTGAAGAACACCGAACTGCAAATGCACTCTAGAATGCATTGATTGAGTACTATGAAGGAAATGAAGAGTTGATCGAAAGCAAGAGTGTAACACCTCAAAATTTTGTGTCCAATAATGTGTTGACACGTGTCATGAGCTTACACGTGGCATTAAATATTAAATAAAGGAGTAAAGTTGACAAACCTTGAAAGTATGTAAATTCGAGGGTTATAAATGTCAACGAAGGGTAAATATACTGCATAGCAACCCTAAATGATGCTAGTACCTTCAAACGAATAAATCATGGATCGTACGGAGCGAAACCCGGGAGAAAGTGAGAGATTACAAGCTACAGGGGTTAATTGTGTCAACATGTTTAATTTATACCTCTGAGTGACCCTTTAACGAACCCGAGGCTTTGTAACAGTAAAATACGCTCACTAGATTATACAATATAAATTTCGCGAAGTTTCGTTTTAAAACGAGAAAGTTATGATCAAATTCGTATGAGAGGGGTTAAAAGCGTCAACAATAAAAGTTAAGGCTTTTCGGATAGTAATTAAACTAACCGGGGACTTAACATTGCGGGTAAAAGTCACGAGGCCCTTAACGGTAAATAATCAAGGGCCAAATCGCAAAGTTACCCCTTCGAAACCGAAAGGTCAGGTTAATCATGACAAAAGATTTGAAAATCTTGAAATTCAGGCCTCAGGCGACCCGCGTGGGTGAAACAAGCAAGTTAATGCGGGCCGCGAGCCACTTGTTGATTCGTTTACTGACATGAAGATTCAGGCGGCCCGCGTAACCATGGCCTGATCTCTAATGCGGGCCGCGTACGAGTCCCAGATGCAGAAACTTTGGAAAGACTTGCTGTTTGAGCTTGTGAACGATCATTGAGGCAATTAATGAAGCATGGGCGCCCTCTACATGCCCCCTAGCACCCAGGGCCACCTGCTGAACATCCATGATCCCTTGTAGGTTGAGTTGTAATGATCCTATGCCATTTTTTTCACTATAAAAGGCAAGGTATTGTGCACAAATGAAACACACCTCAAAACCTGCATTCTGATCATCTCTGGAGCTCTCAAGCACTCTTCTAACATCCTTAGTCATGCACCAAGCTTCTGTAAGTATGCCAACCCCTTTTATGGCTTAGTTTTTGCATAGTATAGCTTAAAAGTCAATCCGTCGTAATTAACGATTGACTTTGCGATAAATCAAAAATGGTTCAGTGGTTTGTCGAATCAAAGATAGTTATATGATGGTAATCATGTGGGCTTTAAACCCCTAAAAGGGCACCCTCTGATTCCCACTCTAACTAGTCCAAATGTCGAGTCAAACGTGCTTAGAAAAAGTCAACAGAAATGCTATTTTGCGATTTCATGCATAATCTGTAATGTAGGTGATATGTAACCTGCTTAAACACTCATAAAACATGATAATAAGTATATTAACTAGTCTAAGCTTGTTTGATCCGACCATTTATTGTTTTGACCCGGTTCGGAGCCGAAAGTCGCAAAGCTTTGACTTTTGCATTGACTTCAGTTCTGACCCGTTAAAGTTTGATTTAGATATGCTTTAGGACTCTCTTAGGACCAGGTTACATGATGGTATAACCCTCTGTGACCGGTTCGTTGGTTGTCCGAGTCTTTTACACATTTCCGTTAAATGCTTAAAAGTTGACCGTAACACCCTTTTTAATTTAAAACGAGAATTTCGGACATGTGAAAGGATCGTAACCTTGGTTACTGATTTCTAAGCATGTCGCTAAAATTTCACGTCAATCCGAGGTCCAGAATAGGAGTTATGCTAAATAGCGCAAATTACGGAAACTTTAGTAATTTAATAGCGCGATTAGCATAACGCCTATCTAAACCCAGATTTCGACACCAAACCTTTTACACACTGATGTAAAATAATATTTTGGGATTTTTAAAGATTTTTAATTATTTTAATCTTCTCATAACCTACGGTTATGGCAACGGTTCGGTAAATACCGAATATACCCTTTTCGGCCATAACTTGAGTTCTACAAGGTCTTTTGACCCGATTCCAGTTGCTACTGATTTTAAATAATAAATAAAGTATTTTAGACTTTATAAACTGTTCGGGAAACTCAGATTTCCTGTAGAACTCAGAAACCTCTTTTATAATCTTTAAAAAGACCGAAATACCCCTACGGGGCATAATATGAACTTAAACTCGTTCCGGGCATTATGAAAGGTATCCTACTGATACCAAAACCTCTTTAAAGCATATTGACTTAGGAAAACAGTGTAGGACTCTTACGGTTACCCGTTACGCCTTTTGCGCGCACGGTTCGGCTTATGTAACTAAAAAAAGGGTAGTTGCACGGTACCCCTGACCGCGGAAGGGATCTCCCTTCCCAGTTCACCACCCGACAAGGATCCCTGGCGACAAATACCCATAGCCATCAAAGGGGGGTAAGAAACATGTTTCAAACCCGAGACCTCGAGTGTCCTCGGTCCGGCTTTAAAGCGGGTGTCGGTGGCCACCAAAGTGGCACTAATGGGAATTGAACTTGGGTCTCTATTGAAGAACCCAAGTCACTCCACCACTAGGCCACTTGTGGCTTATGTAACTAGTTTACATAAAATAGCCGAAACGGGCCAAACCATATTGTTTTGACCCCAAAATCCATAGTATGATTATTATACCCATATAAAACAAGTCTTCAAACTTGTTGGGTCAAAATCACACTCCATTCACGGTTTTCGCCTTTCACGCGATTAAACCGTAACTATCCTTCGAAACTGACCGGTCTTAGCTACGGCTAAATTAAAGACCCGATAGGATTCTAATAGGTTAATTTAAACCTTCGTTCCAGATTAGGGGACCAGTAAAAGCTATTTGAAATTTATTTCAATTAAGAAATTATACTTGCAAAGGTAAATATTTTAACTTATTTTCCGTTATACGGGCTTGGGTTACGGTATTTAAAATACCGCTTGGTCGGGTAACTGACCCCAACTCATTAGTAGTTGGGTATTATCAATGTGACCCGTTTAAAAACTTGTTTTGTTGGCTTTACGCCTTTGGGAGCTTAATGACCATGTCCCGGATATCCTTGGCATCATTTTACGAAATGGCCACTACCTCGACATCCGGGTGTAGGCGTACACCCGGCATTGTGTCTACATTAATTAAAGGTATAACCGTTGGTTTTCCCGCCACGGCTTTATGTTTTGTGGCGTGTCTATTAACCTTTAACCCGGCACGACCCGGGCGACCGAACGCATAGTAAACATGTAATTCTTTACAAGATTTAATTATGAATTATCCCAAGTTATAAAGAGTTTGTGCCTTGTGCATTTAAACCAATTTTATTAAACATTTTACAAAAGTGTCAGTTGAATGTATTTACCAGTGTAAACTGACGTATTTTCCCAAAAAGACTAAATGCAGGTACTATGCGTAATTGGCTGGGATTTCTCCTTAGCATCATTAGAAGTCTCGCAAGCTTAAGATGCCTGAAGTCTGTTGAACAATACTTTATTATTATTATTGATCACCTGTGGATTTTATTTCAACAATGGTGATACTTTGATATTACATTTAACGTTGAAATATATTTATCTTTATGCTTCCGCTGTGCATTCATATATTGTGTGGTTTGACTATATTGTTGCCAACTACGTCACGGTAATCCCCCACCGGGCCCACCGGTGAGACACGTGGAAATCGGGGTGTGACAGGTTGGTATCAGAGCCAACATTGAGTGAATTAAACACTATCCTTATGTGTTTAATCTCAATGACACAATTGCACATACTTGAGTCTAGACAAGAACTTAGGACAAATTCGAATTGTTATTCCAGTTTGTCTTTTATTGTTATTTGTGATTTAAAGTTTTGAAAGCAGGAAATATGCCACCAGCAATCAGACGAGGAAGAGGAGGAAGAGGCAAAGGAACGATCATTACTCACAATGATCACGAGGCTGGTCCTTCGAACATGCGAGCTCCTTCCAGTACAAGAAGTGAGGAACCACAGAGACGGAGAAGAAACCTCTTTGAACCTGCAAGACATTCTACCTCGCATAGTTCAACACCCTCATACCGTCATTCTTTCGGACCAAACTCAGAAAATGACCCCAATAACCCTCAACCATCATTTATACCTCTCCAGCGATCTGCTTCGCACCGTTCTTATGGCGATCCTTCACCTTTCTTCGTAGGACAGTTTAATCCGGCGGATTATGTCCAAGAGCCAATAGGGTATAACCCTTTAGAACCAGAGGATCACTTTTCTGAAGATAATGCAGTGGATATGGACGAGGATACAGATCCCGTCGAGCCTGCAAGGGGTACTCCCAATCATCCAATCGAGATCTCTGATGGGTCATCCTTCCATGGAACACCCTATCAAGGTCCCGACAGCTACCAGGCGAGGTTTGACCAATGTAATTGGTACTTTACACCTTCACATCATTTCTCGCCTCACGACCAACAGCAACAACAGGATCCTTCTGAGGATTCGCGGTTTGTGGCAGTTACGCCACCGCCACCGCCACCGGTGCAACCAGTAATTCCAGATCCACCAAGGCGTAGAAGATCAGGCGCACGGATGTCCACCCGAGGAGGGGAATTCCATTTCAGCACCCCTCGCCACTCGAGTGCGAGTCACTTTCCGTCAGTGCCTGAAGAAGAACCACAATTAGGGGAACCTTCTGGTCACCCTGCAGAGGTGAATTCTGCACCAGTTGCACCACCTTCGCCACCATTCGGATATGACAATCCGATACCAGCGTACGGCGCTTCCACGGTGTACAATCCGTTTGAGCAGCCGACTCACACACACTACAACTATAACTATGATGCCGATCCATATGTGGTAGCGGCTAATTATAATGCCCTTCATGGAACCTCTTGGAGACCAGATTACTCAGCTCATGGGTATCCAATACCTCCTAGACCTCCAGTTCAGCAACCGTCGCAGCAGCCACGTTTTTCTCCACCGGAGCAAGAAGAAATACTCCACCGTCTAAACCGTGTGGAACGAGACTTCGAACAAGAACGTAAGAGTAATCGTGGATTTCTCAAAGGCCTAGCAAACCTACTGAAAGGAAGGAAGAAACAAGATCATTAATCTCTTTATGTATTACAGTATTTACTATCACAAGCAAAATCCATGCGAGGACATTTGCTTAGAGTATTTTAGTCCCTGTGTGGACATTTATCATGTTTAGTCCCTGCGTGGACATCTATCTTATATTGGTCCCTGCGTGGACTTGTTTTTCTATAAACCTCTGCGTAGGTAATTATTTATTTAAGAAGTCCCGTTTAGGGCAGCGTGTAATCATATTTGAAATTTATGGAATGTTATGTTATAAATTTCATTTTTGTTATTATTATATATGAAATAAATCAAAAATCATTCCTTTTAATTTAATCTGCCTAAATAAAGAATCTTAAGAGTGAAACCTAGCCAGGTGTCTTTTTAGACCCGGCCAAGATGGTAAGACCTGATTAAAAGATTCAGAATTCCGGTTAACCTCTGTAATCATGTTAACATTCATGGCAGATGTGATTCGTTAAAATCGCACGCATCATTCTTGTATAAGAATCCTTTTAAGGATTCCAAAGCCCAAATTAATGTTTTATAAATCATGGGTTAAATCGTTAATGAAGACGATAACTTATATAAACATCCATTAGCGGTGTAGTGCCTACGGGCCGAATTTATTAAACATCCATTAGTGATGTAGTGCCTACGGGCCATAATTATTGTCATATAAGACAAAAGGCAGTGGTAGTCTATGATTCCCTGTCAGAAAAGGTAAAAAGGACTATGGTTCGAACCTTCATGCCTTGATTCTCTGAAATCCCGGCTAATATTATAAAAACGTCCTCGTGACTAGGCTTTTATGCCAATAACAATATTATTTGTAATTAGGATAAGTATGTTCAAATCCTAAATAAAAGTGAGTAACAAATTAACCAGATATGGTCTCTGTTTACCATGGTTAATGAATTGCCATAAAAGACAATTCCATAATAAACTCCTAAATAAAATTTTTCGTTATCTTCTGTAACAGATTCAAGTTACCATGGCTGATCCAAGTGGGGAGAATAGTCATTCGAAAGAAGACGAATATGATAACGCCCAGGTTCATTTGATGGGCGCAGAATTAAAAGCTCTGGTCGACAATGCTGTTAAGGCAGCCCTGGATCGACAATACGAGGAGTATACTGAATCCCGGAGCAGAACCATATCCAAACCACACTCAAAGCCGAAAACCCACTCAAAATCTCACAGCAAACCACCGTCTAAGCCCAAAAAGGACGATGATAATCACTCATCTAATGAAAACAGTGTCCGTCCAGAAAGAGTGTATACTGATGCATCTCGCGCCAGGGGCTGTACCTACAAGTATTTTGTATCTTGTAAACCCCGAGATTTCACCGGGGAGAAGGGCGCGGTCGATTGTATGACGTGGCTAGACGAGATGGACACCGTGGTGGACATCAGTGGTTGTGCAGAGAGAGACGTGGTAAAGTTTGTTTCACAATCATTCAAGGGCGAGGCCCTGGCTTGGTGGAGGTCTTTGGTTCAGGCCTCGGGAAAGGCTGTTCTATACAACATGACATGGGAGGAATTCATTTCTCTCATCAAGGAGAATTACTGCCCTCAACATGAGGTGGAATAGATAGAATCCGATTTTCTATCATTGGTTATGACGAACCTTGACTGTTAAGCTTACCTAACGAGCTTCAACACGATGTCCCGGTTGGTTCCGTATCTGGTAACCCCGGAGCCAAAGAGAATAGCTCGTTTTATCGGTGGTTTAGACCCTGAAATAAAGGCAAGCGTAAAGGCCTCTCGGCCAGCGACCTTTAGATCTGTAGCCGACATTTCTTTGTCCCTCACTCTGGATGCGGTCTGACAAAGATCGCTGAGGAACAAAGAAGCTGAGAAGAGAAAGCGTGAAGATGATACTTCACGAAGGTCGGGCAAGAAGCACCGTGGAAACGGTGACAACAAGAGAGGGTCTGAGTCAAGGAAGGATGGGCAACAGTCTGGTGAGAAGCCCAAGTGCAAGAATTGCAAGAGACATCACTTTGGAAAGTGTAGACTCGAATCGAACTCTCAGACTCAGTCGAAGTCGTATGCTTGCGGGTTATGCAAATCCAAGGACCACAAGACCGTGGATTGCAAAAAGATAAAGGATGCAACTTGCTACGGCTGCAACGAGAAAGGACACATTAAAAGCAACTGCCCTAAATATGCCAAGAAACCTGAAGAAGCCAAGAAGACCAATGCAAGAGTCTTCAGGATGGAGGCGAAAGAAGCAGTGCTGGATGATAACGTGATCACAGGTACTTTTCTCGTAAATGATATCTTTGCAAGAGTACTTTTTGATTCGGGCGCTGATAAGTCTTTCATAGATCATAAATTTTGCAAATTGCTGAATATGCCTGTCAAAACACTAAATGTGAATTACGAGGTAGAGCTAGCAGATGGCACCATAGAAACCGTCTCCACTGGGTTAGATGGATGTGTGATATCCATTAAGAACCACTCTTTTCCTCTATCTCTACTTCCCTTTAAATTGGCCGGTTTTGACCTAGTATTGGGTATGGACTGGTTATCTCACAACCAGGCCCAAATCGTCTGCAACAGAAAGCAAGTGGTGATAAAGACTCCGTCTGGGGAATCGCTTACCATTCGGGGAGATACCCAGTATGGATTGCCTGAGCAAGTGACTATGCTCAAGGCTACAAAATGTCTAAAGAAGGGTTGTGTCATCTACATGGCACAGGTGATTATTGAAGAGCCTAAACCGAAGATAGAAGACATTCCCGTCATTTCGGAATATCCAGAAGTTTTCCCTGAAGATCTACCTGGTTTGCCACCAGATAGGCAAGTGGAATTCAGGATCGATATCATCCCTGGAGCAGCACCTATTGATAGAGCACCTTACAGGCTAGCACCAACCGAAATGAAGGAGTTAAGGACCCAGCTGGATGAACTGCTGGCTAAAGGTTTCATCAAACCTAGTTCGTCTCCCTGGGGAGCACCTGTCCTGTTTGTAAAGAAGAAGGACGAATCGATGCGTCTGTGCATCGATTATCGCGAGCTTAATAAGGTCACGATAAAGAATAGATATCCCTTGCCGAGGATCGATGATTTGTTCGATCAGTTACAAGGGGCAAGTTATTTCTCGAAGATTGACTTGAGGTCAGGCTACCATCAACTGAAAGTCAGAGATGAAGACGTACATAAAACCGCATTTAGGACTCGTTATGGTCACTATGAGTTCCTAGTGATGCCTTTTGGGCTCACTAATGCACCAGCTGCGTTCATGGATCTCATGAATCGCGTCTGCAAGCCGTACTTAGACAAATTCGTCATCGTTTTGATCGACGACATTCTTATCTACTCGAAGAACCGAGCTGACCATGAGAAACACCTTCGCTGTACTCTCAAACTCCTGCATCATGAGAAACTCTATGCCAAATTCTCTAAGTGCGAATTCTGGCTTCGAGAAGTCCAATTTCTAGGACATGTTGTCAGCGAGCGTGGTATCCAAGTGGATCCCGCTAAAGTTGAAGCTATCATGAATTGGCAAGAGCCAAAGACGCCTACAGAGATTCGTAGTTTCCTGGGGTTAGCAGGATATTACAGGCGATTCATTGAAAATTTTTCAAGGGTTACTGCGCCCTTAACTTCTTTGACCAAGAAGAAAGTAAAATTTGTTTGGGGTCCCAAGCAGCAAGAGTCCTTTGATATTCTAAAGCAGAAGCTGAGCAACGCTCCTGTACTGACATTACCTGAAGGTACCGAAGAGTTCGTAGTTTACTGCGACGCATCACACACTGGCATGGGATGTGTGCTCATGCAGAAAGGCAAGGTTATTGCCTATGCTTCGAGACAGTTAAAGGTGCACGAGAAGAATTACACCACCCATGACTTGGAGCTGGGTGCCGTTGTGTTCGCACTAAAGCCGTGGAGGCATTATCTGTATGGTATCAAGTTTGTGATCTATTCTGATCATAAGAGCCTTCAACATCTGTTTAATCAGAAGGAGCTAAACATGAGGCAACGCCGTTGGATGGAGACTTTAAATGATTATGATTGTGAAATCAGATATCATCCCGGCAAGGCGAATGTAGTCGCTGATGCCCTGAGTAGAAAGGAAAGGGTGAAACCCATCTGAATCAATGCCAAGAGCATTGAAGTGAAGTATAATTTGATTGAAAGGTTGTTAGCTGCACACCGAGAAGCTGTATTGGAAGCTAACTATCCTAAAGAAAAGTTAGGAGTAACCGAGGAGCAGTTAACTCTTAGCAAAGACGGAATTTTACGATTAAATGGACGAATATGGGTTCCAATTTATGGAGGACTACGAGATGTTATCCTTCAGGAAGCCCATAGTTCCAAATATTCTGTTCACCCGGGAGCTAATAAGATGTATCAGGATCTAAAGGCAAATTATTGGTGGATAGGCTTGAAAAAGTCTGTAGCCGCTTATGTAGCCAAATGCTTGACTTGTGCGCAAGTCAAAGCTGAGCATCAAAAGCCGTCAGGCTTGCTACAACAGCCTGAACTTCCCGAATGGAAGTGGGAATGTGTAACTATGGATTTTAATACCAAGTTACCCAAGACGAGAAAAGGAAATGATACAATATGGGTTATAGTCGATAGACTGACTAAGTCAACTCATTTCTTACCCATCAAGGAGACATATAGCTCCGACATGTTAGCCCAGTTATACGTTGATAAGATTGTAGCCTTACATGGCATACCTGTGTCTATTATCTCCGACAGAGATACTAGGTACACGTCTCATTTTTGGAAAAGCTTCCAGCAATCTTTGGGCATACGTTTGAATTTTAGTACGGCTTACCATCCTCAGACAAACGGTCAGAGTGAGCGTACTATTCAAACGTTGGAAGACATGCTACGTGCATGTGCTATTGATTTGGGTGGTAGTTGGGATAAGAACCTACCATTAATCGAATTCTCCTACAACAATAGCTACCATACCAGCATTAAGGCTGCGACTTTCGAGGCATTATACGGTAGAAAGTGTAGATCGCCTGTTTGTTGGGCGGAAGTTGGAGATGTCCAATTATCAGGACCAGAGATAGTCTTCGAGACGACGGACAAGATTGTCCAGATTCGAGACCGTCTCAAAGCTGCCCGAGATAGGCAGAAGAGTTATGCAGATCCAAAGCGTAAAGATTTTCACTTCGAAGTAGGTGAAAAAGTGTTACTTAAAGTATCACCCTGGAAGGGGGTGATGCGTTTTGGTAAGAAAGGCAAACTAAGCCCGAGATACATAGGACCTTTCGAGGTTATCGAACGTGTCGGGTCAGTTGCCTATAAATTAAACTTACCGGAGGAGCTCAATGGAATTCACAATGTATTCCACATCTGCAATCTGAAAAAGTGCTTCGCTGACGAATCACTGGTAATACCCCATACAGATGTGCATATTGATGAGAGCTTGAAATTTGTGGAGAAACCTTTGTCGATTGAAGATCGACAGGTAAAGAAGCTTCGAAGGAAGCATGTACCTATAGTAAAGGTCAAATGGGATGCCCGTAGAGGTCCCGAATTCACGTGGGAAGTTGAATCCACGATGAAAGAAAAATACCCTTATTTATTTCAGTAAATCTCGGGTCGAGATTTATTTTAGGGGGGTGAGGATGTAACACCTCGAAATTTTGTGTCCAATAATGTGTTGACACGTGTCATGAGCTTACACGTGGCATTAAATATTAAATAAAGGACTAAAGTTGACAAACCTTGAAAGTATGTAAATTCGAGGGTTATAAATGTCAACGAAGAGTAAATATACTGTATAGTAACCCTAAATGATGCTAGTACCTTCAAACGAATAAATCATGGATCATACGGAGCGAAACGCGGGAGAAAGTGAGAGATTACAAGCTACAGGGGTTAATTGTGTCAACATGTTTAATTTATACCTCTGAGTGACCCTTTAACGAACCCGAGGCTTTGTAACAGTAAAATACGCTCACTAGATTATACAATATAAATTTTCGCGAAGTTCTGTTTTAAAACGAGAAAGTTATGATCAAATTCGTATGAGAGGGGTTAAAAGCGTCAACAATAAAAGTTAAGGCTTTTCGGATAGTAATTAAACTAACCGGGGACTTAACATTGCGGGTAAAAGTCACGAGGCCCTTAACGATAAATAATCAAGGGCCAAATCGCAAAGTTACCCCTTCGAAACCGAAAGGTCAGGTTAATCATGACAAAAGATTTGAAAATCTTGAAATTCAGGCCTCAGGCGGCCCGCGTGGGTGAAACAAGCAAGTTAATGCGGGCCGCGAGCCACCTGTTGATTCGTTTACTGACATGAAGATTCAGGCGGCCCGCATACACACCTCAAAACCTGCATTCTGATCATCTCTGGAGCTCTCAAGCACTCTTTATCCTTAGTCGTGCACCAAGCTTCTGTAAGTATGCCAACCCCTTTTATGGTGTAGGATCGGATTTCGACCTAAACGAGTCGTTCGGAAGAGCTCAAATCCGTTTCAGCGGCGGAAACAAAGAAACGGAAGTATACACAGCTTGTATCACACTTTAATCCTCTTGTATATTGATATTACAATGTTTACAGTAAGAGGAAATACCGGCAGCACCTCGGTAGCAAATCTGAACAACAGTTACAAATGACATGAACAAAGACCTATATATACTAACTAGGAACCGCTCCAAATGACATGCCGTAAAGGCGGTTCCACTATGTTCATAAAAGCGGTTTGACATGTGACATAAACACGGTTCCACAAATGCTCTATATGCGATCCGAAACATTTGACTATTTTAATCCTTTTGTCTTCACTTGATTTCTAGTCATTTGTCCTTTGATTTGATTGGTGACATTCTATTGGACCTTTTGATGGTGATGTTTCATTGGACCATCATTTGGTCCAATCACAATCAAACACTTGAACTTCACAATATTAAATCCTTTGATTCTTTTGACATTTGTTGAAGCCGTTGATGATGATCGATATTGATGAACTAATGTAATATATGATGATGTCACATGATGTCATGGCTGACCGGATCCGCAACGAGACCAAGACTCGACATTAGACGTAGACGACAGATGACTGCACCAACAGACTCCCCCTCAGATGTTGACGAGTCTAAAGTGTCGAGTCTTCAACGACTTCAGTCTTTCTCACAGTCTTTGGACTTCTCTCTCTATCTTCAGAATCTTCAGGCTCCCCCTTTCGTCAAGCTTCTGTGCTTTTGGGATCGACACCTGGCTTTGCGTATCAACAGATTGAATGTTGACGGAATCTTCAGAGAGAGTCTTCAACATGACATTCTCGGATATAGTTCGGTCTTCTTCAAGAATTCTGCCTGGATCTAACTTTCTTTGGCTATAACCTTCATCAGACTCCCCCTATCACTCTGCTAGGATAGTTGTCTGGGATTTTGTTACCACCATCAAAATTATCTCCTGGCTTCTCTCTGTTCAGTTCATCATCTCTGGTTCTGATATATCTCCTGGCTATCTGTAGCAACAGGATCAGAAACCTGCAAAACTCAACCACTCTATCACAAAACAGAATAATTGTGATTCAATTTAATGAATCAACTTAATCATGTGATACCGTTTTCAATTAACCACTGCTTCACAAATTTGAAACATTTCAATTACTGATTCAACCTACTGAATCATTTTAAACATTTCAAATGTCTTAACCAACCTGTATGTTCATCAAGTTTAGCCTTTGAGATTTCGAAAATCAGCTCTTCACCATCAGCTGTCGAAAATCTTTTTGGATTTTTGAAAATATGAAACATAAATGCAAAGACAGAAATTTAAATGCAAAACAAACATATTTTTGTAAGTTTGTGCAAGAGGATCATATCAGTTTTTGAGACATAACACAAGCACCGTTAAGCTTTTAATCGTTTTAAGTTCTAAACGATTCACGTAGATTGACGATATAATTGTCCTCTTAAATTTTCATACAATTTTCAATCTATTCAGGATACTATTTAGGTATTTTATGAACTTAGTTCAATTCATGTGTCCCACCTCTTGAATATACTCCCGTATCCAGAATCCCAATATTCAGTCTTACAGGTATGAACACTACAATGATGTCTGTACATAAATTAGGGGAAAGATGCGAGAACTGAGGGATCTCAGGTCAGAACTTCCGTTCAGCAGAGAGATATCAGCTTCGACTTAGCAGTGTGTCCCCTTTAGAGGATCTTTTTAGCTACAACAGATGATTATCAATTTTATTGTCTAATCAACTGAGGGCTTTATGCTATATTGCAAGCATTTTGTGGAAAGTATTAGCCAAGGACTAGGTCAGAACTACCGTTCAGCAGAAGTCCCGGAATAATACCCCAGACATCATAGAGTATTAACACCTAGTATATCAGAATACGAGACCTTTCAAACGAGATTTCAGGGGTTACCTATATATCCAAGTAGTGTTCCCCACGAATTTCATAAGTTTGAAATTTTAGGTTTATATCCCAAATAAATCTACTAAATGTACAAAAACCTATCGTCACATCATCAGTGAGACCGTTTATCACATTTTACATTACATTTCTTTAGCATGCTGTGATAGTCCACTGATTTACAATCATTTCCTCTTTTTCACAACAAAACTCATTTTTAAATTTTTAATGTTTTTGACATTTTCAAATTTTCTAAATTTTTTTTTAAATTTTTCTCCCCCTAAAATCAAAATATGTTTCAATTTTGATTTTCTGGGAAAATTTGAAACAAACTGTACAGACTTGACAACCTGATGAGAATCACTTCAATTCTCTATCCACCTGGCATAAACAATCAGAACTCCCCCTCACAACAAACTATTTTCCCATTGTGATCTCAAAACACTTAAGTTTGTTTTAATCAAAATGGCTTTTCCGGAAAATATAAGTTTGTTTACCAAACAATTTAGGTACGGGGTTACTTCATCATCTTGTTTTATACACAAAAGTAGGAAAATCCAAGTACAAATTAATGTCCTTGATTTACCATTTGCAGTCCAGAATCCTCTGTACCACTTGTAAAACATTCACAAACACAACCAAACCTCTTTACCGTTTGCATGATTGACGTTACCGAATAAAATTCAAGAAAGATGCCGATTCATGATCCACGATACCATCTTGGGATCTCCGGCAATTCCTGCAAAATCTTCAAACACAGATTTAAAAAGATGCCGATTCATGCTCCACTCTTACAAACCTGGGAGCTCCGGCAAGTCAGGTTTTTCTATTTGAAAAGTTTCACCCAAGCCTGACCAGCCTTGGGTGATTTTGAATTCTTGTTCAACAATGGTGGAAAATTTTTCTCATCCATTGTTAAACTATAATTCTCAACCTTTACCTCAACACATGGCTCTTCTGGCTTTACCATACCAGAATCATTGCCTGAATGTGGCTTGTTTGACTTTAATGAGTCAGATTCATCGCCGACATGTGGCTCCTTTGTTTCCGAAGAAACAGATTCATTGCCAGGAAGTGAAAACTTCACTTTCTTCTTTTTCTTCTCTTTTGTCCCCAGATTTGTATCTGATGAATTCTTTTTGCTTGTCTTTGCAACTGAGGAAGTTGATTCATCAGCACTCTTCTTCGATCTGTCGGGTGAACCCGAGGACAAAATCTTTTCGAGATATTCTCTCGCTTTCTTTCTCTTTTTCCTCAGTCGATCTTTCTGCCCCTGAGAAAGCTTCACTTTTGTTTCTTGAACTTTAGGTTCTTTGACCTTCTGTTCTCTGACGTTTTGGCCCGAAACTTTCAATTCTTTGGGCTTGACAACGACTGGTATCTTCTTTGCCATTTTCTGAGAATTAGCCCTCAATCTGTCATGCGATCTCTTTGGGCAATCTCTGGCAATGTGACCTTTGATATTGCAATTGTAGCACCTCCTGGTCTCATAACTCCAGTATTGGCAGTTAACAGCAATATGCCCCTGATATCCGCAGCTGTAGCACACCCTGTTATCATACCAGTTACCATTTTCACACCAAACGCTCAGATCATAGCATTGTCTGGCTTGGTGATATTCCTTCCTCAAATGTGCTGGTTTTGACGCTTTTGCACTGTGGTTTGTTCTGCACACAACAAATTTTGAATTTTCATTTTCAATTTTTTGTAATTTTTTCTTTTGATTGGATGATCGTACTGATGAGTTTTTTCTTTCATTTTTAAAGTTTTGATTCTGTTTTACAATCTTCTTCACAGGTTTTTGCTTAGAGCATTCACCTTTTTCAGTTGATTGCAGAACAGTTTTCTGAAATTTTTCTTTCAACTTTAAAAACAATTTTTGTTTTTCTTTCTTAACATTTTCATCATCAGACTCTGTCACAGACTCATCTGCTGAATAAAATTTCTCATTTTCCTCATCAGTTTTATCATCACAATCTTTGACTTTGACTTTGTCAACGTTTGTAGCCTTTTCACTCATCGGAACTGAATTGATCGGTTTTGGACAAGGAATATTCAACTTGTCAGATTTAGTCGCAAAACTGATCAATTTCTTCTCAAGTTTATCTATCTTGGTCCTGGAATTCTTAGCTTCTTCCTCAAGCTGAGATATTCTCTCAAGATGAGACTTGATGGAATTGTCATTCTCAACCTTCAAACTTTCAAGAACAGACTTTTCATTTATCAAAATTTTGATCTGTTCCTGAAATTTTGATTCATTGGCTTTTAGATTCTTGTTTTCAAGCTTTATCCAGAAATCCTCATCTTCTGACGATTTCTTTTTGCTTTCAAGCTCTTTCACTAACTCTTTGATTCTCTTTTGAGCGCTTTCACCTTCTTTTTCAAGTTCGACAATCTTCTGAAGATGGGAATTTATCATCTTTTGTTTTTCAATGTTGTTTTTACTAAACACATTTTTCCCATCTTCAAGAATTTTCACTTGCCCCTCAAATTCTTGATATTTCAAAGTCAAACTGTTAAAATCAATCAACAGTTTGTCATTTTCTGCTTTCAACTTCTCACAATCTTTTTCCAGAGAAAGAATATGGTTTTCAGCAACGTGCTTCTCGTCTTTCAACTTTTTGACTTCAAATGCCAAACATTCTATGTCTCTCACAAGTTTGTCATTGTCAGTCTTAAAGTTATCGCATGTTGAGCACATTGTTTCATTCTTCACCGATTCTTCAGCTTTTGAAGTTTCTTCTTCCTTTGCTATCAATGTACCTGCACAAAACAATTTAACGAAATCAAAAGGATTTCCATTATTATCAATATAACAACCTCGTTTGAAATCGTATTTCAGCACATGTTTTGCCCTGATACATTTAGTAACCCTTTTGTGCATCTCTTCAATCACATCTGAACTTAGATCTAGCACATTATATTCCAAAACCTTGATCAAATCTTTCTTTTTCTTTCTGGTTTCAAGTTCATGAGTTGAAGTTTGCTGATGAACTGATTTAGAGGTAATTTTGAAAAATTTGAGTTCTCCCTTAAATTCTTCAAACATTCACCCCATTCAATCGGTAATGCATCTGCAAATTTCTCCAATTTTTCAACATTTGACGGGTATATCTCATGATCTTTCATATAACTCAATAAAACACTATATCTGTCTTTAAGATCATCCAACGTTTCGTCTTTCAGACACACGAAATATTTGAACCTTTTTGCCCATCCATCTTTGCTCACTTTTCTATAACCCTCATCTAGAAATCCGTGATGCCAATCATTAAATCTTTCGAAATAATAGTTCTCCTGTTCATCAAACACCTTTGCCATTTTTCGCAAATAAGCGAACTAAGTATGACGGAAAAACGGACCAATCAGCAATTTGACACAAAGGTGGACCCGTATCTAAATGGGGCGGTGGGAATGGGCTGCCACTATAATGGGCGGTGCTTGGTAAATGTTAATTTGTCCTTTTTATTATATGATGGTGGCCGACAAACAAACAAGAATATTAAGAGACTACTGGGCCGAATTTGTGGGGTGGTGGGCCAAATCTTCACATGGGCGGCAATAGTTATAACATGGGCGGTGCATTAATGGATAATATTGACGGTGATATATGTAGGTTGTGGTCCTATAAAATGTCACAAAAGCGAGTCATGATATCTTTGTCAGAAAAGCGATCCACGTTTGTTACACTTTTAAGCGATTCAAGGACGTTCCTATGAGCGGTTCAAAGACGTCATTATGAGCGAGTCATGCATAATTTTCGAGCGGTTCCAGACAGAATTTTCGAGCGGTTCCAGAAGTATTTCGAGCGGTTCCAGAAGTGACGTCAGCACACACGAACCGCTTTTAGAGCGAAAATTCAATTTTAATCACTTTTAAGCCGAATTAAGATCTGAAAACTTCCAGGTTTTGTTAAATCATGATTCCGCACATATTGTGAGAATTTGAAGCAATTTTGACCGTAAAAAGTTGCGTTTTTCGAAAAAGAAAGGTGTAGAAGCAGAAAAAGTGATGGACACGAGCTGTATATGCGAGATCTCCTCCTCCTTGGCTCTGATACCAATTGTAGGATCGGATTTCGACCTAAATGAGTCGTTCGGAAGAGCTCAAATCCGTTTCAGCGGCGGAAACAAAGAAACGGAAGTATACACAGCTTGTATCACACTTTAATCCTCTTGTATATTGATATTACAATGTTTACAGTAAGAGGAAATACCGGCAGCACCTCGGTAGCAAATCTGAACAACAGTTACAAATGACATGAACAAAGACCTATATATACTAACTAGGAACCGCTCCAAATGACATGCCGTAAAGGCGGTTCCACTATGTTCATAAAAGCGGTTTGACATGTGACATAAACACGGTTCCACAAATGCTCTATATGCGATCCGAAACATTTGACTATTTTAATCCTTTTGTCTTCACTTGATTTCTAGTCATTTGTCCTTTGATTTGATTGGTGACATTCTATTGGACCTTTTGATGGTGATGTTTCATTGGACCATCATTTGGTCCAATCACAATCAAACACTTGAACTTCACAATATTAAATCCTTTGATTCTTTTGACATTTGTTGAAGCCGTTGATGATGATCGATATTGATGAACTAATGTAATATATGATGATGTCACATGATGTCATGGCTGACCGGATCCGCAACGAGACCAAGACTCGACATTAAACGTAGACGACAGATGACTGCACCAACATATGGCTTAGTTTTTGCATAGTATAGCTTAAAAGTCAATCCGTCGTAATTAACGATTGACTTTGCGATAAATCACAAATGGTCCAGTGGTTTGTCGAATCAAAGATAGTTATATGATGGTAATCATGTGGGCTTTAAACCCCTAAAAGGGCACCCTCTGATTCCCACTCTAACTAGTCCAATTGTCGAGTCAAGCGTGCTTAGAAAAAGTCAACAGAAATGCTATTTTGCGATTTCATGCATAATCTGTAATGTAGGTGATATGTAACCTGCTTAAACACTCATAAAACATGATAATAAGTATATTAACTAGTCTAAGCTTGTTTGATCCGACCATTTATTGTTTTGACCCGGTTCGGAGCCGAAAGTCGCAAAGCTTTGACTTTTGCATTGACTTCAGTTCTGACCCGTTAAAGTTTGATTTAGATATGCCTTAGGACTCTCTTAGGACCAGGTTACATGATGGTATAACCCTCTGTGACCAGTTCGTTGGTTGTTCGAGTCTTTTACACATTTCCGTTAAATGCTTAAAAGTTGACCGTAACACCCTTTTTAATTTAAAACGAGAATTTCGGACATGTGAAAGGATCGTAACCTTGGTTACTGATTTCTAAGCATGTCCCTAAAATTTCACGTCAATCCGAGGTCCAGAATAGGAGTTATGCTAAATAGCGCAAATTACGGAAACTTTAGTAATTTAATAGCGCGATTAGCATAACGCCTATCTAAACCTAGATTTCAACACCAAACCTTTTACACACTGATGTAAAATAATATTTTGGGATTTTTAAAGATTTTTAATTATTTTATCCTGCTCATAACCTACGGTTATGGCAACGGTTCGGTAAATACCGAATATACCCTTTTCGGCCATAACTTGAGTTCTACAAGGTCTTTTGACCCGATTCCAGTTGCTACTGATTTTAAATAATAAATAAAGTATTTTAGACTTTATAAACTGTTCAGGAAACTCAGATTTCCTGTAGAACTCAGAAACCTCTTTTATAATCTTTAAAAAGACCGAAATACCCCTACGGGGCATAATATGAACTTAAACTCGTTCCGGGCAATATGAAAGGTATCCTACTGATACCACAACCTATTTAAAGCATATTGACTTAGGAAAACAGTGTAGGACTCTTACGGTTACCCGTTACGCCTTTTGCGCGCACGGTTCGGCTTATGTAACTAGTTTACATAAAATAGCCGAAACGGGCTAAACCATATTGTTTTGACCCCAAAATCCAGAGTATGATTATTATACCCATATAAAACAAGTCTTCAAACTTGTTGGGTCAAAATCACACTCCATTCACGGTTTCGCCTTTCACGCGATTAAACCGTAACTATCCTTCGAAACTGACCGGTCTAAGCTACGACTAAATTAAAGACCCGTTAGGATTCTAATAGGTTAATTTAAACCTTCGTTCCAGATTAGGGGACCAGTAAAAGCTATCTGCAATTTATTTCAATTAAGGAATTATACATGCAAAAGTAAATACTTTTAACTTATTTTCCGTTATACGGGCTTGGGTTACGGTATTTAAAATACCGCTTGGTCGGGCAATTGACCCCAACTCATTAGTAGTTGGGTATTATCAATGTGACCCGTTTAAAAACTTGTTTTGTTGGCTTTACGCCTTTGGGAGCTTAATGACCATGTCCCGGATATCCTTGGCATCATTTTACAAAATGGCCACTACCTCGACATCCGGATGTAGGCGTACACCCGGCATTGTGTCTACATTAATTAAAGGTATAACCGTTGGTTTTCCCGCCACGGCTTTATGCTTTGTGGCGTGTCTATTAACCTTTAACCCGGCACGACCCGGGCGACCGAACGCATAGTAAACATGTAATTCTTTACAAGATTTAATTATGAATTATCCCAAGTTATAAAGAGTTTGTGCCTTGTGCATTTAAACCAATTTTATTAAACATTTTACAAAAGTGTCAGTTGAATGTATTTACCAGTGTAAACTGACGTATTTTCCCAAAAAGACTAAATGCAGGTACTATGCGTAATTGGCTGGGATTTCTCCTTAGCATCATTAGAAGTCTCGCAAGCTTAAGATGCCTGAAGTCTGTTGAACAATACTTTATTATTATTATTGATCACCTGTGGATTTTATTTCAACAATGGTGATATTTTGATATTACATTTAACGTTGAAATATATTTATCTTTATGCTTCCACTGTGCATTCATATATTGTGTGGTTTGACTATATTGTTGCCAACTACGTCACGGTAATCCCCCACCGGGCCCACCGGTGAGACACGTGGAAATCGGGGTGTGACAAAGAGAGATATGGTACAGAAACAATATGACATGTTCTGTGGAGTTCGTGGAGAAAGTCTTTCCGATCACATCAGTCGTTTTCTGAATATGATGACCAAAATGAAGAAGGCGGGAAATCCTGTCACAAATCGTGCTGCAATAAAGAAGCTGCTAGATTCACTTCCCAAAGAATGGAGCCTACAATGCATGATGATCAAGAAGGATTTCCTCAACAATCCAAATCCTGTCACTCTGTCCGATCTGATCAACACCCTAAGAGCCTTTGAAATGGATGTTAACAAAAGAGAAATGAACACTACTGGTTACCCACCAAAGTCAACTCAAACCACTGCTGGCTTGAAAAATGTGGCATTTGTTGCTTCAGGGGGCATCACTCCACAAGCTTCTGACTTAATCTACGCAAACGCTTCCGCAAGCGCATCAAAAGCTCCACAACTTGTTGAGAAGACTATCACTGTTGACACTCAAGCGTTGAAAGTGTCCACTGAAAACATGGCACTTTTCAACACATTTCTGAGCAGCTATGAAGCCTTGATGTCTGGAGAACTAAAGAAGGAGATGTTCACGGCTGAAGACATGTATCAGGTTGATCCAGATGACATGTAGGAAATGGATCTGAAATGGCAAATGGCCATGATCACCTTGAGGCTAAAGAAATTTCAAGACAAAACAGGAAAGCGTTTGGGTCTTGGAAAAGCTGGTTTTGACAAATCTAAACTTAGGTGCTACAACTGCAAGAATCTAGGCCATTTCAAGCGTGATTGTCCTCTGTTGAAAGAAGGAAACAGTGAAACCACTCCTGCTATAAAGCAAATCACAGTTGAAGAGAACAAGAACAATGCGTCTCCTAGCACGCCAAAAGCTTTAGTCGTCGAAGACTATGATTGGAGTGAAGAAATTACTGAAGCAAAGGAGCAAGTCAACAAAGCTCTGATGGCCAAGATCTCAGGTGAATCCTCATCAAGGCAGTTTGAAAAGCAGACAGCCGGAATTCCAAAAGGAGACAATACTGCTGACAAAGGTCTGAAAAGCATTCTGACTTCAGCAGAGCCTGAAAATGAAAAGAAGTGTGAAGAAGTAGAGGAGCATGTTTCGAAAGAGGCATCTGATCAAAAGAAGGGTAAGGAAAAGGTCCCAGCAGCCGCCATGAAAGCAGATTCATCAAAAGAGAAAGCTGACAAGGACTTGGTAAACAGTATTCCACTTAGTTTTAAAGAAAAACTATGCACTCCTGCATGCGTTGATGTCGTGGCACATTACAAATCGTTGAATCTAGAATATGAGAGACAAAAAGACACAGCTTTAAAATTTAACAACGAGCTTAAACAAAATGAGGCTGCATATCAGAGAAAGTTGAATTCAACTTTAGCTGAAATGCAAACTCTAAAAGAATTTGTGTTTAGAAAAGATTTTATCATAAACAATCTCACAGAAAGATTAGAAAAAGCTTTGAACGAAAAGAACAAATTACAAATTATAATAGACAAGTGGAATGTCAGTCAAAAGGCCTTTACTGACATTAAAAACTGCCAACGACCAACGTTTGTGAAAGACGGGATTGGGTATAAGGATAGGCACGGAAATGAAAGAAAACTATTCTTTCCACCACATAGCAAAAACTATGTGCCTATGCCGACTCCTCATCCCGAAAACGATCTCATCAATGAAAAGGCCTTTGTTGAACAAAATGAGTTTTATGAAAATGAGACAACCGCTAACTGTTCTAAAAGTAATGCAGATCCCATTGTGTGTAAAGAAGATGTGTGCGATGAGGATGGAGACTGCGGCGGGTCAAAAATAGGAATTGGATATTCAGGCGACAGTTATTCCACCGTTAACTGGTTCACCTGGAACTGTTCTAGGAAAAACAATGTTAAGGATGAATGTAATAATTTAAGTAGGATGGATGACTGTAATGGCCGAGTGCCTAAATTGAAATCTTCGGATGACTGTAAGGGCCGTGTGCCTACATTTGAGACCCGTGATCGCGAACATTGTGTGTCTGAATATCATGATTTAAATTATGCGTTTTGTGATGATAAAGTTGCTTGTGAATCTCCTGTATTTGTGCCAGAATTTAAAAAGAATAGTTTCGGAAAATTCCTCGCAGAGGAAATTCCCGAATTTATTCCTTCTAGAACAGGTGTGACAGATTCAGAAAAGAGTGTCACTAAAGATCATGGCAATGAAGACTCAAGCATCACTGCCTCAGAAGACGAGCAAGGATCAGAAAGTTCAAGTGAAGATCAAACAGCAAGTGATGAACGTCTAGAATTCCCTAGTGATGAAACCCAACAATCCTCAAGTGAATATCACCCCACCAGTGATGAAAGCTTCGAATGTTCAAGTTCTGAAATCATTGAAGACCAAGACTCAGAAAGTTCGAACAAAGATCAAAGCTACAATGAGTCAAGTTACGAAGCAAGTGAAGAGCAAAGCTCAAGTGAGGACAACATGTTTGAAAGTTCATTTGATTCAGACAATGATGAAGAATACTTAGAAGATGAAAGCAGAGTGGACAGGAAAATGAAGAAAGCAGAAAGCAGAAAGCTCAAGACTCTCATCACATACATCATCTTCTAACACCAAAAGACCCAGACATAAAAGATGCTTTCGCTGTGGTCACTTAGGACATACAACGAAACATTGTAAAACCAATAAGTTTTCTAAACCAGAACATGATTTTCTTACAAACGTCACATATCAATTAAATTATCTTAAGAAGTCTGTTAAAAATCTGGTTGAGTCAACTGCCTATTTTTGGAAACAAAAAGAGGTCAACGTGGGTCAAAACCACGATAGATTCCAAATGAAGCAAATCTGGGTTCCTAAATCAAGCTAATTTGTATATATATTTTTTTATATCAGAATAAACTCCAGAAATGGCTTCGTATGCTCATGGAATACATCTGGCATGTGGACAGCGGATGTTCAAGACACATGACTGGATTGAAGGAACTTCTAAAGAACTTTCGCTTCATCGATGGTGATTTCGTATCTTTCGCTGGAGACGAGAAAGGAGGAAAGATTGTTGGAGTAGGAGATATGGTGTCTGAAGCCCTCACGTTGGAGAATGTCAACTATGTTCCGGAGCTGTGCTACAATATCATGAGTGTCTCACAAGTCTGTGATAAAGGAATATCGGTGCTTTTCAATGACATGGAATGCTTGTTTCTCAAGCCCGGTTATGTTGTTCCTGCTGAAATGATCATGCTTACTGCTCCAAGACAAAACAACACATACGTGCTCAATATGAAGAATCCCAAGACAAACGACAATCTAACCTGCTTGATCTCTAAGGCTTCAGAATCAGAGTCACTGCTTTGGCACAGGCGATTGGGGCATGTTAATTTTAAAAATATGAATAAACTCTCTAAGTTAAATTTAGTAATAGGTCTTCCGATTAAGGAATTCCCATTTTCTGAAAAATGTATAACATGCACCTAGGGAAAGCAACACAAGAAATCGCACAAGTCCAAAGCAGT
Organism: Helianthus annuus; assembly: GCF_002127325.2. Lineage (NCBI taxonomy): Eukaryota > Viridiplantae > Streptophyta > Magnoliopsida > Asterales > Asteraceae > Helianthus > Helianthus annuus. Next base: position 46,655,172 of record NC_035440.2, on the reverse strand, counting down.
GAATACGATCACTGCGCCTCTTCAATTGATGCATATGGATCTTTTTGGTCCAATTAGTGTTAAAAGTCTTGCTAAAAGTTCTTACTGTTTGGTGATCATAGATGATTTCTCTCGGTTTTTATGGGTCTATTTTCTTGAAGCAAAAAGCGAGACAGCTGAAGTTCTCAAATCATTCATCCCGCTGATTGAAAACGTGACCAAACTAAAAGTGAAGTCGATCAGAAGTGACAATGGGTCCGAGTTCAAAAATCAGACTTTCATATCCTTCTGTGCAGAAAAGGGAATTCATCTCCAATACAGTGCAGCCAGAACTCCCCAACAAAATGGAGTTGCTGAACGCAAGAATAGAGGTGATCGAAGCTGCACGAACCATGCTGGTGGACTTAAAGCTTCCAATCATCTTCTGGGCAGAAGCAGTAAGTACGGCATGCTACGTTCTAAACAGGGTACTCATTGTAAAACCACATGGAAAGACAGCGTATGAACTTCTCTTCAAAAGAAAGCCGCTCATTGACTTCTTCAGACCATTTGGCTGTTCGTGCACCCTTCTAAACACTCAAGAAAATCTCATCAAATTCGAAGCAGTGGGCGATATCTGCTACTTCATGGGGTATTCATCCACACAGAAAGCCTACCATGTTTACAACAAAAGAACAAAGATGGTGATTGAATCTTACTATGTTGATTTTCAAGAAGGAAACTACACCAACACCGGAAGTACTCCTGATTGGTTCTACGATGTGGGAGTAATTTTTAACACCATTGAAATTCCGGAAGCAGTTCCAGAAACAGAACCTGTTGAAGACACTCAAGTTGAACCACTGTTTGACTCATCAGACATTGGTTTAACCCCATTTACCATCCGTCTATCTCCATCATCTGCTGACCCTATTCTGGCTATAAATGAAGCAATGGTGACACTTCGCCTGAGAACACCCAAGAAAACGGTGCTTTTTCTTCACAGGCGAATGAAGAAGATGATCCACCAGTGATTTACGTGGACGAACACTTCACCAACCTTCCGCAGCAGATTGAATCTCTGACAAATGCCGGATACAAGACAAATCGAAATCATCCTCTTGAAAACGTCATTGGCGCAGTCGAAGAAGGAGTGCGTACACGTGGGCAGTCATCAAGCATCAACAAAGGTCTCTTCGCAGCTTTTCTGTCACAATCAGTTCCACGAGACATCGAAGACGCTATTCAAGACTCCAGTTAGGTCCAGGCGATGCAGGAAGAGCTATCTCAATTCAGGAAGCTTAAAGTTTGGGAACTAGTAGATTTACCTGAAGGAAAGTTTCCAATTGGTACTAAATGGGTCTTCCGTAACAAGATGGATGATCATGGAGTGGTAATCAAGAACAAGGCCAGATTGGTGGTACAAGGTTTTCGTCAAGAAGAAGGGATTGACTACGAAGAAGTATTTGCTCCGGTTGCACGACTGGAAGCAATCAGAATATTCCTAGCATACGCATCATATAGAAATTTCAAAGTTTTCCAAATGGATGTTAAGAGTGCTTTTCTTTATGGGAAAGTAAAGGAAGAAGTTTATGTATGTCAGCCTCCAGGGTTCGAAGATCCTCATTTTCCAGGTCGCTATTTCAAGTTGGACAAAGCACTCTATGGTCTTCACCAAGCTCCATGTGCTTGGTACGAGACTTTGTCAACATACTTGTTAGAGTGTGGATACACCAGAGGAAAGATCGACATGACTCTCTTCACCAAAAAGATCGGGGAGGATGTAATGCTGGTTCAAATCTACGTCGATGATATTATATTCGGGTCAACTAACGAGGCGTTGTGTAGAGAATTCGAAACCGTCATGAAGGCAAAATTCGAAATGAGCATGATGGGAGAGCTGAATTTCTTTTTAGGGCTAGAAGTGAAGCAAAAGGAGGATGGGATTCTCATTCATCAGGCCAAGTACATTCGGGACATTCTCACGAAGTACAACATGAACGACTGTAAAGTTGCAAGCACCCCGTTCGCCTCTCAGACAGAACTCAATCTAGATCCTCAAGGAAAACCAGTAAACAGATCCTTTTATCGCTCGATGATTGGTTCTCTGATGTATTTGACGGCTAGCAGGCCGGACATTATGTGGGCAGTCTGTCTTTGTGCTCGATTTCAGACAAATCCCAAGGAATCTCATGAGACTGCTGTAAAGCGCATCTTCCGCTATCTTAAAGGAACTCCGAAGCTAGGTCTTTGGTATCCTAAAGATAGTAATTTTGATCTTATTGCCTATTCTGACAGTGATCATGCAGGTTGTAAAGTTGATCGCAGGTCTGTATCAGGAGGATGCCAATTCTTGGGAAATCATTTGATTTCATGGCAAAGCAAGAAGCAAACAACGGTGTCCACCTCAACCGCTCAGGCAGAATACACCACGGCCTACAGCTGCTGTTCACAAGTTCTCTGGATACAAAATCAGTTATTAGATTATGGAATCAACATCATGAAGACTCCTATATTCATCGACAATGAAGCGTGTCTAGGAATTGTGAAGAATCCCATACACCACTCAAGAACAAAGCACATCGAAATTCGAATTCACGCAATTCGAGATGCCTACGAGAAGGGATATATTCAAGTGGTGCTACGAAAGCCTTCGATAAAACCCGATTCAACCAGCTGGCAACCTGGTTGGAAATGGTTAATTTCCTTGACTGGAAATGAATCTTGTGATCAAATTTGTCCGATAAAAAAAAACGTTTGTTGAGAGTAAAACAAGTATCGGAAAATGTCGCCCAGCAAAAAGATTTTCTCATTAAAATTTTATTTTCGGGCAAATGGACTCACGAAAATAAAGATTTTAGGGGGGATATATTCAGAAAATCCAAAAACGAATGCTTATGTCTGACTCCTGCTAGAGGAAGTGATAGAAAATTGCTAACACTTTGCCATTTCTTGCAAAAACAGAAACAAAACGAAATTAGGGTACCAAGCAACGACATGTCGGTAGATTCAGCAACACCGACGAGTAAACTGCTGTTAGGGAGCAAAACATAATGTCGACACAAGAATTCTGGCTTTTCTCAGGCATTACGCACCTCAGTGGGTAACACGTTGCGGCATATGGCTTAATGGTCTTAAATCTTGCGTTGACAGATTGCCAAAGTCTGAGATTTCGGGTCTTTATATTGGTATTTCATTCGGAGGATATCATAGTTGTTCTTCTGCTGCATCCAGATACATGCTGACCTAGACGCTATGATATTCTTTTATTAATAAGTCCCTTAAAAAAAGGCCAAACCCTTTCTAATAAGCGCCATCTTTGGCCAAAACCTTTCTCGTAATAAGCGCCAATTTTTGGCCAAATTCCTTGGACAGATTAGTTTGGTAACTCTGCTGTACAGTAGTACTGACCTGTTCACCGAACTATCTGTCTTAGCCCTCGATAGTTCTTGGGATCTCTGTTGTACGAAAGTACAGACCTAATCTCTGCTCTATCGTTGAAGAGAATGAAACCAATATACTGATCAGTTATGAGGAATCTTTGTGCATACCTCCATCGCGGGGGTATGTCCTGATGTGGGACTCACGGGGGCGTAATGATTCTATTCTCAATAGCTTGTGTGGGGGCCATCGAAGACTTGTCAATATTACCAAAAACATGATAAAAGCGCTCTCCGAAGGCATGTTGAAAGAAGGATGCATGGATTTAAGCGGACAAACATACTGGCAGTTTTTCTTGTGCCCTGGTTAGTAAATAATAATAATAATAATATATAAAGAATTTGGCAAGTGTCGTCAACATGATCTTCTGCAGGTAAGTTCGGTAAGCGTCAAATAGTTCAAGAAAATTTGCATCAAATGGATCCTCCCAGAGCTGGAAATTTGAAGTTCGGAGTCAAAATGGCCCAAATCTGGTTAAGTTTGTGAATATTACGAAATAAATAATTTTTTTAAACAAAATTGGGCACGTTTTATGAGAAAGTTTGAAATTTACGAGCGAACTAAATTGATTTGAAAATATCTCCGGAGGCAGCAAATTTAAGATACCAGCAAATAACAATTTCGCTGGATATCTGATTTTCCGTATATATATAACCTCCAACCGTCATTATCCAAAATTTTTCAAAAAGTTATTCATCTTCTTCATCCTTTGAAACCGAAAGCTCTCTTTAATCTTTCACAAAATTTCGCTCACAAGATTCGTTTCTGATTAAGACCATCAGGTAATATCTGGTTTATCATTCATTCAATCTTTGATTTCACCTCTTCATTTATTCGGATTAATGGTTCATGATTCAAGCATTGTGTGGTTTTCTTGTGTGATCAACAGTATGTGTTCAGTTTGAGTCAAGGATCTGTCGTTGTTTGTGTTAAATGTTACATGTATAAAATCGAGTAAACCCGACATTACAATGCCTGCACATGTTCTGATTTGTCCAAAACTCATGCCTGATCAGTCGAATGAAAACCGTTAAGGGTTTTAAAAGGGTTTAATAAGAAAAGTATGATGACAGCGAATTAAACTTGATGACAGCGAAGATAGCGAAATTAACCCTGGTCGCAGAAGTTCAAAAGTCTCGAACGCGAGTTCGAGCAACCAGTAAAACAGTCTATTTTGCTCGTGTAGCGATCTAGTCTGTTATCTTCGCTGGTAGAGTGTTTCCGGAAACAGAGTCTTGTCCTCGCTGTGTTCGCTAGCGAAATTATCTTGGTAACTATGCCCATGATCCGAAACAGTTGCCGACAATGTTAAACCAAGCCACTAGCGAACTTGGCGAAGATAAAGAGTCTAATCTGTCTGGCTCATCAGCGAAGACAACGATGATGACTAATCTTTGTTGTTGATCTAGACTCCGGATCTCGATAACCGGCACCAGCGAAGGCAAATCATGACCCGGCAGCGAAATTATGCTGAAAGTTTTCTTTTTAATTAATTAATTAATTAACAAACTTCTTTAAATTCTTTTAATATTCTTTCTTGTAAATACGGTTTTGTGCATAGTCTCTCGTGTAAATATCTATTCTAACTTGCCTCGTTTTACGTGACATATGCAGTATGGTGAAGAACCTCGAGTGGGATAAAACGTTGAAACACAATCAAAGCATCAATCTGGATGAGGTGCCACAAGATTTTGAGGATGTAGCTAGATGGGTTCGATCTAGCAGAATCAGTTATGCTGTGGAAGCAGATGTTAAAGTTTACAGAATCCACATACAAGAATTCTGGGAGAATGCAAAACCTGAGACTATCAATGACAAAAGAGGGATAGCATCAACGGTTCGAAACAAAAGAATAGAGGTAACTGAAGATAGGATCCGCAAGGTTCTGAAGCTACAAGACGATGATCAAGATCCGATCAGCCTAAGCAAAGATGATATTCTGGATGGTTTTCGAGGAATGGGTTATGCAGGGGACTTCAGTCATAAGAAAGAAATAAAGAGAGGAGGACTTACAAGAGACTGGAGGTTCATTGTTCATGTCATTTCTATGAGTCTGGCACACCGAAAGGGTGGTTATGATGGTCTGAACTTGGAATGGTCGGCAGCCATGCTAAATCTGTGCATAAACCAGAAGTTTAATCTCTCTGGTTTAATATTCAACTATATGATTGACAATGTAAGAGGACCGACTTGGGCGATGTATCCAAGATTCATTCAGATGATGATTAATGACCAATACCAAGATGCACCAAACGATGGAAACCTCTACAAGTTTCACGTCCCTACAAGCCGTCAGTTCACAGAAATAAAGACTAATGAATGGGTGTTGCTGCACGACTGGATGTATCGAGCTGAGAGATTGCCACTTGTAAAGGAAGCATATAGAAAGTACAAGGAAGCTGTTCGAGAAAAACAACAACGAGCTGCTCAAGCTCAAGCTGAGGCAGCTGCAAAGGAAGAGCGCTCTAAGGGAAAGAGGAAAGAAAAGCAGGCAGCTGAAGATGAACCACCCAAAAAGAAAAGGGCACCGGAAAGTTCTGAAAGATTTATGGGTGCAAGCATAAGGGCGGCCGAGTCCGAAGAACATCGCCAGCATGTCAGAGATATGAGAGCGATTCACGCCTTGCAAGAAAAAGAAAAGAGGGAAAAGAGACTCAAGCGAAAAGAGATATCAACCTCAGAAAGACCAGAGACTGTTACTGAGGAAGTTCAGTCGTTGAATGATTTTGTAGATGCATTAATTGTCGATCCGGATGAAGGCTTAGCAAGCAAGGGCTCCTCCAAAGTATCTCCTGTGAAACCAACTAGGCTTTCAAAGCCTCCAGTCCCTCCACAAAGGGTTCGTCCATTTCAAGAGCTCTACGATAAATTGATCAAAGACACCGGTCCCTCGGTTGCCAAAGAAATCTGTCTGCTAAAGAACCAAGTAAACGACACGAATTTTCTGAGAGAAAAGATTAAGGATCAGCGAAAGAAAAACAAAGAGATGAACGCCTACATGGCTAAGCAATCCAAGTTCATCAGATTCCAGCAAGCTGGGTTGGAGAAAATGTTCAGAATGATGAGAAACATGTGTGAGCAAATGAAAGTAGAGCCCATGTTTTCATTTGAAGAAATCTTCGACTTTGACGCTTTCATAGAAGAAGAAACTGCTAGAAAAGAAAAGGAGGCAGAAGCTAAGATAAAGCGTTTGGAATCAGTCGAAAAGGTAACTGAGGGAAATGAAAGTGATGAAGAGGAAGTGGACCGGGATGATATGCCAACCAGATTTATCGAATGGGGTCTGGAAGAGGAAGTTCTCTATGAACAAGAAAACGGAAAAACCTTCTCTCCTCAGCACCCGGAATGGTTCAAGAAAGAGAGAGAAAGACTCCCAGATTTTTACCAAGTAATAGCAGTAGAAAAGAGTGAAGCAACTGACAAGATCATCAGCTGGATGTATGACAACCTTCGAGGAATGTTTGTGGTAAAAAGACGTGGTGGAGTAATCCAGTACTTCCAGACCGGATTTGATCTTTTCTCACTTCCCAGGTGGGATCTGCGTGAACTTGGTCGTCTGGACATTCTAAACCCGGAAGAAAGAGGAGTCGGGAGGGATTTTGAGCGGATAATTGCCAAAGAAAGCAACAAGGGTTTCCCCAATCATGCTCCGCAACGTCCAAGATGTAGAGTATCAAAAACAACCATTGAACCAGTAACCGGAAAAGGAAAAGTGACGTGGGTGATCAACCCTGCAAAAGTTGTCACGAGGATCAAGCTTCCCGAAGAAGTTCCTGTCGCTCTCAATGATTTCAAGAAATGGTTTTATGATAGCAGGACTGGTGAAGCTGTAATAAGATCCAACGAAAATGTGGATATTCGTATCCTGGATCCTATGGATGTCTTCATGTTTGGCCTCTCAGATCTAACAGTGTTGAACGCTAGCCGTATAAACGTGGGAGCTGGTAATGCAAATATGGAGGAGGCAGCGTTATTTCAGAGAGCGGTAGAGCGAGCCTGGAAGTTGAAAAGGGAAATGCTGGATAGGGTAGACAAAATTGAGAAGAGGAAAGAAACTGAAGAAAAGAAAAAGGAAGCAAGGAAAAAGAAGAAACATGAACGCAAGAAAGAAAGATCTTCTGCTTCAACAACTAAACCCACCACAACATCACCGCCTCCGGCCTTATCCACATATGAGGCCACTATGGAGGATCAACCAATTAGTGAAGCTGCAACAACTCAAGAAACTCAAACTGTGCCAATCGAGACCGAGGCACCACCAGAAACGACAACGAACGAAGAAAAACCCACAGAGCCTGAAGAGCCAGCTACAAAGAATTCGGCAGGAACAACTGAAGAATGAAAAGACAAGTATACAACGATCTAGGGGGGATATTGTTAGAACTTTCAAGATCGTTGATACTTGTGCCGGATTAGTTTTAGTCATAGTTTGTAGCTATTTTGAATGTAAAAGGGCTTATTTTGTAATTCTCTAGAAGTAAGGTTCCTGACCTAGTGTAGATAAGATTCCAGCAAATTTATAAATTTGCTGGCTAGTCAGGAACACTATAAATAGCCCTCACATTGTAACCTTGGTAAGCTTTTGGCTCTTGAATGAATATTGGTGTTGTTACATTCTATCTTTGATCTTGTGCTCAAATATGATATCCAAGGTGTTCTATTGTTTTATCTTATTGTTTGGATTCAATACAACACTTGTTGTATTCATTAATCCATTAGCTTCACCTTCATCTTTGATCATTCTTAACTTTTCATAGCTCAAACACTTAATCAATAGATGTTTTGGGTTAAAACAACCAACCACTGTGATCCGGATTGATTTTGGGATCTACATTCTTCGATTTCAACAAATCTTTCAAGGTCTTAAGTGATGGACAATTGGTTAAAAGATGTAGAAGAGTTTGACAATATGGTTTCTCGACAAATGAAGTATTATCTGTCCTTGCTGCCTCTTCGGTTGGTAAAAGACATAGGATGGTTTCTAATACAGGCTCTTTAGAGAAGCGTTGGGATTCAAGGGTTTATGAGTAAAAGATGGTAGTTTCTTGACAGTATGGTTTCTCGACAAATGAAGTATTATCTGTCCTTACTGCCTCTTCGGTTGGTAAAAGACATAGGATGGTTTCTAATACAGGCTCTTTGTGACAACCCTCACTAAACCAGGTATCCGTACGGTTTAATTAATAATTAATTGCTGCGTAATTACTGTGCTTACTTGAAATAACTGATGAACTGCTACTTGATTTCTGATACTTGTATATTCCTGCATCATACTTTACATACCGTCACTACATTATTTACATGCTGAACTCTAGTGACAAACATGATGCACAAAAGCACAGTAGCACTATGAACGGATAACCTATTGAACATGCCGATAAAGCCAGCATCAGACAGATATTGCCTCTAAGGCCTGTATGAGCCAGAAATATTTCACTACACCCATAGTGTGTGTAGGGATACAAGGGTTTTAGAACTGCGTCCCTAGGGATAAGTTACAATGACTGGATGTGCCTAGGACATACACTAAGCACAAAACTCAGCACTTTAATAAACAATTCAGCTTCTAGCTAACTAATAAAGTGCCAAAACATGAGAAAAATATTACTAGACACTTTCCAAAGTGTCGGGAATAAGTTGTGTCACTAAAAAGGGTATTAACGACACTTAAAAGCTTTGTTAAGCGCTTTAACGGATTACTATCCAACCGAACAACCGGACTATACCCGGAACATGAAAATATTGTCATTAACATTATTTGTCTTTTTCTGAGCCAGTTAGGGTCCCCGAATACCCTAACACCCGCTTTAAAACACAACGCGCAACTAACCGAGTTAATCCCTAAACTTAACTAAGTTAACCTAACTAATAACCTAACTAATAGTTAGAAATGGACTAGAACCCCCCCCCCCCCCCTCTCTAACCGTCCCCAACTAAGCGGGGACACATTTGGTACAAAGTTGATTATTTTATTATAATGTGTTTAATATCTTTAAGACATGGGAACCATTGGTTTATAATCCAACTTTTGTCTATAAATAACTTGTGACTACACAAGAGATCATTTGTCACAACAACACAAGAACACACACCTCTCTCTCCCTCTACAAACTTTCGGCCGAGCACCCCCTTGCCCATCCACCCATTTTCGAGTTTCCATCTTCACATTCCAAGTATATGCAAGCATCAAGGATCACGTACAAGGAGTCTTGGTGCACTCGGAGCTCGAAGGACCTCATTCTCTAGCTTTTATCCACCCTATTTGCACTTAGATTCTTCCCTAGCCTCGAGCTAGTGGTATGATGCTTAAATCCCTTTCTTGAACTATTTTGAAGTGGTTAATATGATGTGTAACGATTAAAACCCGAGATCTTACAAGATGATGCTTTAAAAGTTTACTAAAAGCACTTAAAAGATGGTTAAAAGCTTATAAGTTGTGTAAATGCTGTAGTATTTATTTTGTGTGGTTATTTGGACCCGATCTATGTTGTGGTAGCTCGGATCATCATTTAACCCGGTTTGGTTATGATCATGGATCATGACATAAGGATGTTTTGAATGAAACAAGGGTTAAAGGGTGAAACTCTACCACACACGAATCATGAACTTGTGTAAAAGCGTTTTACTTGTGAAACAGTATTTAAAACTAGCAGATCTACGTATCTGCAAGCGGTATTTTCAAAGAACCACGTATCAAAGAAATCATGTTTTCTAAAAACGGATCTTACACTTACAAGTATGATTTTTAGAACACACAAGTGTGTAAGCACTTGTGTAACACAAAAGTTTCGACAAAATAACAATTTTTGTAAAAGATGCCGAGAAGTTGTGAAGACGGAAATTCTTTAAAAGTAAGGTTTTTACGAAGCCGGACTAACTTATATAAAGATCCGCTAAAAGTAATGAGATTTACTTCGTATTTTGAGTAAATCACAAGTTCATGAAATTTAGGCGATTTACATACTTGTTAACTAGTTTGTTGTGTTGAAAATTGTTTTGATCGAATAAAGAAGTTGATGAATTGATTTGTAAAAGAAAATGATACGCTTGAAAGCGTGGCCACCTCCAGTTACAAAGGAAACTCTGGCGAAATTTTCCTAAAAACCTAACACTTAGAAATATTTTCACTATAAGTGTTAGAAATACTTTTTGACATGTTTTCGAAATATAAGTTTCGCCACGACTTTATTTACAAACTATCGGAGGTGGGATTTTCAAAAAATAAACGTGATAAATATATATTTAGTAAATATATTTTTCACGACATTATTTGTCATTATTTTGTGAAGTATATAATATTATTTTTAGGGTAAAAATAATATTATCAAACGTTAACGGATCCAAAATAATACGAACGCTTTCACGATAATCATATAAGTTAGACCGGTAATTACTATTACCACTCGATCGTTAAAATGTAACTTACGCAATTTACGGAAATATTTATGAACGCAGATATTTGACAAAGTATTATTTTGGGAGAATTTTGTGAAGTAAAAATATAATATTTTTGAGAAAAATAATTATATTTTGGAATTAGAAATAAATATATATTAAGTAAGACTTAATAATATATTTCGAGCACACATGTATTAAATCCCCCATCCTTGGGAAGGAAAATAATTACCAAGTATGCACGGAATGTAAACACGAAATAGTTGTCTAACTATTTCCCAAAAACCTAAACCATAAAGCTAAGGCACGGCCGTCCGTCTAATAGAGTTAGTACATGTAGGTCGTTGCACAGCTGCTTGACTTGGAGTATACTTGGTAGAGACGCACCGACTGTGAGTTCATGTCCCCCTTTTCTCTTAACTGTTTTCAGTTTTCTAAACTGCGGGGGTGAAATACATGTTACAATGTTTATGAATACTTTATACATGGTATGGTTAGCGTAAGGAGGTTTGTTACTTAGATCATGTGAATGGGTAGGCGGAAACTTGAGGTCATTAATCCTCAGGGTAGGACCGAGGGGCAGGAGCGATAGATCTATTTGGGTGTAGCGAGCCCAGTCCCAGGCCCAGCATAACGGACCTCGGGATGACTTTGTACCCGACGCATAAATCTGCTAGGTTTGAGCCTTCCTACTTGCATTTCACACATATCAATGGCCTTGCAAACCATTGGTGATCTCTTTTTCCTTATTTGCTACATACCAGGATATTTACACAAACAAAGGTTTATTTACTCACTTACACATGAACTCGCTCAACATTATTGTTGATTTTTCAACTTACATGTATTTCAGGGAATTAAAGGATCTGGCACGGTGTGGCACGTTATCCCGCTGCACTGTTTTCAAGGTCATCCGGGTTTATGGAATGTGACTCTTTCCTGGACAAGTCACAGTCCTTAAACCATGTTTATGTTAAGTTTGTGGTTGTTAAGTTATTGTTTGTTGAACAATGTTATGGTCGTTAGGGTGTATTCCCGTTAAAACAATGTTGTTGTAATTTGGTTTTAAAACTTAAATGAATGGATGATCTTGCATGGTTTTTATTCATATAGCTTGTTATGGTTAAGCTATGGTATTAAGAAGTCACACCAAATTAACCACGCTTCCGCAAAGCCAGGGTGTGACAGCTTGGTATCAGAGCTCTGATCATAGCGAACTAGGATTCCTTCTTGAGTCTAGACTATGATCACTAGGGCTCTCACGAAAACATTTTTACTGCATACCACTTAAGTCCAGATCCAAAACGTTTTTACAAACAAATGTTGAGCACATTTTATTTATTTATTTTTAGGCTCAGTCTTGGAGGCTGAGGCTCGGTCTTGGAGGCCGAGGCTCGATCTAGGAGATCGAGGTAGATGGCTAGTAAGACTAGGAAGAGTAGGCTCAGTCTTGGAGGCTGAGGTTCGGTCTTGGAGGCCGAGGCTCGATCTAAGAGATCGAGGTAGAAGGCTAGTGAGACTAGGGAGAATAGGCTCAGTCTTGGAGGCTGAGGCTCGGTCTTGGAGGCCGAGGCTCGATCTAAGAGGTCGAGGTGGATGATAGAGCAGTCTTAGAGACTGGGAGGAATTTGGCTAGTGGGACTAGGAGTATCAGTCTAAGAGACTGGAAGGCTAGTGGGATTAGGAGAATTATTTGATTGTTTATTGTTAACTAACATGTTTATATGATTATATGATCGATTGTTATACGTATATGTGTTTGTGTTACAAACGTCATGCTTTCATCATGTACTAGAAAGATGGACACTACGAATCCCATGGCCATAGTATCAGACGACATAGTTTCATCGGAGCACGAGGTGTACATTTCCGATACTACCGACACAGACGATGACGACTTTCAGCCCTTTTGCGCTGCCTGAAGTCGTAGCAGAGCCTGCTGATGGCCACCTTGTTGGGAATTTGCCACTCGCGATGATCCCTGCTCCTGTGCCCCTTGCCGCTTATCCCATTGTTGATATGCCCCCCCGACGTGGTCCCTGACGATGATAGCGATCTATTAGAGGAGGACCCATTTAAGGGCGAGGCCCTATTGCTGCTGGTATTAGCCTACTGCTTGCGGACGCTCCTGCAGGGGAAACTCATGCCCATTCCCCTGTCCCAGACTCATTTGAGTTCTGACATCCGCATTTTCGCATATACAGGGAGTGCAGCACCATTTACACAACGCCGACCCTGATACGGCATCATCGGCTGCACCGATTCCCGCACACAGCTTTGAGTTTGAACACAGTGTTGAGGGTGATCCTGTTCTTCCATCTGGTTTTGATCCAGACCATGACCTTGAGTTCACACACTTAGACCAGCCCTGGGAGGATCCTGTAACCCCCTGTGACGGTTGATCCAGCTGATTTTGAGATGGAGTTTGTTGATCCGGAGCCAGCCGTGGCCCCTGAGCCAGGCGTTGCTCCTAACACCGCATTGGAGCATGACCCTGTTCATGCCGATGCACCTGCTGTTGCTCCTTGATTGATCATCTGCTCGGACGAGAGAAAATTTGGGGTAACTGTGCAAGACAATTTATTACTACGGGGGCCCACGTAATAACGACTTGTAGTGCACAGAAATCCTGGTGGACTCTGCGGGTCAAGCTAATGAAAACCAATGTAGCAGGAAATAACTCGAGCACGAATGACCAAGGCGATGAAGCCTCGAGTTCATCCTATTTCAAGCAACAAGCCAAATTGGCAAGCCTATGTGAAGGCTCAGAAAATTTATTTCCCCACCCATACATTGAGTATATTTACGTGTAAAATTGGGTGATTACATGATGGCTTATGGTGCTATGTATCTCATAGACAATTGGAATGTTGTCTAACCCACTTCATGCCATTTCGGTAGAAGAGAATGCCACCCAGGCGTGACACAAACACCGGTACGTTGCCAAGAATAGGAGCCGAGCTGCGAAAACGCATCCCACAGGCAACTACACGACCTGAAGCTCTCCGCTTTAAGCACAGTGATGGCACTACTGGAAATAACCCCCCCAACTGACCGCACCTATAAGCAGTTCCTAAACTGCAAGCCTTTGAACTTCGACGAAATAAGAAGCGCCATTGCATTTGTTCGTTGGTCCGAAAAGATTGACTCCATTCTAAGAATGACTAACTGTTCGCCCCAACAGAGTGTTACCTTTACCTCGGGGTCATTTCTAGATGGCACACTCTCATGATAGGATCTTCGGATTCAGACCCTTGGTACAGATGCTGCCTATGCACTGAGCTGGGAGGAGCTCAAGGAAATGATTGAGGAGAAATATGGTTCTAAGACTGGAATACAAAAGCTTGAGATGGAGTCCTGGAATTTGAAAATGGACGAACCAGAGATTCCTGAACATGCCCAGCGATCGCACGACTTGCCTAGGGTCGTCCCCTACTAAGTCATTGATGTTGTATGATACAGTTAGGTACCTGTAAACCTTACATTCTGGTCTTGATTTGTGGCAATGCAATCGCAGTGATCTAGTGTTTATGTTCTATGACATGGGATGTTATGTGGCTGATTTATTTATAACATGAGATGTTATGTGCTGATATTGTTGAATACATACGTACGTTTCACCTGCTATGACCTAATCTGCGTGGAACATCTTTTAGAAGATGCCACCAAGACGCGAAATGCACATGCCCACCTCAGAGGCGGAACTTCGAAAGATAATTGCTGCAGCTATTGCACAGCACGAGGCCCTACGCTCCGAACCTAGTAGAGGCACCCCAGAAAATAACGGTTGTTCCTACTGGCACTTCCTCAATTACAAGCCTCCGAAGTTCGACGGCACTGGGGGTGCCATAGCTTTTGCGAAATGGATTGAAAGTATGGAATCCATCTTCCGAATGAGTGGTTGTACGCCAGAACAACAAGTCCCATACGTTACTGAGTTGTTTCAAGATGGAGCTCGATTATGGTGGAATCTTCAGGTTCGAATAATGGGCCTAACTACAGCATACGCATTAACTTGGGATGAGTTGAAAGGAATAATGCGTAAGAAGTATTGCACCCAAACAGAAACATAGAGGTTGGAAGGTGAATTCCAGAGCCTGATAATGGAAGGCCCGAGAATGTTGGAATTCATGCAAAGACTTCATGGTTTGGCACGAGTCGTTCCGTACTTGGTAGAACGAGAATTGAGGAAATTAGGACATTTCATTTGGGAACTGGCACCTCAAGTCCTGAGCTTAATGACAGCATCCACACCACCAACATCTATGGCTGCAAGTAAGAGGGGCTTGGCACTTGTTACGGAAGTCATTAGACTAGAAAAACTTGCAAACCCTGGCAAGGAGACTCACATCGAGTCATTCGGAGGTAACAAACGGAAGTTCTCGAACTTCAAAGCAAGGCACCCATGTGGTGGTTAAGAAAGGAGAAGCAAGCATGCCAGCTCAGGTTACAGCTGGTAGTGGGAAGAAAGGAAAAGGATACATGGGCACCCAGCCCAAGTGTAATACCTGCCAGCGCCACCATTCTGGCCGTTGTGGTTTGAAAGTTTATGAAGCTTGTGGAAAGACTGGTCACTTGAAGGATTCTTGTTGGGCCATAGCTGGCCAAAGAGGCCAGGGAGGATTCGGAAACAGAAACACCAACCGGGGCGGAAATGGAAATCGCCCACAAGGGAATAATGGAGGTGATGGAAATCGAGTTAACAATGCGAATCAAGCGGGCGCTGTAAATCGTAACCAGAGGAACAATCAAGTTGGAAATGGTGGTGGAAATGGGCAAAGGCCCGGATGCTTCAACGGTGGTGATCTTGGGCATTACAAGAGGAATTGCCCAAAGTTGAACCAAGCCCGCGGAAGGGTTTTCAACATGGAAGCAAGGGAAGCACGCCAGGACCCCAATGTCGTTACTGGTACGTTCCCTGTAAACCAACGCTATGCATCCGTTTTATTTGATACTGGAGCCGATTATAGCTTCGTGTCATTAGAATTTAAGAATATGCTTGGTTTAGCCGCTAGTAAATTAGATATTCCGTACTCAATCGAATTGGCTAATGGAAAGTTGGTAGAAGCCAATGAAGTTATCAGAGGTTGTGTGATCGAATTGGGAGAGCGTGAGTTTGCTCTGGATCTATTACCAGTCCAGTTGGGAAGCTTCGACGTGGTGGTAGGAATGGATTGGTTATCAGGCAATAAGGCAGAAATAGTTTGCCACGAAAAGGTCGTTCGTATCCCAACCGAAGATGGTGAGACCATTGTGGTTCACAGAGAGAAGCGTGATACGCCGTTAAGAATTAGCAGCTGCCTCAAAGCGCGAAAATGTTTACAGAAGGGATGTGCTGCCTTTCTGGCACACACTGTGGATAAGAAAGCCGAGGAACCGAAGATCGAAGACATCCCTGTCGTGAGGGAATATCCAGAAGTCTTCCCAGAGGACTTACCTGGACTGCCGCTGTGACACCTGTGTCACTTCAACCATCAAGCAAATACCAAACCAATGAAATATTGTATTTCATACTTGGGATTTTGTGTAAACATGTGTATCATTCGCACATATCAATTCTTGTTCGATTTCGGGCTTTAAATCGCTTTCTGGAAGGTTATACGCGATTTGATTCGTAAATATAACCAGTTTAACGCAACAAACACTCCGGAATAGTGACATAGGCTTAACATATCTTAAATAACCCTTACATAACTTAGAAATAAGTTTTGGATGGTTTGGTATGCCGAAATCAAGTTTATTCGCTTATAGGGACTAAATTCGACAAACTGCGAAAGTATGTCAATTTGTACTGTAACAGACCTTCGGGAACTTGATCATAAGTTAAATATGCCTTAAATATCCTTTACATAGCTTAGAAATATGCTTTGAGGTGTTTGGTGCGCAAAAATAAACTTTATGCTCATTCAGGGACTAAAAGCGTCAAAAAGTGCATAAGTTTGCATTTTCGCGCATAACTTACGTTCTGAATACATCCGGAGATCCAAAAATTTATGTAAGCATTAAAATATTTTATTTTGGTGTTTGGCATGATAAAAATCCATTCGTCGCTAAATTTGGATCGTTTTTGCGTCCGTTACGACTTCCGTCGTAATTACCCGAACAACGCAATCGTACGGCCAAACGAACCGACATCCGGCATATTTTTGAGCACATTTCAAGTTCCCTATACTTTAACTTCATTTTAGAGCTTTAAAATGAGGTTAACGGGGCTTAAACGTGCCAAAATGCATCAAAAACCAAGTTTGGAGGTGCAGGGGCCTGTTCTGCCAATTGCTGAAACTTGCTGCCAGCACACAAGGTCCTTACGGACCGTATGGAGGTGCTTAATGTCCGTAAGCCCTCTCCAGCACAGCAGACTTCATTTTTAATAACCCAGCTGTTCCCCATTGTTTTGCACATGGTTTTGGCCATTCTATGGGCTGGTTTGAAGGCTCCCATGGTATTCAAATCAGTGGGTATGATGTGTAGGGCTTGGATCGAAGCATGGGTTTCAAGAAACGATCCTAACGGTTCTAGAAATCCTATAAATACCCCCCACCCTTCACTTGCAAAACCCACACTTGATTTTCTGAGATTTCTCTAAGTTGATGTGCTAGCCACTTCATACCTGAGAATACTTGGGAAATCAAAGCTTGCGGGGACCTTTTGTAAGTATTCTTTCGTTCTTTTCATTCGTTTCTATCGCTAAAGTCAAACTGCGTTTGACTTTCTGCTTTGACCAGTTTATGGTCAACGCGAAGTTCGTTTGAACTTCATAACGTGAGCGTAATCACGATGGTTATAGTTCCTAGTAACTATACCTACTGATTACCACGTTACCTAGGCTCAGTGACGAGTCGTAGCTTCGGTCAAAATGCGTTTCTCGCGTATTTTGTAACCAAGCTACCTTTAGGTATCAAAACCGTTTGTTTTGATACCAAACCTGTTTTCTAACTTTGTTAAACGTGTTTCGACATGTTTAGCTCATCACTTTTAGTTTAGTGCTTGTGTAAAGTCGTAAGTCAAGCGGACTAAACACCCGCTTAGACTTTCGAACCCGACCCATTTGGTCGATCTTTAGGATCCGACCAAACATTTTAGGTGACCATAGTTGTATAGGGAATAACCTTCCGAGGTTATACCTTATGGTCACGACGTTTAAGTAGTTGTATGATAAGTAGTTCTTATGCCTTAGGTAAATTACCAAAATGCCCTTTTTGCGCCAAAATTCATTTTAAGCCTATGTAACGTAATTTTTGACATCTAAACTGATTTAACAACAATATTAAACATGTTAAGGCATATCTTGCTTGTCATAGGACTAGTTAGGCGTTCCGAATGCGTTTTACGTAAACGACGCGTTAAAGTGGCACAAGCTACCTAAGCGGGTCGTAATGGGTCAAAAGCACTTAGGATAGGTTTCGTTTTAGTACGTAGGCTTTGATTAACCATATTACATAAGTTCCCATACTTATTTGGTTTACGAACCCTCGTACTACCCGATCCTCCGATAGGTCCGTTTATTAATGTAGATACCTATATAGGTGCCGTTTGATTCCGTGATCTTCTAGCATTGCTTGGTGGTTATCCTAAGACTTCTAAGCAATCTCAAGTGAGTACATAGACCCCTCTTTTACTGTTTTTCAAATATTTTGGGGTGAAACACATGTGCCTACTTGTTACTTTCAGGATTTCATGCTTTTATATCATATACTTGCTATGTTCATTAGTACACTATTAGTACATGATTTCATTATGTTTTTGCTATGTATACCCATTGTGTGCATACTTAGTACATCGTTTTACATAACATTTCATGCTATGTATGTTCATCATACTTAGTACATTTTACATCACATGCTATGTATGCCCATTGTGTGCATACTTAGTACATCGTTTTACATAACATTTCATGCTATGTATGTTCATCATACTTAGTACATCGTTTTACAAGACATCTTTTACTTGGTATCATGCTATGTATGTCCATCCGTCGCATACTTGGTACATTGTTTGTGTGTTCTTACCTATGGTTTGGTTGTTACATATTTCACTTGCCATACATGACATTTTGTTTACACAATACTTGATTGACATTTGACAACGGTTTAGACATGGGCAATTTACATTGGTGGTTTATGTGGGTAAGTGATTTGAGTAACGAGACGTGTGTAATGTGATACAAGCATGGTGGATACGCCGCTGGTACTTCCTATATATAAGTGCTTGTATTATATTACATGGCGTAGCGTTATTTAAATCATTCATTTGGATTTATACATTTTTACACAAATAACATATTTTTCACAAGACATTGTTTTACAAAACAGTTTGTTTTATACAAACTCATTTTTACTTGGTTATTCATTTAACCTTACATCATTCTTTTAACTATACATATCTATCATCGATTTTCAAACGTTTTATAAAAGCGAACACTTAAACTGGATTCATGACAAGTTTTTGGTTAAACATTTTCTTAAACCTAAGTCATAGATCCTATTTTTCATAAAACCTATGTACTCGCTGGCATTTTTATGCTGACGTATTTTCACATGTGTTTCAGGTACAATAGTTGATGATATTTGATGATGATATTGATGCATGCTCACATAGGATTGGACGAGACCTTAGTGACATTAAAAGATGCAAGACTAGTTAATTTTTGTTATGTTTCTTTATTGTTAAGACATTGTAACTCATTTAATTCAATAAAACGAAATTTGTTTAATCCATGGTTGGGAAACAATGATTCTGTTACAACACTCCCCGACGTTTCCGCCACGTTTTGTTGTTTTACGTGGTCGGGGTGTGACAGAAAAGTTGGTATCAGAGCCAATGGTTATAGAGAATTAGGCTATTAGTAACGCTTTGACCTAGACTATAACCTTCCTAGGACCCTAACGCGAGTTTACTTGCGTTTAGTCATAAAACAATACCGTCACTTATCCTTAGGTGACAACCACAACAAGAACATAAATTTGATCTGCCTTGAAAACTAATCATCTGTTCTAGGATGATTCATTATAAGGTTTTGAACCCTTCCAGTTTGACTCATATTTGGCTGAAGTGCCTTTTGAGTTTTCAAACTCGTCAAAGTTTGGGTCTAAATAATGTGAACACGTGCAAACTGGAAGAGTGGGTGCCTGTACCCTGAGTTTTCTGTCTAAGGCTAGAGTGTTCGTACAAATCCGCAGTATCGGACCAGTCACTCTTACCTGGGAACTCTTGGGGTGAGTGTCCACTTATAGGCGAGCATGTCTTCGCGATACATTATGGGGACCTATTTACTTTGATTCAGCCTTTGTGTGTCGTTTGTTTGCTTCGTGGATCAAACAAATGACCATCACCCATGCTTTTGGTCGGTAATTTCCTATTCTTACCCAATGCCATTTCACTTGTTTCTCTCTCTTATTTCCCTTTTAGAATGCCTCCACGACGCGAGAATCAAATACCTATTGAAGATCTGGCAGCTGTCATTATGCAGCAAATGACTGCTGCAATCCCGAACATCGTTGCTCAATGCAACCAAGCTCTCAACAACAATAATGCCCCTTGCAACTTCAAGACGTTCAACTCAGCTAAGCCATCAAAGTTTTCTGGGTCTCAAGGAGCGACTGCACTTCTGCAATGGTTCGAGAGTCTGGAGAGCACCTTCAGACATGTTCAATGCCCGAACGAGCGAAAGGTAGATTTCGCGTCTAGTGTCTTCGAAAAGCGGGCTCTAACATGGTGGAATGGTGTAATGAGAGATAGGGGTGCCGATGTGGCACTAGCTCAAACATGGGAAGAGCTTCGAGCTCTGATGATGAAGGAATTCTATCCTCGTCACGAGATCAGGGCCTTAGAAAGGGAATTCGACGATCTTAAGCAAGACAGCGGTGAACATCGAGCCTACACCGATCGATATGAGGAGCTGAGTCTGTTGTGTCCTTCCATAGTTACGCCTTTGGATAAGGCGATCGAAAAATACATTGATGGCCTCCCTGACTCAGTTCAGGACATTGTTACTGGTAGTAACCCCACTACGGTTAGGCAGGCCATTGAGCTATCTACAACTTTGACTGAATCTCAGATCAGGAAACGTAAGCTTTTCCGAAAGGGTGACAAGAAACCGGTCGAGGAATCGAAACCAATTGAGGAATCAAAGACCATGGATGAACAGACTGGATCCCCTAAGAAGTCAAGGAAGCGAAAGGCTTCTCAGAACTTCGCCATGGTTACTCACAATGATCAAACCGTCCTCAACCAACCAGCTCAACCCCCTGCTAGGAAGCCCTACAACGGAACTGCACCCTTGTGCAACCAATGTAGCTTACATCATCATGCTGGTGTGAAGTGCCGCACATGCCAAGTTTGTGGACTCATAGGCCATACAGCAAGGGTTTGCCCAGTTGCAGGTGCACCAAATCAAGCTAACAACAATCCTGCTCAAGCTCGCTTTCCACCAGGTTCTTGCTACAATTGTGGCGAGATGGGTCATTTCCGAAGAAATTGCCCAAAGCTTGCTAATGCGAATCCAGCGCAAGGATGAGCATCTGACCGATTGGAAGACAACACTGTTTAGAAATAATCAAGCGTTATGTATTATCTTCTTTTGTTGTCAAAGATCTATGAAACAGTTGTTATCATTGTTATAAATAAATCTTTTTATTTTACATTGCAATGTGCATATGTGATGGCATGTATAAACAATGTATCCCCTTCAATACCGACAATCAAGGAGCCGTATTCCTTGAAAAACAGACTACCCCCAAAATCCTTCCATTTTATGATCTATTGCGTTTTCTTAAAAACGAAATCGAATCTTTGGTAGATCATTCTATCTTTATAGATAGATTCTTGAAAGTGATTAAAGTGCCAAATGAAATCCGCGGATTGGATTCCTGGTGTGCTTTAAGTATCCGCGTCCAAAGATAACAAATTAAAAGTCAAACTAAACAACTATGTGATTATGTGTTACTTTTGATGCTTTTGTGATCCAATTTTGTTATCCAAATCCTCATAGAATCTTCCATATCTCACATGAGGGATTCATAGTAGGATATCCAAAGGTACTACCTTAAATCCTTAACGGGCTTCTACGTAATAGTTAAGACCCATGGATTATACAATACTATTCCATAATGAGACCCCCTGAGTGGTCTAGTTAAACAGATTGATCCAAAAATCTGATTAGGAATATCATGTAATGATATAGCTGAAAAGACTCCTTGGTGGTCAAATTAAAGTGATCATTTGTCGATCTAATTAAAAAGGACCCTATGGTAGTCTAGCCACACTCATTACAGGTTTGATTTTCTTCCCCTACACATTATGATATGTACTGTGCAGACTGTGCAAGGAATTACGTAATTATGGACGCGTACATAATTATGGAATTTAGTGCACAGAAACCACAGCGAGTTTTGTCATAAGTCTAGAGTGAACCATGTTCATTTCCAATTCTGACGAAGCACCCGTTGAAGAAAAATGAACTAGCTATTCATTTTTCACTTCTGAAAGAATATCCGTTGATGGAAATGAATATCCGTTTGATTATCCTTCATTTCCATTTCTGAAGAAGCAACCGTTGGAAATGACTCCGTTTGTTCATTTTCGTTTCTGAAGAATATCCGTTGAAGGAAATGAATATCCGTTTGATTATCCTTCATTTCCATTTCTGAAGAAGCAACCATTGGAAATGACTCCGTTTGTTCATTTTCGTTTCTGAAGAATATCCGTTGAAGGAAATGAATATCCGTTTGATTATCCCTTCATTTCCGTTTCTGAAGAAGCAACCGTTGGAAATGACTCCGTTTGTTCTTTTTCGTTTCTGAAGAATATCCGTTGAAGGAAATGAATATCCGTTTAATTATCCTTTCATTTCTGTTTCTGAGGAAGCATCTGTTAAAAATGACTCCATCCATTCATTTTCGTTTCTGAAGAATGTCCGTTAAGGAAATGATAGGATTATCCCTTGCATATCTCTGGTGGTTATTTGACACAAAGTCACGGACAGACTCCTACGAATAAATTTCGGGACGAAATTTCCTAAAGTAGGGGAGACTGTGACACCTGTGTCACTTCAACCATCAAGCAAATACCAAACCAATGAAATATTGTATTTCATACTTGGGATTTTGTGTAAACATGTGTATCATTCGCACATATCAATTCTTGTTCGATTTCGGGCTTTAAATCGCTTTCTGAAAGGTTATACGCGATCTGATTCGTAAATATAACCAGTTTAACGCAACAAACACTCTGGAATAGTGACATAGGCTTAACATATCTTAAATAACCCTTACATGACTTAGAAATAAGAAATAAGTTTTGGATGGTTTGGTATGCCGAAATCAAGTTTATTCGCTTATAGGGACTAAATTCGACAAACTGCGAAAGTATGTCAATTTGTACTGTAACAGACTTTCCGGAACTTGATCATAAGTTAAATATGCCCTAAATATCCTTTACATAGCTTAGAAATAGGCTTTGAGGTGTTTGGTGCGCAAAAATAAACTTTATGCTCATTCAGGGACTAAAAGCGTCAAAAAGTGCATAAGTTTGCATTTTCGCGCATAACTTACGTTCTGAATACATCCGGACATCCAAAAATTTATGTAAGCATTAAAATATTTTATTTTGGTGTTTGGCATGAGAAAAATCCATTCGTCGCTAAATTTGGATCGTTTTTGCGTCCGTTACGACTTCCGTCGTAATTACCCGAACAACGCAATCGTACGGCCAAACGAACCGACATCCGGCATATTTTTGAGCACATTTCAAGTTCCCTATACTTTAACTTCATTTTAGAGCTTTAAAATGGGGTTAACGGGGCTTAAACGTGCCAAAATGCATCAAAAACCAAGTTTGGAGGTGCAGGGGCCTGTTCTGCCAATTGCTGAAACTTGCTGCCAGCACACAAGGTCCTTACGGACCGTATGGAGGTGCTTACGGTCCGTAAGCCCTCTCCAGCATAGCAGACTTCATTTTTAATAACCCAGCTGTTCCCCATTGTTTTGCACATGGTTTTGGCCATTCTATGGGCTGGTTTGAAGGCTCCCATGGTATTCAAATCAGTGGGTATGATGTGTAGGGCTTGGATCGAAGCACGGGTTTCAAGAAACGATCCTAACGGTTCTAGAAATCCTATAAATACCCCCCACCCTTCACTTGCAAAACCAACACTTGATTTTCTGAGAATTCTCTAAGTTGATGTGCTAGCCACTTCATACCTGAGAATACTTGGGAAATCAAAGCTTGCGGGGACCTTTTGTAAGTATTCTTTCGTTCTTTTCATTCGTTTCTATCGTTAAAGTCAAACTGCGTTTGACTTTCTGCTTTGACCAGTTTATGGTCAACGCGAAGTTCGTATGAACTTCATAACGTGAGCGTAATCACGATGGTTATAGTTCCTAGTAACTATACCTACTGATTACCACGTTACCTAGGCTCAGTGACGAGTCGTAGCTTCGGTCAAAATGCGTTTCTCGCGTATTTTGTAACCAAGCTACCTTTAGGTATCAAAACCGTTTGTTTTGATACCAAACCTGTTTTCTAACTTTGTTAAACGTGTTTCGACATGTTTAGCTCGTCACTTTTAGTTTAGTGCTTGTGTAAAGTCGTAAGTGAAGCGGACTAAACACCCGCTTAGACTTTCGAACCCGACCCATTTGGTCGATCTTTAGGATCCGACCAAACATTTTAGGTGACCATAGTTGTATAGGGAATAACCTTCCGAGGTTATACCTTATGGTCACGACGTTTAAGTAGTTGTATGATAAGTAGTTCTTATGCCTTAGGTAAATTACCAAAATGCCCTTTTTGCGCCAAAATTCATTTTAAGCCTATGTAACGTAATTTTTGACATCTAAACTGATTTAACAACAATATTAAACATGTTAAGGCATATCTTGCTTGTCATAGGACTAGTTAGGCGTTCCGAATGCGTTTTACGCAAACGACGCGTTAAAGTGGCATAAGCTACCTAAGCGGGTCGTAATGGGTCAAAAACACTTAGGATAGGTTTCGTTTTAGTACGTAGGCTTTGATTAACCATATTACATAAGTTCCCATACTTATTTGGTTTACGAACCCTCGTACTACCCGATCCTCCGATAGGTCCGTTTATTAATGTAGATACCTATATAGGTGCCGTTTGATTCCGTGATCTTCTAGCATTGCTTGGTGGTTATCCTACGACTTCTAAGCAATCTCAAGTGAGTACATAGACCCCTCTTTTACTGTTTTTCAAATATTTTGGGGTGAAACACATGTGCCTACTTGTTACTTTCATGATTTCATGCTTTTATATCATATACTTGCTATGTTCATTAGTACACTATTAGTACATGATTTCATTATGTTTTTGCTATGTATGCCCATTGTGTGCATACTTAGTACATCGTTTTACATAACATTTCATGCTATGTATGTTCATCATACTTAGTACATTTTACATCACATGCTATGTATGCCCATTGTGTGCATACTTAGTACATCGTTTTACATAACATTTCATGCTATGTATGTTCATCATACTTAGTACATCGCTTTACAAGACATCTTTTACTTGGTATCATGCTATGTATGTCCATCCGTCGCATACTTAGTACATTGTTTGTGCATTCTTACCTATGGTTTGGTTGTTACATATTTCACTTGCCATACATGACATTTTGTTTACACAATACTTGATTGACATTTGACAACGGTTTAGACATGGGCAATTTACATTGGTGGTTTATGTGGGTAAGTGATTTGAGTAACGAGACGTGTGTAATGTGATACAAGCATGGTGGATACGCCGCTGGTACTTCCTATATATAAGTGCTTGTATTATATTACATGGCGTAGCGTTATTTAAATCATTCATTTGGATTTATACATTTTTACACAAATAACATATTTTTTCACAAGACATTGTTTTACAAAACAGTTTGTTTTATACAAACTCATTTTTACTTGGTTATTCATTTAACCTTACATCATTCTTTTAACTATACATATCTATCATTGATTTTCAAACGTTTTATAAAAGCAAACACTTAAACTGGATTCATGACAAGTTTTTGGTTAAACATTTTCTTAAACCTAAGTCATGGATCCTATTTTTCATAAAACCTATGTACTCGCCGGCATTTTTATGCTGACATATTTTCACATGTGTTTCAGGTACAATAGTTGATGATATTTGATGATGATATTGATGCATGCTCACATAGGATTGGACGAGACCTTAGTGACATTAAAAGATGCAAGACTAGTTAATTTTTGTTATGTTTCTTTATTGTTAAGACATTGTAACTCATTTAATTCAATAAAACGAAATTTGTTTAATCCATGGTTGGGAAACAATGATTCTGTTACAACACTCCCCGACGTTTCCGCCACGTTTTGTTGTTTTACGTGGTCGGGGTGTGACAGCCGCCTCAGAGGCAAGTAGAATTTCGCATCGATCTAGTTCCAGGCGCCGCGCCTGTGGCTAAGGCACCTTATAGACTTGCTCCGTCTGAGATGCAAGAACTGTCGACACAACTTCAGGAGTTGTTAGACAAGGGATTTATCCGACCAAGCTTCTCGCCTTGGGGAGCTCCGGTCCTGTTTGTCAAAAAGAAGGACGGTAGTTTTCGTATGTGTATCGACTACCGGGAGTTGAACAAGCTGACGGTCAAGAATAGATACCCCCTGCCAAGGATTGATGATCTGTTTGACCAACTGTAAGGCTCAAGCTTTTACTCTAAGATTGATCTTCGATCTGGATACCATTAGTTAAGGATACAAGAGGAGAGTATCCCGAAGACAGCCTTCAGAACTCGATATGGACACTACGAGTTCCTGGTTATGCCGTTTGGGTTGACAAACGCACCTGCAGTGTTCATGGATTTGATGAATAGAGTTTGCAAGCCGTATTTGGATAAGTTCGTGATAGTGTTCATCGATGATATTTTGATTTATTCAAAGACGAAGGCCGAGCACGAACAGCATTTAAGAGCCATTCTGGAATTGCTAAAGAAGGAACAGCTATATGCCAAGTTCTCTAAGTGCGAGTTTTGGCTACGAGAAGTCCAGTTCCTTGGACACGTGGTGAATGGAGATGGAATCCATGTTGATCCCACAAAGATCGAAGCGATCAAGAATTGGGAAACGCCAAAGACGCCAACCGAGATTCGGCAATTCTTGGGTTTGGCTGGCTATTATCGAAGGTTCATTGAGAACTTTTCCAAGATCGCTCAACCATTGACGCTCCTCACGCAGAAAAATAAGAAGTTTGATTGGGGAATCAAACAGGAAGAAGCGTTCCAGATATTGAAGGATAAGCTCTGCAATGCGCCAATCTTAGCCCTACCGGAAGGCACGGAAGATTTTGTGGTATACTGTGACGCCTCACGTCAAGGATTGGGTTGCGTGTTGATGCAACGCCAAAAGGTTATTGCTTACGCGTCACGCCAGCTAGAAGTAGATGAAAAGAACTATACCACACATGACTTGGAGCTTGGCGCAGTAATTTTTGCTTTAAAGATCTGGAGACACTACCTTTATGGTACGAAGTGTACAATATTTACAGATCACAAGAGCCTCCAGCACATATTCAACCAAAAGGAGTTGAATATGAGACAAAGACGATGGGTTGAGCTGTTAAATGACTACGACTGCGAGATAAAGTATCATCCAGGGGAGGGCGAATGTGGTCGCCGATGCCCTAAGTCGAAAGGAGAGGATCAAGCCCATAAGGGTTAGGGCTTTAGAGATGATTATTCAGACCGATCTTTCCTTGCGCATTCGTGCCGCGCAGAAAGAAGCTCTCAAGGAAAGAAACCTTGAAGAAGAATATCTCCGTGGGATGGAGAAGTTATTGGTACCAAACAGGGAAGGAACGTTATGTTTCGAGAAAAGGATTTGGGTTCCTTTGTTTGGAGGTTTAAGAAAGGTTATTTTCGATGAAGCTCACAAGTCGCGGTACTCTATCCACCCAGGAGCGGATAAGATGTACCAAGATCTTAAGGATTATTATTGGTGGCCTAGGATGAAGGGCGATGTGGCCGTCTATGTGAGCAAATGTTTAACTTGCGCTAAGGTCAAAGCGGAATACCAGAAGCCTTCAGGACTTCTGCAACAACCAGAAATTCCCAAGTGGAAGTGGGAACAAATCTCCATTGATTTTATTACGAAGTTGCCAAGAACGCCAAAAGGCCATGACACTATTTGGGTAATAGTGGATCGATTAACGAAGTCAGCGCACTTCTTACCTATCAGAGAGAAAGATAATACGAGCAAGTTGGCCGAAATTTACGTGAGAGAGATTGTTACACGCCATGGAGTACCTCTCTCCATCATCTCTGATAGAGACGGAAGGTTCGTGTCAAGGATCTGGCAATCCTTCCAAGAAGCTTTTGGTTCGCAATTGAATATGAGCACCGCGTTTCACCCGCAGACCGACGGTCAAAGTGAGCGGACGATACAGACTTTGGAAGACATGCTGAGAGCATGTGTGAAGGATTTGGGCGGTAGCTGGGATAAGCATTTGCCTTTGGTTGAATTTTCATACAACAACAGCTACCACGCCAGTATTGGTGCCGCGCCATTCGAAGCTCTTTATGGCCGCAAGTGCAGATCACCGCTTTGTTGGTCTGACGCAGGTGATAGACAGTTGGTTGGTCCTGATGTGGTCCAGGAAACCACTGATAAGATTGCACAGATCCGAGATCGCATCAGTGCGGCTCGTGACCGTCAGAAAGCCTACGCGGATCGAAAAAGGAAGCCTCTGGAATTTGAGGTAGGAGATATGGTTTTGTTGAAGGTATCACCCTGGAAGGGTGTGGCACGCTTCGGGAAGCGTGGGAAGTTGAATCCGCGGTATATTGGTCCGTTCAGAATTCTGGAAAGAATTGGGTCCATAGCATACAAGTTGGATCTACCTGCCGAACTGA
Organism: Helianthus annuus; assembly: GCF_002127325.2. Lineage (NCBI taxonomy): Eukaryota > Viridiplantae > Streptophyta > Magnoliopsida > Asterales > Asteraceae > Helianthus > Helianthus annuus. The sequence continues at coordinate 46,626,484 of NC_035440.2, read as the reverse complement.
ATGGAGTTCACGATACGTTCCACGTATCAAATTTGAGGAAGAGTCCAACGCAAGATACCGTTGTCATTCCTACCGACGAAATTCATGTTGACGACACGCTCCACTTCGTTGAAGAACCCGTTGAGGTTACGGATTGGAAAGTGAACAAGACCTGCCGGAGCAGTGTCAAGCTCGTCAAGGTTCGTTGGAATGCCAGACATGGTCCTGAATACACCTGGGAACGTGAGGACCGGATGAAAGAGAAATACCCCCACTTATTTCCCAAGAACCCTGCAACTAGAAGCAGAACTTAAAATTTCGGGACGAAATTTTTCTAACCGGGGGGGGGGGGGGGGAATGTGACAACCCTCACTAAACCAGGTATCCGTACGGTTTAATTTATAATTAATTGCTGCGTAATTACTGTGCTTACTTGAAATAACTGATGAACTGCTACTTGATTTCTGATACTTTTATATTCCTGCATCATACTTTACATACCGTCACTACATTATTTACATGCTGAACTCTAGTGACAAACATGATGCACAAAAGCACAGTAGCACTATGAACGGATAACCTATTGAACATGCTAATAAAGCCAGCATCAGGCAGATATTGCCTCTAAGGCCTGTATGAGCCAGAAATATTTCACTACACCCATAGTGTGTGTAGGGATACAAGGGTTGTAGAACTGCGTCTCTAGGGATAAGTTACAATGACTGGATGTGCCTAGGACATACACTAAGCACAAAACTCAGCACTTTAATAAACAATTCAGCTTCTAGCTAACTAATAAAGTGCCAAAACATGAGAAAAATATTACTAGACACTTTCCAAAGTGTCGGGAATAAGTTGTGTCACTAAAAAGGGTATTAACGACACTTAAAAGCTTTGTTAAGCGCTTTAACGGATTACTATCCAACCGAACAACCGGACTATACCCGGAACATGAAAATATTGTCATTAACATTATTTGTCTTTTTCTGAGCCAGTTAGGGTCCCCGAATACCCTAACACCCGCTTTAAAACACAACGCGCAACTAACCGAGTTAATCCCTAAACTTAACTAAGTTAACCTAACTAATAACCTAACTAATAGTTAGAAATGGACTAGAACCCCCCCCCCCCCCCCTCTCTAACCGTCCCTAACTAAGGGGGGACACACTTGGTACAAAGTTGATTATTTTAATATAATGTGTTTAATATCTTTAAGACATGGGAACCATTGGTTTATAATCCAACTTTTGTCTATAAATAACTTGTGATCACACAAGAGATCATTTGTCACAACAACACAAGAACACACACCTCTCTCTCCCTCTACAAACTTTCGGCCGAGCACCCCCTTGCCCATCCACCCATTTTCGAGTTTCCATCTTCACATTCCAAGTATATGCAAGCATCAAGGATCACGTACAAGGAGTCTTGGTGCACTCGGAGCTCGAAGGACCTCATTCTCTAGCTTTTATCCACCCTATTTGCGCTTAGATTCTTCCCTAGCCTCGAGCTAGTGGTATGATGCTTAAATCCCTTTCTTGAACTATTTTGAAGTGGTTAATATGATGTATAACGATTAAAACCCGAGATCTTACAAGATGATGCTTTAAAAGTTTACTAAAAGCACATAAAAGATGGTTAAAAGCTTATAAGTTGTGTAAATGCTGTAGTATTTATTTTGTGTTGTAACGCCCTGCTTTTTCATACTTTCCATAATTAGAAAGCTCGCCTTGTAATGCTATTTTTGGAAATCTTGTATTATTGTAGTCGTCTTTTCGTTGTAAAATCCGAGACTTGGATCATAAATAAAATTCGTATTTCTTTAAATTCGCCATCTACATATTCATACATGTTCATACGTTGGAATTCATTGTACATCGAATCCTTATTTGTAATTCATACTTATACGATACTTATTCACGATGCATGTCCATGCTTGTCCTCAAATTGTTACATAAAAACCCCTAATAATATGCTTATTTGTACAACGGTTAGTCATCTAATATGTGACATATACTTGTCACTTACAAACATGTTACATACTTGTACATTACACTTTTTACCTAGTTAAATCATGTTTTATTTCATATTTCACCTTGTTACAAGTTAGGGGAAACATTGTTGCATATTATTACACAACTTAATTAACAAAATTACTCATTATAATGTTTTAAAAGAATAAAAAAATAAAGAAATATGGCAGCCCCAATTCAGCAAAATTCAGCCCCATATAGTTGGGCTTTGTGGGCTAGTTTCAAGGTGTAACCCCTTCTAAACACTTCCAAAGCCCAACCCATTGAAACCCTAATCTTTCCCCCTATAAATACCACTTATAACCAGCCTCCCTCTCACTTTTGCAACACTAAAAACTCTCAAAACATCCTCCAAACCGTAGCTGAAAGCAAGGGTTCGAGCAGATTGACACCCCTTCACGAAAATGAGCATAACTCACTCATTTCTTAACGAAATCACTTGATTCTTTTTCCTACTTACTTGGATAATCATGGGGTTCGATTCCTAGACTTCTCCTTGGAGAAATAAGACCTAGAAATGCCCCGAAATCGTCCATAAACTTTCTGTTTGTTTTTATGTTCATCAAAAACTTGTTTAAACCTATGTAACTTGTGTTCAACACATCTCATACCTATGTCCTAATGCTTACAACTTATCCCATGGTTGGTTAAGCTTAAAAACAAGGTTGAGACATTTAAAATCAGAGGATTAAACCTCATAAACTTGGTGTTTTGTTTACGGTTTCAACCCACAAATCATGTCAAACATAGCCTTTGATACATGAGTGATTATGGAACGACTTGGGTTGTCCTACATACAATCCTCACATGATTTGATGATTTCTCTATAGTTAGGTTGTTTATGTTATTGTGCAAATCCTAGTTCGTGACCCTCCTTGGTTGTTGTTACACCAAGTGAAGTGGTGAACATTCAAGGGGTTCCTAAATGGAAGCATGTCCTTCCTACCCCATACATGACATCTATGATAATACGAGGTGCCTAAATGAAGATCCTAATCTTCTACCTCCTACTTGAATTATTGGACTAAATAATATGTAGTACCTAACCTAAGTATATATATACACTCATTCGAACCTTTGATGTTGAACTTGTGTTTATATGTTAAAGTAGTAGAACATCACCTAAGACCTAAACCTTGTTGTGATTCTTATGGGTGTTCAACTCATGAAAACATTATCATAACCCTTGTGGTTACCAAGTGTCATACAAGGGTTAAGTGTTGAAGATGATTATTTTCACATGCTATTCTCATATCTTACTTTTATGTTGTTTTAAATACCGAATCTCGACTCTAAGCATACTAGAACTTTAACCCTACACATTCAACTTTCTAACCCCATCAACTTCGTCATATTGGATAATCGGAAAGCATATGCAAATTCGTGAGTATACTCGCAACCCCCTTTTTTATGTTTACCACTTTTTGGGGTGTAACATGTTTTACTATTAAACTACACTTAAACTTATTCTTTATGCAATGCACAAAACAATCCTTATACATGAATACTATGTTATGATACTTGATGCTTACGTGGACCATACTTATGTGATATGTTTTAGTCATTAGCTCTCACGAGCCTCCCTTCGACATGTATAGCGCTATAGGAGTAACGCACCGCCCCCCTTAAACTTGGGTCATGTTGAATTAATTAAACTTACTTGCGTAAACAGAGGTTGGCTAGAAATATTGCATGCCACGATAGGTTGATCTCGTATAGACTAAGTTGCCATGTGGATTCGTTTTAAACTTTTATACTTATACTTATACTTATGCTTAAACTTGTATACTCGCCTTTGCTTTTGCATTGAACTTTATTTTAAACATGTTACAGGTTGAGGATGATGATGCTATGAAATGAAGTAGCGTTGATGCCTAGATGCACATATAGATGTTTAGGTTTAATCGTTGTACCAATTTTGATTATGTTGTATTCTAATTCCTTTGAACTTGACGTTATTTGATTTCTTTGTAACGTTGACAAATGAATTATGAAATGAAATCGGTTTATTAAATATTGTCACAAATAGCGTTATGATGTCTCTAGCAATCTTCACACTTCGTCTCATCCCGATGTTTCCGCCATTGGTTGGGGTGTGACAGATTGGTATCAGAGCCATAACTATAGGGAATTAGGAAAAGTAGGAATGCTTTAACCTAGTATATAGTTCTAGAGCCTTATTCGTACGTTTTACTAAAAAACTACTTGCATGCTATCTTATTTGCTTTTATTTATTCTCTTGATCTTGTAAGCATATGTGTCACTTATGCGTTAACACTTAACATGCTATACTTATTTTTGTTATGTGTTAATACCTGTTTCATCGTCTTATCCTTTATGTGTGTTCTTGACATACTTTTTATGCATTAATATTCGTTTCATCATTTCACTTTTATTTTGATATTCTTGACATGTTATACTTGTTTGTTTAATCTTTAATATACACTTTTCCTCACGCGTTTTACTCGACTATTCTAAATCCGACAACACACATATTGCACAAACGAGACGAGTCCACCAAAATAGGCGTGAAACCCACAATTTGGTGAATGACTCTCAATCCTTCTACCTTTCTTTTTACACGGAATTCACCACCAAGTTAGGAGTGAAATCCTCACCTTGATGGAGAAATTCGAATTTCAAATTGTAGTGGACCCTCGTCAACACGTCGAAATTAAATTTTGACCCGACGAGTACCAACCACACTTAGGATACGAAATCGTCAAGTTAGGGGTGAAACCCGCACCTTGTCGACTAGTTCCACTCCTTGGCATTTTTTTTTTTTCATAAATCCCGCCAAGTCTCGAAATTTCGATTGATTTGGGACATGTAGTAACCGGAAGGGTAAATACCGTTAACCGACTTGTCGGCGAGAGTATTTTACCTATTAGGCCAAAGCATGCTCCTCAAATTCAAAAGACTTTTCGACCACTTTGGTTAGTCAAAGTTCCGTTTTGGAACACTCCAAACTTTGGTCAAACATGTGTTTCTATTGTTCATTTTATACGATGCAATCTTTCAACCTCGAGTTTACCTTTGATTTCTCTTTTCACACGCACAACATATCGAACCTTTTCGATACATTTATATATGCATGATTTTCATATAATTTAAATTCATATTCCTTGTAACAACTAGTGGAGAGGTATCATCGAGATTGGAGTGATTTCCTTACCTTGACGATTAACTCCACTCCCCTATTCTTAAAAACGACCTCACCAACGAGTTAGGGGTGATTCCCTTACCTAGGTGATCGTTACCAAAACGTCTCTTCAAAATATCTTATTATGCAAACTCGATCATATTTTATACCCAAATTGTTTATCATTATTCAAAATACCCACTCATACCAATTTCAAAATACATTGATTTGTCAAAACGTACTCAATTCATATATACGAGATTCTTAATCATGTCTTAAAACATTTTATTACGCAAACTTAAAAACCTTACGAAATGCTACCTATCAATTTAATCGGCCCAATGAAACTCTTGCCCATGAACTTCGTATTCGACTTAATCACTAAAACTTGCTCACATTATATCGTCATACTAGAGACTTCCATTCTTAATTGAAACCAAACCAACCTTTCTCAATTACCTATAGGATCTTATAGATATTATGAGATCGTTTTACCAAAGAATATTTCCAACATCAACGAACCATTTGTCAAAACCCTTTAAAATGAACACTAAGACCTTTGATAAATCCCTTTTCCAAGGATCAACGTATTCACAAAAACTCCAAAATTCCTTGTTTTGATGAAACGAACTTACCTTTTTCTACACCTATTTTTCAAAACATGTGGGCAAGAAGACTCCATGGGGACCGACCATCTTCGGATTTCGTAAACTCTTTTAAAACAAAGGTAGCATTTCCATTCATTACAAAATACGATATGCATGACCAATAAGTACTTTATATCCTCTTACATATGCAAACTATATTCTACCTTTCAAACCAAGCTCAATCTAAATTTGATTCAATAAACTCAACGTTTCGTTTAAACAACTATACATGCATATCATCGTACACATTTTGGTCGATACCTCGCGATAACATCATTTATATCATTCGTATTTACGTACTCGACCTTTTGAATGTTTATTACACTTAGATCCGTGATGTCCCAACGAACACTATATACGCAATATTTATTTTTCATGCCTACACCTATGTTCATACGTTTTATGCTTGTACTCATACACATACTACTTATACGTTTTACGCTTCTGCTTGTACACATACTACTTACACATTTTATGTTTATGCTCATACATACATGCGTATTCATACTTAAACTTATGCTCATACTTTCATCCTTACTCATGATTCATACATTCGTACCTATACGCGAGCGTAACCTGAGGGATTCGCTTGCGTGGGTCCCACACATACTTAAACATGGACTTGCTTATATACTATATTCTTGTACGTACACATTCTAAACTTTTTTATGTATACCCCGATGCATACACAACTAGTACAAGCTATGCGGATCATGCGACGATCAAAATAATCACGGGTGCACACGGGATTATAGTGATAGGCGTATGAGAACCATAGAGTGTGCTACTGCGTATGGTAATACACGGAACGTAACATGACACCGAAGACGAAACGGATGTAACATGGTCAAAACATGGTGGATACGCCGCTGGTACTTCCTATATATAAGTGTTTTCACCATGTTACCAAAATTTCGTAAAACGTGCCATGGGAAATTCAGTGTTTTACAGACCTCTTGGACCTAATACAAGCTTTAAGCAACTCACAAACACATTATGTCCGATTATCCATGACGAGACTTCATACTTAACATGCTACTTTCATCTATCTAATGCCCATATCATTCGTATACTTGCGTTCATTTAGTGTCAACTGTTCGCACCATGCTCCTATTTCCTTCCTTTCATACGAACCTCGTTCACAATCAAGCTCGTTTAAGCATTCAAATCCTAACTTATCTTATTACCCTTAGAACTTTCTAATTATTAGCCATTACAAATCGTTTTACCTATACCTGTTTACCCCTGCTTATGCCTCAAACCCATTTCGGCTCGACAAATCATTTTACAAATTTATCTTTATCTTCCCAAAATCTCGTACTTTTCAAAACGTTTCAAAATCTCAAGTCTCGAACTGTTACCAAAACTCTTTAAATCTACCTCTTAAATAAATTTCGGGACGAAATTTCCTAAAGGAGGGGAGACTGTAACGCCCTGCTTTTTCATACTTTCCATAATTAGAAAGCTCGCCTTGTAATGCTATTTTTGGAAATCTTGTATTATTGTAGTCGTCTTTTCGTTGTAAAATCCGAGACTTGGATCATAAATAAAATTCGTATTTCTTTAAATTCGCCATCTACATATTCATACATGTTCATACGTTGGAATTCATTGTACATCGAATCCTTATTTGTAATTCATACTTATACGATACTTATTCACGATGCATGTCCATGCTTGTCCTCAAATTGTTACCTAAAAACCCCTAATAATATGCTTATTTATACAACGGTTAATCATCTAATATGTGACATATACTTGTCACTTACAAACATGTTACATACTTGTACATTACACTTTTTACCTAGTTAAATCATGTTTTATTTCATATTTCACCTTGTTACAAGTTAGGGGAAACATTGTTGCATATTATTACACAACTTAATTAACAAAATTACTCATTATAATGTTTTAAAAGAATAAAAAAATAAAGAAATATGGCAGCCCCAATTCAGCAAAATTCAGCCCCATATAGTTGGGCTTTGTGGGCTAGTTTCAAGGTGTAACCCCTTCTAAACACTTCCAAAGCCCAACCCATTGAAACCCTAATCCTTCCCCCTATAAATACCACTTATAACCAGCCTCCCTACCACTTTTGCAACACTAAAAACTCTCAAAACATCCTCCAAACCGTAGCTGAAAGCAAGGGTTCGAGCAGAATGACACCCCTTCACGAAAATGAGCATAACTCACTCATTTCTTAACGAAATCACTTGATTCTTTTTCCTACTTACTTGGATAATCATGGGGTTCGATTCCTAGACTTCTCCTTGGAGAAATAAGACCTGGAAATGCCCCGAAATCGTCCATAAACTTTCTGTTTGTTTTTATGTTCATCAAAAACTTGTTTAAACCTATGTAACTTGTGTTCAACACATCTCATACCTATGTCCTAATGCTTACAACTTATCCCATGGTTGGTTAAGCTTAAAAACAAGGTTGAGACATTTAAAATCAGAGGATTAAACCTCATAAACTTGGTGTTTTGTTTAGGGTTTCAACCCACAAATCATGTCAAACATAGCCTTTGATACATGAGTGATTATGGAACGACTTGGGTTGTCCTACATACAATCCTCACATGATTTGATGATTTCTCTATAGTTAGATTGTTTATGTTATTGTGCAAATCCTAGTTCGTGACCCTCCTTGGTTGTTGTTACACCAATTGAAGTGGTGAACATTCAAGGGGTTCCTAAATGGAAGCATGTCCTTCCTACCCCATACATGACATCTATGATAATACGAGGTGCCTAAATGAAGATCCTAATCTTCTACCTCCTACTTGAATTATTGGACTAAATAATATGTAGTACCTAACCTAAGTATATATATACACTCATTCGAACCTTTGATGTTGAACTTGTGTTTATATGTTAAAGTAGTAGAACATCACCTAAGACCTAAACCTTGTTGTGATTCTTATGGGTGTTCAACTCATGAAAACATTATCATAACCCTTGTGGTTACCAAGTGTCATACAAGGGTTAAGTGTTGAAGATGATTATTTTCACATGCTATTCTCATATCTTACTTTTATGTTGCTTTAAATACCGAATCTCGACTCTAAGCATACTAGAACTTTAACCCTACACATTCAACTTTCTAACCCCATCAACTTCGTCATATTGGATAATCGGAAAGCATATGCAAATTCGTGAGTATACTCGCAACCCCCTTTTTTATGTTTACCACTTTTTGGGGTGTAACATGTTTTACTATTAAACTACACTTAAACTTATTCTTTATGCAATGCACAAAACAATCCTTATACATGAATACTATGTTATGATACTTGATGCTTACGTGGACCATACTTATGTGATATGTTTTAGTCATTAGCTCTCACGAGCCTCCCTTCGACATGTATAGCGCTATAGGACTAACGCACCGCCCCCCTTAAACTTGGGTCATGTTGAATTAATTAAACTTACTTGCGTAAACAGAGGTTGGCTAGAAATATTGCATGCCACGATAGGTTGATCTCGTATAAACTAAGTTGCCATGTGGATTCGTTTTAAACTTTTATACTTATACTTATACTTATGCTTAAACTTGTATACTCGCCTTTGCTTTTGCATTGAACTTTATTTTAAACATGTTACAGGTTGAGGATGATGATGCTATGAAATGAAGTAGCGTTGATGCCTAGATACACATATAGACGTTTAGGTTTAATCGTTGTACCAATTTTGATTATGTTGTATTCTAATTCCTTTGAACTTGACGTTATTTGATTTCTTTGTAACGTTGACAAATGAATTATGAAATGAAATTGGTTTATTAAATATTGTCACAAATAGCGTTATGATGTCTCTAGCAATCTTCACACTTCGTCTCATCCCGATGTTTCCGCCATTGGTTGGGGTGTGACATGTGTGGTTATTTGGACCCGATCTATGTTGTGGTAGCTCGGATCATCATTTAACCCGGTTTGGTTATGATCATGGATCATGACATAAGGATGTTTTGAATGAAACAAGGGTTAAAGGGTGAAACTCTACCACACACGAATCATGAACTTGTGTAAAAGCGTTTTACTTGTGAAACAATATTTAAAACTAGCAGATCTACGTATCTGCAAGCGGTATTTTCAAAGAACCACGTATCAAAGAAATCATGTTTTCTAAAAACGGATCTTACACTTACAAGTATGATTTTTAGAACACACAAGTGTGTAAGCACTTGTGTAACACAAAAGTTTCGACAAAATAACAATTTTTGTAAAAGATGCCGAGAAGTTGTGAAGACGGAAATTCTTTAAAAGTAAGGTTTTTACGAAGCCGGACTAACTTATATAAAGATCCGCTAAAAGTAATGATATTTATTTCGTATTTTGAGTAAATCACAAGTTCATGAAATTTAGGCGATTTACATACTTGTTAACTAGTTTGTTGTGTTGAAAATTGTTTTGATCGAATAAAGAAGTTGTTGAATTGATTTGTAAAAGAAAATGATACGCTTGAAAGCGTGGCCACCTCCAGTTACAAAGGAAACTCTGGCGAAATTTTCCTAAAAACCTAACACTTAGAAATATTTTCACTATAAGTGTTAGAAATACTTTTTGACATGTTTTCGAAATATAAGTTTCGCCACGACTTTATTTACAAAATATCGGAGGTGGGATTTTCAAAAATTAAACGTGATAAATATATATTTAGTAAATATATTTTTCACGACATTATTTGTCATTATTTTGTGAAGTATATAATATTATTTTTAGGGTAAAAATAATATTATCAAACGTTAACGGATCCAAAATAATACGAACGCTTTCACGATAATCATATAAGTTACACCGGTAATTACTATTACCACTCGATCGTTAAAACATAACTTACGCAATTTACGGAAATATTTATGAACGTAGATATTTGACAAAGTATTATTTTGGGAGAATTTTGTGAAGTAAAAATATAATATTTTTGAGAAAAATATTTATATTTTGGAATTAGAAATAAATATATATTAAGTAAGACTTAATAATATATTTCGAGCACACATGTATTAAATCCCCCATCCTTGGGAAGGAAAATAATTACCAAGTATGCACGGAATGTAAACACGAAATAGTTGTCTAACTATTTCCCAAAAACCTAAACCATAAAGCTAAGGCACGGCCGTCCGTCTAATAGAGTTAGTACATGTAGGTCGTTGCACAGCTGCTTGGCTTGGAGTATACTTGGTAGAGACGCACCGACTGTGAGTTCATGTCCCCCTTTTCTCTTAACTGTTTTCAGTTTTCTAAACTGCGGGGGTGAAATACATGTTACAATGTTTATGAATACTTTATACATGGTATGGTTAGCGTAAGGAGGTTTGTTACTTAGATCATGTGAATGGGTAGGCGGAAACTTGAGGTCATTAATCCTCAAGGTAGGACCGAGGGGCAGGAGCGATAGATCTATTTGGGTGTAGCGAGCCCAGTCCCAGGCCCAGCATAACGGACCTCGGGATGACTTTGTACCCGACGCATAAATCTGCTAGGTTTGAGCCTTCTTACTTGCATTTCACACATATCAATGGCCTTGCAAACCATTGGTGATCTCTTTTTCCTTATTTGCTACATACCAGGATATTTACACAAACAAAGGTTTATTTACTCACTTACACATGAACTCACTCAACAATATTGTTGATTTTTCAACTTACATGTATTTCAGGGAATTAAAGGATCTGGCACGGTATGGCACGTTATCCCGCTGCACTGTTTTCAAGGTCATTCGGGTTTATGGAATGTGACTCTTTCCTGGACAAGTCACAGTCCTTAAACCATGTTTATGTTAAGTTTGTGGTTGTTAAGTTATTGTTTGTTGAACAATGTTATGGTCGTTAGGGTGTATTCCCGTTAAAACAATGTTGTTGTAATTTGGTTTTAAAACTTAAATGAATGGATGATCTTGCATGGTTTTTATTCATATAGCTTGTTATGGTTAAGCTATGGTATTAAGAAGTCACACCAAATTAACCACGCTTCCGCAAAGCCAGGGTGTGACACTCTTTGTCAGTTGTGGTTGATTTATGGGAGGAGGTTATGAAACGAATATATGTTTATGCGAATTCACAACATCCTTGCTTTATTCTATTTAATCTATTAGAACGATCCTTGTTTTGTCACGTACATGCGTTTAATTCCCAACATCCTTATTGTATCAGACTATCTCACCTCCTTTTCTCTCTCTGACAACCTAGACCCAAACCACCGCAATCCACCACGTTCTGCGAAAAAAAAACATCATCTGTTCATCATTGTTCTTGAAGATGAAGAGGAAGATGAAGAAACGAGGGTTTATTCTCTTTAATCTATTAGAACGATCCTTGACTTGAATTTGTGGATTTCGGTTGGGTCAGAAAAACTTAACAAGAGAAGCAACTAAAAAGATACAATTGATTACTCGGTCGAATAACGGGTCCGTTAAAGTTGAGCTTCCTGATGCAATTTTCACAGTGGTACCAATGTCCTACTACTACAATCCTTCCAACGCCTGATTCCGATACAACCCTTGATGTTGAAACCGACTTTACCTCATGAAAATGAAATAAAGAAATTTTTTTAGAGAAGCGTTGGGATTAACGGTTTATGAGTGAAAGAGTTAACATTCTGATTCAGATTCAGGAAGTAGATGTTTAGTAGTGTTTGAGAAACTAACAAGGTAAACCTGAATTTTCCAAATTTTAGACACTTACTTGAACCGTTAGTAATGCTAGATGTCATTTTGGCTGAACCACAACCTATTACAGCACTGTATGAACCTGTGTTTTGAAAATAGGCTTTGTTCTTCGTTTATTGGATCGTTCTAATAGATTAAGAGGTTTTTACCATTTTTTACCATGTGTATGGGGGCGTATACCGTTTATACGGCCGTATACGATTGGTAAAAAATATTTTTACCGATCGTATACTATGTATACGGTGATTGTATACGGGCCGTATATTGTTATACGGCCTGTATACTATGGGTAGAAAATGGTAAAATTGGTTTATTCTCTTTAATCTATTAGAACGATCATTGTCTTGAGAACCTGATTCTGATTTAAACAATGGAATTTGTGGATCAACATAAATAACTGAAAAGAACTCGCCATTCTCTTGCATCTGTATACGTTGATTGTGGATTTAACTTGCAAGAATTGTGTCCGTCGCATGGACTCAGACTCATACTACTAGCAGAACCCGACACGTCTTCTGTGATGATTCGAAACATTCACGAACCACAATGGTAAAAATTGGTTTATTCTCTTTAATCTATTAGAACGATCCTTGTAATCATCAATCGGCTTTGAACGACTGTACAACACTCGTAATCCTCAACCGACTTTGAAACCAGACGGAATCTACGAAGAAATTGTTGGAATATGTGGATTTCGGGAGAATAGTTTTTAGTAGATACCTTTGGCTGCTTTCATTTGAATAATGAAGATGAAGATGAAGAAACGAGGGTTTATTCTCTTTAATTTATTAGAACGATCCTGATTCTGATTTAAACAATGAAATTTGTGGATCAACAGAAATAACTCGCCATTCTCTTGCACCTGTATACGTTGATTGTGGATTTAACTTGCAAGAATTGGGTCCGTCACATGATAGAAGATACATATCGTCCGTTCAAGTTGAGCTTCCTGATGCAATTTGTTGGAATTTGTGGATTTCGGTTGGATCAGATCTCGGAAGTACTGAACAACAGAAATAACAGCTTCGGTTTCATCAACCGGTTTTTTTACAAATCATCTGTTTCCTGAATCTGAATCTGAAAGTTAACTAGACCCCTCAAGTTGTCATTCATAACAACTAAGTGTCTGGAGAAGAGTATGTTGATATAGGAGAGTTGATGCAATTTTACAAGCATTTTATCGTGTGTTGTAATTTTAATGAAGCAATGAAGATTGAATATGCAAACCGCATCCTTCTGCTGTGATGATTCGAAACATTCCGAAAAACTAGCAGAACCCCACACGTCTTCTGTGATGATTCGAAACATTCCGAATAACTAGCAGAACCCTACACGTCTTCATAACTAATTGTCCATCACTTAAGACCTTGAAAAGATTTGTTGAAATCGAAGAAAAGAGTAACTAGCAGAAGACGTGTCGGGTTCTTCCAACAAATTGTGTATGTGCTTGTGCTTTAGAAACCGGTCGGGTTCTTCCAAAGTTGTTGATCTTTGAGTGGTGATTTACTCCCGAACAAACCATGCCCACCTTGACCAAATAGATAAGCGTATCACTCGATCTACTTACATTCGAATAACGCTGAGAATCCACAACGCTTATAGCCAGGTTCTTTCCTTCAATCTTGGCAAAATCAATGCCTGTTTGTTTTATTATCACGAAAGTACTGAACAACCGAGATAACAACTCCGGTATTTATCACCAACTCAACTTTAGTAGTGTTTGTTTGAGAACCTGATTCAGATACACAACGGTCTCTTTGCTTCGTCCACTAGAACTATTTGTGTATGCATTCTTTTGGTAGTTAACAACACTAATTAGAAAAAAATCTGAAAAAAAATTAATCATATCGATTGCTATAACAGGATGGATGTGATACATACAAATAGATAAGCTGTCACAGTTGTCAAGACTGTTTGTCTGAGGGTGATAAACAACGCTGATACAAACGCATGTGTTTCGAAATAGGCTTTGTTCTTGGTTTAATGAAGTTACACGTAATATCTAGTTATATTCAGATTTAAACAATGCCCGCCTAAACTGAGATAACGGACATCCATCAAACTCAAAAAGAAAACTTGTGTTTCCCATAGTCACAAAAGATTGCGGTTTGTATTTCGCATAGCCACCGACACGTCTTCATTTTACGGAGAATGTTCTAGAAATTGAAGGAAAAGGAAAAGATTTCTTGAAATCGAATTTAACAACTATGACAGCTTATTAAAAGTAGCAGTCACCTCCAATCATTTCCCTGGTCAAATCACACACTATAAAGTTTAAAGTTATCGTGTGTTGTAGTTTGGAAAGATGACCGAATAGAGATCTGAATAACGAACCGTGGAGAACTTGTTTGTGTCGGGTTCTTCTGCTAGTTACTCGATCAACGGACTAATCGGTAACGTTACTCTACTTGTGCTCCGATTTAAGCGGCGTGTTCCGATCAACGTTGTTTAAAGGTGATGAAGAGTTTAGAAACCCTGAAATGATGGTGTTTTTACGGGAAAAAAACACTATACTTTAAAAACATCCATATATACGGTCCGTATACAGTTATAAGGCCCGTATACATTTGGTAACATCAAAAAAACCTCCCAAATAAATTCATTGAGCCGTATAGTTTTTATAAATCGTATACACATGTATACGGCTCGTATAACTATATACGGGCCGTATATAGTAAAATAAAAAAAAACATTCTCTGCGCATTTTCCTATTCAAAAACATTCTATAAGGGCCGTATATTTTGTATACGGCCCGTATACACTAGGGATGTGAAAATAAGATATAGGGGGTGTGGGAACAAGGGGGGGCTTTTTTTTAGCTTAACAAGTCGATAAGACCGTGGGGTATGGTGGGGCTTGGGTTGGGGCATTAGTTGACACGTGGAATGGGAGCCCCCCACCGCCTAGTGACGTGTCCGCGGGGTATGGCGGGGCGTGGGTTGGGTGCACCGCGTGGCAGATTATTAAAAAAAATTACAAAAAATTTATAAAATTCACACAACATTTATAAAAAAAACTACAATTTCATTAAAATTTTAAAAATTACATAATCCTAAAAATTACATAATACCTAAAAATTACAAAATAACAAACCTAGAGCGTTAGATAAATTTCAAAAAGGGCGATCTTGTCGAACACCTTTCGCTCCTTGCCTAGAAATTCAATATTCGCCACCGCCACCCCATCCTCGTTGCTTAAATCGCCGCTTGGAACGGCTTCGTAGTAAGCCTTGAAACGATCGAGCTTGGGCCGTAGCTCGCGCCATTTATGTTGGCACGCGTTGATGTTGTGGCGGTCGTGACGGACGTTATGTTTGTAGGTTGCGAATGCTTCCGGCCAATATCGTGTTTGGCCAGGTTGACGAGCCTTCATAGCGTCAACGACGCTTGTAACGAGAGCCAATTCTTCCTCGTGGGTCCAAGATGCCATCTTCTTCGGGTTGGGTGGATAGCGGTGGATAGTGACCGGTTTGGAAGTGGGGTAGCCGGTGGATAGCGACGGTTTGGAAGTGGGGCAGCCGGTGGATAGCGACGGTTTGGAAGTGGGGCAGCCGGTGGATAGCGACGGTTTGGTAGTGGGGCAGCCGGTGGATAGCGACGAGTTTGGGATGGGGTAGCCGGTGGGGTTGGGGGTTATTTATAGCGGACCCAGGTGACGGTTTGGGGTAGCCAAACGGTTTGAATTTTAAAATTCAAACTTTCATATGGTCAAAATGGCCCGCTATCACATGGCGGGGTCAGCGAATAGGAGCAAGCCAACTAGCATGTCACCCTCGCCCCACGCCCGACTTGAAACCCAAGCCCCAAGGGCCATGCCCTAACCCAAACCCATCCGAAGTGGTGGCTTAGGCGTTTTCCCCCAACCCATGCCCCAACCCAAGCCCCATATTCTAAGGTGACAAGCTCGTTTCTCATGGGATAATTTAACTGTGTGCTTTTTATGAAAAATCAAACATAAACTATAAGCATGTAGCTTTTTCAAATATAAACAATAAAGAAATGTATTAGAATAAAATTGTTAGAGATACACAATAAAGGAAATAGAATTTTAAATAATGAATGTTTATATGTACTCATCAAATCTCAAAGAAAAGAACTGTCTGGTAGAACAGGTTAAATGTCCGGTACACCCGGTTGAACCGCACTATACACCTTGTCAAACCTTTTTTGAGCAAAATCCGGTACGGTATAAAAATCGAATTTTAAAACATTGCGTGTAATTTAAAATCTCTTGGGCTTACCATGTGCTAGTTCTAGTCTGGGCTGGGATTCACTAGATCAGCTGCCCCCAAATCTACGTCTGGGCCTTTACTAGATCCAGCCCATCTAACATCCAGCCCAATCCTTATGACCAAGCTCATTGTCCAATGTCCAGTTACCCTTCCCATTCTTTGTTTAACTCGGGTAAATCTTGTTTTAGAAAATTAATTAATTAGTTTTAACAGATTATTGGTTCAGCTATTAGAAAATTACTTAATTAGTTGTAACAGGTTTATGGTTCAGCTAGTTAGTTAAATAATTTTTTTTTTTTTTTACCATAATATAGCCTAATAATTTAATATACTTGATAAATTGTCTAAAGCACAAAGCTAAAAGTTTGATTGAAATATAGTCATTAGATACCATAAACGTGTTTACAAAGATGTTATCAATTATGGGAAAATCTCTATTATTCCCTTATAAAGCATTTTTTTTGGATGACACTGTAGTTTCATCAACTTTTTAAGAGTCCTATTACAACTTTCGAAACATACGATACAAATGTTCTATGCAATAGTTTCGAATTTTTTCTCATTTAATAAACTTTTCTCCTAAATAATACATTATTTAATGCACATGAGATTATTTAATTCACTACATTAACTATTTATTCTTATTTATAATACCTTAAATGAAGATCTAATTTTACATTTACTAACTAAATACTATTTAACCATCACTAGTGCTCCAGTGGTGGCCACGGGTATTTAAATTCCATCTATGGTGTGCCCGGGTGAGTTTTCCTCTCCAGGTCTCAAGTTCGAGTCTGGATGATATGGGTTTCTCATTGAGAGGTTTAAATTGGGGATCTATTATGCGAGGGGGCTCTCTAGCGTGAACCCGGTTAAGACAACGTATGCTAGACCTCCCAACATTTACAAATAATTCACACCTTTCAAAAAAAAAAAAAAAAAAAACTAAATACTATTTAAATTAAGCATTATTTTATATAAATATTGAAGTACATAATTGCTAGATATTTAAATAATAATAATAATACGAAGAATAAGAACAATCAATCAATTTCTTACAGGTGGTGTTAGATTACACTTTCCAAAAGAGCCTCGGTGACACTCGTCATATTGCGCGGACCAACCCACTCGTTTTCATAGTTTTCAATCGATGTAAGATGTGTCGATATCCCTTTGAGCATATTACAACTATTTTTTTTTGGTTCTCCTTTCGTTGCTATAGCAAGTGCCGGTATGATAACGAACAATTCTGATACCACCCGCGTAGCATGGAAAAATCCCATTAGTATTTTATATAATAGTAATAGTAATTGGGTCCAGGGGAGGAGCTTAGAGGAGGCCGGACCGGGCCTCGGCCCGTGCGGTTTTTTCGCATAGTAGTGTTATATTTCAGGTTTTTGAGATTTTTTTAAATGTGTATTGGTTCGGCCTAAGCTGATTTTATTTCCAAAAAACATCGGCACATGCTGAGTTTTAGGTCAAGATCCGTCACTGATTGGGTCGTGCCACTTCTCCATCCTTGGTCGTAGGGCAATGTTGTGCTTGTGACAATTGTCAACTTTTTTGGTCATTGATTTGGATGTGAAGATGATAGGTGACAATTGTCAACTTTGGTCTTACTTTCTTCCAAAAGGGCAAATCACGTTTAGTAGAAAATGGTAAGTGATATAATTTAGTATAACTTTGATTACATCAATTGTATCAAAGTTTTCAGATATTACTTATGTCACTTTCACGTTAATATTTCATACAATTTTGTCTTGCCCATTAGACGATGTTTGTCAAGGCTTCGTGTCATGTCAATTGGGTAACACCTGCCTGCTTCTGAGAAAGTCACAGGTAGTTTCATAATAAAATGTTTCTATCTTGTTTTCGGTGATGTGAAGATGATTAGTGGCGAAGCTTGAGATTTCCCACCGGGGGTCGAAAACGTATATACCCATAAATTTGTATAAAACCGGGGGGTAAAAAAACGTATATACCCAAAAATTTTTATACAAAAACTACATACTCTCCACTACTGAGAGAAAAGTTAGGGGGGTCGGCCGCCAGTGGCGGATTCTGGATTTTTTCTACCGGGTTCCTTTTGGTAGATTTTCACTAATTCTCACTATTTTCCCCTAAATCGTATAAGGTTTCCACTAATTTTTTTCATTTTTTTCCAAACCAAGGGGTTCCTGGGAACCCCCAAAAACCCCCTAGATCCGCCACCGTCGGCCACCCCCTCCCGCCTCCAACTAAGCTACGCCAATGAAGATGATAGTTCACAATTAACTTTATTTGTTGATGACGCAGAGAAATTCGTAAGGCATAAAATGAAAACTGACTGAGCTTAACTATTCGATAAATTAACCCAAACAAGTTCATTGCTCCAGAAATGATGTAACCTGTATGTGTTAATCAGTTAATGTCTTGATCAAGTTTCAATTTTATCAATCTTGGTCCACAAATGTATGAAGAACTAATAAAACTAATAAAAATCTGATGAGATGGTTGACTACTCGACTTATCAGACATTAGACACCTTAACAACCACCTAACATTGGTCCTGGATTAGTTTATTGAATTCACACTGAATCTCCATTTAATTTGGTGGAAAGTGTCTGGAAAGTTCATTGTGTCATCCATACAACTTAAAATAGAGCAGGATATTGTTTATTATTTAAGACAATCGTAGAAGGCATTTAACCAAACATAACTTAAAGCCTTACCTTAATCCTTCCATATATATTGTTTCATATATTACCACAGCTTTTAAGTGATAATTCACACAATCATCATACACTCCTTTGATTTGTTTCATATAATGCCACAGCTTTTAAGCTCTGCATAATTCACACAATCTTCATAAACCCCTTTGATTTGATTTGTTTTAAATAACCATTTCCTTTCCTTTACTTGGAGGGAGCATAATTATGGGGGACACATATTTCCATCTTCTGCATAATCTGGACTCTTATATCTGCACCAGCATTACACAAACTCTTAAAGATTTCTTGACGGCATCATTGTACCAGGCATACATACAAAACAAGTACAGTAAACCTATGATGTTAATTGGGATTTATATTGCAATAGCTTCTCTTTTCTGCATCCTACCAATGGTGGCTGATCTATTACAAGGTTTCAAAACCAAAAAACTATGGTTTCCATGTAAATACTTTACTCTCAATGCTGCTTCCCTCACTGTCATAGCTGTTGCAATGAAGCTGCCTATGGATTTTAGCAATTCAATGCCACATGTTGTGGACCAGGCTGCAAGGCTCGGAAGCATGGCATTTATGTGCACAATGATGGCTAATTTATTGCCTTCTTTAGCAACCATGGACAGTAAGGAGCTTCTCACAAACATCATAGCTTTGGCTATTCTAGTAATCACCTTGGCTGTGAATGTTTCCATTCAAATAGTAACCGGTGTGGTTTCCCATGATGATGGTGAGTATTCCAGTATTCTAACTTTTTACAACTTGTTGATAGCAATCTTTTATGTGGCTATGCTACTCGCATTGTTGATGATACACACATGTTCAGCTTTAATGATTCTAAAGTCAAAAGAAATATTAGATCACAAATACAAAGCAGGGCATGAAACTGCTTTGAAGGATCTAGAGTTGCAACAACCAACGGTTGAGAAACTAAAGCTGCATGTCAGCAACCACTGGATCATGGCAGAAACTGGCAGCCCCCAATTTATGATAGTTTGCTCTGCTACAACCTCTGCTTCTGGGGTAATATGTGTTTCAAGCACTCTCCTACATGGTATTATTATGATGTACACAACACAACATATGATGGACTACGGGTCAGAATATAAAGGGTCAGTTTTAGTGATTCTTATAACACAGTTTATCGGAGTAATATTGGGTACGGTCGCTCCTGTTTCGAGATGTTTTGCACTCCTAAGCTTTAAAGTGTCTATAAAACAGATATGGAAACATATCAAGGTATTTAAAGTAGAGAGTTACTATACTCAGAGGTTAACTGATTGGAAACAGAGTAGCGTACCAGTTAAAGTCAGTAGCCGCAGATGCAAGATAGTCATTCAAGAACTAAAAGTCCTGAGTTTGAGCTGTTGTAAAGGATTCCAGAAGATGGTAGTGGTAGCATGCAATATGACAGCGCTGATCCCAGTTTTCACTGTAATTGGTGTCTTATGTTGTCTTCAATGCTGGAAAAGGTTAAAGGTCACGTTAAGCGCCTTCAATAATGTTTTGGTAGAGAGACCTGCTCAACTACAACACAATAAAGATCTTAGCCAGTATGTTCTACAACTTCAAGATGATATGGAGCTTGCTGAAAGAACATTGACAAGCATTTCAAAATCTGGGAACCATTTGATCCAAAAGGCTGAAAAGCAACAACCTAACAGTCTTATGAAACTTCTAGAAGAATACAGTGGCTTTGAAGGAGTTGGAAAGTATGACGTGCAACAAGGCCTGCCTTTACCTGAACAAAAGTATGTGGACTGCTGGAGCTTGCCAATAGTGACCTTGACAGCCATTGCCATATCTCTTCCTAATATCCAGAAACACATGGTTGATAGGTTGTTAAGGAGTGTGAGTGAAGGTCTTACATACGTCAAACATGTGGAAGAAACCCTCAATGCTACCGACGAATATGTAAGTAGCCAAAAGGTGGCTAGAACGTTGTGGCTAGAAGTTGAATTTTATCACAAATGGCTAGGATACAAGTTGTCGAACTCTGCTCAACAAGTTAATACAACAAAAGGGATTGTTCAATGGTTCAGTGATACGGCTAAAAACATGCTTACTGAGGTGGAGAGTAAGAATATGAAAGGCTCAGATGATAATTCAGTCTACATGTCGGCTTCTGCCAACTCAATGTACCGTCTCACCCAAACGATCCTAGTTTCCTACCATGCCAACATAGACCAGGTTAGCCAAGAGGAACTGCTTGTGCAGTTATCATCAATGATCTCTCACATATTGGCTGCTTGTCTCACCAACTTACCCCAAGTCATCGCAATGAAATGCCACACCAGTGTCATAGAGAAAAGGGAGGCAAGTGTACAAACTGCAGCCCTACTTCTTGGTGAGACTATGCAGATAATCAATAGCCTTCAAGATCGCGAGCTCCCAAGCTTGAATCTTGATGAGTTGCCATTTATTGACAAGTGGCGTGATTGTCTTTTGCATCCGTCTCCTTAAAAACAGTTATTTCTTACAAAAAAAGAAAAGCAAATCTTGTACTTAAAGTAATAAGGTGTGTTCATAAAGATTTGTCATACATTCTTTTCGTTTGACTGAAGATAGTCATCTGTTACTTGATCCTCTTTACCTGTTTTAAATTTCAACGGGTCAACATTAAAATTACACAAGTTTTTTTTTTCTTTTGGTCATATGATTAGATAATACGGAGAAAAATACGTGGATAGGATTGTATTTCAAACGGAAATATCTTATTGTCTCCTTTCATCTTAGATTTAACATAGTTAAAATTCAATACAAAGATGGAACTGTGGAATTACCTTTGCTTTAGGCCCCAGAAATCTTTCGATTCCCAAATTACATGTTAATGTTAAAATGTGAAACTATTACCTATATGCAACCAAAACCACACCTAACTTTGACTCACTACAGTTAGGCTTTTTGGATCCAAAATAACTAGTATCCCACATAGACAGTATATGAATTTTACTCCAATCCTCTAGTATAATATAAAGAAAAAATAAAAATTACTTAATCAATCCACCTATTTATTAACATAAACACTTTTGTACACATTAAATGAGATGTTTCAAGAAATAAAATATATGTTTAAATACGTAATTGTATTTTTCCTGAAAATATGTAATATACTTTAATATAACTTTGACTACGTCAATTGTATCAAAGTTTTCAGATATTACTTATGTCACTCTTACATTAATCTTTCATATAATTTTGTCTTGGTCGTTGGATTGTGTCGTGTCAATTGGGTAACACCTGCCTGCTTCTGAGAAAGTCACAGGTAGTTTCTAAACCACAAGTTTCATCTTTTTGATGAAGCTAAGAAAATTGTAACGCGTAAAATGAAAACAGATCGAGCTTAGCTTGTCGATAAACACAAACAAGTTCATAGCTCCAGAAATGATGCAACTTTTTATTTGTTGATGTCTTCAAGTATCAGTTTTATCAATATTGGTCCACAGATGTATGAAGAACTAATCAATTTAGGGTCTACATATTCACACACCCAACTCCCTATTTCCACACCCTTCAAGACGCCTCGTATAGGCCTATACGAGGCGTCTAGGGTTACTTTATCCAACCAACCACTGAACCTCGTACAACGTCACATCAGTCACATCAGACGGGGCATCTAGGCCGGTATGAGGGAGCAATACGAAGGTACTAAGACGCCTCGTATAGCCCTATACGAGGCGTCTTAAAGACTGATGTGACTATGTGTCTGGCATGTGACATAAAGCAATATGGGGCGTCTAGAGCTATACGAGGCGTCTATGTTTCATATAAAGAGCAAGTTACAGTGCATTGTTGGTCCACCCGAGCATTCCTTCTGTTTCTTCTACTATCTCTTCGAAACAAACTTTTGTTGTTTGCATTCGTGTTCTTATCATTGTGAATTGTTGAAATGTCATCATACTGGGACGACAACTATGTCTTTGGGCAGTATTCTAGCGACGCCTGGGTGCCCAAAAGCGTTCCGGCAACAGTTATTAGCTTAACTGTTTTAATTACTTGTTGTTTTAGTTAATTATTTACTAATGATGATACCATTTTTTTGAAGGAGTCTGGCGTTCCCGATTCTAACCAGCAAGAGGAGGTTGTGTTTAGTATACAAGGAAAACAAAATAGACCATTTCTAGATTTGAACATGCATCCCCCTGTTGATGAAACATCCCTGTAGATGACTCATATCATGCTGGTCAACCAAGTTATCCGGTGCAACAAGGGCATCCGGATTATGGATACGGGTGTGAATATTCTTACGTGCAACAACATTATCCTGATGGATACGTAGGAGACGGTGGTCATCAGCAATTCATTTCCCCGGGCGGTCCTTACGTTCAACAAAACAATCCGGACGTTGGAGGATATGGTGGATATGGTGGTGAGGCACCCCCCATCCCGGATAATCCGTACTTAAAAAAACAGGTATCAATTTTATTTTGTTATGTTAGGTAGAATTATTATTATTATTATTATTATTATTATTACTATTATTATTATTATTATTATTATTATTATTATTATTATTATTAAAATTTGTATTATTATTATTATTATTATTATTATTATTATTGTTATTAATATTGTTATTATTGTCGATCTTACAGGTTTTCAACTCTTTAGATGAACTAAAGAAACGGATACAAGAAATAGCAAACGCGGATGGTTTCGTTATTGTCACCCGTCGATCAAAGAAAATCGGGGGAAGGACCGGGAGGGTATGGCTTGAATGTGACCGTGGTGGTGAGCACCGCATTACAACAACACTTAGAAAAGCCGGAAGCAAAAAAAACCGGTTGCCCGTTTTACCTGCTGGTTGTGCCAGACCACCCGTATGAAACCTGGGAGATAAAAGAGGGAAAAATTGAACATAACCACGAACTTTGTAAGGACATGTCGGCCCACGCGTTTGTGCGAAAGGTTTACTCCAAGTGAAAAGAAACTGATCTAGCAGCTGACAGCTCAAAACATGGAGCCGCGCAAAATTTTTCAAACGATAAGGAAATAGGACCCCGACAGGTTTCATGTTCAGAAAGACGTTCAAAACGTTGTGGCGAAGATTAGAGCCGAACAAAGAGACGGATTGACTCCCATGCAGTCACTAGAAAACGTGCTGATAAACAACGAATTTATTTACGAGACACGGGAGGAACCCGGAACAGAGGTCGTAACAGAGATCTTCTTTCTTCATCGGTACTCGAGAGACATATGGCGTGCATTCCCCCACGCCTTGCTGATCGATTCGACGTACAAGACAAACATATACAATATGCCATTTGTCCAGATTGTTGGTATGACGCCTACTAACCATTCGTTTTGTATCACGCATGCCGTTGTATGTAAAGAACAGAGTGATAACTTTTTGTGGGTGCTTGAGAGGATCAAGTCAATGTTGGATGAATGTATGGAGCCACGTGTGATTGTAACGGGTAGAGACCTGGCCCTTATGGGCGCGTGTGCTAAAGTAATTCCAGACGCCTCCAGGCTTCTTTGCAGGTTTCACATACAACAGAATATTATGAAGCACTGCAAGAGTGCCTTCACAGAAGAAGACTGGGAAAAATTTTTGGCATTCTGGGGGTCATTGTGTGAGTCTCCATCCATACCCATCTACAAGTACCACTTGCGCAACCTGTAAAAGCAACTTGTGGAGTGCAAACGTTCAAGTAAGTTTTTTAATAACATATGACTCACCTATGTACATTTTAATAAATTATTTTTATTTTTTAGGGGTCTTCAATTACGTGTATGATAACCGGCTAAAAGACTATAAGTAGATGTTCGTCTTTGCGTGGACTGATAAGAGGCACAACTTTGGTAATCGTACCACAAACAGAGTTGAGAGCCAACACGCCAACTTAAAGAGATACGTCCATGATAGGAGCTCGCTGGACCGTATAGTTGGTTTTGTCTGGGATATAGTTGAGACATAGTACGGTGAAATAAGGAAGAGTTTTCGAGACAACACCGAAAAAATAATGAACCACCACAGACACCCGCTGTTTCAACACCTACTTGGAAGAGTATCCCATACAGCCCTAGACTTGTTGAGTGGAGATGTAACATTTGTGCTTGTAATCGTTGTGAACAGTTCAGTTATCAATAAAACAATGTTATTTGATCCCAATGTTTGTTTGGTTGTGTTTTACATTTTTCATATTTTGACTTTTGTTTAATTTCAAACTCTACATCGTTTTCTGGAGAATTATACGCTAACTGGTGCTTAAACGTACTCAGTTTAACGCGACAAATACTCCGAAACATCAACATATACTCAACATACCTTAAATAACCTTTACATAACTTAGAAATAAGTTTTGAAGGCTTTGGTGTAGCAAAAACAAGTTAATTCGCTTACAGGGACTAAACTTGACAAACTGCGAAAGTATGCCAATTTGAACTGTAACGAACATTCCAGAACATGTCCATAAGTTAAACATACCATAAATATCCTTTACATAGCTTAGAAATAGGCTTTGAGGGGTTTGGTATGCTAAAACAAACTTTTGGATCATTCAGGGGCTAAAAGTGTCAAAAAGTGCACAAGTTTGCACTTTTGTGCATAACTTACGTTCTGAATACATCCGGACATCCAAAAATTTATGTAAGCATCCTAATATTATTCCTTAGTGTTTGGCATGAGAAAAATCCATTCGTCGCGTCATTTGGATCATTTTTCGCGCTTATGCGCATTCCGTCGTAATTAAGCGAACATCGCGATCGTACGGCCAAACGAACCAACATCCGGCATATTTCTGAGCATGTTTCATGTCCACAATGTTTAGGCATCATTTTAGGGCCTTAAAGTTGGCTTTACGGGCCTTAGAAGTGTCGGAAATGGCTTAAACACGCAACAGGGACCAAAACTGCCAAAACTGAAACTTGTTGTCTGACCAGCACCTCTAGGCGGCCCGCATTAGTTTGGCCTGCACATGGAGGCGGGCCGCATGGGACTAACAGACCAGATTCAATGTTTGAATCCACTTGCAGTTGGCCTTTCGTTCGTTCAAGGGGTAATGCCCTTTCACCCAATCAAGAGCCAAGGACCATTTTCAGTAACCACAATATTTTGACAAGTGGACGCTTAGGATCGTGGCACGAAAATCAAGAAACGATCCTAACGGCTCTACTTTTCCTATAAATACCCCCCTTTTTGCTAAAAAGTCATACAATCTGATCAAAATGCTCTAAGTTGATGCCATTGCTTCATACATGAGCTCTTTGATCTAGATTAGCATTCGGGGACCCTCCGTAAGTATTCTTTCGTTCTTTTATTCGCTTTTCGAGTCCGAAAGTCAACATTTTGTTGACTTTCTGCATTGACCAGCCTATGGTCAACAAGAAGTTCGTGGAACTTCATAACGTGAGCGTGATCACGATGGTTATAGTCCGTAGTGACTATACCTATTGATTACCACGTTATCTAGGCTCAGTGACGAGTCGTAGTTTCGGCCAGAATGCGCATTCTTGCGTATTTTGTAACCAAACTACTCGTGAGCATCAAAGCCGTTTGTTTTGATGCCAAACCTATTTTCTAAACTTAGTTAAGCATGTTCTAACATGCTTAGCTCGTCACTTTTAGTTTAGTGCTTATATAGGGTCGTAAGGTAAGCGATCTAAACCATCACTTATACTTTCGAACCCGACCCATTTGGTCGATCATTAGGATCCGACCAAACACATTAGGTGACCATAGCTATAACCTTCCGAGGTTATACCTTGTGGTCACGATGTTAGGCGTTCCGAACGCGTTCTACGCGAACAACGCGTTAGGGTAGCATAAGCTACCTAAACGGGTCGTGATGGGCCGTAAGCACTTAGGTTAAGTTTCATTTTAGTATGTAGGCTTTGTTAAACCATATTACACGAGTCTCCATACTCATTTGGTTTACGAACCCGCATACTATCCGTTCCTCCGATTTTAGGTCCGGTATATTAACATAGCTACCTATTAGGTGCCGTTTGATATTCCGTAATCTAGCATTGTTTTTTTATTACACAAGAACTCCAAAGCAATTTCAGGTGAGTACATTGAACCCCTCTTTTACTGTTTTCCAAACTGTTTTGGGGTGAAACACATGTGCCTATCTGTTACATTCATGCTTTCCATGTTTTCACATCATATGCCTGCTATGTTGTTAGTACATTATAGTACACGATTTCATTACATTTCATGCTATGTATGCCCATTGTGTGCGTACTTAGTACAATTATTTACATTACATTCCTGTTGCATATGTTTACTCAGCATAGGGACACATTGATTTACATGAATATTTCTGTTGCATGTGTTTACTCAGCATATGGACACATTGATTTACATGAACATTTCTGTTGCATATGTTTACTCAGCATATGGACACATTGATTTACATGAACATTTCTGCTTCATATGTTTACTTAGCATACTTAGTACAGTTGTTTACATCACATGCCTTCATTTTGTTATGACATTTGGTTTGTTTAACATGGGACAATACATTCATTAACATTGATCACGCCGTTCGTTAGTAGGTAGTGGTACCATAGGAATTGACAACTCTCGTTCCTGAAATCCTGGGTTTGATAGGATTGTAAGGAATGACCGAATTCGATATACATAACTTGAATGTATGCATATTTCACAATTCCGCATAAATGTTAATCATGCATTTTTTCACAGAACATAACGTTGATTTAAACCACGTTTTACTTCAACGACTTGTTTTGTGCATTTTACATATGGTTTAAGTTGATACATTTCGCTTACCGTACATGACACATTTTGGGATACACATTACATGATTTACATTGAACATAAACACGTTGACATTAACATACACATTTGGTGGTTTACATTGAACATAGACATTTGACATGGTTTACACAATAACACTTGACAATTGAGTTATACAAGAACAATCTTACATGGTGGATGGTTTGGGTAAATGGTTTGAGTAACATGGAGTATGTAATATGATGCAAACATGGTGGATACGCCGCTGGTACTTCCTATATATAAATGTTTGTATAATATTACATATCTTAGCGTTATCTAAATCATTTCAGTTTAGACATATAACATTTATACAAATAACATACTTTTCATAAAACATTGTCTTACAAAACAACTTATCTTATTCAACTCATTTTACTAAGTTATTCATTTAACCTTACATTTATCTATACATATCATCTGATATTATCGTTTTTCAAATGGTTTACAAAGCGAGACAAATTACAAGGTTCATGACTGACTGTTATTAAACATTTCTTTAAAACTCAAGTCATGAATCCCACTTTCACAAAACCTATGTATCTCACAGGCATTTTTATGCTGACGTACCTACTTTCACATGTGTTTTCAGGAGCTGTTCCATAAGATGTTGATCACGATACTAGGGCGGACCTGTGCCTTAGAGACTAAAAATGAAGATAGAACTAGTATAACTATGTTTTAAATTCTGTACTTCCTTTTAAGACAATGTAACACCCGTGTTTGATAAATAAAATGTGACTTTAATTTCCATGGTTGTATAACAATTAATTATGTCCACAACACTCCCCGACGTTTTCCGTCGCGGTTGCATGTTATACGCGGTCGGGGTGTGACAGAAGAGTTGGTATCAAAGCCAATGGTTATAGGGAATTAGGTTATTAGTAATGCTTTGACCTAGACTATAACTTTCTAGGACCCTAACACAAGTTATCTTGTGTTTAGAGTTTAAAACATGCACATCACCTATCCTTAGGTGATAACCACAACGAGAACTTCGGTTCCGAATCCGCTTTGAAAATTAATCATCTGTTCGAGGATGATTGATTACTAGGTTTTGAACCCTCTGTTATATGGTTTTGAACCTCTTTGGGTTTCAAAAATCCCGTCAAAGTTTTGGGTTAATAGTGTGAACACGTGCGAACTGGAAGAGTGAATGACTGTACCCTGGGTTTTCTGTCTAAGGCTAGAGTGTTCGTACAAATCCACATAATCGGACCAGTCACTCTTACCTGGGAACTCTTGAGGTGAGTGTTCACTTATAGGCGAGCATGTCTTCGCGATACACTAATTCTGACCCATTTACTTTGACTAGACATTTCATGTCGCTTGTTTGCTTTGCGATGCATAACCGCCATCTTTGCTTTTGTTGATTTTGCTTCATCTCATTCTCTTCATCCAATCATCTCACTCGTTTCATTTCATGTTTTTCTCTTCTAGAATGCCTCCTCGACGCGACAACTAAATAGCTACTGCCGAGCTGGCAGAAATTATTGCGCAGCAGATGGCTGCTCAATTCCCAAATCTCTTTGCTCAATGGAACCAGGCCAACAACAACAACAATGGTACATGCAAATACAAGGATTTTAACTCGGCTAAGCCACTCAAGTTTAGTGGTTCTGAGGGAGCAACTGGGCTTCTTCAGTGGTTCGAGAGCATCGAGAACACTTTCCGTCATGTGCAGTGTCCTGACAATCGCAAGGTCGAGTTTTCTTTGAGTGTGTTTCAGAAGAGGGCTCTTACGTGGTGGAACGGGGTTATGAGAGATCAAGGTGCAGAAGTTGCTCTAGCTCAGACATGGGCTGAACTGAGAGCTCTTATGATGGGGGAGTTTTGTCCTCGTCATGAACAACGAGCGTTGGAGAAAGAATTTGATGTTTTGAAGCAAGATAGTGGCGAGCACAGGGCTTATACTGATAGGTTTGAGGAGTTGAGTCTGCTTTGCCCGACTATGGTTACCCCACTCGATAAGGCTATCGAAAGGTACATCGACGGCCTGCCTGACTCGGTACAAGACATCCTTACTGGTAGCAACCCTACCACACTCCGTCAGGCGATCGAGTTATCAGCGACGTTGACTGAGTCGCAGATTCGAAAGAATAAATTACACAGGAAGGGTGACAAGGGCAAGAAGCAGTCGGCTGACAAGGAAGATAGCAAGAAAGGTCAAAACAAGAATGGAAAGGATTCTGGTTCATCAAAAAGGTCAAGGAAGCGTAAGGCTTCCCAAAACTATGCTGTCACTGCCCAAGCTAACCAGGCAGCTCCCAACCAGTCTCCAGCAAAGAAGCCCTATTCAGGAAGTGCACCTTTGTGCAATCGATGCAACAGTCACCATCAGCCGCAATATCAGTGCCGTTTCTGTACTAACTGTGGGAAGTCGGGTCATCTTGCCGATGTTTGTCGGTTTGCTCAGAATCGCGCAGTTCAGAACCCTGCTCAACAAGTTGCTCAGCAACAGGGTCAGGCTGCACGACCAAACTACCCACCAGGTGCTTGTTATAACTGTGGGGATCTGACCCACTACAGAAATCGGTGTCCAAGACTAGCCAATCAGAACCAGCATGCAAACCAGAATCAGGCTCAGGCTCGAGGTCGAGTCTTCAACATGAATGCACAAGAGGCACAAGCAGACAACAAAGTGGTGAACGATACGTTCTTTATTAATAATCAGCCTGCATCTGTTCTTTTTGATTCGGGTGCCGACAAGAGTTTTGTGTCATTGTCTTTTGAGCCAATGCTTCGCGTGTCTAGAACGAAACTAGGTAAACCTTTGACAGTAGAGGTTGCCAGTGGTGAACCCATTGTTCTTAATTCGGTTCTACGCAACTGCCAGTTGAACCTTAACGACCATATTTTTCCTATTGACCTCACGCCAATGCAACTTGGAAGCTTCGACGTTATTGTGGGAATGGATTGGTTATCTAAGCATCGCGCAGAGATAGTTTGTTCTGAGAAGATTGTTCGTGTGCCGCTGTCGACAGGCGAGATCCTACAGGTTCATGGTGAGAAACCTGCCGGTGGTCTCAGACTTATGTCTTGTTTTAAAGCACGGAAGTATCTTCGGAAGAACTATGTGGCTTTCTTAGCACATGTTACAGCAGATAAAGGAAAGGGTAAGACTATTTCAGATATTCCTGTCGTTCGGGATTATTCTGAAGTTTTCCCTGAAGAGTTACCTGGTCTACCTCCAGCACGCCAAGTCGAGTTCCGTATTGATCTCGTACCTGGTGCAAATCCCATTGCCAGAGCTCCATACCGTCTTGCACCGTCTGAGATGCAAGAATTATCTAAACAGCTTCAGGAGCTCTCCGACAAAGGTTTTATCCGTCCTAGCTTTTCACCTTGGGGTGCTCCCGTTCTTTTTGTAAAGAAGAAGGATGGATCTTTTAGGATGTGTATCGATTATCGTGAGCTTAACAAGCTCACCATCAAGAATCGATATCCCCTACCTCGCATTGATGATCTCTTTGATCAATTGCAAGGCGCTTCTTACTTTTCAAAGATTGATCTGCGATCTGGATATCATCAACTCCGGGTGCATGAAGAAGATATTCCAAAAACAGCATTCCGCACTCGTTATGGGCATTATGAGTTCACAGTCATGCCATTCGGTTTGACTAGTGCTCCTGCTGTTTTCATGGACTTAATGAATAGGGTCTGCAAACCTTACTTGGATAAGTTCATCATCATTTTTATTGATGACATCTTGATATATTCTAAGACGCGAGACGACCATGAGCAACATCTCCGTCTTACTTTGGAACTCCTAAAGAAAGAGTAACTTTTCGCAAATTCTCCAAGTGTGAATTCTGGCTTAAAGAAGTTCAATTCTTAGGACATATTGTCAACGAACAAGCTATTCACGTAGATCCCTCCAAGATCAGTGCGATTAGGGATTGGGATACACCTACTACTCCTACTGAAGTTCGTTCTTTTCTTGGTTTAGCGGGTTATTATCGCCGCTTCATTGAGAACTTCTCAAAGATTGCAGTTCCTCTAACTGCTCTAACTCAGAAGAACAAGCCATTTGATTGGGGATTCAAACAAGAGGAAGCGTTTCTGACTTTGAAACAAAAGCTTTGCGACGCGCCTGTCCTAACATTGCCTGAGGGCAATGATGATTTCGTCGTTTATTGCGACGCATCTAAATTAGGCCTTGGCTGCGTCCTGATGCAAAGAAACAAAGTCATAGCATACGCATCAAGGCAGTTGAGGATACATGAGAAGAACTACACCACCCATGATCTTGAGTTGGGTGCAGTTATCTTCGCTCTTAAGATCTGGAGACACTATTTGTACGGTACAAAATGTGTGGTTTTCACGGACCACAAAAGTCTTCAACATATCTTTAATCAAAAGGAACTCAACATGAGGCAAAGACGTTGTGTTGAACTTCTAAACGACTACGACTGCGAGATTCGCTACCATCCTGGTAAGGCGAATGTCGTAGCCGATGCATTGAGTCGCAAGGAACGTACTAAGCTTCATTGTGTTCGTGTCCAATCTGTTATCCAAGCTCAAACCGATATCCAAGCCCGTATTTCTCAGGCTCAACAATCTTGTGTTTCACAAGGTTTGATGGATAAGGAATTTCCTTATCACATAACACCTGCTCTTGTACTGAAGGACAATGGATCGTATTACTTCATGGACCGTTTCTGGGTCCCAAGCCAAGATAATCTTCGTACCTTGCTTATGGATGAAGCCCATAAATCTCGTTATTCTATTCATCCTGGCTCAAATAAGATGTATAAAGATCTTCGTATCCAGTATTGGTGGCCTGGTATGAAGAAAGACATTGCCTTATATGTATCAAAATGCCTTACCTGTCTTAAGGTTAAGGCTGAACATCAGCGTCCTTCGGGTTTATTGTAGCAACCAGAGATCCCAGTTTGGAAATGGGAAAACATTACTATGGATCTCATTACTAAACTCCCGCGCACAAAGAAAGGTCACGATGCCATCTGGGTAGTTGTTGATCGTCTTACTAAATCAGCGCATTTCTTGCCAATTCGTGAGGATTTTCGGCTGACAAACTTGCTCAAATCTACGTAGATGAAATCGTAGCTCGACATGGTGTTCCTTTGAACATCATTTCTGACAGAGACGCTCGTTTCACTTCTCATTTTTGGAGAACCATGCAATCTGCTATGGGGTCCCAACTTAATCTGAGCACAGCTTATCATCCGCAAACGGATGGTCAATCTGAAAGAACAATCCAGACACTGGAGGATATGCTTAGAGCTTGTGTGATAGATTTTGGTGGTAGTTGGGATTCACATCTTCCATTGATTGAATTCTCCTACAACAACAGTTATCACTCCAGCATCAACATGGCTCCTTTCGAGGCTCTCTATGGTCGAAAATGTCGTTCACCAGTCTGCTGGAATGAGATTGGTGAGGCTCAACTTACTGGACCTACCCTCATTTTAGAGACAACAGATAAGGTTAAGAAAGTACGTGATAGCCTTCAGACAGCTAGAAGCCGTCAGAAGAGTTACGCGGACCTAAAACGCAAACCCTTGGATTTTCAAGTCGGTGATCGTGTATTACTTAAGGTCTCACCTTGGAAAGGTGTGATCAGATTTGGAAAGAAAGGAAAACTTGCTCCTAGATACGTTGGACCATTCAAGATCGTTGAAAGAATCGGTAAGGTAGCCTACAGACTTGAGTTACCTCCTGAACTTGGAAATGTTCATCCAACCTTTCACGTGTCCAATCTCAAGAGGTGTTTAGCTGATGAGAACCTCCACATACCGCTTGACGAAATTCGTGTTGATAAAACTCTGAAATTTGTTGAGAAACCAGTGGAAATCATGGAACGTGAAGTCAAGTGACTTAAACGCAAGCGCCTTCCTTTGGTCAAGGTTCGCTGGGAATCCAAACGTGGCCCGAGTTTACTTGGGAACGTGAAGATCAAATGAAGGCAAAATATCCGCATCTTTTTCTACGAGTTTCCTCTAAATAAATTTCGGGACGAAATTTCCACAAGTAGGGGAGACTGTAACATTTGTGCTTGTAATCGTTGTGAACAGTTCAGTTATCAATAAAACAATGTTATTTGATCCCAATGTTTGTTTGGTTGTTTTTTACATTTTTCTTATTTTGAATTTTGTTTAATTTCAAACTCTACATCGTTTTCTGGAGAATTATACGCTAACTGGTGCTTAAACGTACTCAGTTTAACGCGACAAATACTCCGGAACATCAACATATACTCAACATACCTTAAATAACCTTTACATAACTTAGAAATAAGTTTTGAAGGCTTTGGTGTAGCAAAAACAAGTTAATTCGCTTATAGGGACTAAACTTGACAAACTGCGAAAGTATGCCAATTTGAACTGTAACGAACATTCCGGAACATGTCCATAAGTTAAACATACCATAAATATCATTTACATAGCTTAGAAATAGGCTTTGAGGGGTTTGGTATGCTAAAACAAACTTTTGGATCATTCAGGGGCTAAAAGTGTCAAAAAGTGCACAAGTTTGCACTTTTGTGCATAACTTACGTTCTGAATACATCCGGACATCCAAAAATTTATGTAAGCATCCTAATATTATTCCTTAGTGTTTGGCATGAGAAAAATCCATTCGTCGCGTCATTTGGATCATTTTTCGCGCTTATGCGCATTCCGTCGTAATTAAGCGAACATCGCGATCGTACGGCCAAACGAACCAACATCCGGCATATTTCTGAGCATGTTTCATGTCCACAATGTTTAGGCATCATTTTAGGGCCTTAAAGTTGGCTTTACGGGCCTTAGAAGTGTCGGAAATGGCTTAAACACGCAACAGGGACCAAAACTGCCAAAACTGAAACTTGTTGTCTGACCAACACCTCCAGGCGGCCTGCATTAGTTTGGCCTGCACATGGAGGCGGGCCGCATGGGACTAACAGACCAGATTCAATGTTTGAATCCACTTGCAGTTGGCCTTTCGTTCGTTCAATGGGCAATGCCCTTTCACCCAATCAAGAGCCAAGGGCCATTTTCAGTAACCACAACATTTTGACAAGTGGACGCTTAGGATCGTGGCACGAAAATCAAGAAACGATCCTAACGGCTCTACTTTTCCTATAAATACCCCCCCCCTTTTGCTAAAAACTCACACAATCTGATCAAAATTCTCTAAGTTGATGCCATTGCTTCATACCTGAGCTCTTTGATCTAGATTAGCATTCGGGGACCCTCCGTAAGTATTCTTTCGTTCTTTTATTCGCTTTTCGAGTCCGAAAGTCAACGTTTTGTTGACTTTCTGCATTGACCAGCCTATGGTCAACAAGAAGTTCGTGGAACTTTATAACGTGAGCGTGATCACGATGGTTATAGTCCGTAGTGACTATACCTACTGATTACCACGTTATCTAGGCTCAGTGACGAGTCGTAGTTTTGGCTAGAATGCGCATTCTTGCGTATTTTGTAACCAAACTACTCGTGAGCATCAAAGCCCTTTGTTTTGATGCCAAACATGTTTTCTAAACTTTGTTAAGCATGTTCTAACATGCTTAGCTCGTCACTTTTAGTTTAGTGCTTATATAGGGTCGTATGGTAAGCGATCTAAACCATCGCTTATACTTTCGAACCCGACCCATTTGGTCGATCATTAGGATCCGACAAAACACATTAGGTGACCATAGCTATAACCTTCCGAGGTTATACCTTGTGGTCGCGATGTTAGGCGTTCCGAACGCGTTCTACGCGAACGACGCGTTAGGGTAGCATAAGCTACCTAAACGGGTCGTGATGGGCCGTAAGCACTTAGGTTAAGTTTCATTTTAGTATGTAGGCTTTGTTAAACCATATTACACGAGTCTCCATACTCGTTTGGTTTACGAACCCGCATACTATCCGTTCCTCCGATTTTAGGTCCGGTATATTAACATAGCTACCTATTAGGTGCCGTTTGGTATTCCGTGATCTAGCATTGTTTGTTTATTACACAAGAACTCCAAAGCAATCTCAGGTGAGTACATTGAACCCCTCTTTTACTGTTTTCCAAACTGTTTTGGGGTGAAACACATGTGCCTATCTGTTACATTCATGCTTTCCATGTTTTCACATCATATGCCTGCTATGTTGTTAGTACATTATAGTACACGATTTCATTACATTTAATGCTATGTATGCCCATTGTGTGCGTACTTAGTACATTGATTTACATTACATTCCTGTTGCATATGTTTACTCAGCATATGGACACATTGATTTACATGAACATTTCTGTTGCATATGTTTACTCAGCATATGGACACATTGATTTACATGAACATTTCTGTTGCATATGTTTACTCAGCATATGGACACATTGATTTACATGAACATTTCTGCTTCGTATGTTTACTTAGCATACTTAGTACAATTATTTACATCACATGCCTTCATTTTGTGATGACATTTGGTTTGTTTAACATGGGACAATACATTCATTAACATTGATCACGCCGTTCGTTAGTAGGTAGTGGTACCATAGGAATTGACAACTCCCGTTCCTGAAATCCTGGGTTTGATAGGATTGTAAGGAATGACCGAATTTCGATATACATAACTTAGATAAACCTTTAATTTGTTTAAGGGTTTATCGCCACAGTCTCAAGGCTTGGATGTATGCATATTTCACAATACCGCATAAATGTTAATATCAATAGAGCATGCATTTTTTCACAGAACATAACATTGATTTAAACCACGTTTTACTTCAACGACTTGTTTTGTGCATTTTACATATGGTTTAAGTTGATACATTTCGCTTACCGTACATGACACATTTTGGGATACACATTACATGATTTACATTGAACATAAACACGTTGACATTGACATACACATTTGGTGGTTTACATTGAACATAGACATTTGACATGGTTTACACAATAGCACTTGACAATTGAGTTATACAAGAACAATCTTACATGGTGGATGGTTTGGGTAAATAGTTTGAGTAACGTGGAGTATGTAATATGATGCAAACATGGTGGATACGCCGCTGGTACTTCCTATATATAAATGTTTGTATAATATTACATATCTTAGCGTTATCTAAATCATTTCAGTTTAGACATATAACATTTATACAAATAACATACTTTTCATAAAACATTGTCTTACAAAACAACTTATCTTATTCAACTCATTTTACTAAGTTATTCATTTAACCTTACGTTTATCTATACATATCATCTGATATTATCGTTTTTCAAATGGTTTACAAAGCGAGACAAATTACAAGGTTCATGACTGACTGTTATTAAACATTTCTTTAAAACTCAAGTCATGAATCCCACTTTCACAAAACCTATGTATCTCACAGGCATTTTTATGCTGACGTACCTACTTTCACATGTGTTTTTAGGAGCTGTTCCATAAGATGTTGATCACGATACTAGGGCGGACCTGTGCCTTAGAGACTAAAAATGAAGATAGAACTAGTATAACTATGTTTTAAATTCTGTACTTCCTTTTATGACAATGTAACACCCGTGTTTGATAAATAAAATGTGACTTTAATTTCCATGGTTGTATAACAATTAATTCTGTCCACAACACTCCCCGACGTTTTCCGCCGCGGTTGCATGTTATACGCGGGCGGGGTGTGACAAGAGAGGCACTTAGGAAGCTAGATGTCTTGGAGCGCTATCATTCATCATGTGGTTGCCAGATGTGGTACAGTTGTGGGTTGCCGTGTGCTTGTAGGCTAGAAAAGTACCTACAAGCAGGTAATAATTGTTAAACGTACAACACTTATGTGATATATTTCCGTTAATCATGTGACTTAAACAATGTTGTTTTAAACCGTGCAGCGCGTCCGATTCAACTCGAAGACATAGACGTCTTCTGACGGAAGCTTAACTTCCAAAGTTGTAAATTGATAGAAATGACGTTGACGTGGTCGAAGAGCTAAATATTGTTAGACAACAATTAGAGTCGCACCCCCCAGCTAAGAAAAAAAGCCTGATGTCAAAGATTAAAACGGTGTAGGCTCCACAGAAATCTACCAAGAAACCACCGGTTGTCCAACAAAATACCCGTGGCCGACCAACAACAAAGTAGGTACAACAAAATTTTGGACGAGACCTCTCGTATAGATGAAGAATTGAGGAGAAGCTCCTTCGGTGATGCAAACACATGCTTTGAAGGTTCTTGACAAAGTAAATACGATAACCCTCGCCACAGCTCGTACGTTCCGTCACAGGCCTCTCAACAGTCGGTTATAAGGTCTCAAAAACCCAAAGCGAGCCTAAGCCGTTCAAATAGTTCTAAGAAGAAAGGAACACGAGATGATAATGATTTTCCTTTAATAATTGGGGACGAGAACGTGGGAATCATCAAACAGTTTAAGTCTGCTATTCCGCCAGTGTTTCACCCGCACATCTCGTGCATACGAGATGTGAGGCCGGGCGGTCATTGTGGGTTTCGGTCTGTGGCTGTGAGCTTAGGTATGGATCAGAGTTCATGGGGGCTCATTCGAAGGGACCTTGTCCAAGAAATGGATCAGAACAAATCGATCTTATTCCCAATATCTGAAGAATGGGATGAAGGATATTTTTACACGCATTGTTAGGGCCCAATTTGGGATTTAGTGTCCGGTTGTCCCCCGGATCACTGGATGGACTTCCCCTTAGTAGGGCTTCTTATTGCACAAACGTACAGTATCGGGGTGCACCTGTTAAGCATGGGTGCGAGTTCCACTTTCTTCCCGATGTTAAGTCCTCCGGCTAATCAACAACCACTATTCATAACGCTTGCACATGTTAACGAGAACCACTTCATACATGTTAAGCTGGAAGGGGATTATCTAATGCCACCAACACACGGGCTATGGTTGAACCGCCGAAGACCCCATACGGAACAATGGGAAGATATGTACTTGCCACGTCTAGAATCGTACGCATCGATAATGAATCCGCCACCAAGATCAAACCTAGTCTTAATTACATCGACAGTGATACGGAAGAATGATTTTTGTAATTAATAGGATTTTTTGTATCGATAATTATTCTTATTGTAATTAATAAGATTTTTTGTATTAATTTCTATATATTTTTTTTATAATTACAGTTGCACAAAACAATTTAATAAGATTTTTTTAAAAATTTCTATCATTTTTTTTATAATTAGAATTGATTAAAACAATTTAATAAGATTTTTGTTCATATTTTTATCATTTTTTTATAATTACAAAAAATACAGATATACGCCTCGTATAGACCTAGACGGGTCGTTTATGGATTGTCAAAAGACCATTTTACCCCTGATGCCCCGTACAGGCCTAGACTGGTAGTCTATTTTGAGCAGCATATTTGTTTTGAATTTTGAAAAGTGGACGCCTCATATTGACCTAGACGGGTCGTCTATGTTGGGCGGCAACATTTTTTTTTAAACTTGAATTTTCAAAAGTTTTTATTGAATTACCATTAACCCCTGAGATTCCCCCAGTATAGGCCTCAAGCAGGGGCACAAAGGTAATTTTAAAAAGTGGTCGCCATGTATAGACCTAGACGGGTCATATATGATGGGCAGCAACTTTTTGGGGGTTTTTTTAATAATTAAAAAGGTTTTAGTAAATTACCATTTTACCCCTTTATTGCCCCCAGTATAGGCCACATTCAGGGGTAAAATGGTAATTAACCATTTCAGAAATATCTTTTTTGGAATGGTTAATTACCATTTTACCCCTGAATAAGACCTATACTGGGGCAAAACAGGGGTAAAATGGTAATTATAAAAAAAGCATAGACGGGTCGTCT
Source organism: Helianthus annuus (assembly GCF_002127325.2). Lineage (NCBI taxonomy): Eukaryota > Viridiplantae > Streptophyta > Magnoliopsida > Asterales > Asteraceae > Helianthus > Helianthus annuus. The sequence continues at coordinate 46,586,581 of NC_035440.2, read as the reverse complement.
AGGTCTATACGAGGCGTCTATGCCACGTAGTATAACAGGGGGAGACCTAGACGCCCCTGCATAACACCCAAACCAAATACAAAAACACACATACGCTACATATACGGATATACGTGATTGGATCGTATTCGGACCATATTTTCGACGATTGAAGCATCCCTGGTACGTATTCAACTCGTAGTTTTGTATTCTTCATTCGTTTTTGCCTTGATTCTTAGGATTGCCCTGATTCTTAGATTTAGGTGGGTTGGGTGTTGTTGCTTGATGTTGAAGATGAAACAGATAGAACAGGACGCCGCGTCTAGGGCTATACGAGGCATAGACGGGGCACAAATTTTTTTGCATTTATTATTATTATTATTATTATTATTATTATTATTATTATTATTGCTGTTTTTATTATTATTATTGTTATTATTATTATTATTATTATTATTTTATATATTATTATTATTAGTATTATTATTTTATTTATTATTATTATTATTATTATTATTATTATTTTACTATTATTATTGTTATTATTAATATTATTATTGTTATTATTATTATTGTTATTATTATTATTATTGTTGTTATTATGATTATTATAATTATAATTATTATTGTAATTATTATTATTACTTATTATTATTATTATTATTATTATTATTATTATTATTATTATTATTATTATTATTATTATTATTATACGGTATTTATTTGCAGATTGATTATGGAGGACGATGAGATTCAGATGGAGATTAATGGGGCACCGCCGGGGGATCAGCCGGTGTTGCGGGGTCCGCGACGGTGCCGACGGAGGCGGCCACCGCCTTCGGATCCGCTGCAGGGTCACCCGTATCTAGAGTTTCTCGACGGCACCCCCGCCTCCCGTCATTGCCAGAAGCTTAGGAGGATGCACATTGGAGCGCATGCAACGATCGATTGGGATGCGATAGATGAGATTAGTGAGACGCCTAGAGTGCGTCAGTTTATACATGTCAATTCGCCGTGGCATCGTCTTTTTGAGTTGGCGCACCCGCTGAGTTACAGGGAGCTGCTGGTCGAGTTCCTATCGTCATTCACATTTCACCCTCCTGGGGCCGCAGCCGCCTGCCAGCCAGATGCTCTTTCCTCTCTGCCTGAGGTTTCTTTCAGGCTTGCTGGCGTTTGGCGTTCGATAACGCTAGCACAGTTTGCGGTCATTGTGGTTTATACAGGCAGGAGGAGATCAAGACTGACATTTATATAGGGGGGTTAGGAGTGGTTGATAGACCCACTCTTTTAGGTTTTTGGTAGGTGGTTGCAGGGGAAAATACTTCGGAGCACGACAAGTCGAAGGGGAGGGTTTCATATATTTGTGACCCATTGTACAGGTACGTACGTTTATTACAGTAATTATTGTGATTATGTGTATTGTTTTTTAATTTCTGTTTCTGTATTTCGCTAACATTATCTGCAGGTATATGCACCATATGCTCGCTTCTTCTATTACAGGGCGCGGCTACAACCGTGAGTAGTGTACGACCACAGATCTTTTTTTCTTTTATTGTTTGTTGTACAAGAGGCCGTGCGCAATAGCACACGGTCTAGCCCAGTACTACGCCTCCGCCCATCACCGGCAGGAGCGGGGATTTTTGTATGGCGGCGCGTACGTGACCATCATTGCCCGTTCATTGGGCCTCATACCGGAGTAGGACCCACATTTACGGACGCCGCCCGTCATGCCGACGCGGATGGGTTTTTAGTCGCTGTGGGGGATAGGACTGATTAAGAGGTTCGTCGTTGGCCCACGGTTTAAAAACCGCACAGGGGGCATATGGATAGAGGTCCCCCTACCAGAGCAGTTCGAGTTAGTCTATCCTCTGGCAGATCCTGCTGCAGTGCTGCTGCCGGACCCTCCGGTGAATTTAGACGGTCCAGCGATACCACAGCCACCACCACCTCCCGGGGCACCTCAGTTTCCACGTCACGTTATTCCAGGTCATTCCCGGGAGCTGCAGTACATCCGGAGATACGAGCCGAGCTTGACATGCTCAACGATTTGATAGGTTGATTGGTTCGGGCCGAGTAGGATAGACGAGAGAGAGAGAGAGAGAGAGAGAGAGAGAGAGAGAGAGAGAGAGAGAGAGAGAGAGAGAGAGAGAGAGAGAGAGAGAGAGGGGTTACCCCCGATACCGCTCCCACCACCTCGAGCACCACATCAACAGCAACAACCGCAGCAGTCAGATCCATATTCGGAGCCTGATGCATAGACCAGTTGTAGTTTTTATTTTTGTTATGGATGTACAAACTTATCTTATATATTTTTGTTATGAATGTACAAAAGTTATCTTATATATGTCATATTTACGTTTGTTTTCAGTTATTTGGTTACTTAATGATTGTTGTCTTAAATTGATATAATACGGAAACAATATATGTTTTGAATATAATACTGTGACAACTCGAATTTCCAAGATTTCCATTTCGCATTTATTGCACGTTCATGTATTGTTTAGCTGTTTATTTGCACAATTGATTGCTATAGAATTGTATACGTTTTGATACAATGAAGTGTATTGTGTGATTGTGCATGACTATGTGTTAATTGTGATAAACTTGTCAAATGTATAAACTTGGTGGTGAAACTGTGAAATTAATTGAGATTGTGCACTCTTGTAAAATAGAATAATGGAGGGTGTAAAGAGTTATTAGTGAAACCTAAATCATACTTAACCCTAATCTCATTTCACTAATCATTTTCACAAACCAAAACACGTACTATACTCTCTAATCTCCTAGCAATCATCACCATCATCATTGGCAAGGGCTATTCATCACTTTCGATTCCACATTTCTCTAGAATCATTCAAGGTAATTGTTTATAGATTATTGTAATACTTGTAAACCTAATTGATTATTTGATTGCATAAATTCTTGATTCTTGTAATATGTGCAAACCCTAGTTTTCATATGATAGTTCGGTGATTGATTGATGTTTGATTATTGTGAAATGGGTGTGGTTGATGTGGAATCATTGTTTGATGATTAAGATGTAAGATACGTAGAATGGTCGATTGATAATTGAACAGTTCGCTGTGAAAATGTATGAATTAGGGTTTTGAGTCGTATGAAAACGTAACTGATACAATCGTGATTTATTTTAGTCTGAGCTTTGTGAATGTGTCCGAGCTTTATAAAATGCTTGTTATGTCCGATGTTTAACTTTGTAAAAGGACCGAGTTTAGTGATGAATCATCAAGGTCCGACCTTTATGCATGCTACAAGATGTCCGAGTTTCATCATGGCAGCCCTAGTCCGAGTTTTAATGGGCTTACCTTGTCCGAGTTTAATGAATAAAAGGTGGCCCGAGTTTAATGATGTATGCAAAGTCCGAGTTTTGTAGCCAACACACATGTCCGAGTTTAACTCAAGACACTTACCCGACCTTGCAAGTCACAAGGGGGTCCGAGTTTAAGGGAGACTTATGTCCGAGTTTTACTTAATGACCAAGGGTCCGAGTTTTAACCCTTGGTGGTCCGAGTTTCCTTGCTCTTTATGTTGTCCGAGTTTTGTGAAGCCTTCCCATGGTCTGACCTTTAACCCTCACTTTGTGTTGGCCGAGTTTTGAACCCACACCCCTTATCCGAGTTTAAACCCCCCCTTAGGTCCGAGTTTTATATTACCTTACAAGTGGTCCGACTTTTAAACAGGGGAAACCCCCCCCCCCCCCCACACTTGTCTGATGTTGTGTAACTGTCTGATGCTGTGTAATTGTCTGATGATGTGTAACTGCCTGATGTTGTGTAATGATCAAATTGAAACAAGTAGCTGCATGATATATTATGCTAATTCTGTTAAGCTGTGTATGACACTTTGATTTCCTGACTTCGTTAAACATGTGAAGTTATTTACACTGTTAAATGTATAAAGCGTGTTAACAGTGGCCACTAGATTAATATACACGTAGGATTAAACCGTGAAATCAGGGACGCTACGCATGAATTACGTGAATAGGATTGACTGCTTACATGATGTATGATTCTATGTGAATGATTGTATGATATTGAATGCAACGGTATGATCCTGCATGTGTGAACATTTTATGTAATATTATCGTGTACACAATAAACACACAAAGCACCGTTGCTTGAATATCGAGGATTGTAAACCCTAATTGAATGAATCATATGCAATATATCCTAGGTCGTGTGTAACGGACTTAGAGATTAATAAACCCTAGAAGCAATAACATACCGAGCAAACCAAGGTGAGTTCACACAGCCAAGGCATGGGGTTCCCAGGGTGGGAATGGGGTTGGATTACTTTATTGTACGTACTCAGTTGATAGAACCTAACGATAAGGATACGACTAGACTAGTAACACTTATTGAACTGATCTTCGCACACCTGCCAAGGGTTGGCCGCGATATTATGACTGACTTCGCACACCTGCCTTTGGAAGGCCGCGAACTGTAATTTACTAATCTTCGCACACCTTCCTGGTAGGCCGCGATACAGGTAAACCTAGTCTAGAATACACGGGATGAACATCCCCTAATATCTTCGCATACCTGCCTGGGAGGCCGTGATGGAAACTAATACGATACATGACATAACGAACGAACATACTACTACTCACACAGTACTATTACTGAAGTTAACTGTGAACTCGCTCAACTAGTTGTTGATCCTCTGTTACATGCCTTGCAGGTCGTTAGATACTTATGGAGCTTGCACAGGGAGGAGCAGGTCGTTGTGGAGCATGGATCGTGGATGTTTTGCTAAACTTGATGACACTTAAACTTATTACATACTTGGGTTTCGTGATTATGCTTCCGCTACTTAAGAACTATGATTATGTTTTGTTCACCTATCGTATTGAATGATTGGTTTACATTTATTATACTTGATATTAATTATATGTTCAATATGATTGGTGGCTTGATCCTGGTCAGTCACGCTCCCAAGCGGTGATACTCCGCAGGTGGATTTTGGGGGTGTGACAGATTGGTATCAGAGCCATTGGTTATAGAGAACTTGGTTTTAATATGGGAAAACGTTTTTATTAAAACCAGACTATAACCAGAACAGTGCTCTCAACGATCCACAACGACGCTTCGCTCCACGTGCAAGACTCGACATACTAGGTAATAAGGTTTATGTTTATTGCCTACATGCTAGAATTGCATAGAACTTTGCTCGAAGTATGCTTACATTATTTTTGCTCATTACTTGTTATTGCTTAAGAACATCTATGTGCTTACACTCTTCTGTCATCGCTCTATTCGCGAACCTCTCTAACTCATGTTGCATTTGCTATGAAGATCATGTCGAGACAAATTAACATGACTCAAGCCCAGCTAGAGGCTCTCGTTCAAGCTCAAGTTGCTGCGGCACTTGCAGCTGCTCAAGCAGGTAGTATACCCTGCAGTATAGACACACACTAGGATCTTTAGATCCTACATTAACTCTCGTATTTAACTTTGTCCTATTCGTACACAATAGGTCAACACGCGCAGCAGCCTGTCTGCACTTTCAAGAACTTCATGGACTGTCGTCCAAGCTCATTCAGTGGCACCGAGGGGGCAGTGGGACTCCTCCATTGGTTTGAGAAGCTAGAATCTGTGTTCGAAATGTGTGAATGCCCTGAGGCTCACAGGGTCAAGTACGCCACTGGCACTTTGGAAGGAATCGCGTTGACTTGGTGGAACGCGCAAGTACAGATCCTAGGGTTGGCAGCTGCTAACGTCACCCCTTGGAATGATTTCAAGGAATTGATCAAAAGGGAATATTGCACTCGTGAAGACATTCACAAGCTGGAAGATGAACTGTATCACTTGAAAATGACTGGGTCAGAAATCGAGGCTTATACCAAGAGGTCGAACGAGTTGGCTGTGTTGTGTCCAACTATGGTGGACCCTCCATACAAGCGCATTGAGTTGTATCTCAAGGGTTTGGTGCCAGAAATCCAGAGCCACGTAACATCGGCCAATCTTGACAACATCCAGGCTATTCAACGCCTCGCTCATCGCATCATAGATCAGGCAGTGGATCAGAACAGACTGCCAAAACGTGTCAAGGCTACCACCGCTGCTGTCACCACTTCTGCTACTCCCAGTGACAACAAGAGGAAATGGGAGGGGGATTCCAGCAAGGGATCGGTTTCTGTTCAGTCTCAGCAGCGCAAGACAAATGACTATCAGAATTCGAGTCAGCAATCATCTGGCAGTCAGGGGCAGGGTGGATATCAGGGAATTCACCCACTGTGTAATAAGTGCAACAGACACCACAGCGGAAGATGTCGCAGGGAACGTTGTCAAAGATGCCTCAAGATGGGTCATGAGGCTATGGATTGTAGAAGCTCACGGCCAGCAAATCAGAACCAGCAACTCCCACCGCCAGCTCCACAGAACCAGCAGCAGCAACCACAGCGTGGAAACCGGGGATGTTTCCAGTGTGGGGCAGAAGGTCATTACAAACGCGATTGTCCTCAGTTGAACCAGAATCAGAATCACGACAATAACCAGGGCAACGGGAACAACAACAACAACGGGGGAAACAACAACGACAATGGCAACGAGGCAAGAGGTCGAGTTTTCGTGTTAGGACGAGGAGACGCAATGAACGATATTTGAACTTCTAACTTATTTTGGGTTTTCATTATTATGTTTCCGATACTCAAACAAAGTTTGGTTTGAACATCAATTGTATTGGGTTTTATGAATTATTTTAACTACTATACTTTATGTTTGATATGATGGATGGTTTGATATTACTGAGCGCACCTGCCGTATTTATGGACCTTATGAACAGGGTGTGCAAACCCTATCTTGACAAGTTCGTCATTGTCTTCATCGATGACATTCTGATCTACTCCAAGAGTCAGGAGGAGCACGAGCAGCACCTACGCCTTATTTTGGAACTCCTACGGAAGGAACAGCTGTACGCTAAGTTTTCGAAATGCGACTTCTGGCTTCGTGGAGTCCGCTTTCTAGGCCACATAGTGAACAAGGATGGGATCCATGTCGATTCATCCAAGGTAGACTCGATCAGGAACTGGTCTGCACCACGTACACCAACAGAAATACGCCAATTCTTGGGTTTGGCGGGATACTACAGGCGGTTTATCAAAGACTTCTACAAGATCGCGCAGCCGCTTACTATGCTGACACAGAAAGGTGTCGTTTACAGATGGGGTAATACGCAGGAAACTGCTTTTCAGTACCTGAAAGATAGACTATGCAGCGCACCCATTCTCTCATTACCGGAGGGCACAGATGACTTCGTGGTTTATTGTGACGCATCGATACAGGGTCTTGGTTGCGTATTGATGCAACGGGGTAAGGCGCACGATTTAGAGCTGGGAGCTGTTGTTTTCGCGCTTAAGATATGGCGACACTACCTGTACGGTACCAGGTGCACGATTTACACCGATCACAGGAGTCTCGAGCATATTCTTAAGCAAAAGGATTTGAACATGCGTCAACGGAGATGGGTTGAACTACTGAACGACTACGAATGCGCCATCAAGTATCATCCAGGCAAGGCCAATGTTGTGGCTGACGCCCTCAGTCGGAAAGACACTCTACCTAGACGCGTACGAGCCTTGCAGCTTAATATTCAGTCCAGTCTTCCTGCACAGATACGAGCTGCTCAGATAGAAGCATTGAAACCCGAAAACGTCATGGCTGAAGCCTTACGCGGTTCAAGGCAACGAATGGAACAAAAGGAAGACGGCGCCTACTATGTAACGGGGCGTATTTGGGTCCCACTTTATAGCGGTTTACGAGAGCTTGTGATGGGCGAAGCACACAAGTCTCGCTACTCGGTGCATCAAGGGTCGGACAAAATGTACCACGACATCAGAACTACTTATTGGTGGCCTAGCATGAAGGCCCACATCGCCACCTATGTTGGTAAGTGCTTGACCTGTGCAAGAGTCAAGGTTGAATATCAGAAACCTGCAGGCCTACTTCAGCAACCTAAGATACCTCAATGGAAATGGGAAGAAATTTCCATGGATTTCGTTACAGGCCTACCCAGATCCCAGCGTGAGAATGATACTATATGGGTGATTGTGGATCGACTCACCAAGTCTGCGCACTGCCTGGCTATTAAGGAAACGGATAAGTTCTCCACTCTCGCAGACATCTATCTTAAAGAAGTTGTTTCGAGGCACGGGGTGCCCACCTCCATCATTTCGGATCGGGACGCATGATTCACGTCAGAGCTATGGCAAGCGATGCACAAATCTTTTGGCTCACGATTAGACATAAGCACAGCATATCATCCTCAGACGGATGGGCAGTCTGAGCGAACGATCCAGACTCTTGAAGACATGCTTCGGGCATGTGTTATTGATTTCGGCAACGGCTGGGAAAAGCACCTCCCTTTGGTGGAGTTTTCTTACAATAATAGTTATCACACCAGCATACAAGCCGCTCCATTCGAGGCATTGTACGAGCGTAAATGCCGGTCACCTCTCTGTTGGGCAGAGGTGGGGGATAGTCAGATTACGGGTCTAGAGATTGTAGTGGACGCCACAGAAAAGATTGCACAGATACGACAACGCATGGCGGCAGCACGCGACCGTCAGAAAGCCTACGCGGATAAGCGTAAGAAGCCATTGGAATTTCAGGTCGGGGACCGGGTTTTACTTAAAGTCTCACCCTGGAAGGGTGTGGTTCGTTTTGGCAAACGAGGCAAACTCAATCCACGGTATGTTGGACCATTCGAAATCACTGAAAGAATAGGCCCAGTAGCTTACAGACTGAACCTACCAGCTGAACTCGGTGCAGTTCACAATGTATTTCACGTGTCGAATCTGAAGAAGTGTCTGTCAGATGAGACCCTCATAGTTCCTTTTAAGGAACTCACTATCGACGAGCGGTTGCAGTTCGTCGAGGAACCAGTTGAAATCACGGACCGGGATGTTAAGGTCCTCAAACACAAGAGAATCCCTCTTGTTCGAGTTCGTTGGAACTCCCGACGTGGCCCAGAGTACACCTGGGAACGCGAAGACCAAATGAAAGAAAAGTACCCCCAGTTATTCGAAACCAATGCAACCACTACTGAGGCTGAAGCTACTACTGAATTTCGGGACGAAATTCCAAATCAACGGGGGGATGATGTGACACCCCAGGAAAACCAGTGAACAATACAGCTTACCTAGCTTCCTCAGTGAGTGCGTACCAAATTTCGGGACGAAATTTCTTTTAAGTTGGGGATAATGTGACAACTCGAATTTCCAAGATTTCCATTTCGCAATTATTGCACGTTCATGTATTGTTTAGCTGTTTATTTGCACAATTGATTGCTATAGAATTGTATACGTTTTGATACAATGAAGTGTATTGTGTGATTGTGCATGACTATGTGTTAATTGTGATAAACTTGTCAAATGTATAAACTTGGTGGTGAAACTGTGAAATTAATTGAGATAGTGCACTCTTGTAAAATAGAATAATGGAGGGTGTAAAGAGTTATTAGTGAAACCTAAATCATACTTAACCCTAATCTCATTTCACTAATCATTTTCACAAACCAAAACACGTACTATACTCTCTAATCTCCTAGCAATCATCACCATCATCATTGGCAAGGGCTATTCATCACTTTCGATTCCACATTTCTCTAGAATCATTCAAGGTAATTGTTTATAGATTATTGTAATACTTGTAAACCTAATTGATTATTTGATTGCATAAATTCTTGATTCTTGTAATATGTGCAAACCCTAGTTTTCATATGATAGTTCGGTGATTGATTGATGTTTGATTATTGTGAAATGGGTGTGGTTGATGTGGAATCATTGTTTGATGATTAAGATGTAAGATACGTAGAATGGTCGATTGATAATTGAACAGTTCGCTGTGAAAATGTATGAATTAGGGTTTTGAGTCGTATGAAAACGTAACTGATACAATCGTGATTTATTTTAGTCTGAGCTTTGTGAATGTGTTAGTCCGAGCTTTATAAAATGCTTGTTATGTCCGATGTTTAACTTTGTAAAAGGACCGAGTTTAGTGATGAATCATCAAGGTCCGACCTTTATGCATGCTACAAGATGTCCGAGTTTCATCATGGCAGCCCTAGTCCGAGTTTTAATGGGCTTACCTTGTCCGAGTTTAATGAATAAAAGGTGGCCCGAGTTTAATGATGTATGCAAAGTTCGAGTTTTGTAGCCAACACACATGTCCGAGTTTAACTCAAGACACTTACCCGACCTTGCAAGTCACAAGGGGGTCCGAGTTTAAGGGAGACTTATGTCCGAGTTTTACTTAATGACCAAGGGTCCGAGTTTTAACCCTTGGTGGTCCGAGTTTCCTTGCTCTTTATGTTGTCCGAGTTTTGTGAAGCCTTCCCATGGTCCGACCTTTAACCCTCACTTTGTGTTGGCCGAGTTTTGAACCCACACCCCTTATCCGAGTTTAAACCCCCCCTTAGGTCCGAGTTTTATATTACCTTACAAGTGGTCCGACTTTTAAACAGGGGAAACCCCCCCCCCCCCACACTTGTCTGATGTTGTGTAACTGTCTGATGCTGTGTAATTGTCTGATGATGTGTAACTGCCTGATGTTGTGTAATGATCAAATTGAAACAAGTAGCTGCATGATATATTATGCTAATTCTGTTAAGCTGTGTATGACACTTTGATTTCCTGACTTCGTTAAACATGTGAAGTTATTTACACTGTTAAATGTATAAAGCGTGTTAACAGTGGCCACTAGATTAATATACACGTAAGATTAAACTGTGAAATCAGGGACGCTATGCATGAATTACGTGAATAGGATTGACTGCTTACATGATGTATGATTCTATGTGAATGATTGTATGATATTGAATGCAACGGTATGATCCTGCATGTGTGAACATTTTATGTAATATTATCGTGTACACAATAAACACACAAAGCACCGTTGCTTGAATATCGAGGATTGTAAACCCTAATTGAATGAATCATGTGCAATATATCCTAGGTCGTGTGTAACGGACTTAGAGATTAATAAACCCTAGAAGCAATAACATACCGAGCAAACCAAGGTGAGTTCACACAGCCAAGGCATGGGGTTCCCAGGGTGGGAATGGGGTTGGATTACTTTATTGTACGTACTCAGTTGATAGAACCTAACGATAAGGATACGACTAGACTAGTAACACTTATTGAACTGATCTTCGCACACCTGCCAAGGGTTGGCCGCGATATTATGACTGACTTCGCACACCTGCCTTTGGAAGGCCGCGAACTGTAATTTACTAATCTTCGCACACCTGCCTGGTAGGCCGCGATACAGGTAAACCTAGTCTAGAATACACGGGATGAACATCCCCTAATCTCTTCGCATACCTGCCTGGGAGGCCGCGATGGAAACTAATACGATACATGACATAACGAACGAACATACTACTACTCACACTGTACTATTACTGAACTGTTAACTGTGAACTCGCTCAACTAGTTGTTGATCCTCTGTTACATGCCTTGCAGGTCGTTAGATACTTATGGAGCTTGCACAGGGAGGAGCAGGTCATTGTGGAGCATGGATCGTGGATGTTTTGCTAAACTTGATGACACTTAAACTTATTACATACTTGGGTTTCGTGATTATGCTTCCACTACTTAAGAACTATGATTATGTTTTGTTCACCTATCGTATTGAATGATTGGTTTACATTTATTATACTTGATATTAATTATATGTTCAATATGATTGGTGGCTTGATCCTGGTCAGTCACGCTCCCAAGCGGTGATACTCCGCAGGTGGATTTTGGGGGTGTGACAAATACGGAAACAATATTTAAACGAGATAAAATTTTAATCGGAAGAATAATATTTAAAAAAGTAAAATGTTAAAAACAATATAATATTTAATCGATAGAATATATTTAAAGAGGCGATAAACGGTAGATTTTTTTTATAGTGTAAAAAGCAAAACTTTTTTAAAAATACAAAAATTTTCACTAAAAAAAACACTTCCAAAAACTATCAAAATAACCCCACCAAAACACCCATTCTTTCAACCAAAAAAACACCCAACACCTGGACGCCTCGTATAGGCCTGTACGAGGCGTCTAGGGTTTCTTAAACTTTGTGCCTGACATTCCCTGAAGACCTCCTTGAATTCTGTGCCTAGACGCCTCGTATAGCCCTATATGAGGCGTCTAGGGCACCAATAGTGTCCAAATAGCGTCAGAGGGTGTCCGGGTAGATTTAGCCTAAATTTATTATACCTCATGAACAGATAGATGGTCGACTTATTTGACACCTTAACAACCACATAACACCAGTCGTGGAAAGTTGCTGGAAATTTCATTCGGTCAACCATTCAACTTAAAGAGTGGAATACTATTTATTATTTGAGACAATCTTAGCATGCATTTAACCAAACAGACCTTAAATAATCCTTCCATGTTGTTTCAAATATTACCACAGCTTTTAAGCCATAATTCACACAGTCTTCATACACTCCTTTGATTTGTTTCAAATAATCATTGCTCTTCCTTTCCTTCCCTTGGAGGGGCATAATGTTGGATCTGGTCTTGATAATTGACACATTAACTCAATTTGAGAATGAACTGGAGTCTAACTGCAATAGTCTTTCAAACGGATTTCGATCTTTCTTGGAGAACTTAATTTTCGACTCAGAGCTATAAAAGAACTTCAGTAAACCTATGGTGTGGATTGGGATTTATATTGCAATACCTTCTCTTTTCTGCATCCTACCAATGGTGGCTGATCTATTGCATGGTTTCAAAAACAAAAAACTATGGTTTCCATGTAAATACTTTACTCTCAATGCTGCTTCCCTCACTGTCATAGCTGTTGCAATGAAGCTACCTGTGGATCTAAACAACTCAATGGCAGGAGTTGTGGGCCAGGCTGCAAAGTTCGGAAGCATGGCATTTATGTGCACCATGATGGCTAACTTATTGCCTTCACTAGCAACCATGGACATTAAGGAACTTCGCTCAAACGTCATAGCTTTGGCTGTTCTAGTAATAATTAGGATATTAAGCTAGATAAATAGATAGATATATAGTAATAAGTTTAATGTTCCAGTTTAGTTATTTAAGTTTATTATTATTCTTATTATTCTTATTATTATTATTATTATTATTATTATTATTATTATTATTATTATTATTATTATTATTATTATTTGTGGCGGTTATATGTCCAACCGTCATGTATATATATGTATGAATGTTCAACAGATACAGTTACCAATTCGAAATATACGAACATCATTCTTTCATTCGATAAACCCTAATATGCAATTAACAATCAATAAAGTGGTATCAGAGCCACAACGATCCATAATCGCAAATTTCCAAATCACTGCAAACACGTACCAATTTCTCTTCGACACAAATGACAACCACAAACGGCGGAATTCAAACCCAGATCCCTAAACTGTTGGGACAAAATTATTATCATTGGCACATACAAATGAAGGTTTTACTAGAATCTCAAGATCTGTGGACCAGTGTAGAAGAAGGATACAATCAGTTAGCGGCAGGGGCTTCGGAAAATGATCAGAATGCTCATAGAGAAAAAGTGAAGAAAGACAAGAAGGCCCTTCATATTATATTCCAGGCAGTGAACGAGACAATATTTGAACGAATTGCAACAAGCAAAACATCAAAAGAAGCGTGGAACATTCTTCACAAGGCTTACAGGGGAGAGCAAAGAGTCAAAACGGTAAAGTTACAAACCCTAAGATGTGAGTTTGATGCATTACAAATGAAAGATAGTGAATCTATAGAGGAATACATAAACAGAACCACTGTTATAGTGAATCAATTAAGATTAAATGAAGAAAACGTTACGGAACAACGAATCGTCGAAAAGATTCTTCGTAGTTTAACAAGAAAATATGAATCAGTTGTAGTAGCCATAGAAGAATCGAAAGATATGTCAGCCATGTCAACTTAAGAATTATTAGGGATCTTGCAATCGCATGAACTTAGGCTGAAACAATATGATGAATCTCCCGTAGAACAAGCATTTCAAATGCAAGGCACAAGTCAGAATCGATCGAGATTTTTTAGATCAGATTTCAATGGAAAAGGAAGAGGTAGGGGACGAGGAAGATTCAGCGGGCAAATCCGCTGTTACAATTGTCAAAAACTGGGTCACACGACACGTTTTTGTCAAAAGAGTAAAGAGAGTGATAAGAGCAACAATGCTCTGTTACATGAAGAAGAGTCCGAAGACGGTAATGATGAAACTCTATTTATGATATTTAATGTAGAAGAGATAACAAAAGAGGATTGCTGGTATTTAGATAGTGGTTGTAGCAATCATATGACCGGTAACAAAGGCCTAATTATTTCACTAAATGAATCGGAAAAGAAGGAAGTAAGAACCGGAGATGACAAGAGGCTGAATGTATTAGGAAGTGGTGATGTAGCCATTAAAGTACTAAATGAATTGGAAAAGAAGGAAGTAAGAACCGGAGATGACAAGAGGCTCAATGTATTAGGAAGTGGTGATGTAGCCATTAAAGTAAGAGGAATAGAGAAAAGAGTTGTAGGTCCCGTTTTCCGGTGGATCGATAACGAAAACCTATCCTTGTTTATCACAAACACGGTAACGGGTGCGGAATCCCCATGACGGTGCAAACCAAACAAAGTTAACAAGAAGAACACGCGTAACCAAAAGATTCAATATCTATTGATTAGGGATGAGTACAACCCGAAACATATACAAACAATGTTTACAGAGTTTCACTAAGCCTCACAGGTCTCTCATCTCATCTCACACAGAAACAAATGAGGGGTATTTATACTAAAACAGACACAGTCCTTGACGAATCAGAAAAGGACTCGGCGAAACAACTTTTGGGCCAAACATTGGGCCTGAAGAAGCTCACAGGCGACGAAACAGGCTGAACCATGACAATGGTTGACGAAACAAAATTTGTTTCGTCATATGCTTTCAAAATTCACATATTTCCACATAAGACAAAATAGTGACATCATCATGACATCACTAAGGTGATGTCATGGTGATGTGTTGGCGGGAAAGGCCGCGGCTCTCCGTGCTTCGCGTGTCGAACTCTGGGGCGCACGACGGAGGAATGTCGTGACGTCGGGCTTGAGCCGGACCTAACCGTGTCAAAACCAAGTCGTACCGAGCCGAGTTGAACCGAGCCGAGTCGCGTCCACACAAAGTGTATCAACAAACTCCCCCTTGGACGCTACTCGTGATGGTTCGTCTTCTGTGATTGTTGGTCTTCTGTGTCTTTCATGTCGGAGGATCTTCAAAGTCTTCACGCTTGGTAAGAAGAAAGTGTATCAACAAACTCCCATTTTTCATCTAGGAAGTGTGTTAACAAACTCCCCCTTGGAATGAACTCTCCATTGAGTCATGCTCGTGAATCTTTTGACTTGTCAATTCTTCAGATCCTTGTGGTGTTGATTAAGGGTCATCGGCAACTCGATCATCTTTATCCTTTGAGTGCCTTCACGTCTTGTCTTCATTCCAAAGCTTGTCATCGAACATGTTCTCCTCGCCTTTAGCATCTGCACACGCAAGAAATCTAAACGCATAATGAGAACAACCACTTGGAATATGGTTAACATTTAAATAAATGACACATGTGAGATCAAATCTCAATCAAACACCGACCGACAACAGTTTGAAAGTTTAGAAAATGATCAATTTTAATCCGTTAACTTTCAAAACTTATTAACTTCGAACGTTTATGAAGGTGCAATTGTTTTCCAGCTTAAAATCAGGATTTTGGGTTAGGATAGACTCGAGTTCCAACATCGGTCAATCAAAAATAAACTAGAAGCAAAATCTTTTTGGATTTTATAAAGTTTATATTAAAACACACCTAAAATCTTTTTGGTATTTTTCATTTTTCAAATGTAAAGACGGAAAACAATAAATAAATATATACAAAGATGCAGAAACTGAAAAGCAGTAAATAAATATTTACAGACATTCTTTTCGCGAGTTTGGAGGGTAAGAGAATCATATCAGTGTACGGTCATGCCAAAACGCTCTTCTTGTTCAATTAGTTAACATTAAGATAAGCATCCTATAACGATTATCGGAATTGTTGTCCACTTAAGCTCAACTTATCAGATGTAATCATGGCGAGGGGATACGTTAAGGTATGATTTATACTTACCGACCGGTGTTCATCCACACACGACACATTCCCGTATCAAGGTATGCACGAGGGTTCATCTTACCGGTGAGTATATCGATTATCATCTGTTTGACCGTATATGATGTGAGAAACTCACTTATTTTGATTGAAAACAAGCCCTATGTGATAGAATCACTTATTGATGAGGAACTTGATTTTCATATGCATGAGGGCACAGGAGCAAGTCCGTGAACATGTCAGTACTTTCGTACAGCAGAGAGACGAACTTGACTCCCGGATAAATGTGATATTTTATCACTTATTTTGAGGGACATGTGATTGTTGATCACTTATTGAGGTCGAATGCAATATGTACACGTATGTATGGTATCATGGAAGATCTAGACTTGCGTCCCCGTTATTTTTCGGTAAAAGATACAACCATGATACCCAGATGATAAGCAGCATAAAGACCGAGTATCTCAGAACCTCGACAATCTCTCAACCGAAATTTCGGTACTAAGACCATATGCCAATGAATGGTTCCCACCTTGTCTTCAGTCGATTTAAGGATTTATATCACCCTGCACACTTTAAAATGATTGTGAGCCTACCGATACATCTTATATAGAGCTGCATAACTTTTTCATTTTAAGTTCAGTTTAAAGATGTTTCAACAGACCACTGATGTACTATCATTTTCTCTTTTTCTCGCCAGGAAACTCATTTTTGATTTTCTATTGTTTTTGTGTTTTTAAATTTTTCGATGTTTTTAGACTTTCAAATTTTGGATTTACTCCCCCTAAAATCAACAAACTAAGATAAATTTAAAAGACACAAAGGTATTTACAAAAACGATTTCCCGATGTCGGTTAACTCATGTTTTACCTCAATGGCGTTTACCAAAATTAATTTTAATCAGAAATGATTTATCGAATTTTGGAAAATTCAGTTGGCACGTCGGTGAGCGGTGCGGACCATGACAACATTGACGAGTTTCATAGTGAAGCAATCACGTGTGAGGTGATATTTGAGTTCAATGTGTCAGGCCAAAGAGTGCTGTACGAGATACTAATTCAAAAAGCATCTTAAATATCGACAAGTATAGGAGAGATTAGAAATTCAAAACTGTATCCTGCAACTGTTTCATGCATTGCAAGGAATCTGAGTGCTCTCCCAAACTGGACATCCACCCGGTGTGGACTTCAAAGCCGATTTTGCAGCTACTTCAATTAATCTCTTGACAGCAACAAGATCATAAACCTCCGGGTCCGGCTGGTCTTCCACATTGCACCAGCGAAGGTCTTTGTCTTTCTCTTTGAGAAGTAGTGTGCGGTTGTTCAATCCAAGCCAAGGCATCCGCACACCCGGTTGGTTTGTTCAACGAACACATTTTCATCAATCACACTGCAAAGAAATGTACACTGCACGTTCATTTTGTCGATTGTGAACTTCAGACGTGCTGCAGGTGCGTTCATTTATATTTGAATCTATCCCGGGGACCCGATCAAAGCCTTTAACAATCACACTTTGGTATGATTTTCATTTTGTCGAAGCTTCCAATTTCTTTCATCAGACATTTCTTCTTTTCTTTTTCTCTCCATCAAAGGCAACAATTTCTTTTGTCGCCTATCTTGTGCAAGGACGCTCCACTATCAACAATCCTATGACTATCGATAGTTCCTCCTGGAACTTCCTGCACACTCACTCAGAGATTAGTTGGAGAGGGGGACCCAAGCCTTCATAGACTTGGGTTGCCCCTGAGAATCAAGAAATGTAATTTCAATTTCTTGATGATTTTTAAACACAGCACCTCCCCCTGAACTTTCACCCGTTTTAGGTTTCCAAGTTTGTTTTTGTTTACCAGATTGTGTATTATGTACAGTTTCTGGTTTTAATGGTTGTGACAAACTAGGTTTCCTTTTAACCGTTTTGACTTCAGATTTTAAAGCCTTTTCAACAGCCTTGACGTTTTGACGTCGTTTTGTTTCTTGTTCTTTAACAGTTCGTTTATCATGTTTTGGTGAAACAGGACGACGTTGTGGGTGAACCTTTTCAGGTGGTGCTCTTTCAACAAAATTTGGTTTGGGCGAGTTTGTGCAGTCTTTAATGATGTGCCCAAACTTCCCACATTTGAAACACGTTTTCCTTTCAACAAACTTAGGAGAATTTGATCGAAGAGCTGACGTAGAAGTTGTAGACCCAGAGGTACTAGCTTCACACCCGTTTGTGTGTTGGGTGTAATTGTTATCACTATTGCGTTTCAAGATGTTGACCTTTTGAACAAATTCGGTATTTGACTTATTTTCAAAAGTCTCCACTTTATCAGTACCTTTGGAGGGCACAAACTTAACGTCTTTTGTTTTCTTCTTGTAACGAGCTCCTTTAGAATCAACCTTAGCCTTTGGCTTTGGAGCTCTTTGTTGTTGTTTACCCTTAAAAGCAATTGGTTGTTGCTTTGTCGGTGATTTCTGTTTTCCAAATTGTTTCCTGATTTCAGCTTTTGGAATTGGGTCACATTGAGTTACAATGACTCCTGGAATTGTCTTTCCCAAAAACTGGTTTGTAGTATCTTCAAACACTTTGTCAATCAAAGATTGATTGACGTTTTTTATTGGAAAATCTTTGTCTGAATAAAATTTGCTATCACCGACTAAAGTATACAACAAGTTATTGCTCTTAACAGCAGACACGCATTCCTTGTCATCTTTGACATCCTTGACAGGATCTATCACTTGCTTGGCAACAGGTTGCACGAAAGGAGTAGGAGGATCACAAAGAATATGATTCTCAATTGGAATTTCTACTCCTTTTGTCTCATCAAGTGATTCATCCTGGTCATTCACATCTGATTCATCATCTAAAGAATCATAGTCCTCGATGGTTGGAGGACTTTGATTTGAAGCACATGATGACTTTTCTTTGTTATCAGATGAGCCCTCCGATGAATTGTCCGGTTTGAACCCTAGGCCAGTAGTAACTTCCTCATAATCAAGTGGCACACTGGGTTCATACCGAGGCATATCCTCTTCATCGGGCATCTTGGTATAGTTGTATCTCAAAGGGGGTGGACACGCCTTATACCCTACGCCTTTCACGTTCCCTTTCAGTTGTTGAACGTCAATTATGTGATCGAGCACAAATCGGGAGGTAGAATAACTCTCCAATTTTTGCTTGATAGCATCATGCTCGCATCTGGCATGGCTAGTTCCTTTTTGGTTTCCTCAACAATGTTAATGTAATCGTTAATACTAACTTGTTTATGATAAACAACTTTGTTCAATTCGGAAACACTTTTCTTTAGTGTTTCAATTACAGATTTAAAATCCTTTTCGTTTCGAGTTAACGCCATGTTTGCCTCTTTGCACTTAGACAATTCAATAACCAAACTTTGATTGTGACTATGAACCGTTTCAGATTCACGTTTCAATTCATCACATTTATGTTTCATATTTGCACAATCACTACATATGCTAGGAGTTTCGAATTTTACCTGACTCGTAGAAGCTGTGACATTAGCCATAAAGGCAGTCTGAGAAGAGAAAGATCCATTTTCAGTGAGAATCTTCTCCATTTCTTTCGATGTAGCATCAGCTTTCTTGACCAAGTCAGATTTTTTGTCAGCATCATTCGACAAATTATCAGCTTCAGAATCAGTTCTTTCATTCAAATTCGATTCTTCATCCGAACTGCTACTGTATCCCGAACTATCATCATTTCCCGAAGATTCCCAATCATTGACATTCTTGACAATTTCAGCAAGAAACACAGTTCTTGTTTGATCACCGTTTCCCAACTGTATGGCCGGACCACAATCGACACTTGGATTGAATTGAGGTTGTGTTGTGGAAACTTGAGGTTGAGGTTGGGCTTGAGGAATGGAATTCATTAAATATGCGGCCATCGAAGTCTGATGTGGAGGGAGTCGAGGTATGGAATTCGCTAAATATTCGGCCATTGAAGTCGGTTTTTGAACCGGTTGTGAGTCCGTAATCCAATCCCATTGACTTGTACAACTCATGATTGGTGTACAGAAGTGAAAAATCTGGTCACACACTTGAAACAGACAGTTATGATTGATTTTCAAGGTTTCTTTTTTTTTTTTTTTTTTTTTAAAGACAAGTTTCGACGAAACCTAATTTTTTTTATGAAACCGTGATATTTAGAAGCGCGATTCAAATCAATATTGCGAATACCCGACCCACTTTACAAATCCTAGCTTTTCACCCAAATTCTCTCAAGCTTTCACTGTCTCTCTATTTGTTTGCAAATACTCGAAACTAGCGATGAGAGATAACTCAAGCACTTGTGTGGCCCCAATTGAAAATAAACACCAAATGAAGATTTGTGGGGCTCAATATATTCCAAGTTTCAATAACATTTACAGAAGTTGACACAAAGATCGAAGAAAAACTTGGAAGTTGACAAAGGTTGTTTCTGAGTTGCGAAGTTTGTGAGTCGACGAAACTGTTTAATTGATCAATGATCTGATCAATCTGTTCGACTAAAACTCAATTGTCAGACTCTATGCGACGAAATCTGATTAACAACAAAAGTCGACGAAACAGATTTCAATGATTACTTCGACGAAACAGATTTATGTTACTCTTGGTTGACGAAACTGAATGTTTTAATTTAAAAAAAAAAAATAGGCCCAATGGTGAAGCCCAATTCAGTTTCAATTATTAAAACAGTTTGTTGATAAACGAGGATACAAGGTGAGGCCCAATTCTGTTTGAAGCCCACTTCAATCTTGTTGTCTGTCGTCGAAATTGTTTTCTGCTTGTGAATGGACGAAACAGATTGCTGAAATATGCGACGAAACAGAGCTGATGTAGTCCGACGAAACTCAATTCTTTTTGGGAATTATGATGGACGACGAAACTGAAAATGTTTGTTGTAATGTCGACGAAACTGTGAATGTGTGAGTTAAATAATGGAGCCAAAATTTTTTGACTGGTGAAACCTTTGATGTTGACTGATATAGACCAAAGTTCTTTGTATATATATATATATATATATATATATATATATATATATATTATATATATATTTTTAGTCAACAAAGAAACAAAGAGATAAGGTTGCAACAGATAGTAGGTGAGAATATGGTAAGATTTATCAAAGTAAACTTATCTTCTTTCTGACAAAGGACACCTTTTTCAAACTTCACACATGCCTAAGTCACCTACCAGCATGTCCTTTGAATTATTTTAATCAAACCTCCTTTTCTATTTTAATTTTAAACTCAATCAATATATTATGAAAACTTTGAAGGTTTGAAGAACACAGTGTTGAATATATGAAGAACACGATGAAGATTTGAAGTTTCCAGTGACCGATAAATTTTCCGAACAACAAATTTGCACAAAACTTTCACTAAAAACCCGGTTTTAATTTGTAATGATGCACACTAACAAGGTTTTTGACAAAACAAACAAGATCCAACTGATTTTAGTCACTTTTTCAGAAAATATATAAAATTTTCAAGACCAAAATCTGAAAAAAAAAAAAAATCACTAAAAACCACTTGATAAAAACCCAAACTTGTTTGGTTTTAAACAAGGATTAGAGCCAAAGCTCTGATACCAATTGTAGGTCCCGTTTTCCGGTGGATCGATAACGAAAACCTATCCTTGTTTATCACAAACACGGTAACGGGTGCGGCATCCCTATGACGGTGCAAACCAAACAAAGTTAACAAGAAGAACACGCGTAACCAAAAGATTCAATATCTATTGATTAGGGATGAGTACAACCCGAAACATATACAAACAATGTTTACAGAGTTTCACTAAGCCTCACAGGTCTCTCATCTCATCTCACACAGAAACAAATGAGGGGTATTTATACTAAAACAGACACAGTCCTTAACGAATCAGAAAAGGACTCGGCGAAACAACTTTTGGGCCAAACATTGGGCCTGAAGAAGCTCACAGGCGACGAAACAGGCTGAACCATGACAATGGTTGACGAAACAAAATTTGTTTCGTCATATGCTTTCAAAATTCACATATTTCCACATAAGACAAAATAGTGACATCATCATGACATCACTAAGGTGATGTCATGGTGATGTGTTGGCGGGAAAGGCCGCGGCTCTCCGTGCTTCGCGTGTCGAACTCTGGGGCGCACGACGGAGGAATGTCGTGACGTCGGGCTTGAGCCGGACCTAACCGTGTCAAAAACAAGTCATATCGAGCCGAGTTGAACCGAGCCGAGTCGCGTCCACACAAAGTGTATCAACAAGAGTTCCCAATGTTTTTTATGTAGAAGGTTAAAAACATAATTTATTAAGCGTGGGACAATTAGTGTAGAAGGGTTATGAGGTAAACTTCCATAACCATGAATGTGTTATTAAGGATCCTACTGGAAAGCATATGGGTTCGGTTCGAATGACTGGAAATAAAATGTTTCCACTAAACTTAACTTATGATGTTACCCCGAGAGTATGCAATATAATGACTCAAGATGTATCAGTCTTGTGGCATCGCCAATATGGACACATAAACTTCGAGACAATACATAATATGGGAGCAAAGGAAGTGGTGAAGGGTTTACCCAAGACGGCTGCCAAACCATCAGATAACATATGTGAGGGTTGTTTGTTTGGTAAACATGCTCAGAAAGCATTTCCTAAACAAGCAACATGGCATGCCACTAAACCCTTGCAATTAATTCATTTCGACATATGTGGTCCGATGAGAACTGCATCTATAAGTGGATGTAGATACTTCATCACATTTATAGATGATTTCTCAAGAAAGACTTGGGTGTATTTTTTGAAATTAAAATCCGATGCCTTATTAAAGTTCAAGACTTTCAAAAGATTGGTGGAGAATCAAGCAGATACCAAGATAAAGACTATACGCACAGATAGGGGAGGAGAATATTGTGGACATGAGTTTCAAAATTTTCTCAAAGATAATGGCATACATCATCAACTCACTACTAGCTACTCACCCCAGCAGAATGGAGTAGCAGAACGGAAAAATAGAACCCTCATGGAACTCAGCCGTAGCATGATGAAAATGAAAAGATCGTCACACGTTTATTGGGCTGAGCAGTGTCATGTGCTACCTATCTCATTAATCGAGCAACAATGAAAGGAGTGCAAGATATAACTCCTCAAGAAGCTTGGAGTGGAAGAAAACCAAATGTTTCTCATTTAAGAATTTTTGGGAGTGTAGCATATTCAAATGTTCCGAAACAACACCGAGGGAAGCTTGATGACAAAATGGAGAAGGTGATTATGATAGGCTACAGTGAAACAATCAAGGCTTACAAGCTGTATGATCCAGTAAACAACAAAACTATTATCAGCCGAGATGTGATATTCGACGAAAATCAAGACTAGGAAGGATCCAATAATCAACAAAATGATGCAAACGTCCAACTGAACTTCCCGGACACTAGGATTACAGATGATGAAGAGGAAGCGGCAGGTCAAGTCAATGAATCTGCAGTACATAAAACTGGTCATAACAGCGGTGAAGTTAATGACGAAGAAACAGCTGAACAAAGTCAGAATAATGAGGAAGCAGACTCTTCGTCGTCAACATCTTCGGAGAATGCAGAAATGAGAACCAAGAGTCTAGCCGATGTATATGCTAATTCAGAACCCCTCACACAGGAACAAGTAGAAGATCTATATGACAATCAACAAACTACTGAAGATATAACAAGTTTTGTATTATATGCTGATGCGGATCCAATTACGTACAAAGAGGCTAACAAGGAAATGAGGTGGAGAGAAGCGATGAATAGGGAAATGGAATCAATAAAGAAAAATGATACATGGGAATTAGTTGATCCTCCAAAGGATCAGAAACCCATTGGAGTTAAATGGATCTACAAAAGCAAATACGATGAACATGGGAATGTGGATAAGTACAAAGCAAGATTGGTGGTTAAAGGCTACAATCAAAAATATGTAGTGGATTATCAAGATGTTTTTGCACCAGTCATACGTTTTGACACGGTGAGGTTAATATTAGCATTGGCGGTGTAGGTCCCTATTTCACGGAGGATTACGAACCTAAACCTTGTTATACAAACCTACTAGCGAGTGCGGAATCCAAGCTAGCAAGCAAACCGAGTTAGTAGCAAGTAGAGAAACAAACACACAAGTTCACCGATTAACACAACTTGTATTAATGCAATGAGGGTTCGGTTACAAGCTCAATGTTTACAGAAATGTTCTATAAACTCTCTAATGTGTGTGTGTGAGTTTTGGACAGACTGCTCTCAACCTATCTCTCGGTTTCTTTCTGTCTTGTGTCTGTCTTACGAAACTCAACACATGCATGGGTATATATACCCAGCTCATGAAGTCTTGATCGAAGGATCTGATAGATGGTCCGAAGGATCATCTATCGATCATAGTTCACACGAAAGATCAGCATGGACCTCGAAGGATCATCCTTCGAGGTCTAATGGTCGAACCATGGTCGAACCATATCTTTCGATCACCTCGAAGGATCAGGTGTATCCTTCGAGGCTATCCTTCGATCAGAACATCTTTCAACTGTTGTCCAAGTCAAACTAGGAGGATAGTTGACTTGGTCAACTTACAGACTACCAAGGACATCGTTTACATACAGACCGAATACAGACAAAGTACAGACACAGGTGCACCAACAAACTCCCCCTTGGCTGTAGCTTTGTCTTTATCTTCTATGGTTGTAGACTCGTCTTGAACTTCGACGGTCTTTGGTCTTCGAGTTATCAAAACTCTGATGTCCTTTCAAGTCTTCAATGTCGGAGGATCTTCAAAGTCTTCACGTCTTGCAAGCAGCGAGTGTATCAACAAACTACCCGTATCATGTAGGAAGTGTGTTGACAAACTCCCCCTTAACATAAGCTCCCCCTTGAGTTATGCTCGTGA
The DNA here is from genome assembly GCF_002127325.2 of Helianthus annuus. Taxonomy (NCBI): domain Eukaryota; kingdom Viridiplantae; phylum Streptophyta; class Magnoliopsida; order Asterales; family Asteraceae; genus Helianthus; species Helianthus annuus. The sequence goes on along the minus strand of NC_035440.2, from coordinate 46,561,617 downwards.
AAAGACTTTATCTTTATGAAGTGAGATCCTTGTGGTGTTGATGATGGCCAGCAGCAACTCGATCATCTTCATCAGTTGAGCGCCTTCTCGTTGTGTCTTCATTCCAAAGCTTGTCATCGACCATGTTCTCCTAGCCTTTAGAATCTGCACATGCAAGAAATCTAAACGCGTAATGAGAACAACTGCTTGGAACATAGTATAAACAAATGACACACGAATGACCATGTCACAAACAAACACCGTCCGACAGTTTGAAAGTTCTAATAAATTTATCAATTTAAATTCTAACTTTCAAAATATGCAAATTTTTGACCGTTTATGAAGATTTAGTCAGTTCGGTTTTCAGTCAGGTTTCAGGTAACGAAGACTTGAGCTCCAACATCGTACGATCGAAAATAAAGCAGAAATAAAATCTTTTTGGCTTTTAAGAAGTTTATATTAAAACAAGCCTAAAATCTTTTTGGTATTTTTGAAATTTAAAGACAACAATTTAAAATCCTTTGAGTGTTATCAAACGACATCACCGCTAATGTCGTGCTGATATGCACCAAACGACGAAACTGTTTAAAAGAAATAATAAAAGTTAAGCAGTAAATAAATAAATATATACAAACATTCTTTTTGCGAGTTTCGAGGGTAAGAGAATCATATCAGTGTACGGTCATGCCAAAAACACTCTTGTTGTTCAGTTAGTTAACATTAAGATAAGCATCCTATAACAATTATCGGTATTGTTGTCCACTTAAACTCAACTTATCAGATGTAATCATGTTTAGAGGATACGTTAATGTATGATTTATACTTACCGACCGGTGTTCATCCACATCACGACACATTCCCGTATCAAGGTATGCACGAGAGTTCATCTTACCGGTGAGTATACCGATTATCATCTGTTTGACCGTATAAATTGTGAGATACTCACTTATTTTGAATTGAAAACAAGTCCTATGTGATATAATCACTTATTGAAGAGGAACTTGATTTTCATATGCATGAGGGCACAGGTGCAAGTCCGTGAACAGGTCAGTACTTCCGTACAGCAGAGAGACGAACTTGACACCCGGATAAATGTGATATTTTATCACTTATTTGATTTGGACATGTGATTGTTTATCACTTATTGAGGTCGAATGCAGTATGCAATATGTACACGTATGTATAGTATCATGGAAGATCTAGACTTGCGTCCCCGTTATTTTTCGGTAAAAGATACAACCATGATACCCAGATGATAAGCAGCATAAAGACCGAATATCTCAGAACCTCGGCAATCTATCAAACGAAATTTCGGTACTAAGACCATATGCCAATGAATGGTTCCCACCTGATCTTCAGTCGATTAAGATTTATATCACCCTGCACACTTTAAAATGATTGTGAGCCTACCGATACATCTTATATAGAGCTGCTTATCGTTTTTCATTTAAAGTTTAAAGAGGTTTGGATAGACCACTGATGTACTATCATTTTCTCTTTTGCTCGCCAGGAAACTCATTTTTGATTTTCTATTGTTTTTGTGTTTTTGAAATTTTTCGATGTTTTTGGATTTTCAGATTTTTGGATTTACTCCCCCTAAAATCAATAAACGAAGATAAATTTAAAACACACAAAGATATTTTCAAAAATGATTTTCCGATGTTGGTTTACTCTTGTGCTTGACCTTAATGCCGTTTACCAAAATTAAGTTTTATCCGAAAAGATTTAACAAATTTTGGAAAAATGAGTTGGCAGGTCGGTAAGCGGTGCGGACCTTGACAACATTGATGAGTTTCATATTGAAACAATCACGTGTGAGGTGATATCCGAGATCAACGTGTCAGGTCAAAGAGTGCTGTACGAGATAATAACAATTCACAAAGCAGCTAAAATATCGACAAGTATAGGAGAGATTAAGAATTAAAGGCGTATCCTGCAACTGTTCCGTGCATTGCAAGGAATCTAAGCACTTTCCCAACTGGATATCCACCCGATGTGGACTTCAAGATCGAATTTGCAACTGCTGATAAGTCTCTTGACAGCAATAAGCTCATAAACCTCCGGGTCCGGCTGGTCTTCCACATTTCACCAGCGAAGGTCTTTGACTTTCTCTTTCAGAAATGGTGTGCGGATGTTCAATGCACTCCAAGGCATCGACACACATTTCACTTCATTCGTTCCTGAGGACCCGATCAAAAACCAGAATGACCAAATTTTTGGCACGTTCTTCATTTGGTCGAAATTTGCAACTTCATTCAGCCACATTTTCTTTTTCTTTCCTCTCTCTCTCCATCAAAGACAACAATTTCTTCTGTCGCCTATCTTGTGCAAGGACATTCCACTATCAACAATCCTAAGACTATCAATAGTTCCTCCTGGAACTTCCTGCACACTCACTCAGAGATTAGTTGGAGAGAGGGACCCAAGCCATTGTGGTCTTGGGTCTTCCATTTTCATCAATGACAATAACTTCTTGTCTTTGATGGTTTGTAAATTGTGATGGTCCCCCTGATTCAGTAACCGATTTAGGTTTCCATGTCTGTTTTGTTTTATCAGTGTCATTCTTTAAAATTTTAACTTCATTACAGTTTGAAGTTTTTGAATTTGTTGATTTTACAGAAACAGATTGTTTTTGAACCACATCGGTATTAATTGCTTTTTCAATCCTTTTGACCTGTTGGCGTTTCTGCTTCTTCTCCCTTTCCTTTACAAGTCGGGGATCTTGTTTTGTGGAAACAGATGGCTTACGGTCAGTCTTGCCACGGGGATCATCAACCTTTCCTTTTTGCTTATGAAGATAAGGGCAATTCCGAATTATATGCCCAATGGTTCCACACTCAAAACATGATCTTCGTTCAACAAACCTCGAAGAATCATGTGTTCTCTTAGCCGATGATGTTGAACTTTGTGAACCCGAGGTACTAGGCTGTGAACTGTTTTGTTCATTTCTTTTCAAAACAGTAGCTTTCTTGACAAAATCTAAGTTAGATTTATTTTCAAACGTTTCAATTTTGTCAGTTCCCATCGATTTCACAAAGTTAACATTTTTCTTCTTCTTTTGATTCGGCTTCTTCTGTACTTGAGCCGGTGCCTTTCCTTTGGGCTTGGTGTGATTTTGCTGTTTTGGCATTGCTGGTAATTTCTTGTTGCCAAATTGTTTTCGAACTTCAGCCCTTGGGATTGGAGGACACTGTGTAACTGTAACATGTGGTCCTTTCTTCCCCAAAAACTTACTTGTCGAATTTTCAAAGACTTTATCTATTAAGGATTGATTAACGTTCTTAATAGGAAAATCTTTGTCTGAGTAAATTTTATCATCACCAACCAAAGTGTACAGCAAGGTCACACTCTCCGACTCCTTCTCAGACGAGGACTCAGTTGCAACAGTCTTAGCGGGTTTGACAGGGGGATCACATAGAATGTGATTCTCAAGAGGTATGTCCTCATTTTTGACTACCGCATCAGACTTTGCTGGAGCAGCATCATCAGATTCATCATCTGAAGAATCAGCATCCTCAACCTCAACTGGAGGATCCTGTTTCTGTTCAGCAGTTACAGATGTATCTGCTGACACATCCGAATCTGAGGATACTTCTTTCTGGTATCCGAGTCCTGCTGCAAACTCCTTCACATCAAGAGGAACAGATGGTTCGAAGAACACTCTATCCTCCTCATCAGGCATGGCATCATAATTGTGTCTGACTGGTGGTGGACATTTTTTGTATCCTATGCATGTGACATCCCGTTTTTCTTTCTGAACGTCAATGATGTGATCCAACACGTAGCTAGAGCTCAAATAGCTGTCTAGCTTGAGTTGGATTGCCTCACTTTCCGTTTTTACACAGACCATTTCTTTTTGCATTGCCTCAAGACGTGAGATGTACAAATTAATGTCCGTTTGTTTTCTGGAAACCATTTTAGTCAATTCAGTTTTGTCTTTCTTTAATGTCTCAATCATTGACTTAAATTCCTTTTCATGGTTTTCATAAAACATATTGGCTTCTGTGCATTTTGAAAGATCCACAGTCAACTTCTGATTGTGGATGAATGTCACATCATATTTTTCTTGCAAAGCCTCGTGTTTGCTTTGCAATGCACACCACTCAGCATTCAAGGAACCATGTTTGTCTTGCAAGTCAAACAAACTAGCTTGTATAGCATCATGTTTGGCTTGCAACTCAGACATGTTTGCCTCTAACTCAGCACATTTAGCCTGCAAGCTATCACAGTTATCACAGTTTACAGCAATGGGTTCATCGACACATACCTGACTTGAAGAACTGTCGACATTAGCCATAAAGGCTGAATGGAGAGAAGACGAAGTACAAGCAGCTTGATCCATCAGAACAGATCTTCTTTGAGTTTCTGCTGCAGCTTCTTCCAAAAGTTCATCAATATCAGCATCAACTGAGACACCAGATGTCTCACCCATATTCTCATCGCCTGACCCAGAAGAATCTTCATCAACACTCCTGCTGTACCCAGAAGAGTCTTCATCTTCAGAAGATTCACCACCACTGGCGGAAGATTCTCCACCACTGGTGTTAACTACATTCTTCACAACTTGAGCAAAGCAAGCTGTACCATTTGGAGCATCACCACCAAACTGGATTGACCAGTCGCAACCTTCATCCATCTGAACTACAAGTGCCCGGTTGGCTTGATTGTTGACAGGCACTAATGTACGTTCATTATTCCTGTTCTGGTTCTGCTGGTTGCCCTGGTTTCTGAAGGGGTTCTGGTTTCCATGCTGTGCTGGCTTTGCACATTCCCGTTTAAAGTGACCCCGTTCACCACAGTTGAAGCATTTAACGGCCTGCTTATCGAAACCATACTTGGTGTCTCGCTTACTTTCCAAGCTGGTTCTTCCAGTACTTTCCATCCAATCCTTTGCTCTTCTCACAGCACTTGCAAAGGCCCACTTGATGTCCATCAAGTCCATCTCTTCTTTATCTATCTGCCGATAGTCTTCCTGTGTCAGATTAATGTTACCAATCTGACCTTCTATCAACCCACAGTACGCGCTCACTATAGTGTTAAGTAGCTCCATGTGTTCCTTGGCTACTTCTACACTGACTTTAGAAAAGCTTGAAGTGTCGAGCTGTACTGTATTTGGCTTTGATTGTTGACCAGCAGATGATGTTCCTCCATAACATGCACGTTGTTGTTGAGCAGGAGGAGGTGGAGGTGGTTGGATTGGATTTCCAAATATGTCTGTGGTGGGAGGTGGCTTAACAGGAACTTGTATTGGATTGCCAAAACAATCTGTACTTGTGACAAACGCCGTTTGAATTGGAGCATGTGAACCAGTTCTTGCAGATGAAGAGCTGGAAGTTCCATAATACACTTCTGGATTCTGTGGCAATGGAACTCTCTTCGCCTTCAATGTTTCCTCCTGATCCTTGTTTTCCAAAAGCTGCACGAAGTCGTTAAAAGTTGTAGTTCTCAACGCTCCGTTATACTTAAGAATTTCCAAGAAACTACTCCATTGAGGAGGTAAGGCATCAGCAAACTTCTTTACCACCTCTGCTTGAGTTGTTGTAACTCCAAAATTGTTCAACTCAGTAAGCAGGTGATAGAAACGACTTGTCATGTCTCCCAGAGACTCCTTATCCATGCAAGCGAAGCTGTCAAATTCTTTCTTGAGTAGGTCATGACGCAGCTGACGTGTTGCTTCATTCCCTACTCCTCTTGTTTTCAACCCGTCCCACAACTTCTTAGTTGTCTTGAAGCTGACAAACTGGTGATAAATATCCTTGCTCAAAGCCTGGGTGAGAATGGCGTATGCTTTCTTTTCCAGATCATACGTTTTCTTTTTATCTTCGGGAAGATCAGCAAATGACGCAGTCTCTGAAGCAGCAACCTCTATGGCTTGATCGAAATCTGTGGTGAAACGTATCCACAGTTCCGTATTTTGACCAAGAACATATGTTTTAAACCTCTCAGCCCATCCTGGATATTCATTCAAACTCATCAGTTTTGGGGGTCGATTCAAACTTCCTGTTTCGCTTTCGCTTAATAAGATACTTTGTACACTCGGAGTTTGACCCGTTACTAATGCCCATTGATTTGATGGTAAAGCATTTGCTTGTGAAGATGTAGATACTGGAGATTCGGCCCATGATGGTGATAGACTTGTACACGTGTACTTTCCACTATCAGGAGCCGGTGTACCCCACCATGAAGGAGTAACTCCTGAACTTGTATATTTACCACTGTCTGGGGCAGGATTCCACCAACTCGGATTCATCTTTGACAAGAAAAATAAATTCTAAGTGAATAATCCGAGAGATCACACAGCCGAACGATCCTGTTCGAAAGATCTGAAATCACAGAAACTTGTTAACAATAAACAGACCACAATCGAAAGATCAACTACTGTTCGAAGGATCAACAGTACTCGAAGGATTGCTGTTGAGTCTTGAACAATAATTTCGAAAGATTCAAGAACTCGAAGGATTCCCTTTTGAAAGATCCTTATCTTTCGAGTCAAATCCCTATCTTTCGGACACTTATCTTTCGAATAGCTAACTTCCGAAGGATCACACTTGTTCGAATGATCAACAGTGTTCGAAGGATCACTGTTGACTTTCGAGCACTGGCTTCGAAAGACTCAAAATCTCGAAAGATTCACACTTGAAAGATCCTTATCTTTCGAGATAAAACAACTATCTTTCGAAAGGATTCCCTGATCGAAAGATATGTTTCGAACTTCGAAGGACTACTCGAAATATGTTTATCTATCGAGCTGTCACTGATCGAAGGATTGTCTTTCGATGTCGAAGGATATCTTTCGATGTCGAAGGATATCTTTCGAATGAGCACTGACACACTGACACAGATATGACGGGTTGGTGAAAAGGTGATTGGTTGGTAAGTCAACTTTCGGCAAAAGGGTATGGCAGGCTGACAACAATCTTACCAACCAAGATTTGAAATAAACTATGCCAAAAATGGATAATCTTATCTTCAAACCAGTCACCGGAAGTTTAACCGGAGCTTTCGCCGGAAAACACAAAGTTACTCAAAAACAAGTTTTCAAGTTACCCAACCCTACTTTGAACACTCCCGGTTAGTTTAGACACGTTTTTACTCAAAGAAAATGCAAGAAACCAAGTAAAAACAGGTGCAAAAACCAAGTGTTTCAACACACCAAAGCTTGTAAAAACCCGGTTTTAAACAAGGTAAAGACCGAGGCTCTGATACCACTTGTAGGTCCCTATTTCGCGGAGGATTACGAACCTAAACCTTGTTATACAAACCTACTAGCGAGTGCGGAATCCAAGCTAGCAAGCAAACCGAGTTAGTAGCAAGTAGAGAAACAAACACACAAGTTCACCGATTAACACAACTTGTATTAATGCAATGAGGGTTCGGTTACAAGCTCAATGTTTACAGAAATGTTCTATAAACTCTCTAATGTGTGTGTGTGAGTTTTGGACAGACTGCTCTCAACCTATCTCTCGGTTTCTTTCTGTCTTGTGTCTGTCTTACGAAACTCAACACATGCATGGGTATATATACCCAGCTCATGAAGTCTTGATCGAAGGATCTGATAGATGGTCCGAAGGATCATCTATCGATCATAGTTCACACGAAAGATCAGCATGGACCTCGAAGGATCATCCTTCGAGGTCTAATGGTCGAACCATGGTCGAACCATATCTTTCGATCACCTCGAAGGATCAGGTGTATCCTTCGAGGCTATCCTTCGATCAGAACATCTTTCAACTGTTGTCCAAGTCAAACTAGGAGGATAGTTGACTTGGTCAACTTACAGACTACCAAGGACATCGTTTACATACAGACCGAATACAGACAAAGTACAGACACAGGTGCACCAACAGGCGGCTTGAAACAAGTGGTATTTACACCAAATGGATGTTAAAACTGCATTTTTAAATGGAGATCTAAATGAACGAGTGTATATTGAGCAACCGGAAGGATACGTCAAATTGGGAGAAGAACAGAAGGTATGTCACCTCAAGAAAGCTTTATATGGTCTTAAACAAGCCCCGAGGGCATGGTATAGCAAGATAGATAAATTCTTCGAAACAAATGGGTTCAAGAAATGTGTATATGAACATACTCTATTCATTAAAAACACAGCAACTTCTACAATGGTAATCTGCTTGTATGTTGACGACCTTATAATAGCTAGTGATTCTCTACAAATGATAAATCAACTCAAAGATTCAATGAAGAAAGTGTTTGAAATGACTGATTTGGGAGTGTTACATTACTTCTTGGGCATGGAGGTTAAATATAAAGAAGGAAACATTGTATTATCTCAGCAAAAATATGCCAAAGGTTTACTTAAGAAATTCAATATGGAAAAATGTAATACAATATCTACTCCTATGGAATATGGTAAACGACTCTCGAAAAATGATATTGAAGACGAGGTAAATGAAAATTTATATAGAAGTTTGGTGGGATGCCTCATGTATTTAACAAATACTCGGCCGGATATAATGTTTGCGGTTAGCAAAATAAGTCGGTTCATGGAGAAACCAAAAAGGAGTCACTGGGAAGCAGGAAAACGAATCTTAAGATACATAAAAGGGACAATAAATCATGGAATTATATATTCAAAGGGAAGTTAATCGGATTCAGCAACAGCGATTATGCTGGAAATGTAGATGACAGCAAAAGCACGTCTGGTTACATATTTCACTTAGGTTCGGGAGCAATAGCATGGCAGCCAAAGAAACAAAAGGTTGTTGCACTATCTTCGACTGAAGCAGAATATATTGCATTATCACTAGCAGGATGTCAAGCACTATGGATGAAAGGAATTCTCAATGAACTCAAAATGAATATGGATAGTCCTCCGGTAATCCTCTGTGACAACAAATCCACCATTTGTTTGGCTAAAGACCCGGTCTATCACGGGAAAAGCAAGCACATCAGAGTGAAGTACCATTTCATACGTGATCTAGTCAAGGAAGACGAGGTGGAAGTGAAGTTCTGCACTACTAAGGAGCAAGTTGCCGATATACTTACAAAGGCACTGCAGCCTAGGGACTTCCTTCGTCTCAAAGAACTCCTGCATGTTGCCGATATCTAGCTTACGGGAGGGAATATTAGGATATTAAGCTAGATAAATAGATAGATATATAGTAATAAGTTTAATGATTTCATTCCGTTTTAGTTATTTAAGTTTATTATTATTATTATTATTATTATTTGTGGCGGTTATATGTCCAACCGTCATGTATATATATGTATGAATGTTCAACAGATACAGTTACCAATTCGAAATATATACGAACATCATTCTTTCATTCGATAAACCCTAATCTGCAATTAACAATCAATAGTAATCACCTTGGTTGTGAATGTATGCATTCAGATAGAAACTGGTGTGGTTTCCTGCATTTATTACGGTAGACGTTACAATATTTTCATTACGAAAAGTTGGTTAACCGCAACTATATATGTGGTTATGTTACTCGCGCTGCTGATGATTTATATATATTCAGCTTTAATGATTCTAAAGTCGAAACAAATACTAGAATCAAATTACAAAGCAGATGCATGAAAAAGCTTTGAAGGATCTAGATTTGCAACAACCAACAGTTGAAAAGCTAAAGCAGCACCTGAGCAATCATTGGATCATGGCAGGAACTGGCAGCCCCCAGTTTATGATCGTTTGCTCTGCTACAACCTCTGCTTCTGGGGTAATATGTTTTTCAGGCACTGTCCTGCATGTCATTATTATTATTTCTACTATACCACATATCTGGTTTTTTAAGTCGGATTATAAGTGGTCGGTTTTAGTGATTCTTGTAACACAGTTTACGGGAGTAATACTGGGTACGGTCGCTCATCTCTCTAGATGTTTTGCATCCCTAAGCTTTGAAGTGTCTGTAACATGAATTCAGAACCATATAAGGGTCTTTAAAGTAGAGAGCTACTATACTCAAAAGTATTAGATCAATATTAGATATAAGCTAGATCTTGCATATGTTTAATATAGGTTTATTAAGTTTATAGGTTATATTATGCCATTATCATTATTATTATTTATAATATAAAGTTAGGGGTAGTTATTAGGATTTCCGGATGTATATATACTTTCGTATTATGTAATATTCAGATTCACCAATTCAATCAAGAACTTTATCAAAACATTCTGTCAATCTATATGAATTCCATCCAATATAGTGGTATCAGAGCCACCGATCCGTGATCATTATTCAACAAACTCTCAACAGTATCATCATGGTCTAATATCGTCTAATATCGAAGATTACAATTTCACCAGATCTCAAAATATGACAACGAATGGTGGAATTCAAACCCAAATTCCCAAATTATTGGGACAAAATTACTATCATTGGCATATACAGATGAAAGTGTTACTAGAATCACCAGACTTGTGGACAATTGTGGATGAAGGTTATGTTGGTGCACTTGTGTCTGTACTTTGTCTGTATTCGGTCTGATATAAACGATGTCCTGATTTGTATTGTAAGTTGACCAAGTCAACCATCCTCCGGTGTGACTTGGACAACAGTTGAAAGATGTTCTGATCGAAGGATAGCCTCGAAGGATACACCAGATCCTTCGAGGTGATCGAAAGATATGGTTCGACCATGGTTCGACCATTAGACCTCGAAGGATGATCCTTCGAGGTCCATGCTGATCTTTCGTGTGAACTATGATCGATAGATGATCCTTCGGACCATCTATCAGATCCTTCGATCCAGACCTGCTGAGCTGGGTATATATACCCATGCATGTGTTGAGTGTGAGTAAGTTCTGAAGTTCTGCCATTTTACACACCAAGAGATAGAAGCTTAGAGAGCATTCTGCCCAGAACTCACTCACACACTTAGAGAGTTTATAGAACACTTCTGTAAACATTGAGCTTGTAACCGAACCCTCATTGCATTAATACGACTAGTGTTAATCGGTGAATCTTTGTGTGTTTGTTTCTCTACTTGCTACTAACTCGGTTTGCTTGCTAGCTTGGATTCCGCACTCGCTAGTAGGTTTGTATAACAAGGTTTAGGTTCGTTATCCTCCGCGAAAAAGGGACCTTCAAGTGGTATCAGAGCCTCGCTCTTTACCTTGTTTAAAACCGGGTTTTTACAAGTTTTGGTGTGTTGAAACACTTGGTTTTGCACCTGTTTTTACTAAGTTTCTTGCTTTTTCCTTGAGTAAAAACGTGTCTAAACTAACCGGGAGTGTTTTAAAGTGGGTTGGGTAACTTGAAAACTTGTTTTTGAGTGATTTGGTGAATTCCGGCAAATATTCCGGTTAAGGTTCCGGTCACCGGTTTCTGGGTTAAGTTTTCCTTTTTGGGTAAATTACCTTTGAAAATCTTGGTTGGTGGGAAAGTTGTCAGCCTGCCATACCATTCTGCCGAAAGTTGACTTACCTACCCATCACCTTTTCACCAACCCGTCACATCTGTGTCAGTGTGTCAGTGCTCATTCGAAAGATATCCTTCGACATCGAAAGATATCCTTCGACATCGAAAGACAATCCTTCGATCAGTGACAGCTCGATAGATAAACATCTTTCGAGTAGTCCTTCGAAGTTCGAAACATATCTTTCGATCAGGGAATCTTTTCGAAAGATAGTTGTTTTATCTCGAAATATAAGGATCTTTCAAGTGTGAATCTTTCGAGATTTTGAGTCTTTCGAAGCCAGTGCTCGAAAGTCAACAGTGATCCTTCGAACACTGTTGATCATTCGAACAAGTGTGATCCTTCGGAAGGTAGCTATTCGAAAGATAAGTGTCCGAAAGATAGGGATTGACTCGAAAGATAAGGATCTTTCAAAAGGGAATCCTTCGAGTTCTTGAATCTTTCGAAATTATTGTTCAAGACTCAACAGTAATCCTTCGAGTACTGTTGATCCTTCGAACAGTAGTTGATCTTTCGATTGTGGTCTGTTTATTGTTAACAAGTTTCTGTGATTTCAGATCTTTCGAACAGGATCGTTCGGCTGTGTGATCTCTCGGATTATTCACTTAGAATTTATTTTTCTTGTCAAAGATGAATCCGAGTTGGTGGAATCCTGCCCCAGACAGTGGTAAATATACAAGTTCAGGAGTTACTCCTTCATGGTGGGGTACACCGGCTCCTGATAGTGGAAAGTACACGTGTACAAGTCTATCACCATCATGGGCCGAATCTCCAGTATCTACATCTTCACAAGCAAATGCTTTACCATCAAATCAATGGGCATTAGTAACGGGTCAAACTCCGAGTGTACAAAGTATCTTATTAAGCGAAAGCGAAACAGGAAGTTTGAATCGACCCCCAAAACTGATGAGTTTGAATGAATATCCAGGATGGGCTGAGAGGTTTAAAACATATGTTCTTGGTCAAAATACGGAACTGTGGATACGTTTCACCACAGATTTCGATCAAGCCATAGAGGTTGCTGCTTCAGAGACTGCGTCATTTGCTGATCTTCCCGAAGATAAAAAGAAAACGTATGATCTGGAAAAGAAAGCATACGCCATTCTCACCCAGGCTTTGAGCAAGGATATTTATCACCAGTTTGTCAGCTTCAAGACAACTAAGAAGTTGTGGGACGGGTTGAAAACAAGAGGAGTAGGGAATGAAGCAACACGTCAGCTGCGTCATGACCTACTCAAGAAAGAATTTGACAGCTTCGCTTGCATGGATAAGGAGTCTCTGGGAGACATGACAAGTCGTTTCTATCACCTGCTTACTGAGTTGAACAATTTTGGAGTTACAACAACTCAAGCAGAGGTGGTGAAGAAGTTTGCTGATGCCTTACCTCCTCAATGGAGTAGTTTCTTGGAAATCCTTAAGTATAACGGAGCGTTGAGAACTACAACTTTTAACGACTTCGTGCAGCTTTTGGAAAACAAGGATCAGGAGGAAACATTGAAGGCGAAGAGAGTTCCATTGCCACAGAATCCAGAAGTGTATTATGGAACTTCCAGCTCTTCGTCTGCAAGAACTGGTTCACATGCTCCAATTCAAACGGCGTTTGTCACGAGTACAGATTGTTTTGGCAATCCAATACAAGTTCCTGTTAAGCCACCTCCCACCACAGACATATTTGGAAATCCAATCCAACCACCTCCACCTCCTCCTGCTCAACAACAACGTGCATGTTATGGAGGAACATCATCTGCTGGTCAACAATCAAAGCCAAGTACAGTACAGCTCGACACTTCAAGCTTCTCCAAAGTCAGTGTAGAAGTAGCCAAGGAACACATGGAGCTACTTAACACTATAGTGAGCGCGTACTGTGGGTTGATAGAAGGTCAGATTGGTAACATTAATCTGACACAGGAAGACTATCGGCAGATAGATAAAGAAGAGATGGACTTGATGGATATCAAGTGGGCCTTTGCTAGTGCTGTGAGAAGAGCAAAGGATTGGATGGAAAGTACTGGCAGAACCAGCTTGGAAAGTAAGCGAGACACCAAGTATGGTTTCGATAAGCAGGCCGTTAAATGCTTCAACTGTGGTGAACGGGGTCACTTTAAACGGGAATGTGCAAAGCCAGCACAGCATGGAAACCAGAACCCCTTCAGAAACCAGGGCAACCAGCAGAACCAGAACAGGAATAATGAACGTACATTAGTGCCTGTCAACAATCAAGCCAACCGGGCACTTGTAGTTCAGATGGATGAAGGTTGCGACTGGTCAATCCAGTTTGGTGGTGATGGTCCTAATGGTACAGCTTGCTTTGCTCAAGTTGTGAAGGATGTAGTTAACACCAGTGGTGGAGAATCTTCCGCCAGTGGTGGTGAATCGTCTGAAGATGAAGACTCTTCTGGGTACAGCAGAAGTGTTGATGAAGATTCATCTGGGTCAGGCGATGAGAATATGGGTGAGACATCTGGTGTCTCAGTTGATGCTGATATTGATGAACTTTTGGAAGAAGCTGCAGCAGAAACTCAAAGAAGATCTATTCTGATGGATCAAGCTGCTTGTACTTCGTCTTCTCTCCATTCAGCCTTTATGGCTAATGTCGACAGTTCTTCAAGTCAGGTATGTGTCGATGAACCCATTGCTGTAAACTGTGATAACTGTGATAGCTTGCAGGCTAAATGTGTTAAGTTAGAGGCAAACATGTCTGAGTTGCAAGCCAAACATGACGCTTTACAAGCTAGTTTGTTTGACTTGCAAGACAAACATGATTCCTTGAATGATGAGTGGTGTGCTTTGCAAAGCAAACACGAGGCTCTGCAGAAAAAATATGATGTGACATTCATCCACAATCAGAAGTTGACTGTGGATCTTTCAAAATGCACAGAAGCCAATATGTTTTATGAAAACCATGAAAAGGAATTTAAGTCAATGATTGAGACATTAAAGAAAGACAAAACTGAATTGACTAAAATGGTTTCCAGAAAACAAACGGACATTAATTTGTACATCTCACGTCTTGAGGCAATGCAAAAAGAAATGGTCTGTGTAAAAACGGAAAGTGAGGCAATCCAACTCAAGCTAGACAGCTATTTGAGCTCTAGCTACGTGTTGGATCACATCATTGACGTTCAGAAAGAAAAACGGGATGTCACATGCATAGGATACAAAAAATGTCCACCACCAGTCAGACACAATTATGATGCCATGCCTGATGAGGAGGATAGAGTGTTCTTCGAACCATCTGTTCCTCTTGATGTGAAGGAGTTTGCAGCAGGACTCGGATACCAGAAAGAAGTATCCTCAGATTCGGATGTGTCAGCAGATACATCTGTAACTGCTGAACAGAAACAGGATCCTCCAGTTGAGGTTGAGGATGCTGATTCTTCAGATGATGAATCTGATGATGCTGCTCCAGCAAAGTCTGATGCGGTAGTCAAAAATGAGGACATACCTCTTGAGAATCACATTCTATGTGATCCCCCTGTCACACCCGCTAAGACTGTTGCAACTGAGTCCTCGTCTGAGAAGGAGTCGGAGAGTGTGACCTTGCTGTACACTTTGGTTGGTGATGATAAAATTTACTCAGACAAAGATTTTCCGATTAAGAACGTTAATCAATCCTTAATCGATAAAGTCTTTGAAAATTCGACAAGTAAGTTTTTGGGGAAGAAAGGACCACATGTTACAGTTACACAGTGTCCTCCAATCCCAAAGGCTGAAGTTCGAAAACAATTTGGCAACAAGAAATTACCAGCAATGCCAAAACAGCAAAATCACACCAAGCCCAAAGGAAAGGCACCGGCTCAAGTCCAGAAGAAGCCGAATCAAAAGAAGAAGAAAAATGTTAACTTTGTGAAATCGATGGGAACGGACAAAATTGAAACGTTTGAAAATAAATCTAACTTAGATTTTGTCAAGAAAGCTACTGTTTTGAAAAGAAATGAACAAAACAGTTCACAGCCTAGTACCTCGGGTTCACAAAGTTCAACATCATCGGCTAAGAGAACACATGATTCTTCGAGGTATGTTGAACGAAGATCATGTTTTGAGTGTGGAACCATTGGGCATATAATTCGAAATTGCCCTTATCTTCATAAGCAAAAAGGGAAGGTTGATGATCCCCGTGACAAGACTGACCGTAAGCCATCTGTTTCCACAAAACAAGATCCCCGACTTGTAAAAGAAAGGGAGAAGAAGCAGAAACGCCAACAGGTCAAAAGGATTGAAAAAGCAATTAAAACCGATGTGGTTCAAAAACAATCTGTTTCTGTAAAATCAACAAATTCAAAAACTTCAAACTGTAATGAAGTTAAAATTTTAAAGAATGACACTGATAAAACAAAACAGACATGGAAACCTAAATCGGTTACTGAATCAGGGGGACCATCACAATTTACAAACCATCAAAGACAAGAAGTTATTGTCATTGATGAAAATGGAAGACCCAAGACCACAATGGCTTGGGTCCCCCTCTCCAACTAATCTCTGAGTGAGTGTGCAGGAAGTTCCAGGAGGAACTATTGATAGTCTTAGGATTGTTGATAGTGGAATGTCCTTGCACAAGTCAGGCGACAGAAGAAATTGTTGCCTTTGATGGAGAGAGAGGAAAGAAAAAGAAAATGTGGCTGAATGAAGTTGCAAAAATTCGACCAAATGAAGAACGTGCCAAAAGTTGGTCATTATGGTTTTTGATCGGGTCCACAGGAACGAATGAAGTGAAATGTGTGTCGATGCCTTGGAATGCATTGAACATCCGCACACCATTTCTGAAAGAGAAAGTCACAGACCTTCGCTGGTGGAATGTGGAAGACCAGCCGGACCCGGAGGTTTATGACTTTGTTGCTGTCAAGAGACTTCTCAGCAGTTGCAAATTCGACCTTGAAGTCCACACCGGGTGGATATCCAGTTGGGAGAGTGCTTAGATTCCTTGCAATGCACGGAACAGTTGCAGGATACGCCTTTAAATTCTTAATCTCTCCTATACTTGTCGATATTTTAGCTGCTTTGTGAATTGTTATTATCTCGTACAGCACTCTTTGACCTGACACGTTGATCTCGGATATCACCTCACACGTGATTGTTTCAATATGAAACTCATCAATGTTGTCAAGGTCCGCACCGCTTACCGACCTGCCAACTCATTTTTCCAAAATTTGTTAAGTCTTTTCGGATAAAACTTAATTTTGGTAAACGGCATTAAGGTCAAGCACAAGAGTAAACCAACATCGGAAAATCATTTTTGTAAATACCTTTGTGTTTTAAATTTATCTTAGTTTATTGATTTTAGGGGGAGTAAATCCAAATATCTGAAAATCCAAAAACATCGAAAAATTTCAAAAACACAAAAACAATAGAAAATCAAAAATGAGTTTCCTGGCGAGCAAAAGAGAAAATGATAGTACATCAGTGGTCTATCCTAACCTCTTTAAACCTTAAATGAAAAACGATAAGCAGCTCTATATAAGATGTATCGGTAGGCTCACAATCATTTTAAAGTGTGCAGGGTGATATAAATCTTAATCGACTGAAGATCAGGTGGGAACCATTCATTGGCATATGGTCTTAGTACCGAAATTTCGTTTGATAGATTGCCGAGGTTCTGAGATATTCGGTCTTTATGCTGCTTATCATCTGGGTATCATGGTTGTATCTTTTACCGAAAAATAACGGGGACGCAAGTCTAGATCTTCCATGATACTATACATACGTGTACATATTACATACTGCATTCGACCTCAATAAGTGATAAACAATCACATGTCCAAATCAAATAAGTGATAAAATATCACATTTATCCGGGTGTCAAGTTCGTCTCTCTGCTGTACGGAAGTACTGACCTGTTCACGGACTTGCACCTGTGCCCTCATGCATACGAAAATCAAGTTCCTCATCAATAAGTGATTATATCACAAAGGACTTGTTTTCAAATCAAAATAAGTGAGTATCTCACAATTTATACGGTCAAACAGATGATAATCGGTATACTCACCGGTAAGATGAACTCTCGTGCATACCTTGATACGGGAATGTGTCGTGATGTGGATGAACACCGGTCGGTAAGTATAAATCATACATTAACGTATCCTCTAAACATGATTACATCTGATAAGATGAGCTTAAGTGGACAACAATACCGATAATTGTTATAGGATGCTTATCTTAATGTTAACTAACTGAACAACAAGAGCGTTTTGGCATGACCGTACACTGATATGATTCTCTTACCCTCGAAACTCGCAAAAAGAATGTTTGTATATATTTATTTACTGCTTAACCTTTATTAGTTCTTTTAAACAGTTTCATCGTTTGGTGCATATCAGCACGACATTAGCGGTGATGTCGTTTGATAACACTCAAAGGATTTTAAATTGTTGTCTTTTAATTTCAAAAAAAAATACCAAAAAGATTTTAGGCTTGTTTTAATATAAACTTTATAAAAGCCAAAAAGATTTTATTTCTGCTTTATTTTCGATCGTACGATGTTGGAGCTCAAGTCTTCGTTACCTGAAACCTGACTGAAAACCGAACTGACTAAATCTTCATAAACGGTCGAAATTTGCATGTTTTGAAAGTTAAAAACTAAAATTGACAAATTTTATTAAACTTTCAAACTGTCGGACGGTGTTTGATTTTGACATGGTCACTCGTGTGTCATTTGTTTATACTATTCCAAGCAGTTGTTCTCATTACGCGTTTAGATTTCTTGCATGTGCAGATTCTAAAGGCTAGGAGAACATGGTCGATGACAAGCCTTGGAATGAAGACACGACGAGAAGGCGCTCAAAAGATGAAGATGATCGAGTTGCCGCTGGCCATCATCAACACCACAAGGATCTCACTTCATAAAGATAAAGTCTTTTCACGAGCATAACTCAAGGGGGAGCTTATGTTAAGGGGGAGTTTGTCAACACACTTCCTACATGATACGGGTAGTTTGTTGATACACTCTCTACTTTCAAGACGTGAAGACTTTGAAGATCCTCCGACATTGAAGACATGATAGGACATCAGAGTCTTGAAGACTTGAAGACCAAAGACCGTCGAAGTTCAAGACGAGTCTACACTTTTAGAAGAACAAGACAAAGATTAGAGATCAAAGACAAAGCTACAGCCAAGGGGGAGTTTGTTGGTGCACTTGTGTCTGTACTTTGTCTGTATTCGGTCTGATATAAACGATGTCCTGATTTGTATTGTAAGTTGACCAAGTCAACCATCCTCCGGTGTGACTTGGACAACAGTTGAAAGATGTTCTGATCGAAGGATAGCCTCGAAGGATACACCAGATCCTTCGAGGTGATCGAAAGATATGGTTCGACCATGGTTCGACCATTAGACCTCGAAGGATGATCCTTCGAGGTCCATGCTGATCTTTCGTGTGAACTATGATCGATAGATGATCCTTCGGACCATCTATCAGATCCTTCGATCCAGACCTGCTGAGCTGGGTATATATACCCATGCATGTGTTGAGTGTGAGTAAGTTCTGAAGTTCTGCCATTTTACACACCAAGAGATAGAAGCTTAGAGAGCATTCTGCCCAGAACTCACTCACACACTTAGAGAGTTTATAGAACACTTCTGTAAACATTGAGCTTGTAACCGAACCCTCATTGCATTAATACGACTAGTGTTAATCGGTGAATCTTTGTGTGTTTGTTTCTCTACTTGCTACTAACTCGGTTTGCTTGCTAGCTTGGATTCCGCACTCGCTAGTAGGTTTGTATAACAAGGTTTAGGTTCGTTATCCTCCGCGAAAAAGGGACCTTCAGGTTATACGGAAATTGCATCTAATGCACCAGAGAACGAACAGAATGTTTATAAGGAAAAAATCAAAAAGGACATATTATGTTCCAGTCAGTGAATGAAACAATATTCGAACATATTGCAACATGCAAAACATCAAAAGACGCGTGGGAAGTTTTGCACAAGGCATACAGAGGGGAGCACAGGGTTAAAACGGTAAGGCTTCAAACCCTAAGATGTGAATTCGATAATTTACGAATGAAAGAAAGTGAAACTATAGAAGATTATGTTAACCGTACCACGATAATAGTCAATCAATTACGTATGAATGAAGAACGAATAGATGAACAACGTGTAATTGAGAAAATTTTAAGAAGTTTGACTAGGAAGTATGAATCGGTTGTCGTGGCAATTGAAGAATCGAAAGATTTAAATACGATTTCCACTGAGGAATTGTTAGGTATTCTTCAATCACATGAATTAAGGTTAAAACAGTATGATGATGCGTCCGTAGAGCAAGCATTCCAAGTTCAAGGGAATAGTTATGATAGATCAAGACAGTTTAAGAATGATATGTCAGGAAGGGGACGAGGGAAAGGAAGAAACATGTTTAATGGTATGATTCGGTGTTACAATTGCCAAAGAATAGGGCATACGGCTAGGTTTTGTAACAAACGAGAAGATAGTGACAGATCAAATAATGTTATGTTACATAAGGAAGATGTAGAAGACGAGAATGATGACACTATGTTTATGATCTTTAATGTGGAAGAAGTAGTCAAGAATGATTGTTGGTACCTAGACAGTGGATGTAGCAATCACATGACAGGCAACAAAAGCCTGTTTATAAATCTGAATGAATCAGACCGAAGGGAAGTAAAAACTGGAGATGACAAGAGGTTAGAAGTTCTCGGTTGTGGAGAAGTTAAAATCAGAATCAAGGGACAAGAGAAGAAAATTCCAAATGTATTTTATGTGGATGGATTAAAACATAATCTATTAAGCGTCGGACAGTTAGTACAAAAGGGTTATGATGTAAGATTTAATGATAAGGGATGCACAATTAATGATTCATCTGGCTATTGCATGGGAACTATCAAGATGACGGGAACAAGATGTTCCCGTTGAATCTGAAACATGATATAATCCCTAGAGTTTGTAATATGACTACTCAAGACACCTCAGTTTTATGGCATCGAAGATACGGACACGTGAACTTCGAGACTTTGCATGATATGGGCATGAATGAGACAGTAAGTGGTTTACCAAAGATCGATAAATCGTTGCACATATGTGAAGGATGTGTTTTTGGCAAGCATGCTAGAAAGCCGTTCTCAAAGAAGGCCATATGGCGAGCAAGTGAACCTCTTCAGCTTGTTCATTCTGATATTTGTGGACCCATGAAAACAAAATCTATCGGAGGGTGTAGGTATTTTATTACATTCATAGATGATTTCTCGAGAAAGACATGGGTATATTTTTTAAAGTTCAAGTCTCAAGCTTTGAGTTACTTCAGAAACTTCAAACGACTCGTAGAGAATCAAAGAGATTACAAACTTAAGAGCATAAGGACGGATAGGGGTGGAGAATATTGTGGACATGAATTTCAAAACTTTTTAAAGTAAAATGGAATACATCATCAACTTACTACAAGCTATACTCCTCAGCAAAACGGGGTAGCAGAAAGGAAAAACAGAACTCTCATGGAATTAAGCAGGAGTATGATGAAAATAAAAGAATTACCGAATATGTATTGGGCCGAAGCAGTGTCCTGTGCTACCTATCTATTGAATCGACCTATCACCAAAAGTGTTCCAGAGCTAACACCACAAGAAGTATGGAGTGGTAGAAAGCCTAATGTAGATCATCTCCGAGTATTCGGGTGTATTGCTTATGTTCATGTTCCAAAGCAAAATCGCAACAAATTAGATGTTAAAACTAAACGGGTTATATTTGTTGGATATAGCGAACATAGTAAAGCATATAAGCTATATAATCCGGTGACAAATAAAACGATCATAAGCAGGGATGTAATTTTTAGCGAAAATCAGCATTGGATAACTGAAAAAGGAAGTGATGGAAAGTCATGGATAGATGTGAACAATGTGAACGAAGATGATCAAACTGTTGCTGTAGAGGATCTAATAGAGGATCAAAGTGGAGGTGAAACACCACTTGCAAGTGGTACAAGTGAAAATCATACAAGCCACGATGAAGTCAACATGCAAGATGCAAACGACGAAGAAGCAGAAAATAGTGAGGGAACCGGAATTCATGAAGACACTAACACTTCATCCGACTCTGAGAATGAGGTTATAAGAACCAAACAAATGACGGAGATATATCAAAATTCATCGGCTCTAACAGAAGCACAAGTAAGAGAACTTTATAACAAGAGTCAAAGTAATGCTAATAATGTAGTGAATTTTGTCTTATATGCGGATTCTGATCCAACGACATATATAGAAGCAAGTAAAGACATCAAATGGCAGGAAGCCATGGATAAGGAGATGGAATCCATAATTAAAAACGATACCTGGGAACTAGTGGATCCACCAAAGAATCAAACACCAATTGGTGTTAAATGGATATACAAAACGAAATATGATGAGCATGGAAAAGTAAGCAAGTACAAGGCTAGATTAGTAGTGAAGGGTTATAGTCAAAAGTACGGGATAGATTATCAAGATGTTTTTGCTCCGGTAATAAGATTTGATACACTCCGGCTTGTACTTGCATTAGCAGCGCATCATGGATGGTACTTACATCAAATGGATGTTAAAACGGCATTCTTAAATGGGAACTTTAAGGAATGTGTCTTCATTGAACAGCCAGAAGGATATACAGCAAAAGGTGAAGAAAGGAAGGTATGTAAACTAAAAAAAGGCATTATATGGTTTAAAACAAGCTCCGAGAGCATGGTACAGTAGAATAGAAGGATATTTTATTACTCATGGGTTCAAGAAGTGTGCTTATGAACATACCTTATTCACGAAAATATCAAAAGATGAAAGATGAAAGAATAATTATCTGCTTGTATGTGGACGATCTTATTATAGCTAGTGATTCAATGTCTAGTCTCAAGTCATTCAAGGATTTAATGAAACGTGAGTTTGAAATGACTGATATGGGAACACTACATTACTTTCTGGGAATGGAAGTTACCTTCAACAATGGAAACATTACTCTCTCACAAAATCAATATGCAAAGGCTTTGTTAGACAAATTTAATATGACAAACTGTACCGCTCTTTCAACTCCAATGGAATATGGTTTGCGTTTGTCAAAGCAAGATATGGATGACGAAGTAGATTCCAACTTATATAGGAGACTGGTGGGAAGTCTGATGTATCTGACGAATACTAGACCAGATTTAATGTTTGCAGTAAACAAGATAAGCCAATTCATGGAACAGCCCAAGCGAAGTCACTGGGAAGCTGGAAAGAGGATACTAAGATATGTAAAAGGAACTCTAAATCAAGGGCTTGTTTACTCAAAAGGAGGGAAAGGGACATTAACGGGCTTCAGTGACAATGATTATGCAGGTAACATTGATGACAGTAAGAGCACATCTGGATATGTATTTCAGTTAGGAACAGGAACTGTAGCATGGCAGTCAAAGAAACAAAAGGTGGTAGCTTTATCTTCAACAGAGGCCGAGTATATCGCTCTTTCCATGGCTGGATGTCAAGCTCTTTGGCTTCAAGGAATTCTAGAAGAACTTCAAGAAGGAGCCAAAGGTCCAATAGTAATTCATTGTGACAACAAATCCACGATAAGTCGGGCAAAAGATCCTGGATTTCATGGCAAGAGCAAACACATAAGAATCAAATACCATTTCATTCGAGATCTAATCAAGAACAACGATGTAGAAGTTCGTTTTTGTCCCACTGGAAGCCAAATTGCAGATATACTCACTAAAGCTCTGCAACTTAAAGTCTTCAATCATCTGAAGAATCAGCTGCAGATATGGGACGCACACACTGAATAAAGACACAGCAAATTTCTTGATCTAGCTTACGGGAGGGTATTAGATCAATATTAGATATAAGCTAGATCTTGCATATGTTTAATATAGGTTTATTAAGTTTATAGGTTATATTATGCCATTATCATTATTATTATTTATAATATAAAGTTAGGGGTAGTTATTAGGATTTCCGGATGTGTATATACTTTCGTATTATGTAATATTCAGATTCACCAATTCAATCAAGAACTTTATCAAAACATTCTGTCAATATATACGAATTCCATCCAATAAAAAGTTAACTGATTCGAAACACAGTAGCATATCATTGAAATTCAGTAGCCACAGATGCAAGATTGTCATCCAGGATCTAAAGGTCCTGCTTATGAGTTTTGGTATAGGAATCCAGAAAACAGTAGTGGTAGCGTGTAAGAAGATAACGCTGATCCCAATTTTCTTTGTTATTGGTGTCTTGTGTTGTTTTAATTGCTGGAAGTGGTTAAAAGTCATGTTTGGTGCCTCATATATATAATGGGACAATAGAATATCCAACTCAGCTACAACACAAAGATCAAGATCTTAGGCGCTATGTATTGCAATTTCAAGATGATATGAAGTTTGCTGAGAGAACATGGACAGGCATTTCAAAATCTGTGAACCATGTGATCCAAAAGGCTGAAAAGTGGAAGCCTGACAATCTTATGAAGCTTCTAGAGGAATCTAGTACAAGGAGCTGGGAAGTATGACGTGCATCAAGTCCCACCTTTAACCGAAGAAAATTATGCGCAATGCTGGAGCTTACCGGTGGTAACCCTGACAGCCATAGATCTCTTCCTAACATCCAAAACAACATGGTCAATCGGTTGCTAAAGAGTGTAAGCGAAGGTCTTACATATGTCAAACATGTGGAAGAAACCCTCAATGCTTGTGACATGTATGTAAGCATTCAAAACGCTGCTAGAACATTGTGGCTAGAAGTTGAGGTTTACCACAAATGGATAGGAAACAAGTTGCCGAACCCTGCTCATCAAGTTAAGGCAACAAAAGAGATTGTTCAATGGTTCGTGATACAGCTAAAAGCATATTTACAGAGGTGGAAAGTAAGAATATGAAAGACTCAGATGATAGTTCAGTCTACATGTCAATTTCTGCCAACTCAATGTACCATATCACCCAAATGCTCCTTGCTTCCTACCATGCTAACATAGACCAGGTTAGCCAAGAGGAGTTGTTTGTGGAATTACCATCAATGGTCTCTCACATATTGGCTGCTTGTCTCACCAACTTACCCCGCTCATAGCAACAAAGCACCACACGAGTGTCATAGAGAAAAAGGAGGCGAGTGTACATGTTGCAGCCCAACTTCTCGGTGAGACTCTGCAGATAATCAATAGCCTTCAAGATCGCGAATTCCCAAGCTTGAATCGTGATGAGTTGCCGTTTATTGACAAGTGGCGTATTATTTTTTGCACCCGTCACCTTAACAGTTCTTGTTTCTTACCAAAAAAGAAAATCAGATTTTGTACTTTATGTAATAAGGTATGTTCCTGAAGATTTGTCGTAATTTCCTTTCATTAGACTGAAGATAGTCATCTGTTGTTTGCTCCTCTTGTGTGTGTTTTAAATTTCAAATAGACTATAATCAAACTGCAACATGAAGGAGAACAGTTCTATATACCTTTGTCAGCATCCTCTACAGGGTACGTTCTTGATATCGTAAGAGGTAAGTTCTTTTGTAATAGTCGATGGGACTTTCTAACTCACTAGGTTGACCTACGTTACATTAGAAAGCAAACTAGTTAATATATACCAGTGCCGAATCAATAAAAGGTTTATAAGTTACACATATGCAAAAAAGCATCACCTTGTAACACAAG
This sequence comes from Helianthus annuus, assembly GCF_002127325.2. Taxonomy (NCBI): domain Eukaryota; kingdom Viridiplantae; phylum Streptophyta; class Magnoliopsida; order Asterales; family Asteraceae; genus Helianthus; species Helianthus annuus. The sequence continues at coordinate 46,536,673 of NC_035440.2, read as the reverse complement.
TCGTGAATAAACTAAAATTTGATCTTTAAGTTGTTGCTTGTAAATGTGGATATCCTCATGCAATGTTATGTTTATCTAAACCTTCTTGCCCTCTGTTGTGAGTTTGTGACCATGTCAGCAAACTGGTGTTGATCAAAACTTGCATATTTTCTTGAACTGGTTGGTATACCTTATATTTTGTGTAGAAGAATTCTTTACGAAGCTTCAACTTTTTTTGGTTCCTGAGGACGCATTATGTTCATGGTCTATCTTTTCTTATATGTAGATTGTAAATTAGGGTTTATGCAGAGGAAAAGATAATTGTTCTTTGTATTCGAATTGGTAATCTCATATTGTGACATGTATGATACATATATACTTGGCAGCCATACATTGATAACCGCCAGAACTTAGGGAACGAAAAATAATACATAATAATTGTAACATAATTAATAAAACTATATCCTATGATATATAAATCATATCTAGCTTATATCTTAATCTAATACTCCCCCGTAAGCTAGATTGGTGCAACGTGAAGATGTCTCTTGAAATGTAAAAAATCCTTTTGCTGCAGTGCCTTTGTAAAGATGTCTGCAACTTGATCTTTGGTTGAACAATAACAGATTTCTACTTCATCATTTCGAATGAGCTCTCGGATGAAATGATATTTTACTCGAATGTGCTTGCTTTTCCCATGGTAGACAGGATCTTTGGCCAGACTAATAGTGGACTTATTATCACATAGAATGGTAGGTGGACAATCCATATTAATTTGCAGATCATTCAGTATACCTTTCAGCCATAACGCTTGACACCCTGCCATCGACAATGCTATATATTCGGCTTCAGTGGACGAGAGTGCAACAACTTTCTGCTTCTTCGATTGCCAGGCAATTGCCCCTGAACCTAAGTGGAATGTATAACCTGAGGTACTCTTACTATCATCTACATTGCCTGCATAATCACTATCGCTGAAACCTATCAACTTTCCTTTGCTTCCTTTTGAATATATGAGTCCTTCATTTAAGGTTCCTTGTATATATCGTAGTATGCGTTTACCAGCATCCCAATGGCTTCTTTTGGGCCTCTCCATGAAACGGCTGATCTTACTGACTGCAAACATAATATCCGGACGTGTGTTTGTCAGATACATCAGGCTCCCTACTAAACTTCTATATAGGTTTTCATTCACATCTTCTCCTAGATCCTCCTTCGATAACTTCTCTCCATATTCCATTGGGGTTGAAATAGATTTGCAATGCTTCATATTAAATTTTTCAAGTAAATTTTCTGCATACTTCTTTTGCGACAACATAATGTCTCCATTTACTTGTTTAACTTCCATTCCCAGGAAATAGTGAAGATTACCCAGATCAGTCATTTCAAATTCCCTTTTCATCGAGCATTTAAACTGATTTATCATTTCAAGTGAATCACTTGCAATGATAAGATCATCTACATATAAGCATATCACCATACGGGCTTCCTTCGTTATTTTTTGATAAATAAAGTATGCTCATGCACACATTTTTTAAATCCATGTGACTGGAAATATTCATCTATACGACTGTACCAAGCTCTTGGAGCCTGCTTCAATCCGTATAACGCTTTCTTTAGATGACACACTTTCTTTTCTTCTCCCTTCTTGACATAACCCTCTGGTTGTGTAATGTAGACTTGTTCATTTAACTTTCCATTCAGAAAGGCTGTCTTGACGTCCATTTGGTGTAAATGCCATCCATATCGTGCTGCTAATGCTAAAACTAATCTTATTGTGTCGAATCTAATCACAGGAGCAAATACATCATGGTAATCGATCCCATATTTTTGATTATACCCCTTTACCACCAGCCGTGCCTTATGCTTATCCACATTCCCATGTTCGTCGTATTTCGTTTTAAATATCCACTTAACACCTATCGGATTCTGATTTGGCGGAGGTTCCACAAGATCCCAGGTTTCATTTCTCTTAATTGATTCTATTTCTCTATCCATGGCTTCCCTCCATTTTTCATCTTTTACCGCTTCACTGTAACTGGTTGGATCGGCGTCGGCATATAACACAAAATTGGTTACATCAGTGGAACCAAGTGAACTATTTGCATATAGCTGATCTACTTGCGTCTTTGTCAAAGGTTGAGAACTTTGATATATTTCTGATATATTACGTGTCCTAATTTCTTCATTCTCTGATGTAATTGAAGATACCTCATCCTCATCTGTTTCATGCTGTGGATCTGGATTGTTGTTATTAACTTGATCCTCACCTTGATCACTTATTTGAGAGTTGACATCTTGATCTTGATCTCCGGTCTCTGTTCTTCGATGTGTAGATTCCATTTCCTCATCGTTTTCATTATCACATTTCAGCGGTGATTCCGTATAACATCCATCAGTCTTGACAGCTTCCCAGTCTCGTCCTTCATCAAAGGTCACATCCCGGCTTATGATGGTCTTGTTTGTTGTTGGATTAAAGAGCTTATATCCTTTACTATTTTCACTATATCCTATGAAGATTGTTTTCTCCACTTTATCATCTAGTTTTCCACGATGTTGTTTAGGAATGTGAGAGTAGGCTATACTACCGAAAATTCTAAGATGTTCTACATTTGGTTTTCTGCCACTCCATGCTTCATATGGAGTTACATCTTGAATGCTTTTTGTTGTAGTTCGATTTAGTAAGTAAGTTGCACATGCTACCGCTTCAGCCCAATAAGAGTTTGGAAGTCTCTTCATCTTTAACATGCTTCTACTGAGCTCCATTAATGTTCGGTTCTTTCGCTCCGCCACTCCATTTTGTTGGGGTGTATAACTTGTCGTTAATTGATGATGAACACCATTTTCTTTAAGAAAACTTTGAAAATCATGGCTGCAATATTCTCCCCCTCTATCCGTACGTATACATTTCATCTTGTAGTCTACTTGATTCTCTACCAGTTTCTTGAATTCTTTGAACTTCACAAGTGCTTCTGATTTCAGGTTTAGAAAATAAACCCAAGTCTTCCTCGAAAAATCATCTATAAAAGTTATAAAATATCTGCGACCACCTATGGAGTTTGTTCTCATGGGTCCACATATGTCAGAATGTATCAGTTGTAAAGGTTGTGATGCCCGCCATTTTGATTTCTTAGGGAATGGCTTCCTTGTATGCTTTCCAAACAAACATCCTTCACATAAGCTATGAGATGTTTTTGAAATCTTAGGTAGACCTTTAACAGTATTATTTCTTCCCATGTTATACAGTGTTTCGAAGTTAACATGACCATACCTTTGATGCCATAAAACTGAATTATCTTGTATTATCATACTACATACTCTTGGTGTTATATCGTTTTTCAGATTCAAAGGAAACATTTTGTTTCCTGTCATCCGAACTGTCCCTATGTATCCTCCTTTTGAATCCTTGATAATACATTCTTGATTGTTGAACTTCACTTCATAACCTTTTTGTACTAATTGACCTACACTTAAAAGATTATGCTTCAAACCCTCTACGTAAAACACATTTGGCACCTTTTTTTCCGTTCCTTTAACCTTAATAGATACATCTCCGCAACCTAATACTTCGAGTTTTTTATTATCCCCTGTTCATACTTCTCTTCTTTCGGACTCATCTAATGTAATAAATAGACTCCGATTTCCGGTCATATGATTGCTGCATCCGCTGTCTAAATACCAGCAATCTTCCTTAGTTAACTCTTCTATGTTAAATATCATAAACATAGTGTCTTCATCTCCTTCGTTATCATCTTCATGCATGAGAACGCTGCTGTTTCTTTCGTTTTCTTCTCTCTGTTGACAGAATCTTGCAGTGTGTCCTAATTTCTGACAATTATAACAGCGAATCTGCCCATTAAACCTATTCCTTCCTCTACCTCTTCCTCTTCCTGGATATTCGGATCGATATTGTCTTGATCGGTTTTGACTCTGAACTTGAAATGCTTGTTCCATCGGAGAATCATCATACTGTCTTAATCGCAATTCATGCGATTGTAATATACCGAGTAACTCCTCTGTTGTAATCAGATTCAAGTCTTTTGACTCTTCAATGGCTACAACTATATTTCCTGGTAAGGCTTCGAAGAATTTTTTCTACTATTCGCTATTCTGGTACATCTTCTTCATTTAATCTTAATTGGTTTACAATTACAGTGGTTCTATTCACATATTCCTCTATAGATTCACTATCTTTCATTCGTAAAGCATCGAATTCACAACGTAAAGTTTGAAGTTTTACAGTTTTAACCCTTCGTTCTCCTCTGTATGCCTTGTGAAGAACATTCCATGCTTCTTTTCCCGTTTTAACATTTGCTATCCGTTCGAATACTATTTCACTTACAGACTGGAAAATTATGTGTAGGGCTTTCTTATCTTTTCTGACTTTTTCCCTATACATATTTTGATCGGCTTCTGATGCATTGGCAGCGATTCCGTCATACCCTTCTTCTATGATTGTCCACAAATCTTGAGACTCTAATAAAACCTTCATTTGAATGTGCCAGTGGTAGTAATTTTGCCCAAATAATTTTGGAATCTGGGTTTGGATACCACTGTTTGATGTTGCCATGATGATGATAATTTACAGCGAATAAGAAGGATTGATATGTACTTTTGAATGGACCGATGCGTTTGGCTCTGATACCACTTTGTAGATTGTAAATTAGGGTTTATGCAGAGGAAAAGATAATTGTTCTTTGTATTCGAATTGGTAATCTCATATTGTGACATGTATGATACATATATACTTGGCAGCCATACATTGATAACCGCCAGAACTGTTAGCAGCGGAAGATTATCACTTGTCTGATAATCATAAACATCCGAGTTGGATCTATAATGTTTGGAAGTGGATTCCATATTAACCCCTGTCTTGTGCATGATAACAGACATACACACACAACAGAATGGACACGAAACTGTAAATTGGATATTATGAAATATCTTGGTGATTGTAAATGATACATGATGTTTGTATATATACCTACATAATTGGCGGTTAATGATGATAACTGCCATAACATAATAAACCTATAATAACTATAATATTACATAATAATAATAATAAACAATATATATATATATATATATATGCTAAGTTTATATTCTAACACCATCCCCTAAACTTAGCATCGGTAATGGCTCGTCGCGTCGGCTTTGATGATAAACGCCTTTTTTCTTTAAACTTGTCATGATTCGTCCATAGATCCACCTTGATTTGTTTCGTGATGCCGAGTACGGTAATATTGTTGTTCATTACCCATTTTGTCGCTCAAAGTCTTTGATCTGTCGTTAAAGCCAGTTTCGTGCTTCTAAATCGTCCTGTCGGCGCTGATCTGTTTTCTGTCGCTATCCTTCTCCTTTTGTCGCTAACAGCCGTCGCTAAATCTTCTTCTTCTGTCGCTGAAATCTTCACTAAATCATTCTTTCTTCTCTGGATCATCCTTTTGGATTTATTTGCAGAAGTATATTTGGTATAAACTTCTTTAAAAAACAGAGTATGATGCCTTTTGGCTTTCACTTCCTTTATCATTGTAATTCTTCGTGTCCGATTCCTTTCTTGTTCTTCATGAACGGTTCCGGTTACCGGAACATCATCTTGTATATCACCTTCAGTTACAAAGACATACGAGTCTTCGTATTCTTCATCGCCGCGGTCACCACCGGAATCGTAGTATTCCGTTTCTTCAATTGAATCATTGTGATCCTTCTGATCACCGATTGGTTCTTCCTGATCTTCCCGATCGTAACCAATCATATGGATATTCGGGGTGAAGCATGCCCCATCGTGAACATCTGTACTTACCAGATTCAATATCGAAACGTCTTCCTCGTCCGGTTTCACATACATCGAAACGTCTTCTTCGTCCGGTTGTGCCCGGAATCGTATAATATCTACCGATTTTCTTCGATTTCCCACCGTGGCTCTGATACCACATGTTAGAATTCGTTTGATTTTGCAGCGGATAAACACGGGTCAGACATATCAGATATCAATATGGAAGTGATATTGAAACACCGATAAGAACAGGAATATGAATGAACGATTGAATGTGAATGATGATAAGCAAACGAATGGACAAAGATTATGGCGGGATAATCTGTCTTGGTAACCATAAAAGTTACCGGTTATTACATATATATATGTGTAACTATGGCGGTTGATTTTGGCGGCAATAACTGTCATTAGGCAGTTTGAAACCACCCGCACAAGATCCGACCCACCTCTTGTTACAAAATCATCCAAATACTACTAACAGTTCACTACATAACATACATATATCATGAACATAATAAAGTTTAATATTCATAGTTAACATCCTCCCTTAAACTTGATTATGGTTTCATCTTCATCATCACGCTCCTGTTGGTTTCGTCTACCGCTTTACGTGCTTCATTAAAATTGAAACGGCAGCGTTTCTTGTGCAGACGCCAAGATCCTTCCCAGCTGTTCCCAGCATACAAAGCGTAATGCTCTGTCGTCCCTTCTTCCAGCATCGGATCATCAGCACTTTTGCAGTTTCTTACTTGTTCATTTCCTTCCGTGGGGTTTTCTTGTTGTTCCACCATCTCTTTATCTTGCACCTTTTGTTGTACAGATTTGAACTTATAATAATACACAAGAACGTCTAAATACATAGCATAGATGACTCTAACAAAATCACCATCTTGATATTCGAAACCGAGATCTTTCGCTATAGTCGGCCACAAGTTGTCAACTGTGACTTCTTGATAACCTCCATCCTTTTCAACCATGACGTAAAGGCTGAGTAAATCTATTCTTCTTCCATCATCTAATACCGGTGGTATGGATCTTGAGGTTATTCCCAGTTTTTCTTTCAGAAACCAACCCACCATGATTTCGAACTTCATTTCAAGATCATGTTTGTATTTGAATACAAAGTCACGATCATCAATCATATCTAATAGGGCTTTACAGTCAGAAAATTCCTTGAATTCTAGTTCCCTTATGATCATTCGACTCCAATCAAATTCATCTTCATTCCAAACATTTAAGGTTTCGATAGTCATTCTTATATTTTTCGTTCACATCATTCAAATTCTGGATTTTTTGTATTTCCCTCTTCCCTAATTCTTCTTCTTTTGATAAACCAGAGATCTCATTTATGGTATTAACAACGGGTGTCGAAAACATTGGGTAAATCCTACAAGTGTCACCATTTTTATTGACGGTGAAACCTTGTAACGATAACTGTTTCATACTTAGAACATTTCTGTCCAATTCAGGGGTGTAAAAAACGCTTTGTATCTTCAGTTTTTCGTTGTTAGACTTAACTTCAACACACCCTATTCCCCGGATGAACAGAAAATCATTTTCACCAGTTTTCGTGTCAACACCAACCAAATGCTTAATTCGTTTAAAAACATTTATATTACCGGCGTAGTGATGAGAGAACGAGTTATTGACATACCAGATGTCATCCCACTGACCGCCTTCTGTGCCCGTCACTATCATTTCACTCCGATCTCCTGCATCCATCCTATGGGTTTGGATTCCGGCATTAACCGCTTGGTTAATCAGTTGTGTTGCTTCATCATGCTCTTTTGATTTACATGAATAAATTTGATGCCCTGGCCGGTGGCAATAGAAACACAATTTTACCCTTCGTTTGTTCTTCGCCCCTTCATGTTGTTCGTCATAACAGTGTTGACATGGTAGTGTCGTGGAAGAGATTCTAATTTCTGCGGGATTTCTGAACGTGGCTCTGATACCACATGTTAGCAGCGGAAGATTATCACTTGTCTGATAATCATAAACATCCGAGTTGGATCTATAATGTTTGGAAGTGGATTCCATATTAACCCCTGTCTTGTGCATGATAACAGACATACACACACAACAGAATGGACACGAAACTGTAAATTGGATATTATGAAATATCTTGGTGATTGTAAATGATACATGATGTTTGTATATATACCTACATAATTGGCGGTTAATGATGATAACTGCCATAACATAATAAACCTATAATAACTATAATATTACATAATAATAATAATAAACAATATATATATATATATATATATATATATATATATATGCCAAGTTTATATTCTAACAAGAACTTAGGGAACGAAAAATAATACATAATAATTGTAAGATAATTAATAAAACTATATCCTATGATATATAAATCATATCTAGCTTATATCTTAATCTATTATTATACAGTTCTACTGCTCGATTCTGAAAAGCGAACATGGAGACAAATTCTTTTGTTGAATTAGATTACTAAGAGAATGATTGAATATGCATGCAATGAGGTTGTGAAACATGAGAAACGGGATGAGATATCGCAGGCGCATTCATTCAAAAAAATTCTATGCTTGTATTTAAAGCTGTTACTAGGTGATAAGAGATCAGACTACAAAAACTCCAATTATTTCATTCAGAAAACATCAAATTCAATAAGTAGGTCTACATTGCATTAGAAAGCAGAGGATTTAATATATACATTATCCTAGAACAAGTTACCAACAATGAAGAGTGGACAATTGGCTAAAATCACATTACACAGCTATATTTCCAAGAATTGATACCTAAAGACAACAACTACTCCTCAAATAAATGGACGGATGCGTTGCCAGAAGCTGAAATTGGCACCGCGTAGAAACACGGAATGCTTGACAGTTACCAGCCTCCTAGATAAATCTGAGATTGAGCAAATAGTACCAAAATAAAACATATAGCCCTTGTTAACTCTGATTTGACAAAAAACTTGAAAAAGAAAATGATGATGGGACATGAAAAGATACCTGATTTCACCCTCAATAAGGGAGTCGGCATTACTGCAGAATGCAGATTATGGCCTCTTGATCATCCCCAATCCTTATTAGTAATAAACTGCCACGTCACGTTTGAGAACGCGGAATGGATCAGTGGCGTGGCGGATACTAGGGGTAAATTATAGGTCCAATTAAAAAAAAACTACTGATGTTCATTCAAATCTATGTTGTCAAAGGCGCTCTGGGCGCGCGCCTAGGCGCTCAGTCGAGGCGAGGCATGGGTAAAGCGCCTGGTGGTGACCAAAGCGACCAGCTGCACCTTTCTTAAGAAAGCGAAGCTCAGGCGCTCAGCCTGGTGCCAGGCACAGACGCAAAGAGGCGATGGTTTCAAATAAATTAGGCGCCATTTGATTTTTCAGACCAAGAATCTGCAGAAAAGGCTCCTCCTCCACTGTTCACTGCAGAAAAAGATCCTGACTTACTGTCCTTTTTAAATTTTACTTCATTACTTTTGGGTTTTCTTCATTATATTTTCACTGCAATAAAATTATTTTAGTATACATTGGTTTTAAAAGGTGTACAAGTAGATATTATGTTGATGTATTAACCACATTATTTTAAAGAGGTTCTAAAGTTTTTGATATAGGTTAGATGATTATAATTTCCAATTATATTAGTTTTTTTAAAGATGTTTAGGGAGTAATAACAGTTTTATATAGGTAATATATATACACACATATATTATTGTGCCTTACTTATCTCGGGCGTGCGCTTTTTTGCATCTTGTGTCTAGGCTCCAGACAAGGCCTATTCGCCTTGAGTTCGCCTTGCGCCTTTGACAACATAGATTCAAATATACATACTTATGATAGAACAAATCGTATTGTTCAATTCTTCTTAACTTTTTTTTTGTCTTTTGGAAACGCTCAATTTTACCTTCACTAGTAAGTCACAAAACACAGCAGACAAAAGAGTAACACAGATAAATCTACTTGAAGTCACAATAATCAACTGAGATCACGACAGTCGCAGAGTTGTGGTCAATTTTAATCAGGATCTGTCACAAATTTTACATTAAAACTACCAATGTATTTCCCTAACTTTAATAAAAAAACATTATATGACTCTGATTTTCAGTTCAAAATATACTTTGTAAAAAGAAAAGTAATGAAAAAATTCTTATTCTTCGGCAGGATGGGTGTAAGGCCCAATATTGTGATTGATACCTATTAAGATCAAAAGATTTAAAATCACAAGTCAAGGGAGAGGTTGTAAGGACCAGATTTGTGACTTGCGATTTACAAATAAAAGTGTTCGCATACGGGACATTTGATCACTTTGAAGACATGTGACTGCTTCCAAAGTGATCGCATGGAATGCAAAAGTACATGCATAGATGGTGCAAACACTTTGGTCATGAAAACACTGTTAGGTATAAATAGGGGCTTAATGTTGGACTTTAATTGTCTAAGTCTCTTGTTGATCAAGTTCGAAAGAGATGATACGGATCAGAAGTGTAATTAGTTAATATATAAGTTTATGTTATGTTTAGATTGGGTAGTTATAAAGTACAAGGACTAAAGAAGACAAGTTGAAAGATTGTAACCTACACTTAATGAAAAGAAATGTCTCCTGGAGACACACCCTTTGATTGACAACATCAAGGAAGGAATCAAGAGACACACCCCTTCAACAACAATCTCAGCCACATATTTAAGACACACACCCGTTTGCGAGGAGACATGATGATTCAAGACGCAACTATTTAGTATGTATAAATAGGATTAGGGTTTTGTTTTTTATACCTTGAAACAATAAGATTCAATTGTTCAGTTTATTAATACGATCATGTACTACGGTTAATCCGTCTCTTCTTGTTCTTTGTTCGATTGTAATTTTTGTTCTTGATTGATGGGTTGAATTCATGGTCTCCTGGGATCTATACTTAAAAGTTCATTCGTGATTAGAGATGTAGGTGAGAACACTTTCTCTAGGGTTTTTTCATTTGTGATTAGAGATGGGGGTTTTCATTTTAAACATTCATCAATCAATACATTTAGAGCTAAATATTTACATCTTGATCTTCATCAAGTGTTCTTGATTGTTTGTATTGATTCACCACATGAATTGAGAGATTGTTGATACACTTTGTGTGGACGCGACTCGGCTCGGTTCGACTCGGCTCGGTACGACTTGGTTTTGACACGGTTAGGTCCGGCTCAAGCCCGACGTCACGACATTCCTCCGTCGTGTGCCCCAGAGTTCGACACGCGAAGCACGGCGAGCCGCGAACTGTTTTCCGCTGACACATCATCATGACATCATCATGATGATGTCATGATGATGTCACAAATTTGTCTTATCTTCAAAATTGTGAAAGTTGGAAACGAAACACATTTGAACCAGGATCTCATTTGGGCCGATTCACTTCATCTGGGCCGTGAAACCCTGTTTTGGGCTTTGACTTGCAGTTGGGCCAAAACAAATGACGAAAGACAATAGGATATGAAATGGTTGTCGACGAAACACAATCTGTTTCGTCGACTTTAGGTGTTTCGCTGAGGATTATTTCTGTTTCGTCAAGTCTGTGTCTGTGTCTTCTATAAATAGCTCTCATAGTTTCTGTGTGAAACTTGGACGAGACGAGAGCTGTGTGAGACTTTGAGAGAGAGTCATTAAACATTTTTTGTATATGTTTGTATCGTTCTCATCCCTAATCAATAGATATTGAATCTTTTGGTTACGCGTGTTCTTCTTTTACACTTTGTTTGGTTTGCACCGTCACGGGGATTCCACACCCGTTACCGTGTTTGTTATAAACAAGGATAGGTTTACGTTATCGATCCACCGGAACAACGGGACCTACAATTGGTATCAGAGCTTAGCTCTTTTCCTTGTTTAAAACCAAACATTGTTAGTGTTTTTCAGATTTTTTTTTTGTTCTTGAAAGATTTGTTGGTGCACTTGTGTCTGTACTTTGTCTGTATTCGGTCTGTGTATAAACGATGTCCTAAGTTAGTCTTTAAGTTGACCAAGTCAACTATCCTCCTAGTTTGACTTGGCCAATATGCTGTTATGTAAAGTGTCTGAGTCGAAGGATAAGGGATCGAAGGATGATGTGGATCCTTCGATCCCCACGAAAGATATGCTTCGAACTATGGAACTCGAAAGATTACCTTTCGAGGTTCTTGCTGATCCTTCGATAGCTTTGTATTCGAAAGATGATCCTTCGGATCATCTATCGGATCCTTCGACCAGACCTGCTGTGTATGGGTATATATACCCATGCAGTGTGTTGTGTTAGAGAGTTCTGAGAGTTTACATAGGTGCACACACCGAAAGAGAGAGTGAGACTTCTTGAGAGCTTTCTGTCCAGAACTCACACACACACTTTGAGAGTTTACAAGTTAGGTTTGTAAACATTGTGCTTGTAACCGAAACCTTCATTTGCATTAGTACAAGTTGTGTTAATCGGTGAACCCGTGTGTGTTGTGCTTGTACTTGCTTAATCTCGGTTTGCTTGCTAGCTTGGATTCCGCACTCGCTAGTGGGTTAGTATAACAAGGTTTGAGGTTCGTCATCCTCCGACAAAAAGGGACCTTCAAGTGGTATCAGAGCTTGGCTCTTTACCTTGTTTAAAACCGGGTTTTTCAAGTTCTTGGTGTGTGTTTGAACACTTGGTTTAACACCCGTTTTTGTTGGTTTTTCTACACTTTTAAACTGGAAAACGTGTTTTAAACTTACCGGGAGTGTTCATAAGTGGGTTGGGTAACTTGAAACTTGTTTTTGATTGTGTTGGTTATTTCCGGTCATATTCCGGTCAATATTCCGGTGACTGGTTTGAGGATAGGGTTTTCCTTTTTGGGTAAATTATCTTTCAAAATCTTGGTTGGTAGAAAAGTTGTCAGCCTGCCATACCCTTTTGCCGAAAGTTGACTTACCAACCCATCACCTTTTCACCAACCCGTCACATCTGTGTCAGTGTGTCAGTGCTCATTCGAAAGATATCCTTCGACTTCGAAAGATATCCTTCGACATCGAAAGATTATCTTTCGATCAAGGAAGGCTCGAAAGACTATCATCCTTCGACCCATCCTTCGAAGTCTGAAACATATCCTTCGATAAAGGAATCTATTCGAAAGACAGTGTCCGAAAGATAAGGATATTCGAAAGATAAGGATCCTTCAAAAGGGGAATCCTTCGAGTTCTTGAATCTTTCGAAATCATTGTTATTGTTCGAGATTCAACAGTAATCTTTCGAGAACTGTTGATCCTTCGAACAATAGTTGATCTTTCGATTGTGATCTGTTTGTAGTTAACAAGTTAGACAGGATCCTTCGGCTGTGTGTTCTTTCGGGTGGCAATCATCCTTCGTGACTTTGACATAGAATTTATTTTTCTTGTCAAAGATGAATCCGAGTTGGTGGGGAACTCCTGCTCCAGATAATGGTGAATATACAAGTTCAGGTGTCACTCCCTCATGGTGGGGTACACCGGCTCCAGACGATGGAAAATACACGAATACAAGGTCATCTCCATTATGGGCCGAATCTCCCACACCACCTCGAATTACTGCAGAAATGTGGGCATCAGTTACCAATCAAAGGCAAAGTGAAACGATAACAACAACAGATTGTTTTGGCAATCCAATACAAGTTCCTGTAAAGCCAGCTCCAACCACAGACATGTATGGAAATCCATTACCCTTAGTTGCTTTACAGCACCATTGTTCTACTGTGGAACCATCATCTCTTGGTCCAAAGAACAGTAGTCAGACAAAGTCGGCGTTGTATACTGAAATTGTCAAAGATGCAAGCAATGGTGGATCTTCGGGGAATGATGACAGTTCTGAACATGTTAGAAGTTCAGATGAAGATGTTTCAACTTCAGTGGAGGGTGATACAACTTCAAGTTCAAGTGAGGATGGATCTGGTATTGATTCTGATACAGAAAGGCCAACACCTGAGAGTGATTCCAGTCAGGTATGTGTTGATGAACCAACTGCTGTAGATTGTGATAATTGTGCTAGATTAAAGGCAAACATGTCTGAGTTGCAAGGCAAACATGATGCTTTACAAGCTAGTTTGTTTGACTTGCAAGACAAACATGTTTCATTGAATGCCAAGTGGTGTGAATTGCAAAGCAAACACGAAGCTTTGCAAGAGAAATATGATGTGACATTTATCCACAACCAGAAGTTGACCGTGGATCTTTCAAAATGCACAGAAGCCAATATGTTTTATGAAAACCATGAAAAAGAATTTAAGTCAATGATTGAGACGTTAAAGAAAGATAAAACTGAATTGACTAAAATGGTTTCCAGAAAACAAACGGAAATTAATTTGTATATCTCACGTCTTGAGACAATGCAAAAAGAAATGGTCTGTGTAAAAACGGAAAGTGAGGCAATCCAACTCAAGCTAGATAGCTATTTGAGTTCTAGCTATGTGTTGGATCACATCATTGACGTTCAGAAAGAAAAACGGGATGTCACATGCATAGGATATAAGAAATGTCCACCACCTGTGAGACACAATTATGATGCGATGCCTGACGAGGAGGATAGAGTGTTCTTTGAACCATCTGTTCCTCTAGATGTAAAGGAGTTTGCAGCAGGACTCGGATACAAGAAAGATGTATCACCAGACTCAGATACTTCAGCAGATGCATGTGTGTCTTCTGCTGAATTGAATCAAGATCCTCCAGTCATCATTGAGGATGTTGATTCTTCTGATGATGATTCTGATGATACCATCCCAGCAAAGTCTGATGCGGAAGTCAAAGATGGGGACATACCTCTCGAGAATTACATTCTATGTGATCCTCCTGCAAAACCCGCTAAGACTGTTGCAATCGAGTCCTCGTCTGCAAAAGAGTCGGAGGGTGTGAACTTGCTGTACACTCTCGTTGGTGATGATAAAATCTACTCTGACAAAGATTTTCCTATTAAAAATGTTAATCAATCTTTGATAAGTAAAGTCTTTGAAGATTCGACAAGTAAGTTTTTAGGAAAGACAGGACCACGTGTTACAGTTACACAGTGTCCTCCTATTCCAAAGGCCGAAATTCGAAAACAATTTGGGAATAAGAAATTACCAACAGTACAAAAACAGCAAAATCATGCCAAACCTAAAGGAAAAACACCGACTCAGGGTCAGAAGCAACAGACCCAAAAGAAAAACAAGAATGTGAACTTTGTGAAATCTAAGGGAACGGACAAAATCGAGACTTATGAGAACAAGTCTAACTTAGATTTTGTTAAACAAGCAACAGTGTTGAAAAGAAATGATCCAAACTGTTCAAAACCTAGTACCTCGGGATCACAAAGTTCATCATCGTCGGCTAGACGATCACATGATGCTTCGGGGATTGTTGAACGAAGATATTGTTTTGAGTGTGGAACAATTGGACATATCATTCGAAATTGTCCATATCTTCATAAGTTGAAAGCAAAGGTTGATGATCCCCGTGAACAAAATCATGCCGCCCAAGAGAATAGAAAAGGCAAATAGGGCGAAAACAAGAAAAAGGTTCGGAAGATAAACCTCGTGAAATCTAGAGGGACTGATAAAATTGATACTTCCAAAAACAAATCCAATAAGGATTTTGTTAAACAAAGTAAAATTTTGAAAAGAAACAGTCAAAACAACTATACACAACACACAAACGGTTGTGATGTAGAACCAAGTACCTCAAGATCACGAAGTTCATCATCCGGCTATTGCAGTTATGATACTCCGAGGTTTGTTGAGCGGAGATCATGCTTTGAATGCTGTGAGTATGGGCACATCATTAAGAATTGTCCATATCTCACCAAGAGAAAGACAAAAATTGATGTTCCCCATGGTAACAATTACCATAAAAGATCTGTTTCATCAAAACAGGACCCTCGTCTTGTTAAACAGCGAGCAAAGAAACAGAAAAGGAAACAAAGAAAAGAAGTTGAAAAGATTTTAAAACCGGAGATTATCCAAACAAAATCTGTTAAATTGGATGTTAAACATGAAAAACAGAAAGAGATTTGGATACCAAAACCGGTAACTGTTTCAGGGGGAGCTACATCAATTCCGAATCATCGGGAAATGGATGTTACAATTCTCGATGATGACGGACGACCCAAGTCTGTGAAGGCTTGGGTCCCTCTCTCCAACTAATCTCTGAATGAGTGTGCAGGAAGTTCCAGGAGGAACTATTGATAGTCTTAGGATTGTTGATAGTGGAATGTCCTTGCACAAGATAGGCGACAGAAGAAATTGTTGCCTTTGATGAAGAGAGAGGAAAGAAAAGGAAAATGTGGCTGAATGAAGTTGCAAAATTCGACCAAATGAAGAACGTGCCAAAAATTTGGTCATTCTGGTTTTTGATCGGGTCCTCAGGAACGAATGAAGTGAAATGTGTGCCGAGGCCTTTGCATGGATTGAACATCCGCACACCATTTCTGAAAGAGAAAGTCAAGACCTTCGCTGGTACAATGTGGAAGACCAGCCAGACCCGGAGGTTTATGATTTTATTGCTGTCAAGAGACTTTTCAGTAGTTGCAAATTCGACCTTGAAGTCCACACCGGGTGGATATCCAGTTGGGAGAGTGCTTAGATTCCTTGCAATGCACGGAACAGTTGCAGGATACGCCTTTAAATTCTTAATCTCTCCTATACTTGTCGATATTTAAGCTACTTTGTGAATTATTATTATCTCGAACAGCACTCTTTGACCTGACACGTTGATCTCGGATATCACCTCACACGTGATTGTTTCAATATGAAACTCATCAATGTTGTCATGGTCCGCACCGCTTACCGACATGCCAACTCACTTTTCCAAAATTTGTTAAATCTTTTCTGATAAAACTTAATTTTGGTAAACGGCATTAAGGTCAAGCACAAGAGTAAAACCAACATCGGAAAATCATTTTTGAAAATATCTTTGTGTGTTTTAAATTTATCTTAGTTTATTGATTTTAGGGGGAGTAAATCCAAAAATCTGAAAATCCAAAAACATCGAAAAATTCAAAAACACAAAAACAATAGAAAAACAAAAATGAGTTTCCTGGCGAGCAAAAGAGAAAATGATAGTACATCAGTGGTCTATCCAAACCTCTTTAAAACCTTAAATGAAAAACGATAAGCAGCTCTATATAAGATGTATCGGTAGGCTCACAATCATTTTAAAGTGTGCAGGGTGATATAAATCTTAATCGACTGAAGACCAGGTGGGAACCATTCATTGGCATATGGTCTTAGTACCGAAATTTCGTTTGATAGATTGCCGAGGTTCTGAGATATTCGGTCTTTATGCTGCTTATCATCTGGGTATCATGGTTGTATCTTTTACCGAAAAATAACGGGGACGCAAGTCTAGATCTTCCATGATACTATACATACGTGTACATAATACATACTGCATTCGACCTCAATAAGTGATAAACAATCACATGTCCAAACAAATAAATGATAAAATATCACATTTATCCGGGTGTCAAGTTCGTCTCTCTGCTGTACGGAAGTACTGACCTGTTCACGGACTTGCACCTGTGCCCTCATGCATACGAAAATCAAGTTCCTCATCAATAAGTGATTATATCACAAAGGGCTTGTTTTCAAATCAAAATAAGTGAGTATCTCACAGCTTATACGGTCAAACAGATGATAATCGGTATACTCACCGGTAAGATGAACCCTCGTGCATACCTTGATACGGGAATGTGTCGTGATGTGGATGAACACCGGTCGGTAAGTATAAATCATACCTTAACGTATCCCCTCGCCATGATTACATCTGATAAGTTGAGCTTAAGTGGACAACAATACCGATAATTGTTATAGGATGCTTATCTTAATATTAACTAACTGAACAACAAGAGTGTTTTGGCATGACCGTACACTGATATGATTCTCTTACCCTCGAAACTCGCAAAAAGAATGTTTGTATATATTTATTTATTTACTGCTTAACTTTTATTATTTCTTTTAAACAGTTTCGTCGTTTGGTGCATATCAGCACGACATTAGCGGTGATCTCGTTTGATAACACTCAAAGGATTTTAAATTGTTGTCTTTTAATTTCAAAAATACCAAAAAGATTTTAGGCGTGTTTTAATATAAACTTTATAAAAGCCAAAAAGATTTTATTTCTGTTTTATTTTCGATCGTACGATGTTGGAGCTCAAGTCTTCGTTACCTGAAACCTGATTGAAAACCGAACTGACTAAATCTTCATAAACGGTCAAAATTTGCAGATTTTGAAAGTTAGAATTTAAAATTGATAAATTTATTAAACTTTCAAACTGTCGGACGGTGTTTGATTTTGACATGGTCACTCGGGTGTCATTTGTTTATACTATTCCAAGCAGTTGTTCTCATTACGTGTTTAGATTTCTTGCATGTGCAGATTCTAAAGGCTAGGAGAACATGGTCGATGACAAGCGTTGGAATGAAGACACGACGAGAAGGCGCTCAAAAGATGAAGATGATCGAGTTGCCGCTGGCCATCATCAACACCACAAGGATCTCACTTCATAAAGATAAAGTCTTTTCACGAGCATAACTCAAGGGGGAGCTTATGTTAAAGGGGAGTTTGTCAACACACTTCCTACATGATACGGGTAGTTTGTTGATACACTTTCTGCTTTCAAGACGTGAAGACTTTGAAGATCCTCCGACTTTGAAGACTTGAAAGGACATCAGAGTTTTGAGAACTCGAAGACCCAAGACCGTCGAAGTTCGAGACGAGTCTACAACTATAGAAGATAAAGACAAAGCTACAGCCAAGGGGGAGTTTGTTGGTGCACTTGTGTCTGTACTTTGTCTGTATTCGGTCTGTGTATAAACGATGTCCTAAGTTAGTCTTTAAGTTGACCAAGTCAACTATCCTCCTAGTTTGACTTGGCCAATATGCTGTTATGTAAAGTGTCTGACTCGAAGGATAAGGGATCGAAGGATGATGTGGATCCTTCGATCCCCACGAAAGATATGCTTCGAACTATGGAACTCGAAAGATTACCTTTCGAGGTTCTTGCTGATCCTTCGATAGCTTTGTATTCGAAAGATGATCCTTCGGATCATCTATCGGATCCTTCGACCAGACCTGCTGTGTATGGGTATATATACCCATGTAGTGTGTTGTGTTAGAGAGTTCTGAGAGTTTACATAGGTGCACACACCGAAAGAGAGAGTGAGACTTCTTGAGAGCTTTCTGTCCAGAACTCACACACACACTTTGAGAGTTTACAAGTTAGGTTTGTAAACATTGTGCTTGTAACCGAAACCTTCATTTGCATTAATACAAGTTGTGTTAATCGGTGAACCCGTGTGTGTTGTGCTTGTACTTGCTTAATCTCGGTTTGCTTGCTAGCTTGGATTCCGCACTCGCTAGTGGGTTAGTATAACAAGGTTTGAGGTTCGTCATCCTCCGACAAAAAGGGACCTTCAAGATTCATATTTTTCTGGAAAATTGTTCAAAAATCTGTGTTTATCTTGCTTGTTTTGCTAAAGATTTTTATAAAAAACCTTGTTAGTGTGCATCATTTCATAGTATTACCGGGTTTTTAGTAAAAGTTTGTGCATTTTCGTGTTTCGAAAAGTTTGTGCATTTCATATCTTCATCGTGTTCTTCACTTATGTTCAAAGTGTTCTTCTTTATTTCAATCTTTTGATCTTTGACAAAGTGACTGTATAAGTTGTTGGTGTCTTTTAAATTTAATAGATAAAAGGAAATCTATTAAAATATGGGTCAAAATTTTGTGTTCGGTGAGATAAGCATGGCATCTTGAAAAGGGTGTACTGGGTGTCAGAACCGGATAACCTTTCTTTGAAAATATCTCACCAACTCTCAACCTTATCCACTGAGTTTCGTCGACCAGATTTCTGTTTCATCATCCACTTTTATTGATCTGTTTCGTCGATTATTAAACTCTCATTCTGTTTCGCCATACAAACCTGTGTTTCGTCAGCTTAAAACTTATTTCTGTTTCGTCGCAATCATGACAGCATTCTGTTTCGTCGCCTAGATCCATTAATTGTGTTTCGTCGACCAAGAGTAACATAAATCTGTTTCGTCGGATATTATTAATTCACTTTCTTCGCATAAAAGGCATAAACGTGTTTCGTCGATATGGTTCACTAAACTCATTTTCGTCGCACACACACACGAATCTTGTTTCGTCGATCCTTGTCCACCATAAGCTTCTTCGGTCATTTATTAAATCAAGATTCTTCTTTCATTTATTGAGAAAGTGGCTGAATAAAACAAAAGGTTGTGAGTGGGTATTAATTTGATCAGATTGCATGTGAAACTCCTATCGGTCCAATAAAAAAATTAAAAAAAAAAAAAAAATTCTTGCATGTGCTTATCAGATTGCATGTGCTTAGAGGTCCAATAGAATTCATCAGCCCATTTGAGGTCCAATAGAATCATTACTTATTAAGTTTAGTCAAAGGCTACATCACATGGGGATTTAGATTGTTGGCTGTGTTTGTGTATCGAAGAAAGACAAGACAGAATTCAATAAATGTTAATTCCTGCTGCAACATGTGATGTCGACAGGTCATATGTTTTGGCAGACAATATTTTTATATTGGACCCACAATACTTAATTGTTCACAATTTAAGGCCAACCGGGTTCATTGAGTGAAAGACATTATAATGGGCCGAATGTTTTTTTTTAAATTGGCTAGCAGATTATATGTCTTGGGCCTATATATAAGATCAAATAATTCATATTGTCGCGAATTTTTTTTTGGGCCTTAGTCAGTGAACAAAACAGTCTTTGTTAATTTAATACTCCTTGGGATTAACTGGTTTCGGGGTCGGGTATTCGCGGAGTTGATTTGAATCGCGCTTCCAAATATCACGGTTTCATTAAAAAAAAATCCAGTTTGGTCGAGATACTTGTTCAGTTTTTAAACAGAAGTGTTGCAAAAGTGTCTTAATTGTCTGTTTTCAAGTATTCGATCAGGTTCTCAATTTCTTATATCAAATATGAGTTGTACAAGTCCGTGGGATTGGAGTACGGACTCACAACCAGTTCAAAAACCGACCTCGATGGCCGAATATTTAGCGAATACCATACCTCGACAACAACAGTCAATAAGTGCAAGTCAATGGGCATTGGTGTCGAATCAAAATCAAAACATACAGAATCTTTTGGTAGCGAGAGGAGAAGGAAATGCAGCTACTAGAAAGATACGTCATGATCTGTTGAAGAAGAAATTCGAATCATTTCATTTCTTAGAGAATGAAACCCTAAATGATATAACTACTCGTTATTATCATTTGACGAGTGAAATGTATTATTTTGGTGTTCTTGCATCTCAACAGGAAATGGTAGCACGGTTTGCTGATGCTCTACCTCCAAAGTGGAGCCCATTCATTGAGCTTTTAAAGAATACGGGCGTTCTAGATGCTGTCAATGTTAATATCTATGAATTCGTTCAGAAGTTGGAGCACAAGAACGAAGAGGAAATTCGGAAAGCTAAAAGGATTGCACCTACTCAAAACATAGAAATGTATTTGCCGGGTTTTGGTCCTTCAGCTAGCTCTAGTTCCATTCAGCAACCGAAGCTTCAAACGGCGCCTGTATCAAATACAAGCTCATCTCAGTTTCCACATTTCAATCAAAGTGCTTATCTTTCGCAATCTAAACCCCAACCTCAACCTCAAGTTTCCACGACACAACCTCAATTCGATCCAAGTGTCGATTGTGGTCCGGCCATACAGTTGGGAAACGATGATCAAACAAGAACTGCGTTTTATGCTGAAATTGTCAAGAATGTTAGCGATGGTGAATCTTCGGGAAATGATGACAGTTCAGGATATTGTGGCAGTACTGATGAAGATGGCTCAGGTGTGAGTGATTACAGTTCAGAATCGGACGTTAAGGAGGGAATGGATTCTGAAGCTGATAATTTGTCGGATGATGCCAAGGAGACAAAAAGTCAAAAATCTGACTTGATCAAGAAAGCTGATGCTACATCGAACGAAATGGAGAAGATTCTCACTGAAGATGGATCTTTCTCTTCTCAGACTGCCTTCATGGCTAATGTCACAGCTTCTACAAGTTAGGTAAAATCTGAAACTCCTAGCATATGTAGTGATTGTGCTAAGATGAAACATGAATGTGCTGAATTGAAACGTGAATCTGAAACGGTTCATAGTCACAATCAGAGTTTGGTTATTGAACTGTCAAAGTGCAAAGAGGCAAATATGGCTTTAGTTTGAAACGAAAAGGAATTTAAATCTGTAATTGAAACCTTAAAGAAAAGCGTTTCCGAAGTAAACAAAGTTGTTTGTCATAAACAAGTTAGTATTAACGAATACATTAACATTGTTGAGGAAAGCAAAAGGGAACTAGCCATTGCCAAATGCGAGCATGATGCTATCAAGCAAAAATTGGAGAGTTATTCTAACTCCCAATTTGTGCTCGATCACATCATAGACGTTCAAAAACTAAAAGGTAATGTGAAAGGCGTTGGGTATAAGTCGTGTCCGCCTCCTTTGAGACACAACTATACCAAGATGCCCGATGAAGAGGATATGCCTCGGTATGAACCCAGTGTGCCTCTTGATTATTAGGAAGTTACTATTGGCCTAGGGTTCAAACCGGACAATTCATTGGAGGGCTCATCTGATAACAAAGAAAAGTCATCATGTGCTTCAAATCAAAGTCCTCCAACCATTGAGGACTATGATTCTTCAGATGATGAATCAGATGTAAATGACCAGGATGAATCACTTGATGAGACGGAAGGAGTAGAAATTCCAATAGAGAATCATATTCTTTGTGATCCTCCTACTCCTGCCGTGCAACCTGTTGCCAAGCAAGTGATAGATCCTGTCAAATCTGTCAAAGATGTCAAGAATGACAAGGAAAATGTGTCTGCTGTTAAGAGCAATAACGTGTTGTATACTTTGGTCGGTGATGCTAAAATTTATTCGGACAATGACTTTCCAATTAAAAATGTCAATCCATCTTTGATTGATAAAGTTTTTGAAGACAACACGAATAAATTTTTGGGAAAGACCATCCCCGGAATTGTGGTAACACAATGTGGTCCAATTCCAAAAGCTGAAATCAGGAAACAATTCGGAAATCAAAAATCACCGACAAAGCAACAACCTATTGGTGGTAAGGGCAAACAACCAGTTCAACGAGCTCAAAGGCCTAACGTTTCTAAATCAAAATTTGAAACAAAGGGAGCTCGTTATCAGAAGAAAAACAGTAATGTCAAATTTGTAGCATCAAAGGGTACGGATAAAATTGAGACTTTTGAAAACAAATCAAACACCGATTTTGTACAACAAGTCAAGATTTTGAAACGTAATAGCGATAACAATTACACCCAACACACAAACGGGTGTGATGAAAGAGCAAGTACCTCAGGTTCTACAGGTTCGACATCTGCTAGTCGATCAAATGCTCCTAAGTTTGTTGAAAGGAGAACGTGTTTTAAATGTGGGAAGTTTGGGCACATCATTAAAGACTGCACAAACTCGCCCAAACCAAATTTTGTTGAAAGAACCCCTTCTGAACAAGGTCACTCACAACGTCGTCCTATTTCTCCAAAACATGATAAAAGTACTGTTAAGGAACAAGAAAAGAAACAACGACGTCATAACATCAAAGCTGTTGAAAAAGCTTTAAAATCTGAAGTCAAAACAGTAAAAAGGGAAACAAGTGTTTCACAACCATTAAAACCAGAAGTTTCAAAATCTGTGTACAAAACTCAATCTGGTAAACGGAAACAAGCTTGGAGACCTAAATTGGGTGAAAGTTCAGGGGGAGGTGCTGTGTTTGAAAATCATCAAAAAATTGAAATTACATTTCTTGATTCTCAGGGGCAACCCAAGTCTATGAAGGCTTGGGTCCCCCTCTCCAACTAATCTCTGAGTGAGTATGTAGGATGTTCCAGGAGGAACTATCGATAGTCATAGGATTATTGATAGTGGAGCGTCCTTGCACAAGATAGGCGACAGAAGAAATTGTTGCCTTTGATGGAGAGAAAAAGAAAGGGGAAACAGAGTTGTCTATTGAAGAGATTGAAAAGCTTCGACAAAATGAAAATCATTCCAAAGTCTGATTGTTAATGGCTTTGATCGGGTCCCCGGGATAGATTCAATCAAAATGTACGCACCTGCAATACGTCTGATGTTCAAATTCAACAAAATGAACGGGCAGTGTACATTTCTTCGCGGTGTGATTAAAGAAAATGTGTTTGTTGAACAAACCAACCGGGTGTGCGGATGCCTTGGCGTGGATTGAACAACCACACACTACTTTTCAAAGAAAAAGACAAAGACCTTCGCTGGTGCAATGTGGAAGACCAGCCGGAACCAAAGGTTGATGATCTTATTGCTGTCAAGAGATTTCTCAGTAGCTGCAAAATCGACTTTGAAATCCACACCGGGTGGATATCCAGTTGGGAGAGCGCTCAGATTCCTGGCAATGCACGAAGCAGTTGTAGGATACCGTTTTAAATTTCTAATCTCTCCTATACTTGTCGATATTTAAGCTGCTTTATGAATTATTATCATCTCATATAGCACTCTTTGGCCTGACACGTTGAACTCGAATATCACCTCACACGTGATCGTTTCAATATGAAACTCGTCAATGTTGTCATGGTCCACACCGCTTACCGACGTACCAGCTCATTTTTCCAAAATTCGATAAATCATTTCTCATTCAAAATTAATTTTGGTAAACGGCATTGAGGTAAAACATGAGTTAACCGACATCGGGAAATCGTTCTTGTAATTACCTTTGTGTCTTTTAAATTTATCTTAGTTTGTTGATTTTAGGGGGAGTAAATCCAAAATTTGAAAATCCAAAAACATCAAAAAATTTCAAAAACACAAAAACATGGAAAAACAAAAATGAGTTTCCTGGCGAGCAAAAGAGAATATGATAGTACATCAGTGGTCTATCCAAACCTCTTTGAACCTTAAATGAAAAACGATAAACAGCTCTATATAAGATGTATCGGTAGGCTCACAATCATTTTAAAGTGTGCAGGGTGATATAAATCTTAAATCGACTGAAGACCAGGTGGGAACTATTCATTGGCATATGGTCTTAGTACCGAAATTTTGTTTGATAGATTGCCGAGGTTCTGAGATATTTGATCTTTATGCTGCTTATCATCTGGGTATCATGGTTGTATCTTTTACCGAAAAATAACGGGGACGCAAGTCTAGATCTTCCATGATACTATACATACGTGTACATATTGCATTCGACCTCAATAAGTGATCAACAATCACATGTCCAACAAATAAGTGATAAAATAACACATTTATCCGGGAGTCAAGTTCGTCTCTCTGCTGTACGAAAGTACTGACCTGTTCACGGACTTGCTCCTGTGCCCTCATGCATATGAAATTCAAGTTCCTCATCAATAAGTGATTCTATCACATAGGGCTTGTTTTCAACCAAAATAAGTGAGTATCTCACATTTTCATATACGTCAAAACAGATGATAAATGGTATACTCACCAGTAAGATGAACCCTCGTGCATACCTTGATACGGGAATGTGTCGTGTGTGGATGAACACCGGTCGGTAAGTATAAATAATACCTTAACGTATCCTCTAAACATGATTACATCTGATAAGTTGAGCTTAAGTGGACAGCAATACCGATAATTGTTATAGGATGCTTATCTAAATGCTAACTAACTGAACAACAAGAGCGTTTTGGTGTGACCGTACTGATATGATTCTCTTACCCTCGAAACTCGCAAAAAGAATGCCTGTAAATATTTATTTACTGCTTTTAGTTTCTGCATCCTTGTATATATATTTATTTATTGTTTTCCGTCTTTACATTTGAAAAATGAAAAATACCAAAAAGATTTTAGGTGTGTTTTAATATAAACTTTATAAAATCCAAAAAGATTTTGCTTCTAGTTTATTTTTGATTGACCGATGTTGGAACTCGAGTCTATCCTGCCCAAAATCCTGATCGAAAGCCGGAAAACAATTGCATCTTCATAAATAGTCGAAGTAAACAAGCTTTGAAAGTTAAAGGATTAAATCTGAACATTTTTAAACTTTCAAACTGTTGTCGGTCGGTAGTTGATTGTAAAATGGTCACACATGTGTCGTTTGTTTATGGAAACTATATTCCAAGCAGTTATTCTCATTATGCGTTTAGATTTCTTGCATGTGCAGATGCTAAAGGCGAGGAGAACATGTTCGATGACAAGCTTCGGAATGAAGACACGACGTGAAGGCACTCAAAAGATAAAGATGATCGAGTTGCCGTTGACCCTTCATCAACACCATAAGGATCTAAAGAATTGAAGATCAAAATATTCACGAGCATGACTCAAAAGAGAGTTCATTCTAAGGGGGAGTTTGTTAACACACTTCCTAAATAAAATGGGGAGTTTGTTGATACACTTTCTTCTTACAACGCGTGAAGACTTTGAAGATCCTCCGACATGAAAGACACAGAAGATGAACAATCACAGAAGACGAACCATCACGAGTAGCGTCCAAGGGGGAGTTTGTTGATACACTTTGTGTGGACGCGACTCGGCTCGGTACGACATGGTTTTGACACGGTTAGGTCCGGCTCAAGCCCGACGTCACGACATTCCTCTGTCCTGCGCCCCAGAGTTCGACACGCGAAGCATGACGAGCCGCGAACTGTTTCCCGCTGACACATCATCATGACATCATCATGATGATGTCATGATGATGTCAAAAATTTGTCTTATCTTCAAAATTGTGAAAGTTGGAAACGAAACACATTTGAACTAGAATCTCATTTGGGCCGATTCACTTCATCTGGGCCGTGAAACCCTGTTTTGGGCTTTGACTTGCAGTTGGGCCAAAACAAACGACGAAAGACAATAGGATATGAAATGGTTGTCGACGAAACACAATCTGTTTCGTCGACTTTAGGTGTTTCGCCGAGGATTATTTCTGTTTCATCAAGTCTGTGTCTGTGTCTTCTATAAACAGCTCTCATAGTTTCTGTGTGAAACTTGGACGAGACGAGAGCTGTGTGAGACTTTGAGAGAGAGTCATTAAACACTGTTTGTATATGTTTGTATCGTTCTCATCCCTAATCAATAGATATTGAATCTTTTGTTTACGCGTGTTCTTCTTTTACACTTTGTTTGGTTTGCACCGTCACGGGGATTCCGCACCCGTTACCGTGTTTGTGATAAACAAGGATAGGTTTACGTTTTCGATCCACCGGAACAACGGGACCTACACAGATTCCGGATCTCAACTCGTGATTCGAACGGATTTGAGGAAACTTGGGTTTTTCAGTGGGTAATATTGGAATCCAAATTCCGGATCTCAACTCGTGATTCAAACGGATTTGAGGAAACTTGGGTTTTTCAATGGGTAATATTGGAATCCAAATCTTAGCATCCTATTACGTCACAAGTGACAGAATGTATATAGATCTGTCTGAAGGTAGCAGATTTTTTACATTCTATTTTTTGTTTTTTTTTCACAAAACCCCATATTTTTTACATGTATAATGGGCTGGCTCTAATTCATGGGAAGATGTTGGCTTGGACCACAGAGTGATCTTAGAGATGCTTTTTTTTTTGCCAAAAAAAAAATGATTTGGTTTATAAACAAGTTGAGGGAAGAGCCTAACAAATCAATTCAATTGTGATTGGGTTCTGACGAGGTATGACCCGGAACGGTTAACCCGACCCGTTCATTACCTATTATTTTATTATAAATATTTAATTACACATGTTTATTCTAGAATGTTTCATTCTGCATGGATAAACCACGTAACCAAATCCCTAATATTTTGGGAAGATCATTGTTGGTATACTTTATGTGGACGCGACTCGACTCGGTTCGATTCGGTTCGGTTCGACTCGGTTAGGTTCGGCTCAAGCCCGACACAGCGACATTCCTCCGTCGTGCGCCCCAAAGTTCGACACGCGAAGCACGGAGAGCCGCGCCCGCCTACACATCATCATGATGATGTCATATAATTTGACCAAATGCATTTAGCAATGGCTGCCATGGAGTATCACGTTGAGTTAATGCATGTTGGGCCTTTTTCATATGTTGGGTGTCACACCCCAACCGACGGCGGAATCATCGGGGCGCGGCACTGAGTGAAACAGATTGTTCAAAGAAATTCCATAACAACTATTATTACCGTATAATTTAAATATCACGTCCCATACTGTGACCCATAAGATAAATTTAGTTATTACAGACATAGGTATCCTTCAAACAAAACATGTTCCGACAACTCAGATTTAAATACATAAATATAAATTGTCTTGGTTTCTAGACTCTTTCCTAGCCTCGATTTCACAGCAGATAGAGCATATAAGCATCCTAAACACCTGTCACATATGTTAAAATAAAGTCAATACGTATAATGTAAAGGTGAGCATACAAGTTTGATAATAGCATATAGAGTTCGAATAGTTTACGCATAACCAGCACGTACACAGAGGGAAATGATGCATGTTAATTATCGACATGGACCTATCGATACCAATGACTGCGGGTTGACCGTCCGAGACGGTTCGCAATACATGATTACCACCGTAAATCATGCAAGTAATTGTCCTTAACAACCCCCATGTGAACGGGTGCTGAGTCCAAACTATAGTACTACGTTGCTAAGGCTGGTAGACAGCATTCCACGTGTAAACATAACAACAAGCATACATTTAATCACGTAATACATGCAATCGGTTAGCGTTCAATTAGTTTGAATAGTGTGTTCGATTGTGATTTTTGATAAGTAACGTATGTAACACCCAAAAGTGCTAAAGCAAAAAGGGTTCGATTATACTCACAGTGATTGATTATGGATTGAAGGAAGCGCTGAGAGTAGGGTTAGCCTGAATAGTTCGATAGCACAACAATAAGTAACGTGGAAATGTAAACAGATGTGGATGGATCGAATAGGCTGGTCGATCGAACGGCAGGTTCGATCGAACAGTCTGTTCAATCGGCTGGTATGTCCGTTTGGACAGTCCTGTTCGATCGGCCGGTAGGCTCGATCGGCTGGGCCATTCGAGTGGATTGTTTCTTCCTCTAGTGTGTTTGTGTTTGGGGATTTGAAGTTTTGAAGTTTCGTTGTAGTATATGAGAACACTAAGGTGTTCTTACCTTTCAGGTCGATCGATCGAACGGTCCGTTCGATCGGCCGGCTTAACCGATCGGCTGGGAACCCTAGAAGCGATTCTCAACAGGACGTCGCTCGATCGAACAGACTGTTCGATCGGCTGGCATTCCCTACTACGAACGAGTTGTGAAAACGATTAAGTGTTGAAGCATAGTATCTCATGATCCGAAGAGTAATGTTTACCAATCGAGTAGCGTATTCGATCGAACATCACTTCGTCAATAGCATACTTCATAAAAATTGAAAAGTGTGGAACCATGTACTAGCCGATCGGCTGGCCCGGTCGATCGGCTGGCATGTCCGATCGGCTGGGCTGTTTGGACAGCCTAGCCGTTCGGCCAGCATTTCTGACCTGGTCGGCCTTTCGTCTAACACTTGGCTGTTTGATTACTTGTCGTCATATCGAGGTATTTTTGATAACGAGTTGAACTATGATATCCTTCGTTCCTACTCGCTTCATCGGCTTGGACAGGAATCACCCAAGTCCGGCCGAGGAACGGTTCGGAACATCGGTTTAGAGTTTAACCCATCGTCGGTGAACCTTGCATATAGAATCCGAATCTTGAACCTCTTAACTGTTAGAATGATTAGTTAGCCGGTTCAAGCTCCGTTTCTACCGGTTTAAGGTTTCGAGTGTAAAAGTTTGAAGAAAGTTGGAAATTATTCATAAAAAAGTTAAGATTCTTACAAATCTTAGTTTGTTTATGTGGAAACTGGTCAGATCTAAGCTATTCATGGTTGAATGAGGCCAAAGTTTGGTGTTCTTCAAGAACACCATGATGACATCACCCAAGAACACTTAGATCTTGGTGATTTTACGGTTAGAAATTGAGTTTTGAAAGATAGAAAGGTGTAGAATCATGCAATGATCAAAAATGTACAAGAATTAGAGTGAAAACTTACCGGAGTTGAGAGAAATCTGAGAAAAGGTGAAGAAGAAGGCTGGTTCGGTCAGAGCTTTCCAAAAATGGAAAGTGTGACAATGACAGCCCTATTTATAGGCTCCAAAAGAGGAAAGTGGCAGCCGATCGGCCAGGAGCTCCGATCGAATGGGCTGCCCGATCAGCTAGGAAGATGCTAGCCGATCGGCTGGCCTGTTCGATCAGGATGCCTCCTGTTCGATCCGCGACACACTTTGAGTATTTCGTGACAATTTTCGATGTTTCGATTTCGATGGACGATGATATGAATACGATAGAATTCCTAGTCAAATTACTTTCAGTCCCAACTACTATATCTAACATGCAATCTTCTATAAGTCACGTTTCGAGGTCGGTTTCGATTGAGTTCGATTGCTTTTCGAGTTTCGGTTTGATTTTCGATTGATTCGCTTGAATTCCACACCAAACATGTAAGTAAACACGCACAAGTAACACATAAGGCACACACACACGTATAACAATACCAGAGTTCACATAATTCGAGTCTCGAGTTTGATTGATGAATCGATTAGCTTGATTATTGATTGATTAACTTTATCGCATTGTTACTTCCTACTATTCACAGTCGTAAATCGGTCGCATTGATTAAACATTCGCTCATTTCATTTAGACAACACTTACTCCACATAATACAAAAAGTAAAAAGAAACATTAACAGTCAAAGAAATCAAAGTTGACTTGGACTTTGACTTTGACTTTGACATTCGAAAACACGGAGTGTTACAGCCTCCCCTTGTTTAGGGAATTTCGTCCCGAAATTAGGCTTGAAGCTGCACATCACCATGAGTCGTTTGACCAATTTGACGCTTCAGATTTATTTAAACAACTGCGGGTACTTGGCCTTCATGTCGCTTTCGAGTTCCCAAGTGAACTCCGCGCCTCGTTTGCCTTCCCATCGGACTTTCACGATCGGGATGCGAGAGCGCCTGAGTTGCTTGGTTTGGCGATCCATGATTTCGACAGGCTTTTCCACAAAGTGTAACGTTTCGTTGACCTGAAGGTCGTCGAGTGGTACGATTAGATCATGATCAGCAAGGCATTTTCGGAGGTTAGAGACGTGGAAAGTCGGGTGGACGTTACTGAGTTCCTCCGGTAGTTCGAGTCTGTAGGCGACTTTTCTGATTCTTTCCAGAATCCTAAAAGGTCCAACATATCGAGGCGCGAGTTTCCCTTTCTTGCCGAATCGGACTACACCCTTCCAAGGGGATACCTTTAGGAGTACGTAGTCACCAACTTCAAATTCAAGGGGCTTGCGTCTTTTATTGGCGTAACTTTTCTGTCTGTTCCGAGCTTTCACCAAGTTGTCTCGAATCTGGTGGATTTTGTCAGTCGTTTCTTGTAGAATCTCGGGACCGGTTAGTTGCGAGTGACCGATCTCATGCCACACAATAGGCGATCGACATCTTCTACCATACAAAGCCTCGAAAGGTGCCATTTGGATGCTAGCATGATAGCTGTTATTGTACGAGAATTCCACCAATGGCAGGTGTTTGTTCCAACTACCACCAAAATCTATGACACATGCTCGGAGCATGTCTTCAAGAGTACGGATCGTTCTGAAAAGTCTGTCCGTCGGTTTGAGGATGGAATGAGGTACTCAGATTAAGCGACGTACCAAGGGCCGCTTGAAACGTTTCCCACAATCGCGAAGTGAACCGAGCGTCACGATCTGAAATGATGTCACGAGGCGTACCATGATTACAAATGATCTCGTCGGTGTAGATTTGGGCTAGTCGTTCCACCTTATAGTCTTCTCGTATCGGCAAAAAGAGGGCTGATTTCGTTAGACGATCGACTATGACCCAAATACTGTCGTGACCTGATGGCGTGGGCGGGAGTTTTGTTATGAAATCCATAGCTATACTCTCCCACTTCCATATAGGTATCGGCGGTTGTTCGAGTAAGCCAGAAGGTCTTTGATGTTCAGCCTTGACTCTTGTGCAAGTTAAGCAACTTCTAACGTAGAGAGCGATATCCCTTTTCATGCCCGACCACCAGTACTTATAACGAAGATCCTGTTACATTTTGTCAGCACCGGGATGAATGGAGTATCGAGATTTGTGGGCTTCATTCATGATAATCTTTCGCAAATCGGTCCGCTTAGGGATCCAAATTCGGTCCAAATAATAGAATATCCCATCGGATTTGCTTACCAACTGAGCTCCATCGTGATAGATCCTTTCTTTCTTCAATGTACGCTAGTTAAAGCAAGCATGTTGAGCTTCGCGGATGAGGGTTTCGAGATTGTGATGGGCTTGGATGTTTCGGGTACTGAGCATGTAACTCTTTCTGCTGAGCGCGTCGGCAACCACATTCGCCTTGCCTGGGTGATAACGAATCTCACAGTCGTAATTGTTGAGAAGTTCTACCCATCGGCGTTGACGCATATTAAGTTCCCTCTGATTAAAGATGTGTTGTAAACTCCTGTGATCAGTATAGATTGTACACCTAGTGCCATACAGGTAGTGTCGCCAAATCTTCAATGCAAAGACAATCGCGCCTAGCTCGAGGTCATGGGTTGTATAGTTCTTCTCGTGGATCTTGAGCTGACGAGATGCGTAGGCTATAACCATGTCTCGCTGCATGAGGACACAGCCGAGGCCAAGGTTAGAAGCATCACAGTAGACAATAAAGTTGTCGCTTCCGTCGGGCAGTGTAAGAATCGAAGCGTCGCACAGCATATGCTTGAGGGTTTGAAAGGCGGTCTCTTGTGCGTTTCCCCACACAAAAGGCTTGTCTTTATGAGTAAGAGCGGTAAGTGGCACAGCGATCTTGGAGAATCCTTCAATGAATCGTCGATAATAGCCCGCTAGTCCGAGAAAAGAACGAACTTCTGACGGGTTCTTAGGCGTAATCCAGCTTTTGACGGCTTCAATCTTCACGGGATCGACATGGATACCCTGACTATTCACGATGTGACCCAGAAACTGAACCTCCTGCAACCATAATTCGCACTTGGAGAACTTGGCATAGAGTTGGTTCCCCTGGAGTAACTCGAGAACCAAATGTAGATGTTACGCGTGTTCGGCTTTCGTTTTGGAATAAATCAAGACATCGTCGATGAATACGATGACGAAACGGTCAAGATAAGGCTTACACACGTGATTCATCAGGTCCATAAAAACCGTGGGTGCGTTGGTTAGACCAAAGGGCATAACAACAAATTCGTAATGGCCATAACGGGTTCGAAAAGCGGTTTTAGGAATGTCTTCCTCTTGAATCCGTAGCTGATGATATCCTGAACGCAGATCGATCTTAGAGAAACATGATGCACCTTGTAGTTGATCAAACAAATCGTCGATTCGGGGCAAGGGGTATCGGTTCTTGATGGTTAGCTTATTCAATTCCCGATAGTCGATGCACATCCGGAACGATCCATCCTTCTTTTTGACGAAAAGGACTGGCGCGCCCCAAGGAGAGGTGCTTGGGCGAATAAAGCCTTTTTCGAGTAATTCCTGGAGTTGGTTCGAGAGTTCCCTCATTTCGGATGGTGCGAGTCGGTAAGGGGCTTTGGCAACGGGGTTAGATCCAGGAATGAGGTCGATGCGGAAGTCGATATCACGACTAGGTGGTAGTCCGGGAAGATCATCAGGGAACACCTGAGGAAATTCACGAACCACTGGAACGTCTTTGACTTCAACTTTCTTTTTCTTTCCCTTCTCCGCTACTACAATGTTGGCCAAGAAGGCTCGGTATTCCTTGCGGAGATACTTGCTGGCTTGAATACACGACATAAGCTTGAGACCTTTCGACGCTGTTTCACCGTACACACACAATAAATCACCATTCGCAAGCGAGAATCGAATCATCTTTTCAAAGCATACGACTTCAGCATGGTTTTCACGAAGAAAGTCCATGCCAATTATGACATCGAAGCTTCCGAGTTGCATTGGAATAAGGTCAATTGGAAAGATGTGATTGTTGAGTTCGAGAGTACAATCACGGAGTACTGACTTAACGGTAATAGTTCTTCCCATAGCGACTTCGACTTCGAATGACGAGGACAGATAAGAGCGCTTACGACTAAGGAGCTTCTCAAATTCAAATGACACAAAGCAGTTATCGGCTCCAGTATCAAACAAACATGATGCATAAATACCATTCACAAGGAACGTACCATTAACCACGTTGTTATCCGCCTGAGCCTGACGGGCGTTGATGTTGAAGGTTCTCGCTTGTCATTGATATTGGGCTGCTTGTTGCTGTTGCTGAGGCTGCTTGTTGCTGTTGTTGAGGCTGCTGTTGTGGTTGTTGCTGCCGGGGCTCTTGCTTGACGACCCTGTTCGGGCACCTGTTTGCAAAGTGGTCAGGGTCACCACATGCAAAGCAGACTCGAGCATTGACTGCTGGTGCTTGAGCTGCTTGTTGGCCTTGAGGGGCAGGGAGTAGAGCTTGGTTGACAGTGGCTTGAACTGGGGCTTGACGGGGACCATAGCGACAGTTCGCAGTGAAATGACCGTAAAGGTTGCAGTGAGCGCAAAAACGACAGGCTAGACCCACTGGATGATGATACGAGCATGTCGGGCAGAGTGGATGAGGGCCTGTGTATGCATGCTTTGCTGGCGGTGCATTGATCACTGGAGTTGAGCGAGGGTGCTGTTGCTGCTGAGCTGGTACAGCTTGTAGAGGAGTAGCAGTTGTTGCGGCAGCACAACTCTTGTTGCTGGAGCTGTTGTTGTTGTTGTGCTTCTTCTTCCTTCTTGATGACTTGGAGGGTTGAGTAGACGAGTCGGTGGGTGCTGCGGTGGCTTGGTGCAGAGACTTGGCTTGCTTATCCCAAAAACCAGACTTTACTCGCTTGTCATTGATCTCAGCGGCGAGTAGGTAAGTCTCTTCGATCGTTGCTGGCTTGGCGGCGTGAACAAAGTCGGCTACACAGTCGGGTAGAGCTCGAATGTACTTCTTGATGGTTTGGTCTGGGTCTTGACCTGATTGGGACAGATGATGCTAAGCTGTTTAAAGCGAGCAGTCAGGGCAGCGTTGTCTCCAGCCTCCTGCTTGATGTTCCAAAACTCGTCCTCCAGCTTTTGGCGTTCATGGGGAGGGCAGAATTCGTCCATCATAATGGCTTTCAGCTCTTTCCATGTCAGCTCGTAAGCTGCATCATTTCCGCGCTTGTTTCGTTCGGCCGTCCACCAGTCGAGAGCACGGGACTGGAAGACGCCAGTAGCATTGAGTGTGCGGAGATTCTCAGGACATCTGCTTTGGCGCAGGGTGACTTCGATGGAATCAAACCATTGAAACATAGCGGTGGGGCCATCTTCTCCGGTAAATTCCTTTGGTCCGCATGCCTTGAACTGTTTGAAGCTGAAAATAGTCTTGGCGGCATCTTTGGGAGCCTCAAGTCTCGACTCCTCAGATGATTTGCTGACGTTTTCGTAAACATCGCTCACAGCTTTTGCTACTTGCTTGGCGATGATAGCAGCAAGACGTCTGTCTCTCTTTTCTTGGCGTGTAAGTGGGGTTCGTTGTCCGGATGACGACATGGTCTGCAACAGACATCGTCGTAGGTCTCAGACACATCAGAATCGAATCTCACCTCACACGTCTACTACTTACTAAAGCTTAGAATCACGTCGAAACACATATCACGTAATCTCATAGACACAGGAGCACAGAATCCACAGATACACATAAGCACAGAAGCACATAAGCACAGAGTCACATAAACACAAAAGCACGTAACCATTTAATCACAAAAGCAGTCAGAAAACAGAAACCTATCCTTCAAAGCTCGCGTGTTGTTCGTATAGCGATCGTATAATATAGTCTACCTTAGTCATAGCGTAGCATAACACCTGTCTAGATCGTAGTTGGATATCGAATTGAGATAGAATAGCAAATGCGAGTCGTGTGTGTTGATCGAAATGGCAGCAAAATCGAATAATATCCAAAATATAAACACGTAAACAGACAAAGCACACAAAACACATAAAATCAACGAGTCATCAGAGTACACGGTTGCGGTTCTCAGAATCGAAACACATAAAATCGAGAGATAGATTGTCTGCGGCTACTAGACATCGACTACCCAAGGCAACTCGACTATTCACAGTAGACTTGTCATCACTTTCGACTCTAGAGGTCGTGTTTCTGCCTCGATTCTTGGGCATTCCACACGCGTTCCCTAGGTCATACTTTGTGAGTTCAGGTCGTTGGAGTCCATCGAGGCCTTGGTGAGATAAATAAAGTTCAGAACAAACTGCCAAGGTTAGGGTTTCACCCCTTGGCTTAGCAATTTCTTCCTTGTTTTATGAAAATTCAAGGAGAATTTTCATCAAAAATGGGGATATCACTCCTGATTTGGTATAATTCTCCTCGTATGTTATTGAAAATATTAGGATAAGCATGAGTAAATGGATAAAATCATCATAAGTCAGTCAATTTAGTCGGGAGTTTGCGGTTTTCACACCTATTCCTGACTGAATCGCCTGACTGAAATTGAAAATTCGAGTGCAGTGATAGTGAAGAATTGCAGAATAAGGCACATAAACTTGGTCTGTTGGTTCCTAACTATAGTCTAGGTCTCTAAGACAGCGACCCGGACTAGGTCGTGTCTAACCTAATTCCCTATAGTTATGGCTCTGATACCAATCTGTCACACCCCAACCGATGGCGGAATCATCGGGGCGCGGCACTGAGCGAAACAGATTGTTCAAAGAAATTCCATAACAACTATTATTACCGTATAGTTTAAATATCACGTCCCATACCGTGACCCATAAGATAAATTTAGTTATTACAGACATGGGTATCCTTCAAACAAAACATGTTCCGATAACTCAGATTTAAATACATAAATATAAATTGTCTTGGTTTCTAGACTCTTTCCTAGCCTCGATTTCACAGCAGATAGAGCATATAAGCATCCTAAACACCTGTCACATACGTTAAAATAAAGTCAATACATATAATGTAAAGGTGAGCATACAAGTTTGATAATAGCATATAGAGTTCAAATAGTTTACGCATAACCAGCACGTACACAGAGGGAAATGATGCATGTTAATTATCGACATGGACCTATCGATACCAGTGACTGCGGGTTGACCGTCCGAGACGGTTCGCAATACATGATTACCACCGTAAATCATGCAAGTAATTGTCCTTAACAACCCCCGTGTGAACGGGTGCTGAGTCCAAACTATAGTACTACGTTGCTAAGGCAGGTAGACAGCATTCCACGTGTAAACATAACAACAAGCATACATTTAATCACATAATACATGCAATCGGTTAGCGTTTAATTAGTTTGAATAGTGTGTTCGATTGTGATTTTTGATAAGTAACGTATGTAACACCCAAAAGTGCTAAAGCAAAAAAGGTTCGAGTATACTCACAGTGATTGATTATGGATTGAAGGGAGCGCTGAGAGTAGGGTTAGCCTGAATAGTTCGATAGCACAACAATAAGTAACGTGGAAATGTAAACAGATGTGGATGGATCGAATAGGCTGGTCGATCGAACGGCAGGTTCGATCGAACGGGCTGTTCGATCGGCTGGTATGTCCGTTTGGACAGTCCTGTTTGATCGGCCGGTAGGCTCGATCGGCTGGGCCATTCGAGTGGATTGTTTCTTCCTTTAGTGTGTTTGTGTTTGGGGATTTGAACTTTTGAAGTTTTCGTTGTAGTATATGAGAACACTAAGGTGTTCTTACCTTTCAGGTCGATCGATCGAACGGTTCATTCGATCGGCCGGCTTAACCGATCGGCTGGGAACCCTAGAAGTGATTCTCAACAGGACGTCGCTCGATCGAACAGACTGTTCGATCGGATGGCATTCCCTACTACGAACGAGTTGTGAAAACGATTAAGTGTTGAAGCATAGTATCTCATGATCCGAAGAGTAATGTTTACCAATCGAGTAGCGTATTCGATCGAACATCACTTCGTCAATAGCATACCTCATAAAAATTGAAAAGTGTAGAACCATGTGCTAGCCGATCGGCTGGCCCGGTCGATCGGCTAGCATGTCCGATCGGCTGGGCTGTTTGGACAGCCTAGCCGTTCGGCCAGCATTTCTGACCTGGTCGGCCTTTCGTCTAACACTTGGCTGTTTGATTACTTGTCGTCATATCGAGGTAGTTTTGATAACGAGTTGAACTATGATATCCTTCGTTCCTACTCGCTTCATCGGCTTGGACAGGAATCACCCAAGTCCGGCTGAGGAACGGTTCGGAACATCGGTTTAGAGTTTAACCCATCGCCGATGAACATTGCATATAGAATCCGAATCTTGAACCTCTTAACTGTTAGAATGATTAGTTAGCCGGTTCAGGCTCCGTTTCTACCGGTTTAAGGTTTCGAGTGTAAAAGTTTGAAGAAAGTTGGAAATTATTCATAAAAATGTTAAGATTGTTACAAATCTTAGTTTGTTTATGTGGAAACCGGTCAGACCTAAGCTATTCATGGTTGAATGAGGCCAAAGTTTGGTGTTCTTCAAGAACACCATGATGACATCACCCAAAAACACTTAGATCTTGGTGATTTTACGGTTAGAAATCGAGTTTTGAAAGATAGAAAGGTGTAGAATCATGCAATGATAAAAAACGTACAAGAATTAGAGTGAAAACTTACCGGAGTTGAGAGAAATCTGAGAAAAGGTGAAGAAGAAGGCTGGTTCGGTCAGAGCTTTCCAAAAATGGAAAGTGTGACAATGACAGCCCTATTTAAAGGCTCCAAAAGAGGAAAGTGGCAGCCGATCGGCCAGGAGCTCCGATCGAATGGGCTGCTCGATTGGCTAGCCGATCGGCTGGCCTGTTCGATCAGGATGCCTTCTGTTCGATCCGCGACACACTTTGAGTATTTCGTGATGATTTTCGATGTTTCGATTTCGATGGACGATGATATGAATACGATAGAATTCCTAGTCAAATTACTTTCAGTCCCAACTACTATATCTAACATGCAATCTTCTATAAGTCACGTTTCGAGGTCGGTTTCGATTGAGTTCGATTGCTTTTCGAGTTTCGCTTTGATTTTCGATTGATTCGCTTGAATTCCACACCAAACATGTAAGCAAACACGCACAAGTAACACATAAGGCACACACACACGTATAACAATACCAGAGTTCACATAATTCGAGTCTCGAGTTTGATTGATGAATCGATTAGCTTGATTATTGATTGATTTACTTTATCGCATTGTTACTTCCTACTATTCACAGTCGTAAATCGGTCGCATTGATTAAACATTCGATCATTTCATTTAGACAACACTTACTCCACATAATACAAAAAGTAAAAAGAAACATTAACAGTCAAAGAAATCAAAGTTGACTTGGACTTTGACTTTGACTTTGACATTCGAAAACACGGGGTGTTACATTGGGCCTGACCAAGTCACGAAGAAGTCTTGGCTATTGGACAAAACTTCTAGTTGGGCCGAATCCATTAGATCAGCTATGCATGTCGACGAAACTCTACAAGGTTTCGTCGACTTTGGAGTTTCGCCGTAGCCATCCAACGTTTTGTCGATGTTAAGGTTTCGCGAGGACTCCCTGTTCAGTTTCGTCGTACTTGCTGCCTATATAAACAAGTCTGAACACAGTGAGGATAGAGAGAGAGAGAGAACCGAGAGTTTAGTTGTATTTCATATTGTATATTTCTGTAACTAAACTTTGTCGAAATCAATACACGTAACTGTTAATCGTTGATATCTTTGCGTATTGTTCACTCTCTCGCTCGATTTGTATCGTAACGTGGATTCCGCACTCGTTACGGTATTCGAAACAAGATCTCGTAGTTGTTCGGCGATCCGCAAACGGACCTACAATCATGCAAATCCCTAACTCATCGGAGCCCATCCTAAGTTAGAGGAAACCCTAATGGTAAACTATAAATAGAGGTAAACATCAAAGGTATGGACATTCGGCTCTCGTTTACTCTCTCTCTCTACACATATTCTTTTACTCCCAAACCGAGACTTATTCTCACACTGGAGGGTGGTTACAGGAATAACTCCATTCCTGTAACGAGTTCTAACGGTGTTCTATTTTGCAGTCAGCTGTTCAGATCGCCAAGAGTTGAAGTCCTAGTCGGAGCCTACCGTTAAGATCATTGTTTCTTCATTGGCGCCATCCATGGGACCATTCGGTAACATCTGTGAACTTAGACCCAATTGCAAGCGATCAGAACACGGCAACAACACCAAACCAAGCAGTGATAACCAGTAATCCGTTACTGGTGACAAGTTCGATGGTTGCAACCACACCGGTTTAACCTGCTATAACCAGGTCTTTGGACCTGGAGTTTGAAGTAGAAGCACCACCAGGGTTTGCCAACGCCTCAGTTGCTCCCTCTGGGACAGCGGCCGTTGATCCCCTTGCATACACCTCATGGCAGCTACGACCGGCGGTTCCAATCACCACAACCACCGTTGTTTCTACTCCAGTATCGATGACAAGTGCACAGACTATACGTCACAGCACCATGCCCGTTATTACATCCGCGGGTCCAGGCAATATTACACTGCAGATGAGCATGGCCCGGTATTATCAGCCGCCTATCACGCACGCTATGCCACCGCTATATACAGCAGCGTTGTCCATGCCACCCCATCAGCCAGTAATCATGCCTGCGGGAATCATGAATGCTCCAGTCACGCCTGGGAATCAAGCTTATTTCCCAGGTTATTACTATGCACCTCCTTACGGATACCTACCCCCGTACAACTACCAGGCGTACTCACCTCAGATGACAGCACAGAGTTATGCTCAGCAGCCGCCATACGTGGCCTACATGCCACCCTGGTGGTCTTTCCCAACGTCTCAACCAACTTACGGTCAATCTCCGCCTACGGCGGAGCCAGTTTAATACAGAGGAAACACATCAAGACCTCGTTTTTCTCCAAACGGGGGTCCCAACTCCACATTCAACATCACCATAACCCAACCCCCTATCACTCAGGGAACAAGCCAGGGCGGGGCGACTCAACAAATACAACCCATCAACGTGGAAGATGACGACCTTACCAGGCCTTACAAGTCTGCGGACGCTACTTTCAGGTCCAAATTTACAAGGAGAATCGCTCAAGCCCCAATTAAGGAAAAACCCAAGATGCCCCAGACAGTGGGCAAATACGATGGTTTAGGTGACCCTGATGACCATCTAAACCTGTTCAAGAGTGCCGGGGAGGTAGCCTGCTGGCCATGACTCTTTGGTGCAAGATGTTCGTCCAAACGCTGGTTAGGGCAGCAGGAGTATGGTGGGATAGCCTACCTGTAGGGGAAATCAATAGTTTCGAAGACCTCGTGTCCAAATTCACGCTACAATTCAGTCAACAAAGGCGACACACAAAAGATCGAAACGAACTCCTTCATATTCGTCGGCGAGATAATGAGATGGTGGAGAGTTTCATCGTCAGATTCAACAAAGAAAGCCTGGCGATCCTAGGTATAACAAATGATCTGGCCTGCGATGCTTTCCTACAAGGAGTAAATGATGATGAGCTGTTAAGGACACTATATGGAAGGGATGGCGTGCCCTCCACCATAGATTTCCTAAGAATAGCCAAAGTGTATGTCACACAAGAAAAAGATGTGGCGGCCAGTCACGCGGCTAACAGGAAAAAGGAAGCACAAAAAAGCCAAGATGATAGAGAGCAGCGGAACTCTAAGGTCAAGAACCGAGGAGACAGGTTCCAGAAAAGTGACAGGTCAGACTCACGATATGACAGATCCATGAGCTCATATTCAAGAAACGAATCCTCCTCCAAGTCAAGGTCAGAATACCCAAACTTGAGTAAAACGCCGGCAAAAGTCCTGGCTGCTGAGAACCTGAAATTCAACCCTCCCAATCCATTGAAAGACGCGCCCAACAAAGACACCAGCAAGTACTGTTGTTGATACATGATTTGTGGACGCAATTCGGATCGACGTGATTCGGTTTAAGCCACGACATTCCTCCGTCGTGTGCAACAACAACAAATGTAGGCTGAAACATATCATTGGGCTAAACCAACTCGGCGAAACAAGCAACTTGGGCCTCAACTGTTTGGGCCAAAGCCCAAGCAGGTGAAACAAGTGGATGTCGACGAAACATGTCTGTTTCGTCGACCTTGATCCCGTTTCGTCGTCTGCTCTTCCATTTCGTCGAGTCCTGCCTGTGTTTCGCCGACCTACTTCTGTTTCCTCGATGCTGTGTTGCTGTGGGTCTATAAATAGACTGAAGACAGAACAAATGAGAGGCAGGCACACAACACACAGAAGTGAAACTAGAGAGAGATTACTAGAGAGCTTGTGAGAGTTTATTGTTTAAATCTTGTAAACAACTTTCTAGTGATAATATATTTGAGCTTGAAACCGTGAATCTTTGTCTCTCGTGTCGATCATTTCGTGTTTTATCTCGGTTTGCTTTCCCGGTTGGATTCCGCACAACCGGGTTGGTTTGTACACAAGGATTAGGCGACTAGATCCTCCCCTAGCCGGACCTACAAGTGGTATCAGAGCCTTGGCTCTTCTCCTTGTTAAAACCGAGGTGTTTTTGGGTTGTTTTTGGGTTGTTTTCGGGACTTTGAGGTTTATATTTCTAGAAAAACAGTTTAAAAATTTGAAGATCTAAGTGTTGTTGCTTTTAGTTTTGGGAAAAACCATGTCAGAACACATATATATGTTAAAGTTGGGTTTTTATTGAAACTTTTGTGCAAAAACGCGTTCTTGGAAATTTACGGTTCACCGGAAAACTCATAAGTTTACCGGAAAACTCATATTTCTGGGTTGTGTTCTTCATATATTCAAGAAACATTCAAAGTGTTCTTGAATATTCATTGATTTTGAAATTAAAAGTGAAATTGGAAATTGTTTAAAGGATTAAAATATTGCATACCATACTTTGGTTGGTGAGTTCAGTATGGTGATGGTTTGAAAAGTCGTGTGCATGTGTCAGTTTGGATAAGGTTGAGCCGAAAGCATCACCAACTTTTCACCAACTTCTTGCAGCTTTTCCGATGAAACAATCAAGCAGGCGAAACAACCTTCGATGAAACACAAGCATTTCGTCGAATCTTGTTTCGTCGCCAAGCATATCAAATCCGTTTCGTCGACCCTAGTATCAAATCTGTTTCGTTGACATGAATTCAAAATCAGTTTCGTCGGATCTTAATTAAAATTTGTTTCGTTGGGTTTCAAAGCAAGACCTGTTTCGTCATATCAAATATCAAAAGTGTTTCGTCATTTTAAATCATTTATCAGTTTCGTCGTTCATTGGGCCTTAAGTTGATTTGGGTCGTTTCGTCGATCTAAAGCCCAAAAAGGAATTCTGTTTCATCGACGAAACAAAGTTTGTTTCGTGGAAACCTATTTCGTCGAGTGTGTTGTTATTTTTAAACAGAAAGTTTGCATAAGTGTTTTAACAGTTTGTTTCAAGTGTTTTGATCAGGTAGTCATTCTTACATATTCAAAATGAATCCAGATTGGTGGGGTAATCCGTCTACTGCCGAAAGCAAGTATCGAAGCACGGGTTTGTCGCCATCATGGGCCAAATCTCCCGCACCGGTATCTTCACAAGCAAATGCAATTTCGACAGGCAAATGGGCGTTTGTTTCAAATCAAACTCCAAGTATTCAAAGCATTCTCCTGAGCGAAAGCGAGACCGGAAGTCTAAATCGCCCACCGAAATTGATGCACATAAACGAATATCCTGGATGGGTAGATAGATTCCATACATACGTCCTTGGGCAAAATACAGAATTGTGGTTACGTTTTACCACAAATTTCGATCAAGCTATCGAGGTCGCCGCTTCAGCTGCTGCTACATTTGCCGATCTTCCAGAAGATCAGAAAAAGGCATATGATTTAGAAAAGAAGGCATATGCCATTCTCACTCAGGCGTTGAGCAAGGATATCTATCATCAATTTGTCAGCTTCAAAACGACAAAGCGATTATGGGATGCGTTGAAGACAAGAGGGGTAGGAAATGAAGCGACACGCCAATTACGACATGACTTACTCAAGAAAGAGTTTGATGGCTTCACGTGTATGGAAAATGAATCCTTGGGAGATTTGACTAGTCGGTTTTATCACTTGCTTACTGAATTGGGTAATTATGGGGTAGTAACAACTCCAGCAGAGGTAGTCACAAAGTTTGCCGATGCGTTGCCACCTCAATGGAATAGCTTCTTGGAAATCCTGAAATACAATGGAGTATTGGCTACAACAAACATCAATGACTTCGTTCAGCTCTTGGAAAACAAAGATCGGGAAGAAACCCTAAAGGCGAAAAGGGTTCCAGTGCCACAGAATCCTGATATGTATTATGGAACTTCCAGCACTTCTTCTGCAAGACCAATTTCACATGCTCCACTTCAAACGGCGTTTGTCACAAGCACAGATTTGTATGGCAATCCGATACAAGTTCCTATTAAGCCAGCTCCAACCACAGACTTGTATGGAAATCCACTACAACCAGTTCCCCAACAGCAAACCCAAAGGTCTACTGTAGCAACTGATTTATATGGGAATCC
This sequence comes from Helianthus annuus, assembly GCF_002127325.2. Classification (NCBI taxonomy): domain Eukaryota; kingdom Viridiplantae; phylum Streptophyta; class Magnoliopsida; order Asterales; family Asteraceae; genus Helianthus; species Helianthus annuus. Next base: position 46,492,411 of record NC_035440.2, on the reverse strand, counting down.
ATTTCCTGTTCAACAACAAGCTTGTTATGGAAGCACATCATCTGCTGGTCAGCCATCTAAGTCAAATACAGTACGGCTCGACACTTCAAGCTTTTCAAAAGTAAGTGTTGAAGTAGCAAAAGAGCATATGGAGCTGCTGAACACCTTAGTGAGCGCGTATTGTAGGTTAGTAGAAGGTCAGATTGGAAACATCAATCTGACACAAGAAAATTATCAGCAGATCGATAAGGAGGAAATGGATTTGATGGATATCAAATGGGCTTTCGCAAGTGCTGTAAGGCGAGCAAAGGACTTCATGGAAAGGACTGGTCGAACCAGCTTGGAAAGCAAGAAAGACACCAAGTATGGGTTTGATAAGCAGTCTGTTAAGTGCTTCAATTGTGGTGAACAGGGTCACTTCAAAAGAGAATGTACAAAGCCAGCTCAGCATGGAAACCAGAATCCTTTCAGGAATCAAGGCAATCAAGGCAACCAACAGAATCAGAACAGGAATAACGAGCGTACGTTGATACCTGTCAACAACCCAAGTCAAGCAGGACCATCAAATGCCAACCAGGCTCTTGTGGTACAAGTAGATGAAGGTTGTGATTGGTTAATTCAGTTGGGAAATGATGTACCGGATGGAACAGCTTGTTTTGCTGAGGTTGTCAAGGATCTTAAACACGCCAGTGGTGGAGAATCTTCCACCAATGGTGATGAATCTTCTGAAGACGAAGACAGTTCCGGTTACAGCAGAAGCTCAGATGAAGAATCCTCAAATTCAGGTGATGATCATTTGGATGACACATCAAGTGTGTCAGTCAATGCAGATGTTGATGAGTTATTGGAAGAAGCTGCAGCAAGAAATCATAGGAGGTCTATATTGGTGGATCAAGCTGCTTATTCTTCTTCTTCTCTACATTCAGCCTTTATGGCTAATGTTGGCAGTTCATCAAGTCAGGTATGTGTCGATGAACCTACTGTTGTTGAGTGTGATAATTGTGCTAGCTTAAGTGCTAAATGTGCTGATTTGGATGCAAATATGTCTGAGTTGCAAGGCAAACATGATGCTTTAAAAGCTAACTTTTTTGACTTGCAAGACAAACATGTTTCTTTGAATGCTAAGTGGTGTGATTTGCAAAGCAAACATGAGGCTTTGCAAACCAAGTATGATGTGACATTCATCCACAACCAAAAGTTGACAGTAGATCTTTCTAAATGCACAGAAGCCAACATGTTTTATGAAAACCATGAAAAGGAATTTAAATCGGTGATTGAAAAATTAAAGAAAGATAAAACTGAGTTGACAAAAATGGTTTCAAGAAAACAAACTGACATAAATTTGTATATCAATCGCCTTGAGATAATGCAAAAAGAGATGGCTTGTGTTAAAACTGAAAGTGAGGCGATCCAGCTCAAGTTAGACAGCTATTTAAGCTCTAGCTATGTGTTGGATCACATCATTGATGTTCAAAAAGAGAAAAAGGATGTCACATGCATTGGATATAAGAAATGTCCACCACCTGTGAGACACAATTATGATGCCATGCCTGATAAAGAGGATAGAACTTATTTTGAGCCATCTGTTCCCTTAGACATTGAGGAATTTGCAACTGGACATGGATACAAACCGGAAGTATCTTCAGATTCGGATGTATCAGCAGATACAAGTGTGTCTTCTGCTGAACAGAATCAGGATCCTCCAATTATTGTTGAGGATGTTGATTCTTCAGATGATGAATCCGATGATACTGACTCAGCAAAGTCTGATGCGGTAATCAAAGAAGTGGACATACCTCTTGAGAATCATATTCTATGTGATCCTCCCGCAAAACCTGCTAAGACTGTTTTAATCGAGTCCACGTCTGCAGAAGAGTCTGAGAGTGTGAATTTGCTGTACACTCTTGTTGGTGATGATAAAATTTATTCTGACAAAGATTTTCCGATAAAGAATGTAAATCAATCTTTAATCAGTAAAGTTTTTGAAAATTCGACAAGTAAGTTCTTGGGAAAGACAGGATCACACGTTGTGGTAACACAGTGTCCTCCTATCCCAAAGGCTGAAATTCGAAAACAATATGGCAATCAGAAATTACCGACAGTGAAAAAGCAGCAAAATCATACCAAACCAAAAGGTAAACTACCGACTCAAGGTCAATGGAAACAGACTCAGAAAAGGGACAAGAAGGTGAACTTTGTGAAATCAAAGGGAACGGACAAAATTGAGACATTTGAAAACAAATCTAGCTTAGATTTTGTTAAGCAAGCAAAAGTGTTGAAAAGAAATGAACCAAACAGTTCAAAACCAAGTACCTCGGGATCACAAAGTTCATCATCGATAAGACAATCACATGTTACTTCGGGGTTTGTTGAACGAAGATTATGTTTTGAATGTGGTGAAATTGGGCATATTATTTGAAATTGTCCGTATCTTCATAAGTTAAAAGCCAAAGTTGATGATCCCCGTGAACGAAATTACCAAAAGCGATATGTTTCTGCAAAACAAGATCCCCGCCTTGTAAGAGAAAGGGAAAAGAAACAGAAACGCCAACAAGTCAAGGTAATTGAGAAAGCACTTAAGACTGATGTGGTTCAAAAACAATCTGTTTCAGTTAAACCAGAAAGTTCAAAGTTTTCAAAAACTTCAAACAATCACGAAGTTAAATTTTCAAACAATCAAACTGGTAAAACTCAACAGACATGGAAATCTAAAATGACCACAAATTCAGGGGGACCATCACAATTTCCTAACCATCAAAAAGAGGAAGTAATTGTTGTCGATGAAAATGGAAGACCCAAGACCACAGTGGCTTGGGTCCCCATCTCCAACTAATCATGTGAGTTCATGTGCAGGCTGTTCCAGGAGGAACTATCAGTAGTCAATGGATTGTTGATAGTGGGGCATCCAGGCACATGACAGGCGACATGAAGCTTCTCTACGACGTCAAATCTATTAGAGGAGGTTATGTTGCTTTTGCTGGAGATAAAGGCGGATATATTACTGGTGAAGGAATGATATCCAACGGGGTTGTAAGCTTTGATAAGATCAACTTTGTACAACAACTTGATCATAATCTTCTCAGCGTTTCACAAATCTGTGATAAGAAGTTTTCAGTACACTTTGATGTAAATGGATGTTATGTGCTGAAACTCGGCTTCAAGATTCCAAAAGAATGGATTCTCTTATCTGCTCCAAGGATAAATGATTTGTATGTCCTTGATATGAGCCAAGCTATTACAACGTCTGCACAAGCAACCTGTTTCGTTTCCAAAGCCACAGAAAAAGACTCAATATCTTGGCACAGACGAATGGGTCACATTCACTTACGCAAAATGAATCATTTGGTGTCAAATGAATTGGTGAATGGTGTTCCTCTTAAAAACTTCCATCTTCAAGACGTCTGTGTTTCGTGCCAGAAAGGAAAACAAACGAAGAAGCGACACCCGACAAAGAAGATCAACACGGTGGTCGTTCCGCTCGAACGTTTGCACATGGATTTGTCCGGTCCTGTCAAGCATAAAAGCATTCGGAATGATCAATATTGCCTCGTGATAACTGATGATATTCAAGATTTTCTTGGGTGGCGTTCATGGCACACAAGAGCGAAACTTTCGGTATTATCAAAAACTTAATCATTCAGATTGAGAATTTGTATAAGTTGAAGGTTAGACGGATACGTAGCGACAATGGTACTGAATTTAAAAATCATGCCATGGCGGAGTTTTGCACTTCAAAAGGTATTCTTCACGAATTTGGTGCGGCTTATACTCCTCAACAGAATGGCGTCGCTGAACGTAAGAACCGTACATTGATCGAGACTGCTAGGACTATGTTGGTAGAGTCGCAGTTGCCCATTCCATTCTGGAGTGAAGCTGTGGCCTCCGCATGTTACACGTTGAACCGAGTCCTTACAGTCAAAAGGCACAACAAGACCTGCTTTGAGCTTCTTAACAAACGGAAACCAGATTTGTCATATCTTGAACCGTTTGGAGCTCCGTGCACAATAATCGATCCTAATGGAAAGTTTGGGGCAAAAGCAATTGAAGGATACTTTATTGGGTATGCCACCCCGAACTTAAGAGTCTGAAATCTAGAGACTAAAAGGGTCGAGGAATGGTCTGAGGTCAGAGTACAAAGGCATACATTGCCAGTCAAATGTCCTGTCAGCCTTGGATGTTTGAGTACGATGACTTTTTCAATTCGATCAATGTTGAAGCAGTTGAAGAAAATGCTGCGGCAAGGATGTTTTTCGAGAGTGACAACACAACAGATTCACCGTTGGTTCATCCAATCATTGTCAATCAAGAACCATCTTCAGTGAACAATAATGCTCGTGATAATGAGGATTTTCACGATGCTACCGAATTGAACGAATCTTCAGAGGATGATGAATTTCTAGATGCAGATCAAGAAGCTCCAACAACAGCAGTTCATGGTACTTCAGAGGGTACACCTCCAGTGGACGCCCCTAGAACAGCTGAAGCTACTGCGTCATCCTCTTCGTCAATTCCGGGCATTGAATTGGTTGTTGATCTCAATCTCAACAATCTGGGTACAAATATTCCAGTTCGAGATAATCCAGAAACAAGGATTCATAATACCCATCCTCAACAAAACATCATCGGAAATGTACAAAGTGGCATTCAAACAAGAAACATGTTGCGGAACAACAACAATGCAGGCCTGTATGCAGCTATTAGAGAATCTGGTCAACAAAACGATTGGTCTTTCGCGTGTTATGTCTCACAGGAAGAGCCAAGAACTTGGAAAGAAGCTTTGAAAGATAACTCTTGGGTTGAAGCGATGCAGGAAGAACTGCAACAATTCCAGAAGCTTGGTGTCTGGAAACTTGTAGAGAAACCTGGTGGTTACAAGAAGATTGGTACCCGTTGGGTGTTCAAATGCAAAAAGGATGACCCTGGAGTCGTTATCCGAAACAAAGCAAGATTAGTCGTTCAAGGTTTTCGTCAGATTGAAGGGATCGACTACAACGAAGTTTATGCACCTGTTGCACGTCTGGAAGCAATTCGGATCTTTCTGGCCTATGCCTCATTCAAAGGATTCAAGGTTTACCAGATGGACGTCAAAAGTGCATTCTTACATGGTGTGGTGGAAGAAGAGGTGTACGTCGAACAGCCTCCAGGTTTTGAAGATCCTATCCATCCCAATCGGGTTTGTTTGCTCAACAAAGCTCTCTATGGTCTACATCAAGCACCGCGAGCTTGGTATGCAACCTTATCTAATTATCTGCTGGAGAATGGATTTCGCAGAAGTCTTATCGATTGTACTCTTTTCATCAAAGAACAAGATGGAGATCTTCTACTGGTACAGGTATATGTGGATGATATTATTTTCGGTTCTACTAATGATGTTTTGTGTAGGAATTTCGAGCGTATTATGCAGGATAAATTCGAGATGAGTGCTATGGGGGAAATGACCTTCTTTTTGGGCCTACAAGTGCAACAAACTGAGTCTGGGATATTCATCCATCAGACAAAATATGTTGGTGACATCTTGAGCCGGTTCCAGATGTCTAATGCAACGCCCATCGGTACCCCATTGCAGAAAAATCACGGAATTAATCCAGACTTGAAGGGTGAAGCTGTTAGCCCCTCATACTACCGCGCAATGATCGGATCTCTTATGTACCTCACAGCATCAAGACCAGATATAATGTACCCAACGTGCCTGCTTGCCAGATATCAAGTCAACCCGAAGGCCTCACATCTTGCAGCTGTAAAAAGGATTTTTCGTTATTTGAAGGGTTGCCCTGACACCGGTCTATGGTACCCTAGGGATAATAACTTTGATTTGATCGCTTTTAGTGATTCTGATTTTGGCGGATGCAAAATTGACGGCAAATCCACAACGGCTGGATGTCAGTTTTTAGGAAATCGCCTAGTCACATGGCAGTGCAAGAAGCAGACGTGTGTCGCTACATCAACATGCGAAGCTGAATACATTGCTGCCTCAAGTTGTTGCTCCCAAGTCCTGTGGATCCAACAACAATTGCGCGACTACGGTTTTGAATTCCTAACTACTCCTATTTACGTTGATAATTCTGCTGCCTTACAGATCACTAGAAATCCTGTGCAGCATTCAAAGACCAAACACATCGAAATCAAATATCACTTCATACGTGATTGCTTTGATAAAAGGCTAATCGATGTTGTTAAGGTCCACACCGATTACCAACGTGCCGACCTTTTTACCATAGCATTTGACAAATCAAGATTTGACTTTTTATTATTAGTAAACAGCATTAAGGTCAAGCAAGAGTAAAACCAACATCGGAAAATCAATTTTTGTAAATATCTTTGTGTCTTTTAAATTTATCTTAGTTTATTGATTTTAGGGGGAGTAAATCCAAATTTGAAAATCCAAAAACATCGAAAATTTTTAAAAACACAAAAACAATAGAAAAACAAATATGAGTTTCCTGGCGAGCAAAAGAGAATATGATAGTACATCAGTGGTCTGTCCAAACCTCTTTAAACCTAAACTGAAAAACGATAAGCAGCTCTATATAAGATGTATCGGTAGGCTCACAATCATTTTAAAGTGTGCAGGGTGATATAAACTTAAATCGACTGAAGACTAGGTGGGAACCATTCATTGGCATATGGTCTTAGTACCGAAATTTCGTTTGATAGATTGCCGAGGTTCTGAGATATTCGGTCTTTATGCTGTTTATCATCTGGGTATCATGGTTGTATCTTTTTCTGAAAAATAACGGGGACGCAAGTCTAGATCTTCCATGATACTATACATACGTGTACATATTGCATTCGACCTCAATAAGTGATCAACAATCACATGTCCAAACAAATAAGTGATAAAATATCACATTTATATGGGAGTCAAGTTCGTCTCTCTGCTGTACGAAAGTACTGACCTGTTCACGGACTTGCTCCTGTGCCCTCATGCATCGAAAATCAAGTTCCTCATCAATAAGTGATTCTATCACATAGGGCTTGTTTTCAATCAATATAAGTGAGTTTCTCACATCATATACGGTCAAACAGATGATAATCGGTACACTCACCGGTAAGATGAACTCTCGTGCATACCTTGATACGGGAATGTGTCGTGATGTGGATGAACACCGGTCGGTAAGTATAAATCATACCTTAACGTATCCCCTCACCATGATTACATCTGATAAGTTGAGCTTAGGTGGATAACAATACCGATAATTGTTATAGGATGCTTATCTTAATGTTAACTAATTGAACAACAAGAGCGTTTTGGCGTGACCATACACTAATATGATTCTCTTACCCTCGAAACTCACAAAAAGAATGTCTGTAAATATTTACTGCTTTCTATCTTTACATTTGAAATATTCAAAAAATTCCAAAAAGATTTTAGGTGTGTTTTAATATATACTTTCTAAAAGCCAAAAAGATTTTATTTCTATCTTATTTTCGATCGTACGATGTTGGATCTCAAGTCTTCGTTACCTGAAACCTGAATGAAAACCAAATTGTCTAAATCTTCATAAACGGTCAAAATTTGCAAGTTTTGAAAGTTAAAAACTAAAATTGATAAATTCGTTAAACTTTCAAACTGTCGGACGGTAGTTGACTGAAATATGGTCATACGTATGTCGTTTGTTTATGTTAACTACATTCCAAGCAGTTTTTCTCATTACGCGTTTAGATTTCTTGCATGTGCAGATTCTAAAGGCAAGGAGAACATGGTCGATGACAAGCTTCAGAATGAAGACACGACGGGAAGGCACTCAAAAGATAAAGATGGCCGAGTTGCCGCTGACCATCACCAACACCACAAGGATCTCAACTATTGAAGATCAAAAGATTCACAAGCATAACTCAAGGGGGAGCTTATGTTAAGGGGGAGTGTGTTAACACACTTCCTACATAAAAAGGGGAGTTTGTTGATACACTTTCTACTTACAAGATGTGAAGACTTTGAAGATCCTCCGACATAGAAGACATGGAAGACGAATCTCACCAGTAGCGTCCGAGGGGGAGTTTGTTGATACATGATTTGTGGACGCAACTCGGATCGACGTAATTTGGTTTAAGCCACGACATTCCTCCGTCGTGTGCAGCAACAACAACAAATGTAGGCCGAAACATATCATTGGGCTAAACCAACTCGGCAAAACAAGCAACTTGGGCCTCAACTGTTTGGGCCAAAGCCCAAGCCGGCGAAACAAGTGGATGTCGACGAAACATGTCTGTTTCGTCGACCTTGATCCCGTTTCATCGTCTGCTCTTCCATTTCGTCGAGTCCTGCCTGTGTTTCGCCGACCTACTTCTGTTTCGTCGATGCTGTGTTGCTGTGGGTCTATAAATAGACTGAAGACAGAACAAATGAGAGGCAGACACACAACACACAGAAGTGAAACTAGAGAGAGATTACTAGAGAGCTTGTGAGAGTTTATTGTTTAAATCTTGTAAACAACTTTCTAGTGATAATATATTTGAGCTTGAAACCGTGAATCTTTGTGTCTCGTGTCGATCATTTCGTGTTTTATCTCGGTTTGCTTTCCCGGTTGGATTCCGCACAACCGGGTTGGTTTGTACACAAGGATTAGGAGACTAGATCCTCCCCTAGCCGGACCTACAACTGTGAATATCACAAGGGCAGTGGCCATGAAACCAACGATTGCTATAAGTTGAATAAGCAAATCGAATACTTCGTAAAGGCGGGTAAGTTGGCTCACCTGGTTCGAGATATAAAGCAGGGTCCGCTCCCTAACAAAGAAGAGGCTGACAAAGGGGCGGGCAAAAGACAACAAGAATTAAACATGGTTTACGCTGATAAGGGAAAAGGAGCAAAGCGGAGTTTCTCCACGCTCGAGCCCTGGATGCTGGCAACCATAACGGTCGAACCACGCGTTGAGGATTTACAACTCACCACTGACGCCTTTATCATATCCGCCGATGTAGGTGAATACAACATGCGAAGGATCCTGGTAGACGCCGAAAGCTCCGAAAATATAATCTACGAGCACTGTTTCAATAGAGTGCAACCGGAAGACAAGAAGCTTCTCGAATCAGTACACACCCCTATTAAGGGGTTCACTGGAGAAAAGGTTGACCCAATTGGACAAATAACCTTTCTGGTAATGTTCGTACACGCCCCTCGCGAAAGAACCATACTCCTCACATTTCTTGTGGTACATGCCGTGTCCTACCACAATGTAATAATTGGAAGGTTTATCTTGGGAAAACTAGACGATATCGTCTCCATGGCGCGTGGGTTCATGAAGTTCCCCACACCATGGGGAGTTGCAATAGTTTACCGGGACAAGTTGGGTGAAGTTTTAGATGTTAAAAGATGTCGTCAAAGACCTACCGGTGCCATCAGCCCAGAAAGGTGGGTTTTGAACACACGCCACCCCGAGTAAACAGTTACAATAGGAGACGGTCTCTCTCCTGAGGTTAAAAACAACTTGAAGCAATTGCTAAGGAGAAACGCCGATATGTTTGCTTTTGAACACTCTGATATGACCGGGATACCCCGTGATAATGCAGAGCACATGTTAGCTACGCTCCCAGGCATCAAGCCAGTGACCTAGGGAAAGCGTAGCATGGCCCCGGACCAAAAAGAAGCGGTAGTAAAAGAAGTACGAAAACCGGTTGAAGCTGTAATCCTCCAGGAAACTAAATATCGTACATGGGTATCAAACCCCGTTATGGTCAAAAACAAGATGGAACATGGCGAATGTGTATTGACTTCAAAGATTTAAACAAGGCCTGCCCTAAAGATGCTTATCCACTACCCGAGATGGATTTCAAGGTTGACTCTTTGGTCCCTTTTAGGTACAAGTGTTTCTTAGACGCCTATAAGGGTTACCACCAGATCAAGATGTCAAGAGAAGACGAAGAAAAACGGCGTTTCACACCGATGTAGGCATATTTTGCTACACCAAAATGCCTTTCGGTCTACGAAATGTCGGGGCTACTTATCAACGCCTCATGGACAAGGCCTTTGAGAAGCAAATCGGCATAAATTTGGAGGTATATGTTGATGACCTAGTAATTAAGAGCAGAGAGGAAAAACAAATGCTCGAAGACGTTGAAGAAACCTTCCAAAAGCTGAGAGAATACAGCATTAAACTCAACCCCAAGAAGTGTTCGTTCAGGGTAGAAGAAGGTAAATTTTTGGGGTAGTGGTCACCCGGGACGGCTTTAAAGCCAACCCGGATAAGATAGCCGCTATAACGCGAATGCCCTCCCCCAGAACTTTAAAAGAGGCAGAAGCACTGAATGGGCGTTTGGTGGCAATAAACAGGGCAAGACACGCCAAGAGATCTTTTCCATTTATAAAAACATTGAAAGGTTGTCTCAAAAAGAAAAACTTCAAATGGACCAGTGAAGCAGAAGAATCCTTGAAAGACGTGAAGCGGTTCATTGAAAAGCTACCTATGTTGACGGCGCCCTACCCGGATAAACTTTTGAAGATGTACCTGGCGGCAGCCCACAACGCTATAAGCGCGGTACTCATGGTCGAAAGGGATGGCAAGCAAACGCCCATATACTACATCAGCCGGGTGCTAGCGGGACCTGAAACGTGGTATCCAACACTTGAGAAACTGCTACCTGCGTTAGTCCATGCTACCCGGCGTCTCCGAAGATATTTCCAAGGGCACCGCGTGCAGATTTTAACAAACTATCCCCTACAGCAAATCTTACACAAACCGGAAATCTCTGGGAGATTGGCTAAATGGGCGATTGAGCTGGGAGCCCTAGACATTGAATATCGAAAATGAACAGCAATCAAGGGGCAAGTGATCGCCGATTTTTTAGCTGAGATTCCTGATGGAGAAGTGATACAAGACCCAGTGAGCAATGACATACCCGAGTCTAGCACAGCCAGGCAGACCTGGAAGTTATACACGGACGGATCTTACAGTGGAAAAGGATCCGGGGCGGGCCTCATGCTAATAAGCCCAGATGAAATAAGATTGATATACGCCATGCGGTTTGACTTTGAATGCTCCAATAACGAGGCAGAGTATGAAGCGCTTTTAGCGGGCTTGAGAATGGCCCAGTCTATGGGAGCAAAAAGGGTTGATGCATATGTTGACTCTTTGCTGGTCAATAACCAGGTGAATGAGACGTATGAAGCCAAAGATGAGACGATGGCAAAATACTTGGCTAAAACCAAGGAACTCATAGCTTCTTTTGACAACGTCACACTCTATCACGTCCATCGGGGAAAAAATATAATAGCTGACGCCTTGAGCAAGCTAGCTATCTCGGGCATGGAAAAGGAAGTGAAGGTAGAAACGCTACAGTTATCTTCCATAGAATCTCGGGTGGTGTCCGCCGTCATAGTGGAAGAACCTTGCTGGCACTTCCATTCTAAAAATCCTCACAAAGGGGGAATTGACCCCTGCCAGAGGCAAAGCCCAGAAGATACAAACCAAGGCGTTACAGTATGAGGTGAACAACGACGTCCTGTACAGGAAATCGTATATGGGACCACTATTGCGGTGTGTATCCCCAGCGGAAGCTAAGTACCTGATCCAAGAAATACACGCTGGTATATGCGGCATTCACGCAGGACCCCGGGCAGTTGTTGCCAAAATCCAAAATGTCGGATACTATTGGCCAGGGATGCACGAAGACGCGGTAGACGAACTCAGAAAATGCCGCAGCTGTCAAAAGTTTGCTCCACAAGCGCTCCGCCCTAAAAACCACTTAATTCCTGTCACGGCGGCCTAACCTTTTCAAAAACGGGCAGTTGATATCATGGGACCATTCCCGCTGGCCGCAGGGAAGCTAAAGTACTTTGATTGTAGCGATCGATTATTTCACCAAGTGGGTTGAAGCAAAGCCCTTGGCCAAGATAACTGCTGAAAACGCCAAGAAATTCCTATGGGAACATGTAGTCTGCCGATTTGGATTGCCGCTATATCTTGTGAGCGACAATGGAACACAATTCACAGATAGGGTCCTACAAGATTGGTGTGCAGAACTTCAGATTCAACAAATCTTTACATCGGTCACACATCCCCAAGGAAACGACCAGGTGGAGCGGGCAAATAGAAGTCTGCTGGACGGAATCAAAAGAAGGTTAGGCTACGAGGGAAGTTCTTGGGTAGAAGAATTGCCAAATGTCCTTTGTGCACACCGTACCATGCCCAAGACAAGCAACAATGAAACCCCCTTTAGCCTAACTTACGGCACAGAGGTAATGATACCAGCGGAAGTTGGGCTACCTTCGCTAAGGCGCCTAACAATTGATGATGATAATGACAGGCTCCTACGGGAAGGCCTGGACCTCCTGGAAGAACGACGCGAGACAGCCGCCATCAGCGAGGCAAAATACAAGAAAACTTCAGAGAAATATTATAACCAACGCGTGGCTCAGCAAACTTTCAAGGAGGGCGAGTATGTCATGCGAGATAATAAGGCCAGTAGATCGGAACCCTCAGGCAAGCTGGGACCCAACTGGGAAGGCCCCTACATCGTCCAAGAAGACTTAGGCAAAGGAGCTTACCGCCTATTCAGGCTTGATGGCACAGCGGTTCCACGTAGATGGAACGCCGCTCAGTTGAAGAAATGTTACATGTAGACTCCCGCCCCTAACGGCGGGTTTGACTATTTTCTTTTTATGAACAAGTGTAATCCATCATGAACGATGTCTCTTTTTCTTTTTAATTATTAAGTTAATAAAAGTTACTTTTTATTCTCTTTTGTTATCTACATGTACACAAAAAGTTACCATCGCATTTTACTACATATTAGGGTACAAAAAATTACCATCGCATTTTACTGCATATTACGGTACAAAAAATTACCATCGCATTCAAACTGCATATAACGTTAAAAAACGTCTCTGACACGAAATAGTTTTCATACATAAGTTAGATGACCAAAACAATATCGCACTAAGAGTGGGTATCTTGGTAATAGATGCATTAACCACTACAAAAGAGAGATATTTTGGTAATAAATACATACAACTATCTTACAAAACCAAGTACTTGTCCCTGTTGTTAAACACCAACATGTGGGAATACCAAAAAACGAACATGTTCTACTTATCTACATATCAGGGAACATTGCTAACACTTCTGCAGGGGTATGCAATGCCTCACCATAGTACTCCAATGGATGGGGATCGATGATCAGATCATCAACATTTACCTCGTTTACCGGAGAAGATGACATCCTCCGATCACCAACTGGGCTTGCACATCGGCGGCCACTCCGGCGTCGTTCATATACCGCCCTACAACGTTGGACATACATGGAGGGAAATGCTTGCTCCAGGGTGTCAGCCAATAGGAGAGCCACACCTACTTCAGCCTTAGAAGGGTCGTCATCTCCGATACTCTTGCAAGACCTGTTTATCCAAGGCATTGTATCACTGGAGTCAATTTTCTTACCTCTGATCATCTCCTTCATCACCGGATCCTGCAGATGGACCAGACCCTCTGCTGCGTCCAAATTTCGAAGTACGTCGAAAATTTTCCGATTACGGCATTGTCGGCCCATTTCTTCAATTACCAAATTTGGAAAAAGAATGACATAATTTATAGAAGATTAAGAGGTCTGACAATAGTGACGATAGCAAAATTAATAACAAGGCATTATTACATGTCAAATCGCCACACTTAAGTAAAACGACGGCATCATCATCATGATAATCACATTAATTGTCTGACAGAAATCAAGTGCTTACACGCACCCCAAACAAAACAGTGTTTTTACAAAATATCTAAGGAACAGTGTACATAACAAATAAAAAACACTCATTCCTCTCTAGATTCCTCCGCCACGTCCAGCATATGGCGTAAGGAGTCCACGCCATCTTCGGCCACCTTGTCAACCAGCTCCGCATACGCGGGCAGTGGATCATTACATGCCGCCTCAAGAGGATCCGCCATCACCACCTGCAGTTTGCCTCTATTCTCTTGGAAGGCAGGAGTAATCCTATCCGTTTGTTGACAATTAAAGTAACCCTTGTAGACGCCATCAGGGTGCCCTAATTGATAAGCAGCAGTAGAAAGGCGGTCCAAAAGAGTCACAAAGGACTCTGATTGGCGGAGATACTCAAACACCCCAACCAAGCCATTGGTTATCAACCACTTCCTATCACCTTGTAACCAGCCAGGCGGCTGGTCAGGCTATCCACTTCAGCATTTGCCTGGTCCAATTCACTTTCCGCCTCTTTAAGGCGCACCTGGTGGGTGGTGGAAGATTTCACAAGTGATGTGCTAAAAGTGGTTCAATTAAATTAACTAAATTAAACCCTAAACTAGACTCTCTAAGCTTTAAATTTATAAAACTAAGACTCTCTAAACCCTGAACCACACAACCGGCAAGTGTACCGATCGATGCAGTATAGCCTAAGGAAGTCCGAGTATCGAACCCAAGAGACTCTACTAAATTACGCTAACGACCCTATCTAGACTTAGACTGACACGGACTCTAACTGCTTTTTTGTTTAAGGGGGGTTTTTCTAAATATCCTAAAATTGCAATTAAACTTAAATTAAAATTAACTAGACAAACTAGACGCAGACTCGCACGAAGACTTGATTCAAGAGATGATGAAGGCTGCCTAGGCTAGACTCCTGTTTAACTTGGAATGGATTTCTATTCGAAGCTGACGTGGTATGGAACCAGGATCTTATGATACTAAACCTATTAAGATACCAACTAAGCCCCTCAAACCCTCTCGAGGCGATTCTTGTGGCGCTACCTAGGCTGTTAATCCTACCGGTTATTAGATTTCCTCACAGTCCTCTAATATCTTGAAAGTGCCCTAATATGACAATCTACCTCACAGCGCGAAAGTCTAAGGAAACAATGGATTTTAATTTGGTTTAATAGACAAGAGAATGGTTAAGGAACTAAGACCGATAATCCTAGCTATTTACTAAACCAAGACCTATTAATAACCCCGAGCCTCACAGCGACAAGATTAGAAGAACACTTGATTTTATTAAATTACCGAATATTATTTCTAAGGTTTGATGGCCAATTAACCCTAAAGAATTAAAGGTTTATTATGTGATATAGACACTCACCAAAACCTAAAACCCTAGCCCGACTCTATTATGTGATAAAGACCGTCACCAAGAATCGAACCAAACAATAATCAATAATCAAACAATCACACGCACGCATATACACCAAATCAAAGATTCCAAAGCCGTTTACAATTCAAGATAATCCATAACCAACGTCATAAACAAATAAAAATCCAATCTTTATTAAACATTCATCATAGCCTAGGTAGTACGAAAAGTCTAGCCAATAATCATTGTATCAAAAGACATAACAATCATCAACAAATCAGAATTCATCATCGAATAACAAGAAACAAACGAAAACGAAAGATTACAAAAGTATAGAACCCGATTTCTTCGATCACGTATGCTCCCGAGCTTCAATGATGATTCCACGCCTTCCCGAACCCTCAAAACCTTCGAAAGATGCCCAAAATTCGTGCACGTCTAATGTGTTCTCCCTCCCTACTTTCTCCTGCCGTGATGATATCTAATTTTCGTCAATAGTTGCCGCCTTCTTATAATAATATGTTTTCCTTTCTTTCGTTGAACAACAAAGGCCCAGCTCAAAATCACCCCTCAAAATAATATGCAACTTTCTTTCCAAAACAATTCATAATCATATTGGCAGCCTTTTATTTGTGTGATGTCAATTTAATTCCTATGCACCTCCTTTAGGGTTTAATAAACAATGTATATATCTTCTAAAAAACCAGAACCATAATTCACAAAATTGCTAGACTTGTTTTGTCATTTGCGGCCCCCACACTAAATTATAACAACCGCCTTCTCTAATAATACTCACACATGAATTGGCAGGCTTGTCTTCTTGATCTGATTTGTTCACTTGATTGGGCTTGACCCACCAATTATCAAAGTCAGGCTACACGGTATGGAGGAACGGCCTCCACCGTCTTGGCCCGGCGCTGGGCCAAACACCGTGCCGCCATCCCCGTCGCTGTCTAGTCATCGTCCTCTCCATCGGTATTCCGACATCCAGGACGGAGCAAAACAATGGGTCCCCCCTCCGTCGCCGGTTTGAACACCGTGCCACCTCCTCCGTCTTCATCCCGTCGCCGGCTTCAACTCCGTCACCATACCCACAAGCCTCATGACTCATGATACCATATCAGACCAAGTCGGCACTTTATATTTTTCGTACGTGGTCATCTTTTTAATATATAATTAATCCTCTCATAATAATATATCCTCTTTTCTTTTTTTTTTCTTTTCTCATATAAGGCCTCCAATAATAATATAGAGATAAGTGGGCTCGGCCCACTCACGAAACATAGCTGCAAATTTACTTCGGTCTCTAGCATCTCACTCTTCCCAACTGGCTGGTTATTTCCATATTATTCGTTTTTGCTTCATTTGCATCAGGACCTAGACCAACACAAAATAATGTAATATAATACTAAAACTAACTAAAACTAAATAAAAACTATACAAAAATTACACAATGTACACGGGACAAATATGTGTATTTTACCAGTTATCAACAAGATAGTTCTTTTCAGAGAGAGACCAGGGAATCGCACATCTGCTGCAACTCCCTAAGCTTCTCCTCATGCTCTTCCAACTCTGCCTGTTTGGCTTGGGTTTTGGCATTCAATGCCTCTAACTCCATGGCGAGACCTTGGTACGTTTCCTGCACCTGAGACACAAAATCGGTGTTAATACGAAACTTTTCCATCTCAGCAGATAGCTCGGATCTCACCTTTTGAACCTCAGTGACGGCTTTACGTTCCAGCTCTTCCTAAACAGCCTTGGCGTGAGAAAGGACCCGATCCTTTTCCGCGATGTCGCGGGCCCATGATATCCTTTCCTCAGCAAAGTTAGCTGTTACACGTTGCAAATCCGCCTCTGCCTTGTTCTTCTCGGAGACAAACCGACTCTCCCTAATACCAGCAGCTTGGAGTTGGCTTTGCAAGCGATACTTTTCATCCATTAGCTCCTGAATGGCGATCCGCGCCTGGTGGAGCTCATTGTTATCATGCATCCACCGGCGTCGAATTTCTGCCTACCTTCGAGGTTGACTTACTGCATCCACCATCGTTGCATTCATCAAGTTCTCATTATTCAACCCCTCCACATAGGCTGATTCAGCCGGGGGATATGCCCGCTCAACCCAGTGATGCACCACTGGGGGGAAAATTAATCTCGATGACTCCGCTATCTTCCACTTAGGTTGATAGCGTTTGTCCTGAACATTCGGATCCCAGCAAATGGTGGGCTGATAAAGATCATCGCCCAAACGGGCCCCATCATCAACAAAACCACTGCTAGATCCCCCAACGTCACTTGCAGTAGCATCCCTTGTACTTCTTGACTCACCGGCAATAGAAGTTGTAGGCACCTCTTTCTCGGATGCAGAGAAAACACCAAAAGGAGAGTCGAACAGGGATACGGGGGTAGCGCTAGAAGAAAGTGGTGTAGAGACGGGGCTGAGTGTCACAACCACATCAGTTGTAAACACAGGCGGTAGCATAGAACAGCTAACAGCGACAACACTCGCCTGGGATATAAGGTCTAAAAGGCTTGGCCCGCCAGCAGTGGAGAACACAACATCCCAGTTGTCAAGGGCACAGAAGACACACCCTCAACTTGGGCCTCATCAAAGGAACCTATGTCAAATCAGATGTTCAGAAAAAGCACGTAGGAATTCAACTCCTACATTAGCAAGTAAAATCACTCACCAGCGGGTAAGGCGTGAGCAGCCTTAATTGCTTGGAAAGAAGTCAAAGGAGGCATTATCCTGCGCTTTTTCTGTGCGCGTGGCGGACTAACCAAACTAATAGGGGCAGAAACAGCAGTAACACTCTCCGGGGCTGCAGAAATACTAACCGCCACAGGTGCAGCAGTAGCCCCTGTGGTAACAACTTTCCTCCCGGTTATCTTCACCCAGGTTGGCCTCTTTGTCTCTGCAACAGAAACACTGCTCCCCCCGCCGGGGTGAGGGTGAGACACGTAAGCACTTGGATCTGCTAGTACAATGGGAAGTATAAATTGTTCAAGGTGGATCCCCAACACACCAGGCTCTTTTTCCCCAATCACACGATCCGCGGGTATCAAAGCAGCGTTTAGGGGGGGGGGATCAACAAAATCGAACAGACTCCATTTACCTATTTAAAGTCCAGACACATTAAAATATGCACAATTTGCAAATCAACTTAAAAGAAAATGAACACATACCCTCATCGAGCCTTTGAAAGGAAGGGTATAATCGGCTATCACGCCATAGCAGACTCATCCCCGCCATCACCAGGGCCCCCTCTGGGATCACTGTGCATTCAGAGGGGTGTTGACTCAATTTCTTAAAGAGAACATTCTCAACATAGGCATCAGTAGGAGGACCGTCATCCTTGAATTTCTCCTTGGCACCCATCTCCCTCCAGTGCATCTTCCCGGGGATAACACCAGCGTTAATATAGAAAAACTTCTTCTTCCAGTCCTTATCCCTGGAACTAGCAGGGATATCCCTCAGACAAGACACACCAATGTCCCATCGATCAAAGGTAAAGAAGGGGGATTTCCACACAAGGACGAAAAAAGACCTAAACACTGTAATTTCAGGGATATGACCCAGGGCTATGCAAGCAAACTCGAAGTGACGAAGTTTAACTAACCCTAAAGGATGCAGTTGGGAGATGTGAATGGGATATTCGTCAAGAACGGATTTACAAAACTTAGTGATCGGCAACCGGAAATTGCAGAATTTGAAAAAATCACTAAACTAAACAGAGTGATTTTTCCCTTTTTCAACGGGAACGCTGTGTCTGTTTTCGAGGGCAACACCGGATTCCATTCCCGTTTGATATCATACTCCTGTATTAGATTGTTGAACGATACAGGTCCCCATTTGCAAAACAATGCATCGGAGCTTGTTTTGGCAGAAGAAGATTCGCCAGTTTTGGAGGCCATTTTTGCAATCAAGAAAGTGAAGAAGTTAAGAGCAAAGACCGAAATGGGAAAACCCTAAACGGGAAACCTATTTATAAGAAAGGGATAACAACCTTTCGATTTCAAAAAGGCAAACGGGTGGGAACGCGTGTGAAGACAGGGAAGGTACAACTGTCATCCTAATGATGACCTAACTGTCACACCCTTTCACATCACCGCCATTTTTCAAAAAAACAACGGTACTCCCACTCGAGGAACTTGCACTCAAAGGGGGTATTTTGACTTTTTCCTTTTTTAGTCCGACCCCATGAAATTCATTTCATAACTTCGGACTGGGGGGACTTGACGTGGTATGACCCAGAACGGCTAACCCGACCCGGTCATTACCTATTATTTTATTATAAATATTTAATTACACATGTTTATTCTAGAATGTTCCATTCTGCGTGGATAAACCACGTAACCAAATCCCCAATCTTTTGGGAAGATCATGCAAATCTCTAACTTATCGGAGCCCATCCTAATTTAGAGGAAACCCTAATGGTAAACTATAAATAGAGGTAAACATCAAAGGTATGGACATTCGGCTCTCGTTTACTCTCTCTCTCTCTACACATATTCTTTTACTCCCAAACCGAGACTTATTCTCACGCCGGAGGGTGGTTACAGGAATAACCTCATTCCTGTAACGAGTCCTAACGGTGTTCTATTTTGCAGTCAGCTGTTCGGATCACCAAGAGTTGAAGTCCTAGTCGGAGCCTACCGTTCAGGTAAGTGTTTCTTCAGGTTCAAACTAGTTTGGGACAAAATAACTGGTTTTTGACATGTTTTGCAAATCGTTTCAGGGCTCAACTGGTCAACTAGACTACAAACTGGCAGGATGGGTCAGGTCCAAACTGGGTTTAATATTTGTTGAATTGGTTCGGTTTATAAACCAGTTTGGTTGTCCAAAACCGGTTTTCTTTTTACACCTCTGAATGATCTGATTTGGATTTATATCCACATTATTAAAATTTTCAAATCCTCACAAAATTAATTCTTTGAGTTGGTTTCAGATATCATTAACAAACCACTATGATCCATCTGTTCACACCTTATTTAGTTGACTCTCACTTTCACATTAATATTTTATACCCCTTTTGGTTGGATGAGGCCACATGGAACCCCCACTGGGGGTGCAGGTCATTGATTTGGACACGAGAAAGTCACAGGTAGCTTCTAACTTAGTATTTTATCTAGTATTTGGTCATTGATTTGGACGTGAAGATGATAGGTGACAATTGACAATTTATATCGTTGATTTAGTCTTACTTTCTTCCAAAAGGTTAATCACATTTACTAGAACTTTGGCCTAAAATATCGAATCAACTACATGGTTTTTCACAACTGTATGAACTATACCATATGTACTAACATATTAAAATGAAAAGTGATCGAGATTCAATTGTCACATACTACCATCTTGATTTGCTAGATTCTGTAACATTTTATTTGTTGGTGTAATACCTAGTATTTTGAAAAGTTTAAAGCATTCGCCATCAGTCCTGGTCCAGAGATGTATAAAGAACTAATAAAAATTAACAAATCTAATATTGAACTCACACTGAATTTGGTAGAAAGTGGCTGGAAATTGCATTTGGTACAACTTAAAGACCAGAATAGTTTTTATTCAAGACAATCTTATAATGCATTCAACCAAACATAACTTAAAGCCTTACCTTAATCCTGTAAGCCATAATTCACAGCATCTTCATACACCCCTTTGATTTGGTTCAATTACCATTTCCTTTACTATCCTTTCACTGGAGGGAGCATAATTATGGATTCCTTCTCGACGGACACATTTGCCCAACTTGAGAATGAACTGGAGTCTCATTGTAGTAGCACTCCACTAGCTGTTTTAAATTTCTTGCTCAAGTCAAAGTCCCAGGCAGAGATGGAAAAGAAGTTCAGTAAACCTATGATGTGGATTGGAATTTATATTGCAATTGCTTCTCTTTTCTGCATCCTACCAATGGTGGCTGATCTATTGCATGGTTTCAAAAACAAAAAACTATGGTTTCCATGTAAATACTTTACTCTCAATGCTGCTTCCCTCACTGTCATAGCTATTGCAATAAAACTACCTATGGATCTGAATAACTCAATGCCAGGAGATGTGGACCAGGCCGCAAAGCTTGGAAGCATGTCATTTATGTGCACCATGATGGCTAATTTATTGCCTTCCCTAGCAATCATGGACAGTAAGGAACTTCTCACAAACATCATAGCTTTGGCTGTTCTGGTAATCACCTTGGTTGTAAATGTGTGCATTCAAATAGAAACCGGAGTCGTTCACAATTGTGAAGATGGTTATTACAGTACTCAACCTTATAACCACTGTTTAATAGCATATATTTATGTGACTATGTTACTCATGCTGATGATGATGCATATATGTACATCCTTAATGATTCTAAAGTCAAAACAAATATTAGAATCCAAATACAGATCAGGTCATGAAACAGCTGTCAAGGATCTAGAGTTGCAACAACCAGGAAGAGTAACGGTTGAGAAGCTAAAGCATTATGTTAGCAACCATTGGATCATGGCAGAAACTGGCAACCCCCAATTTATGACAGTTTGTTATGCTACAACTTCTGCTTCTGGGGTAATATGTGTTTTGAGCATCGCCGTACATGTTATTGTTATGCGTTTCACAAGACCAACTATGAAGTTTTATGGCTCAGATTATAAGTGGTCAGTGATAGCAATTCTTATAACACAATTTACGGGAGTAATACTGGGTACCGTCGCACCTATTTCTAGATGTTTTGCGTCCTTAAGCTTTAAAGTCTCTATAAAATGGATTTGGAACCATATGAGGGTCTTTAAAGTTGAGAGCTACTGTACTCAGAAGTTATCTGACTGGAAGCAGAGTAGCATACCACTGAAATTCAGTAGCCGCAGATGCAAGATTGTCATCCAGGATCTAAAGGTCCTGATTTTGAGTTTTTGTATAGGAATCCAGAAATCAGTTGTGGCAGCATGCAAGATCATAGCGTTGATCCCGATTTTCTTTGTAATTGGTCTCTTCTGTTGTTTCTATTGCTGCAAGTGGTTAAAGATCATGTTTGGTGCCACGTATAATGTGACAGCAGAAAATCCAGCTCAACTACAACACAGTAAAGATCTCAGCGATTATGTTTTGCAACTTCAAAATGATATGGAGCTTGCTCAAAGAACATTGAAAAGCATTTCAATATCTGTGAACCATGTGATCCAAAAGGCTAAAAAGCAGAAGCCTAACAATTTGCTGAAGCTTATAGAGGAATCCAGCAGTTTTGAAGGAGTTGGAAAGTATGACGTGCATCAAGTCCCACCTTTACCGGAAGAAAAATATGTGGACTGCTGGAGCTTACCAGTAGTAACCCTGACAGCCATAGCCATATCTCTTCCTAACATCCAGAACAACATGGTCAATCGGTTGCTAAGGAGTGTAAGCGAAGGTCTTACATATGTTAAACATGTGGAAGAAACCCTCAATGCTAGTGAAGAGTTTGTAAGCGGTCAAAAGGCTGCCAGAGCGTTGTGGCTAGAAGTTGATGTTTACCACAAATGGCTAGGAAACAAGTTGCAGAACCCTGCTCATCAAGTTAATACAACTAAAGAGATCGTTCAGTGGTTCAGTGATACAGCAAAAAACATGATCACTGAAGTAGAAATTAAGAATAAGAAAGGCTCAGATGATAGTTCAGTCTACATGTCGGTTTCTGCCAACTCAATGTACCGTATCACCCAAACGCTCCTAGTTTCCTACGATGCCAACATAGACCAGGTTAGCCAAGAGGAGCTGTTTGTGAAATTATCATCAATGATCTCTCACATATTGGCTGCTTGTCTCACCAACTTACCCCAAGTCATAGCAATGAAATGCCACACAAGTGTCATAGAGAAAAGGGAGGAGAGTGTACATACTGCAGCCCGACTTCTTGGTGAGACTATGCAGATAATCAATTGCCTTAAAGATCGCACACTCCCAAGCTTAAATCCTGATGAGTTGCCATTTATTGACAAGTGGCATGATTGTTTTCTTCATCCTTCTCCTTGAAAGAGTTCATTTGTTCTTTAACAAAAAGAAAAACCGTTTCTATACTTCAAGTAACAAGGTGTTGTCATAATTTCTTTTCATTTGACAGGAGGATCATTTGTTGTTTGCTCTTTTTGTACCTGTTTATTTTCTTTTACTACAGAATCAACTTAATTCTACGGAGGTGTGTAAGCGAACTGAGCCACTATTGGTAAGTGGTGTTATTGTTTTATGCAACCTTTTCCTTAAACAAGGTTCAAGATGAACTAGAAAGGTCGGTTCCTAAAGATATGTACTTGTTTAAAAAGTTAATAGTTCAACATGAACTAGAAACAGTGGACCTGAATTTTACTCAAATGGTAATCATATTGTCGATTTATGGTTATTCAAACATCTAAATGGTTTGGAAATCAACAGATTGGTGCATATTTATTTTAAAGGTGGCGGTTCGAACCATGTAGTTTCTATGCATTAATTTTCGCTACAAACACTTTTGACCTGTTTCATCTCTTTGACAAATTAATCCATATAACACATAACACTATTCATTGGACTAATTGTTGTAGAGGACATTTTCTCTGTGATGCTGGTTGAGTTGTTTATTCCCCTGTTTCCCAAATATACATAGTAAAAAAAACGAGAAAAAGTGAAATAATAGAAATGAAAGATGTTAGCCCATGTATGAGAAAATAAAAACTTAGGCCAGTGAGCATTACTGAAGAGTAGCAGACAACTTAGCCACCAGGATAAACAAGTTTCACCAATGAAGCCACCGTTTTGCATTTAGCAGATAACTGATATATTACCTCAAGAGTTAACTAAATCAGCATGAAATGACAAGAGAAAATACGTATAAGTAGCAGACCTCTATTGCATGAGAGAAGACAAGCCATGCTAAGAATTAAACCTCATGCAGACCTTCCAAATGTTGCACACGAACTTTCTTCAAAAGATGATTGGTCAGACAATGCTATGCTGGATGAAACAGGTAGAACAAGATTTCTATTTTCTATTTCCTATTTCTTCTGCTATAGCTTAATCCTTGAAAATGTCCTTTTAAAAGTTTTAGCTATTTGAGATTTATGGGTCATAAATTCATTAAGAAATTTCTGGCCTTCACGTCACTCCGAAGATGCAATGTTTCCTCCGAAGATGCAATGTTTCCTAACTATATTTTCAGAAGGTCATGAAAGAGAATTTTTTTTTTTTAAAATATCTGGAATCACACAAGGATCATCTTTTCTCCTTCTTGCAGACTCAATTTCTGGAACGACTGAACGGTGAATAATGTGCACATTTTCTAGTGTTGTTTATCATAGTTTCCTACCCTGAACATGTACTGTGTTATCTTCATGACAAAATATATTGGAAACAAAAAATAATTGACGAT
Source organism: Helianthus annuus (assembly GCF_002127325.2). Taxonomy (NCBI): domain Eukaryota; kingdom Viridiplantae; phylum Streptophyta; class Magnoliopsida; order Asterales; family Asteraceae; genus Helianthus; species Helianthus annuus. Next base: position 46,468,066 of record NC_035440.2, on the reverse strand, counting down.
TGACAGTTGACACCATCAAATTAAACATAGCTAATTGAAATCTACTGCACTTCATTTTTCATACTACAGCTCTTTAACACAATCATTTTCCATCATCGATAACATTTTTTTATTTGGAACATGAGAAGTGAACTTGTTTGAAGAGAGCTGATACCTGAAAGGAAAGAGAACAGGAATTTTAAATCCATGCAGAAGTAGAAAATAACCCCAATAGCACAATAAAAAAGCAAGGCCCATATGCTTTGAGAAAATGGCAAATATAATCTCTCCTGCAAGGCATTATAAAACTGTATATATAAATTCCAAAATATAAGCATTTTTGGGTGCCTCTTATATACTGTATGTAGACCCAGGTCCCATAGTGGTGCCTTCTGAACATATGTGGCAAAAGGAGAGGGTAGGAGGGTTGAGTAATGTGTTGAAACAGGCCGGTAACTTTTATTAGACCGAGACAAGTATTAAGCTAGATCATATTATAAGTTTATATGTATTTATATTAGGTATAACATAAGTTCTGTTATGTTTTTCTATTATTAATAGGGTTAACCTAAGTTAAGGGCGGTTATTCTTAAACCCCTCGGTTGTATATAGTAAACGATGTATGTATCATTCAGATTCACCAATTCATTATCTGAACATCATAAACATTCTGATCTATACCAGCGAATTCATTCCAATAAAGTGGTATCAGAGCCACCGATCTCCAATCAAGTTTTTCTTTTCAATCTCAAATAATTCATCACATACCAGATCATATCAGACTTCAGATTCACAAAAATCCATTCCGACGATTAAACAAACATGACGTCTAATGGCGGATTTCAGACTCAAATTCCTAAATTACTGGGACAAAATTACTATCACTGGCACATACAGATGAAAGTCTTACTGGAGTCACAGGATTTGTGGACAATTGTGGAGGAAGGCTATACAGAAATTGCAACAGGAGCACCGGAGAATGAACAGAACGTTTATAAAGAAAAGGTAAAGAAGGATAAGAAGGCACTGCATATTATGTTTCAGGCAGTAAATGAAGTGGTGTTTGAACGCATTGCAACATGCAAAACATCCAAAGATGCGTGGGGAGTTCTTCACAAAGCCTACAGGGGCGAGAATAGGGTTAAAACGGTAAGGCTTCAAACCCTAAGATGTGAATTCGATAGTTTAAAGATGAAAGAAACAGAAACTGTAGAAGATTATGTTAACCGAATTACTGTAATAGTCAATCAATTGCGCATGAATGAAGAACGAATAGAAGAACAACGCGTAATTGAAAAGATACTCAGAAGTCTGACTAGAAAATATGAATCGGTTGTAGTAGCGATTGAGGAGTCAAAAGACTTAAACGCAATCTCCACAGAGGAATTGCTAGGAATCCTGCAATCGCACGAATTAAGAATTAAACAATATGATGATGATACCTCGGTCGAACAGGCCTTCCAAGTTCAGGGAAGTGGCTACGATAAATCTAGATTATCTAGATTTGATTACACCGAAAGAGGCCGAGGAAAGGGAAAGGGCAAATTTAATAAAATGATTCGGTGTTATAATTGCCAAAAATTAGGACATACGGCAAGGTTTTGCAATAAACGGGAAGAAGGTGATCGATCAAATAATGTATTGTTGCATAAAGAAGATGCACAAGAAGAAATCGAGGATACCATGTTTATGATTTTTAACATGGAAGAAATAGTAAAGAATGATTGCTGGTATCTCGATAGTGGTTGTAGCAATCACATGACAGGTGACAAAAATTTATTTATAAGCCTGGATGAATCAGAGAGGCGAGAAGTTCGAACCGGTGATGATAAAAGACTTGAAGTTCTCGGATGCGGTGATGTAAATGTTAGAATTAAAGGCCACGAGAAGCGAATCCCTAATGTATTTTATGTGGCAGGATTAAAGCACAATCTCTTAAGTGTTGGACAACTCGTACAAAAGGGCTATGATGTGAGGTTCAATGACAAGGGATGCTTCATCACCGACTCGTCTGGATGCTGTATAGGAGCCGTAAAGATGACAGGAAATAAGATGTTTCCATTGAATCTAAAACATGACATAATTCCGCGAGTATGTAATATGACCACACAAGATAATTCAACCTTATGGCATCGAAGATATGGACATCTAAATTTCGAAACTTTACAAGATATGGGGGCGAATAATATAGTGAAAGGACTACCTAAGATCACAAAAGTGCAACATGTCTGTGAAGGATGTGTCTTCGGAAAACATGCCAGAAAACCATTTGCAAAAAAGGCTACATGGCGAGCAAGTAAACCATTACAACTTGTTCACTCTGACATATGTGGACCGATGAAGACACCGTCCATTGGAGGCTGCAAATATTTCATCACTTTTATAGATGATTACTCAAGAAAGACATGGGTATATTTCTTAAAGCTTAAATCTGAAGCACTTTACTATTTTAAGAACTTCAAACAACTAGTTGAAAACCAGGCGGAACATAAAATAAAAGGCATAAGAACAGATAGGGGAGGTGAGTATTGTGGACACGAATATCAGAAATTTCTCAAAGATAATGGTATACATCACCAACTCACGACAAGCTATACCCCTCAGCAAAACGGTGTAGCCGAAAGAAAAAATAGGACTCTAATGGAGTTAAGTAGGAGTATGCTAAAAATGAAAGAATTACCAAATATGTATTGGGCCGAGGCAGTAGCCTGTGCTACCTATCTGGTAAATCGGGCAACCACTAAAAGCGTACCGAAGATAACCCCACAAGAAGTATGGAGTGGAAGGAAACCAAATATAGAACATCTTCGCGTGTTTGGCTGTATCGCCTACGTACATGTTCCCAAGCAGAAGCGGTACAAACTGGATGATAAAACTGAACGGGTCATCTTTGTCGGTTATAGCGAACACAGCAAAGCGTACAAGTTATTCAACCCAATAACGAACAGAATGATTGTTAGTAGAGACGTGATATTCAGTGAAAATCAGCACTGGATAACTAGTAAAACAGATAATGGTAAGTTTTGCATAGAGATCGGTAACGCAAGCGAAGATGACAAGCAGATTGCAGTGGATGACATGATTACAGAATTAGAGATAAATGAAGAGGACAACACGCAATCTGATGACATAAATCATAATGAAAATTCGGGAAATATTGAAGAAACAGTTAACCATGAAGATACTGGCTCCTCATCAGACTCGGAAAACGAAGTCATTAGAACCAAGGCAATAACTCAAGTGTATCAAGACTCCACAGAGCTAACCGATGCACAAGTAAGGGAACTCTATGAGAAAGAACAAGGATGCTCAAATGGAGTGGTAAATTTTGTTTTATATGCGGATACGGATCCTACGACATATGTTGAAGCAAGCAAAGAAGCAATTTGGCAAGACGCCATGGATAAAGAAATGGAATCAATCACAAAAAATGATACGTGGGAGCTAGTAGATCCACCTCCGAATCAAACACCAATAGGTGTTAAATGGATATATAAGACCAAGTATGATGAACATGGGGAAATAAGTAAACACAAAGCGAGGTTGGTCGTAAAAGGTTATAATCAGAAGTATGGAATAGATTATCAAGATGTCTTTGCACCCGTTATCAGGTTTGATACTGTTCGACTTGTACTTGCACTAGCAGCACAACATGGATGGCATTTACATCAAATGGATGTAAAAACTGCCTTTTTAAATGGATATCTAAAAGAACATGTCTTTATCGAACAACCGGAAGGATATGTTGTGAAAGGAAAAGAAAAAAAGGTGTGTAAGCTAAAAAAGGCGTTGTATGGTTTAAAACAAGCTCCAAGGGCATGGTATAGTAGAATAGAAGGATATTTTACCAAAAATGGTTTCAAGAAGTGTACTTACGAACACACTTTATTTACAAAAATATCTAAGGAAGGGAAATTAATCATTTGTCTGTACGTAGATGACCTTATAGTTGCAAGTGACTCATTAACAAATCTTGAATCTTTTAAAGATTTAATGAAAACCGAGTTTGAAATGACCGATATGGGGATCCTACATTACTTTCTGGGAATGGAAGTGTTATTCGACAATGGGAACATCCTCTTATCTCAACGACAATATGCAAAAGGTTTATTGGACAAGTTCAACATGTCGAACTGCTCTGGAATTTCAACTCCAATGGAGTATGGATTACGGTTGTCCAAAAATGATCCAGACGATGAAGTAGATCCAAATCTATATAGGAGATTAGTTGGAAGTCTTATGTACTTAACCAACACAAGGCCGGACATAATGTTTGCAGTAAACAAAATAAGTCAATTCATGGAGCAACCCAAACGAAGTCACTGGGAAGCAGGGAAAAGAATACTTAGATATGTCAAAGGAACATTAAATCAAGGACTTGTATATTCAAAAGGAGGCAAAGGAACACTAACTGGATATAGCGATAGTGATTATGCAGGGAATGTTGATGATAGCAAGAGCACATCAGGATATGTTTTTCAATTAGGAACAGGAACGATAGCATGGCAATCGAAGAAACAAAAAGTAGTGGCTTTGTCATCAACAGAAGCCGAGTACATTGCTCTATCCATGGCTGGTTGCCAAGCACTTTGGATCAAAGGGATTCTAGATGAACTTCAAGAAGGGATCAAGGATCCAGTAACTATATACTGTGATAACAAGTCTACAATTTGCCTAGCTAAGGACCCTGTGTTTCATGGCAAGAGCAAACATATAAGGATCAAATATCACTTTATTCGGGATCTGATCAAGAATAACAATGTTGATGTCTGCTTCTGCTCCACAGGAAATCAAATTGCAGATATTCTTACTAAAGCTCTGCAATACAAAAGTTTTTCAAGATTAAAGAGTCAACTGCAGATATGTGAAGGCTATCCAGAAGAGTCAACTAGAAGTTGATCTAGCTTACGGGAGGGTATTAGACCGAGACAAGTATTAAGCTAGATCATATTATAAGTTTATATGTATTTATATTAGGTATAACATAAGTTCTGTTATGTTTTTCTATTATTAATAGGGTTAACCTAAGTTAAGGGCGGTTATTCTTAAACCCCTCGGTTGTATATAGTAAACGATGTATGTATCATTCAGATTCACCAATTCATTATCTGAACATCATAAACATTCTGATCTATACCAGCGAATTCATTCCAATAACTTTCAATAACACGTCAAATATAACTATAAAGTTTATATTATTCAACAATAATCTAACTTTTCAAGTACCGTGATCTAAGAGGTTTTAAGCATTAAGAATACAATTTTACCGACTTTTGATCCATTTCCTTTCAAGCTACGTTTGTCTAGTTTTACCCCATTGACCCGTTACAAGTAAACATAACCCAAAACGACCCATTCATAAGTGAATCCGTCGCAATTTCCACCTCTACTTCCAAAACATGCTATGATCTTGTTAACTGTGAAACAACTAGATATGGATTCAAAGACCCTAAACTTATACATCATCACATGAAAACATGTCAATTTGCATAACAATAAAGATGTAAATTGTTATGCATTGCAAAAGATTTGCTAAAGTTTCAACCAACAATCGAAGTTTGAGAAGAAGCAAGTTCTGTGAAAGTATATCCAATCCCTTATAATACCATAGCATCTTATATGCAATAAATTACTGGAAAGTAAACTTTTAAATTCTCACAAGCAGAATTCACACATTATTGTTAGTTAAGACGGTTGCCCATACGAGTTTAAGAAGCTTAAAGCTTGTACCTGGAAGACAGATACACAGCCAATACATGTCCCCAGGGGAGAGTTATACAGCAGAAACATATGCACGCCAATATTAGTAGAAAACAAAGGCTATTGTATATAGCGCCATGTTTAAAACTTGATTTTAAACACAAATTATGCAGGACTTATAGGCACCAAATAGATTCAACACAATGCTTCTGTTATATCTATATAACTGATAGTAATCATTCTTACCGCATACTCTTCCTCTGTTAAATGTGTGAGGATCCATGAATTGAAGATGAACGGAATTCCCCTGAAGCAAATAAAAATTGTCTCGTCTCGCAGCGGGTTATACTGTAATAATGTGGTAGGAAAACTTTTGAATTTTTTTTTAATCTAAAAAGATCAAGATTTTTCATTAAAACAGAGACGATTACTTGCTAATGACAGGTAGACAGGCAACAAACTTTTGAATGGAATTGAAAAAAGAGACACTTTGATCCAGCCGAGCATTTGGACCTCACTGATTTGACGAAAGATTGTGTTACATAGTTTTTGTTTTTTTCAATAAAGAGAAAGAAATATAAGGCTATAGGGTGTGGTCATGATCCTCATGCTCACCATGACCCTCCATGTCAGCGCCATGTCATTGCCCTCTAATCCACCATCCAAAACCACTATCCTAAGGGTGTGGTCATGACCCAAACCACCATTCACCCCCTTTTTTGTGTGAAATATAAACAGAATATTGGTAAGAACCAAGACTAGGAAGAACTCACAGTCCAAAGATATATTTGTACAAATCAATCATTAATCACAGGCCAACAAACACACTGTATATGCAAAATTAACACCAACTACGGATGAAAAGTAGAGAACCCTCAAACAAATGATTGCAAAACCAGGCAAAACTTTTAAGTTGCTTGCAAGAACTCAAAGTCCAAAGATTGATTCTCTGGTCTATCACTTCCCTACCCTATTATATACACACACTATATTGTAAACAAAGGAAAAGCAAATCAAATCAACAACAACGAAAGCTAAAAACTAATATCAATTTTCAAACTAAACAATCAGCCAAAAAACTCATAGACATCATATTATAAATTAAGACGATAGTGACATAAACTAAAGATGAAAACTAGAAAATATAAAAAATGATAACGACATAATTTAAAGACCCAGTTTTTGAGCAATTTTCGCCTTCATTTTTTGCAACACTTCTTTATCTTTTTCCGGGAGCGAGTCGCTACTTGTCGCCATTAGCTTAAAGTCTTCACGATCGGCTGCTTCTTTCATTTCTTTTTCTTTCAACTTAAGTTTCGTCGCTTGTATTTCGTTAAATTCGGGGAGCTTGCTCATCAACTTATCCACCTTCGTTTCACCCAGAGTTTCATTTTTTGTCGACGCCTCTTTCTTTTTGGCCGCCACTTCCTTTTTTGCTTTGTCTCTACCATTTGGGCGCTCCGGAATCTCCTTCACTTCATCATCAAACTCGGGTTCGTCATCAATATTAATATGGCAACGCACATCTGAATCACCGACACTATGCTCTATCGACTCGAATGTTTTAGACCTCTTTGCTCTTGCCACCTCGTTAGGAACCAGCGCCCACTTGGGACAATTTTTAAAGATTTCCCAAGCCCCGACGTATGTGAACGCACTACGTTCTTTCGCATGGTATTTTAAAATAAAGTAGTACGTTGCGGGGTTTGAAGGAGTTGCGTAAACGCGTTAGGATTCGGGGTTTGAGAGAGTTGCGTGAACGCGTTGGGAGTCGGGGTTTGAGGGAGTTGGTTGAACGCATTAGCAACTTGATTGTAGCTTGTAAAAGAAAATTGTGGAGTCGCCCACATCGGATCAACGGGTGTCGTCCACGGGGTTTGTGGCGGGTTGTTCGGGTTGCTTGGATCCATGGTAGTATTAACTATAGCTTAATGACAAAAACATAGCATAAATCATAACCAAATGAACCTCAATCAATATGATCAAAGTCTAATATAATCAAAGAACTTCAAATATAACCTTTTAAATTAATGGCTTTTGAATTTATTCAAAGTTCTTTGATTTTATATGAAGTTTCGTAATTATGATCAAAGAAACTTAAACCAAACAATCCAAACAAAACAAATAATCTCTAGAGGTTGAATGGAAGAAGTATAAATGTCTATTCATTAATATATTCGAAGTTTCCTATATTTGCTATTCATTAATATATTCGAAGTTTCGTAGTTATTGATTTTACATGCTTGCACAGTAAACAAGCATATATTTGCAGATTACGATAAAAAAGATTGTGATTGTGAATTAAAAGAAAAATTGATGCTGGGAATTAAAAGACTGCGACTACGATCAAAAGAAAAATACATGTCATAGAAAAAATACCTGTGGAAAAAAAGCAAAACTGCAGATTACGATCAAAAGATTGCAGTTGTGAATTAAAAATACATATTGTTCTTCTTGATGTTTGGGGGTTAGGGTTTGCGTGAATAATGGAAAAAAGGGGGACGTGGTTGCCGTGATTTAATCCACGCGAACCACCGTGATTTAATGAAGGGGGTGGTATAGGGCATGAATAATGGGCCTATGTGGCAAATCATGACCCAACCATGACCTCCACACACTATAACCTAAGAGAAAGGAGGGGTTTTAGGCTAAAATTTAGCTTTTCAAATTGGAAAAAAAAATAGGGAGAGAAAACAAAATTGATTAAGTGGGTGCCTTTCAAAGTCCTATGTTTTAGCTAGAGACTAATTTTAAATAGAATTCTGGTGTGTAAAAATGTGATTAGATGAGGTGTTATTGAAGATATGATTCTGATTTGGAGGATTATTTGGAAAGTTTAAACGGGTTAAAATAATTCAACTGGGTTCAAGATTTATATAGTTTGGTATAATTGTTTAAATAGCTTGAATTATTGGTTTATCTAGTTGGTTTATTTGATTATTAAAATAGAGTTTCAGTTAGTAATGATTACTTTGTTTTTAATTTAAACTAATATTTACCCGCACACTGTGGCAATAACTTTACAATACTAGCACGCAATGTAATTATCAAAGAAGGGACTATATGATAATTTTTGTATTTTACCTTGGATAAGGGGTGTTCAGAATCCTAATCCGATTCGGAAAATCGAATTTCGACGTAATTCGATTCGATCATCAAGAATTCGAATTCAATTCAACATGAGTCTAGTAAATCGAATATAGGGCTGACAAATCGCGTCTTAGCAGGTTTAACAGGTATCTGATAACGCGAACAACAAAAATTTTAAACATGAATACGACTCGTTTAACTACCTTAAATCCAATGTCTATAAGACAGATGTATATTTAATGCATTTAGAAGGAGAAATAATGGATCCTAACTTTTAAATTTTGATTATTTTTAAAAACGTAAAAAATCACATGGTGTACTTTTCTGTTATCGTGTCTTAGCAGGTTACCTACAGATTACCTATTGCCAGCCCTAATCGAATATGAATTTAAAATTTAAATTCGATTCGATATTTGAATTCAAATTATACATATTTATTTATTATCTAAATTATAATAGATGATTCCAATAAATGGAACATGACAATTTTTTAAAATTATAATAAATGATTCCAATAAATGTTAACGTGACAATTTTTTTCCTTCAATCTAACTTTTTTTTTTATTTATATTTTATATTAGTTTTGTTTAGTAATAAGGATTGGTGATGTGACTGTCGTGGGCCACTCAAAAAAAATAATAACCTAACTTTACCTATAGACAGGGTAAGTCGGGTGTCGAATCCACGAGGAGCATGTGGTTAGTGTTACACGTTTTGTTTGTAAGTTTTACTAAACTAACTGATGATTATAAAACTGATATGAAATTAAAAACACATGAAACAAGTTGCAATTAAGATTAAAAAATTGAGTCGTAATAAACAATGATGAGAAAAGGTGAGCACTCCGGGATTCAGATTCTGTAATTACTAATAACCTAGTTCTGATTTTATTGGATGCTATTGATTGAATAGTAAACCTATCACATTTACCAATTACCTACTGTTGGTGCACTTGTGTCTGTACTTTGTCTGTATTCGGTCTGTATATAAACGATGTTCTAAGTTTGTAAGTTGACCAAGTCAACCATCCTCCGGATTGACTGGTTGACTTGGTCAAACAGTTAGAAAGTAGTTGTCTGTCTCGAAGGATAGCTCCTCGAAGGATACTGTTGATCCTTCGAGGTACTCGAAAGATATGCTTCGATTGTTAGACCTCGAAGGATCATCCTTCGAGGTCATTGCTGATCATTCGAACATCATGTCATCGATAGATGATCCTTCGGACCATCTATCGGATCCTTCGGACAAGACCTACTGTGTATGGGTATAAATACCCATGCATTGTGTTGAGTTCATAAGACAGAGATAAACACACAAACAGAAAGATATCCGAGAGATAGGCTGAGAGCATTCTGTCCGGAACTCACTCACACACTTTGAGAGTTTACATGTTAGATTTGTAAACATTGTGCTTGTAACCGAAACCTTCATTTGCATTAATACAAGTTGTGTTAATCGGTGAACCCGTGTGTGTTTGTGTTTATACTTGCTTAATCCCGGTTTGCTCGCTAGCTTGGATTCCGCACTCGCTAGTGGGTTAGTACAACAAGGTTTGAGGTTCGTCATCCGACAAAAGGGACCTACAAGTGGTATCAGAGCTTGGCTCTTTACCTTGTTTAAAACCGGGTTATTCGAGTTCTTGGTGTGTGTTTGAACACTTGGTTTAACACCCGTTTTTGTTGGTTTTTCTACACTTTTAAACTGGAAAACGTGTTTTAAACTTACCGGGAGTGTTCATAAGTGGGTTGGGTAACTTGAAAAATTGTTTAAGTGATTTGGTGTTTTTCCGGCGAATATTCCGGTTAAACTTCTGGTGACTGGTTCTAGGATAAGGTTATCCTTTTTGGGCAATCTTTTCAAAGTTGGTGGGAAAGTTGTCAGCCTGCCATACTCTTTGCCGAAAGTTGACTTACCAACCCATCACCTTTTCACCAACCTATCACATCAACGTCAGTTGTGTCAGAATCTCTCGAAAGATATCTTTCGACATCGAAAGACCATCTTTCGATCAAGGAAGGCTCGAAAGATCATCATCCTTCGACCCATCCTTCGAAGTCTGAAACATATCTTTCGATAAAGGAATCTATTCAAAAGATAAGTGTCCGAAAGATAGGGATTTATCTCGAAAGATAAGGATCTTTCAAGTGTGAATCTTTCGAGATTTTGAATCTTACGAAGCCAGTGCTCGAAAGTCAACAGTGATCCTTCGAACACTGTTGATCATTCGAACAAGTGTGATCTTTCGAAAGTCAGCTATACGAAAGATAAGGATATTTAACTCGAAAGATAAGGATCTTTCAAAAGGGAATCCTTCGAGTTCTTGAATCTTTCGAAATTATTGTTCGAGACTCAACAGTAATCTTTCGAGTACTGTTGATCCTTCGAACAATAGTTGATCTTTCGATTGTGGTCAGTTTATTGCTAACAAGTTTCTGTGATTTCAGATCCTTCGACCAGGATCCTTCGGCTGTGTGATCTTTCGGAATTCTTACTTAGCATATATTTTGCTCATTTATCATGAATCCGAATTGGTGGAATCCGGCCCCCGACAGCGGTAAATATACAAGTTCTGGTGTCACTCCCTCATGGTGGGGCACACCGGCGCCAGACAGTGGAAAATACACGTCTACAAGTCTATCGCCTTCATGGGCCGAGTCTCCGGTATCGACATCTTCTCAGGGAAATCAGTGGGCGTTAGTCTCGAATCAAACTCCGAGTATCCAAAGTATTTTACTGAGCGAAAGCGAAACAGGAAGTTTGAATCGACCTCCGAAGCTGATGCATTTAAACGAGTATCCAGGTTGGGCTGATCGTTTCCGTACATATGTTTTGGGCCAGAATACAGAGCTGTGGATACGTTTCACCACAGACTTTGATCAAGCTATCGAGGTCGCTGCTTCAACAACTGCTAGTTTTGCCGATCTTCCAGAGGATCAGAAGAAAATTTATGATCTGGAGAAGAAAGCCTACGCCATTCTCACTCAGGCGCTAAGCAAAGACATCTATCATCAATTTGTCAGCTTCAAGACTACAAAGAAGTTATGGGACGGTTTGAAAACCAGGGGAGTAGGAAATGAAGCAACACGTCAATTGCGTCATGATCTGCTCAAGAAAGAATTCGACTGTTTTACATGCTTAGATAAGGAGTCTTTGGGAGACATGACAAGTCGGTTTTATCATTTGCTTACTGAGCTGAATAATTTTGGTGTTACAACAACTCAAGCAGAAGTGGTGAAAAAGTTTGCTGATGCTTTGCCTCCACAATGGAGTAGCTTCTTGGAAATCCTGAAGTATAACGGAGTGTTGAAAACTACAAATATCAACGACTTCGTGCAGCTTCTGGAAAACAAGGATCAGGAGGAAACCTTAAAGGCGAAGAGAGTTCCATTGCCACAAAATCCTGAAATGTATTGTGGAACTTCCAATACTTCGTCTGCAAGAACAGGTCCACATGCTCCTTTGCAAACGGCGTTTGTCACAACCACTGATATGTATGGCAATCCGGTGCAAGTTCCTGTTAAGCCACCTCCCACCACAGACATGTATGGAAATCCAATAGAACCACCTCCTCCTCCTCCTCCTGCTCAACAACAACGTGCATGTTATGGAGGAACATCATCTGTTGGTCAACAGTCAAAGTCAGGTACCGTACAGCTCGACACGTCAAGCTTCTCTAAAATCAGTGTAGAAGTAGCTAAGGAACACATGGAGCTGCTTAACACTGTAGTGAGCGCGTACTGTGGATTAATAGAAGGTCAGATTGGCAACATTAATCTGACACAAGAAGACTACAGGCAGATTGATAAAGAGGAGATGGACTTGATGGACATCAAGTGGGCCTTTGCGAGTGCTGTGAGAAGAGCAAAGGATTGGATGGAAAGTACTGGAAGAACCAGCTTGGAAAGTAAGCGAGACACCAAGTATGGGTTCGATAAACAAGCTGTTAAGTGCTTCAACTGTGGTGAACGGGGTCATTTTAAAAGGGAGTGCACAAAGCCAGCCCAGCACGGAAATCAAAACCCCTTCAGAAACCAAGGCAACCAGCAGAATAGAAACAATGATCGTACATTGGTACCCGTCAACAACCAAACCAACCGGGCACTTGCGGTTCAGGTGGATGAAGGTTGTGACTGGTCAATCCAGTTGGGTGGTGATGCTCCCGATGGAACAGCATGTTTTGCTCAGGTTGTGAAGAAGTTAGTTCACACCAGTGGTGGAGAATCTTCTGCCAGTGGTGGTGAATCATCTGAAGATGAAGATTCGTCTGGATACAGTAGAAGTGTTGATGAAGAATCATCCAACTCTGGTGATGATCATGTGGGTGAGACATCTAATGTTTCGGATGATGTTGACTTTGATGAACTTTTGGAGGAAGCTGCAGCAGAAACTCAAAGAAGATCTATTCTGGTGGATCAAGCTGCTTATTCTTCGTCTTCTCTCCATTCAGCCTTTATGGCTAATGTCGACGGTTCATCAAGTCAGGTATGTGTCGATGAACCCACTGCTGTTAACTGTGATGAATGTGCTAGGTTGCATGCTAGGTATGCTGATTTAGAAGGAAACATGTCTGAGTTGCAAGCCAAACATGATGCTTTACAAGCTAGTTTGTTTGACTTGCAAGACAAACATAGTTCTTTGAGTGCTGAGTGGTGTGACTTGCAAAGCAAGCATGAGGCTTTGCAAGAGAAATATGATGTGACATTCATCCACAATCAGAAGTTGACTGTGGATCTCTCAAAATGCACAGAAGCCAACATGTTTTATGAAAACCATGAAAAGGAATTTAAGTCAGTAATTGAAACATTAAAGAAAGATAAAACTGAACTGACTAAAATGGTTTCAAGAAAACAAACTGATATTAATTTGTATATATCTCGCCTTGAGATCATGCAAAAAGAGATGGCTTGTGTGAAAACCGAAAGTGATGCGATCCAACTCAAGCTAGACAGTTATTTGAGCTCTAGCTATGTGTTAGATCACATCATTGATGTTCAAAAGGAAAAGAGGGATGTCACATGCATAGGCTACAAGAAGTGTCCACCACCAGTGAGACATAACTATGATGCCATGCCTGATGAAGAGGACAGGGTATTCTTTGAACCTTCTGTGCCTCTAGATGTTAAGGAGTTTGCTGCAGGACTCGGATACCAAAAGGAAGTATCCTCAGATTCAGATGTGTCAGCAGATACATTTGTAAGTGCTGAAAAGAATCAAGATCCTCCAGTTGTGATTGAGGATGCTGATTCTTCTGATGATGAATCTGATGATACTGTCCCAGCAAAGTCTGATGCGGTAGCCAAAAATGAGGACATACCTCTTGAGAATCACATTTTATGTGATCCCCCTGTACAACCCGCTAAGACTGTTGCGACTGAGTCCTCATCTGCAGAAGAGCCGGAGAGTGTGAATTTGCTGTACACTCTAGTTGGTGATGATAAAATTTACTCAGACAAAGATTTTCCCATTAAGAATGTCAATCAATCCTTAATCTGCAAAGTCTTTGAAAATTCGACAAGTAAGTTTTTGGGAAAGACAGGACCACGTGTTACAGTTACACAGTGTCCTCCTATTCCAAAGGCTGAAATTCGAAAACAATTTGGCAACAAGAAATTACCAACAGTGCCAAAACAGCAAAATCACAACAAGACCAAAGGAAAATCACCGGCTCAAGTCCAAAAGAAGCCGAACCAAAAGAAGAAGAAAAATGTTAACTTTGTGAAATCGACGGGAACAGACAAAATTGAAAAGTTTGAAAATCAATCTAACTTAGATTTTGTCAAGAAAACTATTGTCGAGAAAAGAAATGAACCAAGCAGTTCAAAGCCTAGTACCTCGGGTTCACAAAGTTCAACATCATCGGCTAAGCGATCGCATGATACTTCGGGGTTTGTAGAACGAAGATCATGTTTTGAATGTGGAACCATTGGACATATTTTTCGTAATTGTCCATATCTTCATAAACAAAAAGGAAAGGTTGATGATCCCCGTGGCAAAACTGACCGTAAGCCAACTGTTTCCACAAAACAAGATCCCCGACTTGTAAAAGAAAGGGAAAAGAAACAGAAACGGCAACAGGTCAAAAAGATTGAAAAAGCAATTAAAATCGATGTGGTTCAAAACCAATCTGTTGCTGTAAAACCAGACAATTCCACAACTTCAAACAATCAAGAAGTTAAAGTTTTAAAGAAAGACACTGGTAAAACAAAACAGACTTGGAAACCTAAATCGGTTACTGAATCAGGGGGACCATCACAATTCACCAACCATCAAAGACAAGAAGTTATTGTCATTGATGAAAATGGAAGACCCAAGACCACAATGGCTTGGGTCCCCATCTCCAACTAATTCATTTGAGTTCATGTGCAGGGTGCTTCAGGAGGAACTATCAGTAGTCATTGGATTGTTGATAGTGGGGCATCCAGGCACATGACAGGCGACATGAAGCTTCTCTACGACGTTAAATCTATTAGAGGAGGTTATGTTGCTTTTGCTGGAGATAAAGGTGGATATATAACGGGTGAAGGAATGATATCTAACGGGATTGTCAGCTTTGACAAGATCAATTTTGTGCAACAACTTGATCACAATCTTCTCAGTGTTTCTCAAATCTGTGACAAGCAGTTCTCAGTACACTTTGATGCTAATGGATGTTATGTGCTGAAACCCGGCTTCAAAATTCCAAAAGAATGGATTCTCTTGTCGGCTCCAAGGATAAATGATTTGTACGTCCTTGACATGAGCCAGGCTATTACTACGTCTGCACAAGCAACTTGTTTCGTTTCCAAAGCCACAGAAAAAGACACTATCTCTTGGCACAGACGAATGGGTCACATTCACTTACGAAAAATGAATCATTTGGTTTCAAATGAATTGGTGAATGGTGTTCCCCTCAAAAATTTCCATCTTCAAGACGTCTGTGTTTCGTGCCAGAAAGGAAAGCAAACAAAGAAGAAGCACCCTTCAAAGAAGATCAACACGGTGGCAGTTCCTCTTGAACGCTTGCACATGGATTTGTTCGGTCCTGTCAAGCACAAGAGTATTCGGGGTGATCAATACTGCCTCGTGGTTACTGATGATTATTCACGATTTTCTTGGGTTGCGTTCATGGCACACAAGAGTGAAACCTTTGGTATTATCAAAAACTTGATCATTCAGATTGAGAATTTGTATAAGTTGAAGGTTAGGCGGATACGTAGCGACAATGGTACTGAATTTAAAAATCATTCCATGACGGAGTTCTGCACTTCAAAAGGTATTCTTCATGAGTTTAGTGCAGCTTATACTCCTCAACAGAATGGTGTCGCTGAACGTAAGAACCGCACATTGATCGAGACTGCTAGGACAATGTTGGTAGAATCGCAGTTGCCCATTCCATTTTGGACTGAAGCTGTGGCCTCTGCATGTTACACATTGAACAGAGTCCTTACAGTCAAAAGGCACAACAAGACCTGCTTTGAGCTTCTTCAAAAACGGAAACCAGATTTGTCTTATCTCGAACCGTTTGGAGCTCCATGCACAATCATCGATCCTAATGGAAAGTTTGGGGCAAGAGCAATTGATGGATACTTTCTTGGGTATGCCACCCCTAACTTACGAGTCTGGAATCTAGAGACTAAAAGGGTCGAGGAATGGTCTGAGGTCAGAGTACAAAGGCACACCTTGCCAGTCAAAAATCCGGGTCAACCTTGGATGTTTGAGTATGATGACTTCTTCAATTCGATCAATGTTGAAGCCGTTGAAGAAAATGTTGCGGCTAGGATGTTTTTCGAGAGTGACAATGCAACAGTTTCACCGGTGGTTCGTCCAATTCTTGTTAATCAAGAACCATCTTCTTCGGTGAACAATAATACTCTCAACAATGAGGATTTTCATGATGCAAACGAATTGAACGAATCTTCAGAGGATGATGAATTTCTAGATGCAGATCAGGAAGCTCCTACAACAGCAGTTCATGGTACTTCAGAGGGTACTCCTCCAGTGGATGCCCATAGAACAGCTGAGGCTACTGCATCATCCTCTTCGTCAATTCCGGGCCTTGAATTGGTTGTTGATCTTAATCTCAACAACCTGGGTATAAATGTTCCAGTTCCAGATAATCCAGAAACAAGGATTCATAATACCCATCCTCAACAAAACATCATTGGAAATGTGCAAAGTGGCGTTCAAACAAGAAACATGTTGCGAAACAACAACAATGCAGGCTTGTATGCAGCTATTAGAGAATCCGGGCAACAAAACGATTGGTCTTTCGCATGTTATGTCTCACAGGAAGAACCAAGAACGTGGAAAGAAGCCTTGAAGGATAACGCTTGGGTTGAAGCAATGCAGGAAGAACTGCAACAATTCCAGAAGCTGGGTGTCTGGAAACTTGTAGAGAAACCTGCTGGATACAAGAAGATTGGTACCCGTTGGGTTTTCAAATGCAAAAAGGATGACCGCGGAGTTGTTATCCGAAACAAAGCACGTTTAGTCGTTCAAGGTTTTCGTCAGATTGAAGGGATCGACTACAACGAAGTCTATGCACCAGTGGCACGTCTCGAAGCAATTCGAATCTTTCTAGCCTATGCGTCCTTCAAAGGATTCAAGGTCTATCAGATGGACGTGAAAAGTGCATTCTTACATGGTGTGGTTGAAGAAGAGGTGTACGTCGAACATCCAGGCTTTGAAGATCCTATCCATCCCGATCGGGTTTGGTTGCTCAACAAAGCTCTCTATGGTCTTCATCAAGCACCGCGAGCTTGGTATGCAACCTTATCTCACTATCTGCTGGAGAACGGTTTTCGTAGAGGTCTTATCGACTGTACTCTTTTCATCAAAGAACAAGATGGAGATCTTCTTCTGGTACAGGTATACGTTGATGATATTATTTTTGGTTCTACTAATGATGTCTTGTGTAGGGAATTCGAGCGCATCATGCAGGATAAATTCGAGATGAGTGCTATGGGGGAAATGACTTTCTTCTTGGGCCTACAAGTTCAACAAACAGAGTCTGGGATATTCATCCATCAGACTAAATATGTTGGTGACATCTTGAGCCGGTTCCAGATGTCTGATGCAACGCCCATTGGTACCCCATTGCCAACAAATCACAGAATTACTCCTGACTTGAAGGGAGAAGCTGTTAGCCCCTCAAACTACCGCGCGATGATTGGATCTCTTATGTACCTCACAGCATCGAGGCCAGACATAATGTACCCAACGTGCCTGCTTGCCAGATATCAAGTTAACCCGAAGGCCTCACATCTTGCTGCTGTTAAAAGGATTTTTCGTTATTTGAAGGCGTACCCTGACACCGGTCTGTGGTACCCTAGGGATAATAACTTTGAATTGGTAGCTTTCAGTGATTCTGATTTTGGCGGATGCAAAATCGACGGCAAATCCACAACGGCTGGATGTCAGTTTTTAGGAAATCGCCTAGTTACATGGCAGTGCAAGAAGCAGACATGCGTCGCTACATCAACATGCGAAGCTGAATACATTGCTGCCTCAAGTTGTTGCTCCCAAGTTCTTTGGATCCAACAACAAATGCGGGACTACGGTTTTGAATTCCTAACTACTCCTATTTACGTTGATAATTCTGCTGCTTTAGATATCACTAGAAATCCTGTGCAGCATTCAAAGACCAAACACATCGAAATCAAATATCACTTCATACGTGATTGCTTTGAGAAAAGGCTAATCGATGTTGTTAAGGTCCACACCGATGACCAACGTGCCGACTTATTTACCAAAGCATTTGACAAATCCAGATTTGACTTTTTATTATTGGTAAATGGCATTAAGGTCAAGCAAGAGTAAAACCAACATCGGAAAATCATTTTTGTAAATATCTTTGTGTCTTTTAAATTTATCTTAGTTTATTGATTTTAGGGGGAGTAAATCCAAAAATCAGAGAAAATCCAAAAACATCGAAAAATTTCCAAAACACAAAAACAATAGAAAAACAAAAATGAGTTTCATGGCGAGCAAAAGAGAAAATGATAGTACATCAGTGGTCTATCCAAACCTCTTTAAACCTTAAATGCAAAACGATAAGCAGCTCTATATAAGATGTATCGGTAGGCTCACAATCATTTTAAAGTGTGCAGGGTGATATAAATCTTAATCGACTGAAGACCAGGTGGGAACCATTCATTGGCATATGGTCTTAGTACCGAAATTTCGTTTGATAGATTGCCGAGGTTCTGAGATATTCGGTCTTTATGCTGCTTATCATCTGGGTATCATGGTTGTATCTTTTACCGAAAAATAACGGGGACGCAAGTCTAGATCTTCCATGATACTATACATACGTGTACATATTTCATACTGCATTCGACCTCAATAAGTGATAAACAATCACATGTCCAAAACAAATAAGTGATAAAAATATCACATTTATCCGGGTGTCAAGTTCGTCTCTCTGCTGTACGGAAGTACTGACCTGTTCACGGACTTGCACCTGTACCCTCATGCATATGAAAATCAAGTTCCTCATCAATAAGTGATTCTATCACATAGGGCTTGTTTTCAAATCAAAATAAGTGAGAATCTCACATCATATACGGTCAAACAGATGATAATCGGTATACTCACCGGTAAGATGAACCCTCGTGCATACCTTGATACGGGAATGTGTCGTGATGTGGATGAACACCGGTCGGTAAGTATAAATCATACCTTAACGTATCCCCTCGCCATGATTACATCTGATAAGTTGAGTTTAAGTGGACAACAATACCGATAATTGTTATAGGATGCTTATCTTAATGTTAACTAACTGAACAACAAGAGTGTTTTGGCATGACCGTACACTGATATGATTCTCTTACCCTCGAAACTCGCAAAAAGAATGTCTGTAAATATTTATTTACTGCTTAACTTTTATTATTTCTTTTAAACAGTTTCGTCGTTTGGTGCATATCAGCACGACATTAGCGGTGATGTCGCTTGATAACACTCAAAGGATTTTAAATTGTTGTCTTTTAACTTCAAAAATACCAAAAAGATTTTAGGCGTGTTTTAATATAAACTTTATAAAAGCCAAAAAGATTTTCTTTCTACTTTATTTTCGATCGTACGATGTTGGAGCTCGAGTCTTCGTTACCTGAAACCTGACTGAAAACCGAACTGACTAAATCTTCATAAACGGTCGAAATTTGCATGCTTGAAAGTTAAAGACTTAAAATTGACAAATTTATTCAACTTTCAAACTGTCGGACGGTGTTTGATTGTGACATGGTCATTCGTGTGTCATTTGCTTATACTATGTTCCAAGCAGTTGTTCTCATTACGCGTTTAGATTTCTTGCATGTGCAGATTCTAAAGGCTAGGAGAACATGGTCGATGACAAGCTTCGGGATGAAGACACAACGTGAAGGCACTCAACTGATGAAGATGATCGAGTTGCCGCTGGCCATCATCAACACCACCAGGATCTCACTTCATAAAGTTAAAGTATTTCACGAGCATGACTCAAGGGGGAGCTTATGTTAAGGGGGAGTTTGTCAACACACTTCCTACATGATACGGGTAGTTTGTTGATACACTCTCTGCTTTCAAGACGTGAAGACTTTGAAGATCCTCCGACAATGAAGACTTGAAAGGACATCAGAGTTTTGAGAACTCGAAGACCAAAGACCGTCGAAGTTCGAGACGAGTCTACAACTATAGAAGATAAAGACAAAGCTACAGCCAAGGGGGAGTTTGTTGGTGCACTTGTGTCTGTACTTTGTCTGTATTCGGTCTGTATATAAACGATGTTCTAAGTTTGTAAGTTGACCAAGTCAACCATCCTCCGGATTGACTTGGTCAAACAGTTAGAAAGTAGTTGTCTGTCTCGAAGGATAGCTCCTCGAAGGATACTGTTGATCCTTCGAGGTACTCGAAAGATATGCTTCGATTGTTAGACCTCGAAGGATCATCCTTCGAGGTCATTGCTGATCATTCGAACATCATGTCATCGATAGATGATCCTTCGGACCATCTATCGGATCCTTCGGACAAGACCTACTGTGTATGGGTATAAATACCCATGCATTGTGTTGAGTTCATAAGACAGAGATAAACACACAAACAGAAAGATATCCGAGAGATAGGCTGAGAGCATTCTGTCCGGAACTCACTCACACACTTTGAGAGTTTACATGTTAGATTTGTAAACATTGTGCTTGTAACCAAAACCTTCATTTGCATTAATACAAGTTGTGTTAATCGGTGAACCCGTGTGTGTTTGTGTTTATACTTGCTTAATCCCGGTTTGCTCGCTAGCTTGGATTCCGCACTCGCTAGTGGGTTAGTACAACAAGGTTTGAGGTTCGTCATCCGACAAAAGGGACCTACACCTACGCAGTTCAAAATCTTAATATTAATTGATCAGATAAATATTAAAACAAACATACATAGGAATCATTCAATCAACAAAAGCATAATTGGATTCAAAACGTAATTATAACTCTGACCGTTACTCAGGATTTGTCTGTCACACAAATTATATAATCACGTAAATAGTCGGCTGTCACCCGACTACAAATCCAAATCTCAATAAAAACAGAAACTAGAATTAAAAGTGTCTCACAAGAATCATTCACCCGAAGTGTCCACGAGAGATTTAGCCGCTCATGATACTCGTCCGATCAAAAGCTTGATAGTTGGATGAAATCATGATCAAATCAGTATTTGCGGAAGATGTGTGTCGAATGATGATGTTAAGTGATGATATTTGAGAGCTCCAAACTTCCCGTCGATGGTTGCCGCCCACTATTTTGTGTATATGTTGCTCCCACCAATCGATGGTGATCAATGATTATGGGCCCCCAAAAGTTCTTTTAGTTGCTGCCCATAATTCCGTAAGCCTTGATAGTGATAATGGGCTGCCAAACTTTCTTAGTGGATCAAGAAATAGTTTTTTTTTTAAATTTAAGAACTGAACAAATAATAAATATATGGCTGCTGACTTTCCATCATATAAATGTTTTGAACTCGGGTTTAAAAACCCTTTGAAATCGTCCCCACTCAAACAACACGTGCAGCCCTCTCTCCTCAACTTCCTTATTCACGTTATGATGATTTAATGTTTCTGGCTCCACTCTTTCCTAAGTCAACGTGTATACCTATAAATATTGAGATGATGATTGATTATTAAATGTCAAAAGACTTATTTGTTGATCCTTTGAACCGTGAGCCCCGTGTATCACTTTCTGTTACTTCTCATGTGCATGCCTCCACTAAGAAATCCACCCCTTTTGATTTACATCTTTCACAATTTGATTCAATGACCCCCTAGACTTCCATCTTTCATATCACTTGCACATATAAGACGCTTTATTACCCGAGATACTTCCCGAACATTACCAAGTGCCGCATTTATCAATCTCAAACATTCCGCTTCGTCTTTAAACCCGCTAACTTCTCCGAATTAAGCAATTAACCTGCAAAAACACAATTTCTCACAGTTATCTTATTCAACGCACATAATTACTTAAAACTGAATAAAACACACAAAATAGATATTATAAATCTCGGGTTTCAAACTCCTCATCAATTGGCTTATTTAAATATGGTTTAAATTTAATCTCCATCAACCAAACAACAAATATATAATATATGCTTGGATAATGTACAAAAGATAATCCCGTGCGAAGCATACGTGAGAAGGAGGGAGTGACAGGTGCCATTGGTATGAAGGGTATTTTAGTCTTTTCTCAAGTGAACTGGTTTCCCCATTGATTTTCAAACGACTATAACTTTTTCATACGTTAATATTTAAAAAAATATATATTACACCGTATTAACTAATACGAGCCTTTCATTCTCTTTAATTAGATCAGCCTATTGCTATATTTTTCTTAAAAAAATTTACAGGATTTTGAGTGCCCATCATGTTGTTATATTGAATACCAAGTACATGACTACATGATTTTTGAATATCCATTACGTGATAAAACACATCAACGTAAATCATTACACCTTCAATATAAATTTATTATACGATTACACATTCAATATGATTTGTTATAACTAATGTTAATACGATTATGTTTATTACGTGATTACACATTCAACAATAAGAACTTGATTGTTTATGCTTTATTAAGTGATTAAATCTCTAATATGCAATATTATGTTGTTAGTATAGGTTGATTTAGCTAATATTTTATTTATAGTTTATCCATAATACATGATTATACCTGAAATATTAGGTATTCCATAAGAAATATTATATATTACATGTTTTGTTTTTACGTAATTATGTAATCACTGAGTGTAGTTTCAAACAAATACTATAATGAAATCAGGTAGTCGCGTAATAATGCATAGTCAACTATTGTTAGGTAATTATGTAATCACTTAGTGAGGTTTCACATAAAATACTATAATAAAATCACGTAATGGCTATTCAAAATCATGTAGTCACTTACTAGGTATTGAAAATCACGTAATTGGTACTCAATATCCTTTTTTTTTAGAAAACTAAAGCAATACGGTGTACGAATATCAAGGGGGGAAATGAGTTTATGAGTTAACAATATTGGATTTTTCTGTTTTGCCTTTTTCCTCACTTATTTTCCTTGTTTTTAGTTACGTGAATTCTAAATTTGAAAACTATTTAATATCAATCAATGATCTTGCATATCAATAGCCAAATTTTTCTCCTACACTTTGTACACGCCATTTCTCTTATACAAAAACTTTTCTTTTTGTATATAATATACTATATTTGTTGATAATATATGTTATATTTGTTGTTTATAATACATTGTAACAAATCTCATGTTGTAAAATATATAATACATTATCATATAAATTTTAATTGTATAACTAAATAAACTAAATTGATATACCAATCCAAATAGCCCATAACTTAAAGCAATATCTTCAATATATCAATTGTAACCTAACTTATTTGCATTAGTCACCACCGTAACTTAACCTACTAAGACACCCATCTCCCATCACCCATAGTACTTCTGCCCAGCCACCATCACCCACCCCTGTCAAGGCACCAGCCACTATCACACATCGCCGCACCAGTTTTGAACTTTTTAATTTGATATTGTCATTTGTGGTTACTTTAAAAGCTATTTGTGATATTAAAGTTATGATTTTTGGTAGTTTTTTTTTTACATATTTTAAAAGAATTTGAACCAAAACGAGTTTATTCGAATTTATCCGAATCCAATTCGAATTAAAATTTTTAATTGAATACCAATCGAATTTGAATCAGAGTTTTTATTCGAATACGAATTGAATCGAATTGGCCAGATTTCAATTGAATTCTAGTATATTTGATTATAAAATTAGAGTTTTAGTTGGGTTAGAATTACTTTGTCTTTAGTACATATAGATGGTTAGAGTTATTGTATTTGTGTGCTTTCATTGATAAATAATAAAAGAGCCACACGAGCTCTGTAAACTTGAGGAGGAATCAATTGATAAGGTGGCAGCCTGTGAGAGATCAATGCTGAATTTAAACTTGGGTTTGTAGTGCACTACTCTACGTTCTGGTTTATTTGGAAAGCTCGAAACATGTTGGTGTTTAAATCGAAAATGCGCCTCTTTTGACTTTTGAGGACATGCCCGAGGATATCACTACTCAATTGTTTTCCTTTATCAGAAACAGGTCTAAGCATCAATCTATCGCTTCGCATTTTTGAAAAGGTTCCCTAGATGCTTTAATATTATTATTATTTGTAATCAGCTTTGTTTTGTGGTGTTTGGCCTCTTGCCTTGTTTCTACTTTGTGCCTTTCGTTTGCTTGTTTTCTTCAGCTTCGCATTGGTTTGTTTGAATGGATTTGTAGTTAAAAAAATAAAATCATTTTAAACTATGGAAAGTATAAAAGTTATCTTTTGTGTTGATATGCAGTCACATTTTAGAGTAAACTGCAATTTTATCCCCTGGGGTTTGGGGTGATTGGCATGTCTACCCTCCCCTAAGGAAATAATTGCAATTTTACCCCCCAACGTTTGCTCTTATGTCGCAACTTTACCCCCCGGCGTTAATTTGGCTAACTGATTTGTTAGATTTAATATGAAATGACTATTTTACCCTTTTATTTTACCCCCAACATTCCTGTTATGTTGCATAATTACCCCCCACAGGTAAATTACTAAAATGCCCTTTCTTATTCCCCCATATACTTTCTGTTAAGAAGCAATTTTACCCCCTGGGACATCTAAATCCCTTCCACCACCACCCATATTCAATTCATTTGCAGCATATTGAATAACTTAATATTCGAAACCAATTAATAACTTATGATGCATATTGATGCCATTAATAACCCCTGCTCTTATAAACCCCTGCTCTTAATCAACCCATTGATTCAATTCCTTGCTCACATATTGATTCAATTCATTTGCAGCAACTGTATACAAATTTTAGCATCAGTATACACATTCAATTCATTGCTCACATATTGATTCAATTCATTTTAGTCTATCTGTAATGCAAATGCACATGAAAGGCACATACCTGACCCAAACTGTCATTTTAGCATCAGTATCCATTGTTATTAATCTCTCCTTATATACTGATTAGCAGCAGCTAATAACAGCAAATGTTTTGATCATATGGCCTAGGATAAATAGTTTCTGGAGTAGTTTCTGTTTTTGTATGATCATCTGCATGATCATATGGCTAGCAGGTTACTAGCCCTAGCATCTGTATGATCATATGGCTAGCAGGTTACTAGCCTACAACCTGAAATATACATCATAAATAGTTTATGTTTTTGTGACAAAAGGAAAGGAAAGTGGATACTTACACCTTTGCCCTCCAACATAATGTCAAGAATCTGTGCCAAAAACAACACACTATTCCATGTTTCCATGATCTTATAATAAAGAACCTGTTTATTAAGTTATAAGTTATAGACTAACCACTGTCATCAAATGGAGATCTAACCTGTGTATGATCATCAAATGGAGATCAAAATGTAATCCTAATCAACAACTAACATGCTGCCCATTTTGATCAAACATAATGTCAAGAATCTGGGCCAAAAACAACACATTATTCCATGTTTCCATGATATTTTTCTGCATCATAGCTTCTATAATACCTACACATAAAACCTGCTAACGGGAAGTTCAGACATACCTGCTGATCAATCTGCTTAAAAATTTGATGTTCTTATAACTAGGCACATTATAGGCACATCAATCTGCTGATCAAGCTAACAACATACCTAAAATCATCATTTTACACAAAATGCATAAAGGATTCCAACAACACTGCATAAAGGTAACCAAGCTAACAACATACCCAAAATCATCATCATCATTTTAGACAAAAGCTAAATAAGTTATGTTAAGTTAACCTACATATTACACAAAAGCTTGATTTAAGTTAAGTTAACCTACATATTACACAAAAGCTAAAGAGTAAACTGCAATTTTACCCCCCTAGGGTTTAGGCCAATTGGCACTCTGACCCTTCCTAACGAAATAATTGCAATTTTACCCCCCCCCCCAACGTTTGGTGTTATGTCGCAAGTTTACCCCCCCCCCCCCCGGCGTCAAATTTGTTAACAGATCTGTTAACTATAACTTGAAATGACTATAATGCCCTTTCATATTACCCCCTGTGTTTTGTTCTACTCTGTAATATTACCCCCTGCCACCACTGCCACCGCCAGTCACCACCACTGCCACCTCCAGCCACCACCCTCAACCAAAAAAATGATGTTGCAATTTGAATGGTACATGCTTTGGACAATTTATCAGTTAATTCAATCCACTTTCATGTCTGTATCATACTGTTTACAAATTAGGTCTTCCACTAAACAATGCACATATGCGTTTTCACATCCACTCAAATAGAAAATAAACAGATCATCAGATCCATTGCATTACAAGACGAAACATACAGCAGTTTTCCTGAATCCAAAACATTTCTACATATTAGACATTGAAGATCAAAAGCCTTGTTGAATGCACACACTACATTAGATTTTATACATTACTAATCAGTTTCATCAATAATTCATTATCATTTAAATCTAACTCATCCTCCACTACAACAAATCCTAATAATCTTCCATTCGCCAGCAATAATCAACGGGTTTTCAAATTATACCGATTTCATGCCCCCGATCTCCGTTAATCAAACATAATCGTTCAACAGCTAATCCAATTGAGCACCATTCACCACTTACATCTACTAAATACAGTAGACCACACAAATTGTATACATAAAACTTTAAATATCAACAATTTAAGCAACATTTACCTGAATTCGTGTGAATTTTCTTCGAGATTAACTTCAAATCGAGTTATAAGAGAAGAAAAGTAAGGTAGCGGAATCCTGTGGCTATCGTCGGCGGTCGGCCGTCGGATCACGGTGGCGGTTTGATCTAGATAATTGTATAATGTGTTGATGCATTTTTGTGTCTATCACTAGTCTTGTAATTTACGATGTATTTTGTACGGTCTTTTATCGTTTATCGAGTCTGTATTTGCCGTCGACCAAGTCGGATATCCTCATATCCGCTTGTGTCCGACTTGTTTGTCTCCTTTTGGTTTGTAATGCTCTATGAACAATGCATGTTGCATGTAAAGGGTAGTTCTGTCTTTTGCAGGTGTGTTTATGTTGTCTGCTGTTTGCTGTCTGTTTGCAGCAAACATCTTACAAGTTGCAGCCTTCGACGAAACAGGCTGTTTCGTCGAACTAATGTCGACGAAACAAGCCTTGGTCTTTTGTTTCTATTTCGTCATGATCAGCGATGAAACAGATGTGTTTCGTCATCTGATGGGCTTAGTGTTGTGGCCCAGTTCCCTTTCGTCGACCCACCTTGTGTTTCGTCGGATCCCTGGCCCAGGCTGCTATAAATAGACACCAGATGTTTCGTTTAGAATTTAGAGATGAGAGCATACCCAAAAAGTCATTCTGTCTAGACTGTGTTTATATCAGTTTGTATTCTCATCCAGTTTAATCAATTGGGTGTGTTTCATTGGTTAAACCACTGTTATTACATCTTTGTATGTTTGATTTGGCTTAGTTACGTAGATTCCGCACACGTGACTTTGTTTGCTATAAACAAGGATTAGGTTGTGTTATCGATCCTCCAATTTCGGGACCTACAAGTGGTATCAGAGAGCTCTAGGCTCTTATCCTTGTTTAAAATCAAACATAGTTCGGTTTTATCAAGTGTTTGTGGGTGTTTTTCAGAAAAGTGTTCTTAAAACTCATAATTTCCGGAAAAAGTCTTGAAAATCTGTTCAAACATTGTTGTTTGCTAAAGAGTTTTATCAAAAACCCGTTAGATTGTTTGTTTGCGTGATAAACCGGGTTTTTATTGAAAGTCTTGTGCAAACTTGGGTTTCAAAAATTTTTCCGGTGACCGGAAAATTCATATTTCTGGGTCTTGGTCTTCATATGTTCAAGTATCATTCAAGTGTTCTTGAATAATAGTTGAATTTAAATTAAAAGGTTAAAAACAGAAAAGAATTAAAACAATTAAAAATTGGTTAGCCATACTCTAGGTTGGTAGTGTAAGCATGGTTTGAGTTGACAAAAGTCGTGTACTTTGTCTGGTTGAGGATAAGGTTTCACCTACCTTACCAACTCTCTGGTTGCCTTTTTCAACGAAACAGACATACGACGAATCAAACAATCGACGAAACAAAAGTGTTTCGCCGATAACAATTTGCGACAAAACTCATTCTGTTTCGCCTTAAGTGATTTCGACGAAACAGAATCTGTTTCGTGGGAAGTGTTTCGTCGTGTGTGTTGTCTGTTTTTTAACAGAAGGTTTGCAAAATTGTCATATCTCTTTGCTTTCAAGTACTTGACCAGGTATTCTACTTGTATACATTAAGGATGAGTTGCACAAGTCCGTGGGATTGGAGTACGGACCCACAACCAGGTCAAGATCAAACTTCCGCAGCTACATGGGCAAGGAGTATGTTTCCTCAACCAGCTATCAGTGCAAGTCAATGGGCATTAGTATCAAATCAAAACCAAAGTATTCAAAATCTTCTGCTTAGCGAGAGTGAAATGGGCAGCAACAATCGCCCACCAAAGTTGAATCACATGAATGACTTTCCATCATGGAAAGGTCGCTTTCACACATATGTTCAAGGGCAAAGCACTGAACTTTGGACGTGTTTCATTAATGCATTCAACCCTGCCCTCGAAGTAGCAGCATCAACTTCAGCAGGTTATGCTAATATGCTTGAAGATGACAAGAAAGCCTATGACTTAGAGAAGAAGGCGTTTGCAATTCTTACACAAGCACTTAACAAAGAAATCTATCATCAGTTCTCTTACTGCAAAGACACGAAAACATTATGGGATGCCTTGGTAGCGAGAGGAGAAGGCAATGCGGCTACTCGAAAGTCTCGCCATGATCTGTTAAAGAAAGAGTTTGAATCATTTCAGTTCATGGAAAATGAAACCCTAAATGATATGACTACACGTTTTTATCATTTGATTAGTGAAATGTTTGCTTATGGGGTTTTGGCAACTCAACAGGAAATGGTTGCTAGGTTTGCTGATGCTTTAGCTCCAAAGTGGAGTTCGTTTATTGAGCTGTTGAAGCATACGGGTACTCTAGATACGGTCAACATCTATGAATTTATTCAGAAGATGGAACACAAGAATGATGAAGAAATCCGGAAAGCTAAACGAGTTCCGGCTCCTCAAAATACAGAAATGTACCTTCCAGGATTCGACTCTTTGGCCAGATCAAGTGCAGCTCAACAACCAAAATTGCAAACGGCATTTGTGTCCAATACAAGTTCCTTTCCGTTTCCTCAGTCATCTCCCACTCCTGCTTTTGATCCAAGGGCTTATATTCCAACACCTCAACCTCCACCTCAAGTTAATACTACTCAACCTCAGTTCGATCCGAGGGCTTACATTCCTATTCCATCACAACCACAAGTCCAACCACAACAGCAAGCTCATTATACCAACAATCCTCCACCTCAAAACCCTAACACGGTCCGAGTCGATACTTCAAACCTTTCACAAGTTAGCATTGAAGTAGCAAAGGAGCATATGGAACTCATTAATACGATGGTCAGTGCTTACTGCGGTTTGGTTGCAGGTCAAATTGGAAACATCAATATGACCAATGAAGATTATCAACAGATCGACCGGGATGAAATGGAGTTAATGGATATCAAATGGGCATTGCAAGTGCAGTTAGAAGGGCAAAGGACTTCATGGCTCTGATACCACTTGTAGGTCCCGAAATCGGAGGATCGATAACACAACCTAATCCTTGTTTATAGCAAACAAAGTCACGTGTGCGGAATCCACGTAACTAAGCCAAATCAAACATACAAAGATATAATAACAGTGGTTTAACCAATGAAACACACTCAGTTGATTAAAGACCAGAATAGTTTTTATTCAAGACAATCTTATAATGCATTCAACCAAACATAACTTAAAGCCTTACCTTAATCCTGTAAGCCATAATTCACAGCATCTTCATACACCCCTTTGATTTGGTTCAATTACCATTTCCTTTACTATCCTTTCACTGGAGGGAGCATAATTATGGATTCCTTCTCGACGGACACATTTGCCCAACTTGAGAATGAACTGGAGTCTCATTGTAGTAGCACTCCACTAGCTGTTTTAAATTTCTTGCTCAAGTCAAAGTCCCAGGCAGAGATGGAAAAGAAGTTCAGTAAACCTATGATGTGGATTGGAATTTATATTGCAATTGCTTCTCTTTTCTGCATCCTACCAATGGTGGCTGATCTATTGCATGGTTTCAAAAACAAAAAACTATGGTTTCCATGTAAATACTTTACTCTCAATGCTGCTTCCCTCACTGTCATAGCTATTGCAATAAAACTACCTATGGATCTGAATAACTCAATGCCAGGAGATGTGGACCAGGCCGCAAAGCTTGGAAGCATGTCATTTATGTGCACCATGATGGCTAATTTATTGCCTTCCCTAGCAATCATGGACAGTAAGGAACTTCTCACAAACATCATAGCTTTGGCTGTTCTGGTAATCACCTTGGTTGTAAATGTGTGCATTCAAATAGAAACCGGTGTCGTTCACAATTGTGAAGATGGTTATTACAGTACTCAACCTTATAACCACTGTTTAATAGCATATATTTATGTGACTATGTTACTCATGCTGATGATGATGCATATATGTACATCCTTAATGATTCTAAAGTCAAAACAAATATTAGAATCCAAATACAGATCAGGTCATGAAACAGCTGTCAAGGATCTAGAGTTGCAACAACCAGGAAGAGTAACGGTTGAGAAGCTAAAGCATTATGTTAGCAACCATTGGATCATGGCAGAAACTGGCAACCCCCAATTTATGACAGTTTGTTATGCTACAACTTCTGCTTCTGGGGTAATATGTGTTTTGAGCATCGCCGTACATGTTATTGTTATGCGTTTCACAAGACCAACTATGAAGTTTTATGGCTCAGATTATAAGTGGTCAGTGATAGCAATTCTTATAACACAATTTACGGGAGTAATACTGGGTACCGTCGCACCTATTTCTAGATGTTTTGCGTCCTTAAGCTTTAAAGTCTCTATAAAATGGATTTGGAACCATATGAGGGTCTTTAAAGTTGAGAGCTACTGTACTCAGAAGTTATCTGACTGGAAGCAGAGTAGCATACCACTGAAATTCAGTAGCCGCAGATGCAAGATTGTCATCCAGGATCTAAAGGTCCTGATTTTGAGTTTTTGTATAGGAATCCAGAAATCAGTTGTGGCAGCATGCAAGATCATAGCGTTGATCCCGATTTTCTTTGTAA
Source organism: Helianthus annuus (assembly GCF_002127325.2). Lineage (NCBI taxonomy): Eukaryota > Viridiplantae > Streptophyta > Magnoliopsida > Asterales > Asteraceae > Helianthus > Helianthus annuus. The sequence continues at coordinate 46,436,559 of NC_035440.2, read as the reverse complement.
TTGGTCTCTTCTGTTGTTTCTATTGCTGCAAGTGGTTAAAGATCATGTTTGGTGCCACGTATAATGTGACAGCAGAAAATCCAGCTCAACTACAACACAGTAAAGATCTCAGCGATTATGTTTTGCAACTTCAAAATGATATGGAGCTTGCTCAAAGAACATTGAAAAGCATTTCAATATCTGTGAACCATGTGATCCAAAAGGCTAAAAAGCAGAAGCCTAACAATTTGCTGAAGCTTATAGAGGAATCCAGCAGTTTTGAAGGAGTTGGAAAGTATGACGTGCATCAAGTCCCACCTTTACCGGAAGAAAAATATGTGGACTGCTGGAGCTTACCAGTAGTAACCCTGACAGCCATAGCCATATCTCTTCCTAACATCCAGAACAACATGGTCAATCGGTTGCTAAGGAGTGTAAGCGAAGGTCTTACATATGTTAAACATGTGGAAGAAACCCTCAATGCTAGTGAAGAGTTTGTAAGCGGTCAAAAGGCTGCCAGAGCGTTGTGGCTAGAAGTTGATGTTTACCACAAATGGCTAGGAAACAAGTTGCAGAACCCTGCTCATCAAGTTAATACAACTAAAGAGATCGTTCAGTGGTTCAGTGATACAGCAAAAAACATGATCACTGAAGTAGAAATTAAGAATAAGAAAGGCTCAGATGATAGTTCAGTCTACATGTCGGTTTCTGCCAACTCAATGTACCGTATCACCCAAACGCTCCTAGTTTCCTACGATGCCAACATAGACCAGGTTAGCCAAGAGGAGCTGTTTGTGAAATTATCATCAATGATCTCTCACATATTGGCTGCTTGTCTCACCAACTTACCCCAAGTCATAGCAATGAAATGCCACACAAGTGTCATAGAGAAAAGGGAGGAGAGTGTACATACTGCAGCCCGACTTCTTGGTGAGACTATGCAGATAATCAATTGCCTTAAAGATCGCACACTCCCAAGCTTAAATCCTGATGAGTTGCCATTTATTGACAAGTGGCATGATTGTTTTCTTCATCCTTCTCCTTGAAAGAGTTCATTTGTTCTTTAACAAAAAGAAAAACCGTTTCTATACTTCAAGTAACAAGGTGTTGTCATAATTTCTTTTCATTTGACAGGAGGATCATTTGTTGTTTGCTCTTTTTGTACCTGTTTATTTTCTTTTACTACAGAATCAACTTAATTCTACGGAGGTGTGTAAGCGAACTGAGCCACTATTGGTAAGTGGTGTTATTGTTTTATGCAACCTTTTCCTTAAACAAGGTTCAAGATGAACTAGAAAGGTCGGTTCCTAAAGATATGTACTTGTTTAAAAAGTTAATAGTTCAACATGAACTAGAAACAGTGGACCTGAATTTTACTCAAATGGTAATCATATTGTCGATTTATGGTTATTCAAACATCTAAATGGTTTGGAAATCAACAGATTGGTGCATATTTATTTTAAAGGTGGCGGTTCGAACCATGTAGTTTCTATGCATTAATTTTCGCTACAAACACTTTTGACCTGTTTCATCTCTTTGACAAATTAATCCATATAACACATAACACTATTCATTGGACTAATTGTTGTAGAGGACATTTTCTCTGTGATGCTGGTTGAGTTGTTTATTCCCCTGTTTCCCAAATATACATAGTAAAAAAAACGAGAAAAAGTGAAATAATAGAAATGAAAGATGTTAGCCCATGTATGAGAAAATAAAAACTTAGGCCAGTGAGCATTACTGAAGAGTAGCAGACAACTTAGCCACCAGGATAAACAAGTTTCACCAATGAAGCCACCGTTTTGCATTTAGCAGATAACTGATATATTACCTCAAGAGTTAACTAAATCAGCATGAAATGACAAGAGAAAATACGTATAAGTAGCAGACCTCTATTGCATGAGAGAAGACAAGCCATGCTAAGAATTAAACCTCATGCAGACCTTCCAAATGTTGCACACGAACTTTCTTCAAAAGATGATTGGTCAGACAATGCTATGCTGGATGAAACAGGTAGAACAAGATTTCTATTTTCTATTTCCTATTTCTTCTGCTATAGCTTAATCCTTGAAAATGTCCTTTTAAAAGTTTTAGCTATTTGAGATTTATGGGTCATAAATTCATTAAGAAATTTCTGGCCTTCACGTCACTCCGAAGATGCAATGTTTCCTCCGAAGATGCAATGTTTCCTAACTATATTTTCAGAAGGTCATGAAAGAGAATTTTTTTTTTTTAAAATATCTGGAATCACACAAGGATCATCTTTTCTCCTTCTTGCAGACTCAATTTCTGGAACGACTGAACGGTGAATAATGTGCACATTTTCTAGTGTTGTTTATCATAGTTTCCTACCCTGAACATGTACTGTGTTATCTTCATGACAAAATATATTGGAAACAAAAAATAATTGACGATTGACAGTTGACACCATCAAATTAAACATAGCTAATTGAAATCTACTGCACTTCATTTTTCATACTACAGCTCTTTAACACAATCATTTTCCATCATCGATAACATTTTTTTATTTGGAACATGAGAAGTGAACTTGTTTGAAGAGAGCTGATACCTGAAAGGAAAGAGAACAGGAATTTTAAATCCATGCAGAAGTAGAAAATAACCCCAATAGCACAATAAAAAAGCAAGGCCCATATGCTTTGAGAAAATGGCAAATATAATCTCTCCTGCAAGGCATTATAAAACTGTATATATAAATTCCAAAATATAAGCATTTTTGGGTGCCTCTTATATACTGTATGTAGACCCAGGTCCCATAGTGGTGCCTTCTGAACATATGTGGCAAAAGGAGAGGGTAGGAGGGTTGAGTAATGTGTTGAAACAGGCCGGTAACTTTCAATAACACGTCAAATATAACTATAAAGTTTATATTATTCAACAATAATCTAACTTTTCAAGTACCGTGATCTAAGAGGTTTTAAGCATTAAGAATACAATTTTACCGACTTTTGATCCATTTCCTTTCAAGCTACGTTTGTCTAGTTTTACCCCATTGACCCGTTACAAGTAAACATAACCCAAAACGACCCATTCATAAGTGAATCCGTCGCAATTTCCACCTCTACTTCCAAAACATGCTATGATCTTGTTAACTGTGAAACAACTAGATATGGATTCAAAGACCCTAAACTTATACATCATCACATGAAAACATGTCAATTTGCATAACAATAAAGATGTAAATTGTTATGCATTGCAAAAGATTTGCTAAAGTTTCAACCAACAATCGAAGTTTGAGAAGAAGCAAGTTCTGTGAAAGTATATCCAATCCCTTATAATACCATAGCATCTTATATGCAATAAATTACTGGAAAGTAAACTTTTAAATTCTCACAAGCAGAATTCACACATTATTGTTAGTTAAGACGGTTGCCCATACGAGTTTAAGAAGCTTAAAGCTTGTACCTGGAAGACAGATACACAGCCAATACATGTCCCCAGGGGAGAGTTATACAGCAGAAACATATGCACGCCAATATTAGTAGAAAACAAAGGCTATTGTATATAGCGCCATGTTTAAAACTTGATTTTAAACACAAATTATGCAGGACTTATAGGCACCAAATAGATTCAACACAATGCTTCTGTTATATCTATATAACTGATAGTAATCATTCTTACCGCATACTCTTCCTCTGTTAAATGTGTGACGATCCATGAATTGAAGATGAACGGAATTCCCCTGAAGCAAATAAAAATTGTCTCGTCTCGCAGCGGGTTATACTGTAATAATGTGGTAGGAAAACTTTTGAATTTTTTTTTTAATCTAAAAAGATCAAGATTTTTCATTAAAACAGAGACGATTACTTGCTAATGACAGGTAGACAGGCAACAAACTTTTGAATGGAATTGAAAAAAGAGACACTTTGATCCAGCCGAGCATTTGGACCTCACTGATTTGACGAAAGATTGTGTTACATAGTTTTTGTTTTTTTCAATAAAGAGAAAGAAATATAAGGCTATAGGGTGTGGTCATGATCCTCATGCTCACCATGACCCTCCATGTCAGCGCCATGTCATTGCCCTCTAATCCACCATCCAAAACCACTATCCTAAGGGTGTGGTCATGACCCAAACCACCATTCACCCCCTTTTTTGTGTGAAATATAAACAGAATATTGGTAAGAACCAAGACTAGGAAGAACCCACAGTCCAAAGATATATTTGTACAAATCAATCATTAATCACATGCCAACAAACACACTGTATATGCAAAATTAACACCAACTACGGATGAAAAGTAGAGAACCCTCAAACAAATGATTGCAAAACCAGGCAAAACTTTTAAGTTGCTTGCAAGAACTCAAAGTCCAAAGATTGATTCTCTGGTCTATCACTTCCCTACCCTATTATATACACACACTATATTGTAAACAAAGGAAAAGCAAATCAAATCAACAACAACGAAAGCTAAAAACTAATATCAATTTTCAAACTAAACAATCAGCCAAAAAACTCATAGACATCATATTATAAATTAAGACGATAGTGACATAAACTAAAGATGAAAACTAGAAAATATAAAAAATGATAACGACATAATTTAAAGACCCAGTTTTTGAGCAATTTTCGCCTTCATTTTTTGCAACACTTCTTTATCTTTTTCCGGGAGCGAGTCGCTACTTGTCGCCATTAGCTTAAAGTCTTCACGATCGGCTGCTTCTTTCATTTCTTTTTCTTTCAACTTAAGTTTCGTCGCTTGTATTTCGTTAAATTCGGGGAGCTTGCTCATCAACTTATCCACCTTCGTTTCACCCAGAGTTTCATTTTTTGTCGACGCCTCTTTCTTTTTGGCCGCCGCTTCCTTTTTTGCTTTGTCTCTACCATTTGGGCGCTTCAATTCCGGAATCTCCTTCACTTCATCATCAAACTCGGGTTCGTCATCAATATTAATATGGCAACGCACATCTGAATCACCGACACTATGCTCTATCGACTCGAATGTTTTAGACCTCTTTGCTCTTGCCACCTCGTTAGGAACCAGCGCCCACTTGGGACAATTTTTAAAGATTTCCCAAGCCCCTACGTATGTGAACGCACTACGTTCTTTCGCATGGTATTTTAAAATAAAGTAGTACGTTGCGGGGTTTGAAGGAGTTGCGTAAACGCGTTAGGATTCGGGGTTTGAGAGAGTTGCGTGAACGCGTTGGGAGTCGGGGTTTGAGGGAGTTGGTTGAACGCATTAGCAACTTGATTGTAGCTTGTAAAAGAAAATTGTGGAGTCGCCCACATCGGATCAACGGGTGTCGTCCACGGGGTTTGTGGCGGGTTGTTCGGGTTGCTTGGATCCATGGTAGTATTAACTATAGCTTAATGACAAAAACATAACATAAATCATAACCAAACGAACCTCAATCAATATGATCAAAGTCTAATATAATCAAAGAACTTCAAATATAACCTTTTAAATTAATGGCTTTTGAATTTATTCAAAGTTCTTTGATTTTATATGAAGTTTCGTAATTATGATCAAAGAAACTTAAACCAAACAATCCAAACAAAACAAATAATCTCTAGAGGTTGAATGGAAGAAGTATAAATGTCTATTCATTAATATATTCGAAGTTTCCTATATTTGCTATTCATTAATATATTCGAAGTTTCGTAGTTATTGATTTTACATGCTTGCACAGTAAACAAGCATATATTTGCAGATTACGATAAAAAAGATTGTGATTGTGAATTAAAAGAAAAATTGATGCTGGGAATTAAAAGACTGCGACTACGATCAAAAGAAAAATACATGTCATAGAAAAAATACCTGTGGAAAAAAAGCAAAACTGCAGATTACGATCAAAAGATTGCAGTTGTGAATTAAAAATACATATTGTTCTTCTTGATGTTTGGGGGTTAGGGTTTGCGTGAATAATGGAAAAAAGGGGGACGTGGTTGCCGTGATTTAATCCACGCGAACCACCGTGATTTAATGAAGGGGGTGGTATAGGGCATGAATAATGGGCCTATGTGGCAAATCATGACCCAACCATGACCTCCACACACTATAACCTAAGAGAAAGGAGGGGTTTTAGGCTAAAATTTAGCTTTTCAAATTGGAAAAAAAAAATAGGGAGAGAAAACAAAATTGATTAAGTGGGTGCCTTTCAAAGTCCTATGTTTTAGCTAGAGACTAATTTTAAATAGAATTCTGGTGTGTAAAAATGTGATTAGATGAGGTGTTATTGAAGATATGATTCTGATTTGGAGGATTATTTGGAAAGTTTAAACGGGTTAAAATAATTCAACTGGGTTCAAGATTTATATAGTTTGGTATAATTGTTTAAATAGCTTGAATTATTGGTTTATCTAGTTGGTTTATTTGATTATTAAAATAGAGTTTCAGTTAGTAATGATTACTTTGTTTTTAATTTAAACTAATATTTACCCGCACACTGTGGCAATAACTTTACAATACTAGCACGCAATGTAATTATCAAAGAAGGGACTATATGATAATTTTTGTATTTTACCTTGGATAAGGGGTGTTCAGAATCCTAATCCGATTCGGAAAATCGAATTTCGACGTAATTCGATTCGATCATCAAGAATTCGAATTCAATTCAACATGAGTCTAGTAAATCGAATATAGGGCTGACAAATCGCGTCTTAGCAGGTTTAACAGGTATCTGATAACGCGAACAACAAAAATTTTAAACATGAATACGACTCGTTTAACTACCTTAAATCCAATGTCTATAAGACAGATGTATATTTAATGCATTTAGAAGGAGAAATAATGGATCCTAACTTTTAAATTTTGATTATTTTTAAAAACGTAAAAAATCACATGGTGTACTTTTCTGTTATCGTGTCTTAGCAGGTTACCTACAGATTACCTATTGCCAGCCCTAATCGAATATGAATTTAAAATTTAAATTCGATTCGATATTTGAATTCAAATTATACATATTTATTTATTATCTAAATTATAATAGATGATTCCAATAAATGGAACATGACAATTTTTTAAAATTATAATAAATGATTCCAATAAATGTTAACGTGACAATTTTTTTCCTTCAATCTAACTTTTTTTTATTTATATTTTATATTAGTTTTGTTTAGTAATAAGGATTGGTGATGTGACTGTCGTGGGCCACTCAAAAAAAAATAATAACCTAACTTTACCTATAGACAGGGTAAGTCGGGTGTCGAATCCACGAGGAGCATGTGGTTAGTGTTACACGTTTTGTTTGTAAGTTTTACTAAACTAACTGATGATTATAAAACTGATATGAAATTAAAAACACATGAAACAAGTTGCAATTAAGATTAAAAAATTGAGTCGTAATAAACAATGATGAGAAAAGGTGAGCACTCCGGGATTCAGATTCTGTAATTACTAATAACCTAGTTCTGATTTTATTGGATGCTATTGATTGAATAGTAAACCTGTCACATTTACCAATTACCTACGCAGTTCAAAATCTTAATATTAATTGATCAGATAAATATTAAAACAAACATACATAGGAATCATTCAATCAACAAAAGCATAATTGGATTCAAAACGTAATTATAACTCTGACCGTTACTCAGGATTTGTCTGTCACACAAATTATATAATCACGTAAATAGTCGGCTGTCACCCGACTACAAATCCAAATCTCAATAAAAACAGAAACTAGAATTAAAAGTGTCTCACAAGAATCATTCACCCGAAGTGTCCACGAGAGATTTAGCCGCTCATGATACTCGTCCGATCAAAAGCTTGATAGTTGGATGAAATCATGATCAAATCAGTATTTGCGGAAGATGTGTGTCGAATGATGATGTTAAGTGATGATATTTGAGAGCTCCAAACTTCCCGTCGATGGTTGCCGCCCACTATTTTGTGTATATGTTGCTCCCACCAATCGATGGTGATCAATGATTATGGGCCCCCAAAAGTTCTTTTAGTTGCTGCCCATAATTCCGTAAGCCTTGATAGTGATAATGGGCTGCCAAACTTTCTTAGTGGATCAAGAAATAGTTTTTTTTTTAAATTTAAGAACTGAACAAATAATAAATATATGGCTGCTGACTTTCCATCATATAAATGTTTTGAACTCGGGTTTAAAAACCCTTTGAAATCGTCCCCACTCAAACAACACGTGCAGCCCTCTCTCCTCAACTTCCTTATTCACGTTATGATGATTTAATGTTTCTGGCTCCACTCTTTCCTAAGTCAACGTGTATACCTATAAATATTGAGATGATGATTGATTATTAAATGTCAAAAGACTTATTTGTTGATCCTTTGAACCGTGAGCCCCGTGTATCACTTTCTGTTACTTCTCATGTGCATGCCTCCACTAAGAAATCCACCCCTTTTGATTTACATCTTTCACAATTTGATTCAATGACCCCCTAGACTTCCATCTTTCATATCACTTGCACATATAAGACGCTTTATTACCCGAGATACTTCCCGAACATTACCAAGTGCCGCATTTATCAATCTCAAACATTCCGCTTCGTCTTTAAACCCGCTAACTTCTCCGAATTAAGCAATTAACCTGCAAAAACACAATTTCTCACAGTTATCTTATTCAACGCACATAATTACTTAAAACTGAATAAAACACACAAAATAGATATTATAAATCTCGGGTTTCAAACTCCTCATCAATTGGCTTATTTAAATATGGTTTAAATTTAATCTCCATCAACCAAACAACAAATATATAATATATGCTTGGATAATGTACAAAAGATAATCCCGTGCGAAGCATACGTGAGAAGGAGGGAGTGACAGGTGCCATTGGTATGAAGGGTATTTTAGTCTTTTCTCAAGTGAACTGGTTTCCCCATTGATTTTCAAACGACTATAACTTTTTCATACGTTAATATTTAAAAAAATATATATTACACCGTATTAACTAATACGAGCCTTTCATTCTCTTTAATTAGATCAGCCTATTGCTACATTTTTCTTAAAAAAATTTACAGGATTTTGAGTGCCCATCATGTTGTTATATTGAATACCAAGTACATGACTACATGATTTTTGAATATCCATTACGTGATAAAACACATCAACGTAAATCATTACACCTTCAATATAAATTTATTATACGATTACACATTCAATATGATTTGTTATAACTAATGTTAATACGATTATGTTTATTACGTGATTACACATTCAACAATAAGAACTTGATTGTTTATGCTTTATTAAGTGATTAAATCTCTAATATGCAATATTATGTTGTTAGTATAGGTTGATTTAGCTAATATTTTATTTATAGTTTATCCATAATACATGATTATACCTGAAATATTAGGTATTCCATAAGAAATATTATATATTACATGTTTTGTTTTTACGTAATTATGTAATCACTGAGTGTAGTTTCAAACAAATACTATAATGAAATCAGGTAGTCGCGTAATAATGCATAGTCAACTATTGTTAGGTAATTATGTAATCACTTAGTGAGGTTTCACATAAAATACTATAATAAAATCACGTAATGGCTATTCAAAATCATGTAGTCACTTACTAGGTATTGAAAATCACGTAATTGGTACTCAATATCCTTTTTTTTTAGAAAACTAAAGCAATACGGTGTACGAATATCAAGGGGGGAAATGAGTTTATGAGTTAACAATATTGGATTTTTCTGTTTTGCCTTTTTCCTCACTTATTTTCCTTGTTTTTAGTTACGTGAATTCTAAATTTGAAAACTGTTTAATATCAATCAATGATCTTGCATATCAATAGCCAAATTTTTCTCCTACACTTTGTACACACCATTTCTCTTATACAAAAACTTTTCTTTTTGTATATAATATACTATATTTGTTGATAATATATGTTATATTTGTTGTTTATAATACATTGTAACAAATCTCATGCTGTAAAATATATAATACATTATCATATAAATTTTAATTGTATAACTAAATAAACTAAATTGATATACCAATCCAAATAGCCCATAACTTAAAGCAATATCTTCAATATATCAATTGTAACCTAACTTATTTGCATTAGTCACCACCGTAACTTAACCTACTAAGACACCCATCTCCCATCACCCATAGTACTTCTGCCCAGCCACCATCACCCACCCCTGTCAAGGCACCAGCCACTATCACACATCGCCGCACCAGTTTTGAACTTTTTAATTTGATATTGTCATTTGTGGTTACTTTAAAAGCTATTTGTGATATTAAAGTTATGATTTTTGGTAGTTTTTTTTTTTACATATTTTAAAAGAATTTGAACCAAAACGAGTTTATTCGAATTTATCCGAATCCAATTCGAATTAAAATTTTTAATTGAATACCAATCGAATTTGAATCAGAGTTTTTATTCGAATACGAATTGAATCGAATTGGCCAGATTTCAATTGAATTCTAGTATATTTGATTATAAAATTAGAGTTTTAGTTGGGTTAGAATTACTTTGTCTTTAGTACATATAGATGGTTAGAGTTATTGTATTTGTGTGCTTTCATTGATAAATAATAAAAGAGCCACACGAGCTCTGTAAACTTGAGGAGGAATCAATTGATAAGGTGGCAGCCTGTGAGAGATCAATGCTGAATTTAAACTTGGGTTTGTAGTGCACTACTCTACGTTCTGGTTTATTTGGAAAGCTCGAAACATGTTGGTGTTTAAATCGAAAATGCGCCTCTTTTGACTTTTGAGGACATGCCCGAGGATATCACTACTCAATTGTTTTCCTTTATCAGAAACAGGTCTAAGCATCAATCTATCGCTTCGCATTTTTGAAAAGGTTCCCTAGATGCTTTAATATTATTATTATTTGTAATCAGCTTTGTTTTGTGGTGTTTGGCCTCTTGCCTTGTTTCTACTTTGTGCCTTTCGTTTGCTTGTTTTCTTCAGCTTCGCATTGGTTTGTTTGAATGGATTTGTAGTTAAAAAAATAAAATCATTTTAAACTATGGAAAGTATAAAAGTTATCTTTTGTGTTGATATGCAGTCACATTTTAGAGTAAACTGCAATTTTATCCCCTGGGGTTTGGGGTGATTGGCATGTCTACCCTCCCCTAAGGAAATAATTGCAATTTTACCCCCCAACGTTTGCTCTTATGTCGCAACTTTACCCCCCGGCGTTAATTTGGCTAACTGATTTGTTAGATTTAATATGAAATGACTATTTTACCCTTTTATTTTACCCCCAACATTCCTGTTATGTTGCATAATTACCCCCCACAGGTAAATTACTAAAATGCCCTTTCTTATTCCCCATATACTTTCTGTTAAGAAGCAATTTTACCCCCTGGGACATCTAAATCCCTTCCACCACCACCCATATTCAATTCATTTGCAGCATATTGAATAACTTAATATTCGAAACCAATTAATAACTTATGATGCATATTGATGCCATTAATAACCCCTGCTCTTATAAACCCCTGCTCTTAATCAACCCATTGATTCAATTCCTTGCTCACATATTGATTCAATTCATTTGCAGCAACTGTATACAAATTTTAGCATCAGTATACACATTCAATTCATTGCTCACATATTGATTCAATTCATTTTAGTCTATCTGTAATGCAAATGCACATGAAAGGCACATACCTGACCCAAACTGTCATTTTAGCATCAGTATCCATTGTTATTAATCTCTCCTTATATACTGATTAGCAGCAGCTAATAACAGCAAATGTTTTGATCATATGGCCTAGGATAAATAGTTTCTGGAGTAGTTTATGTTTTTGTATGATCATCTGTATGATCATATGGCTAGCAGGTTACTAGCCCTAGCATCTGTATGATCATATGGCTAGCAGGTTACTAGCCTACAACCTGAAATATACATCATAAATAGTTTATGTTTTTGTGACAAAAGGAAAGGAAAGTGGATACTTACACCTTTGCCCTCCAACATAATGTCAAGAATCTGTGCCAAAAACAACACACTATTCCATGTTTCCATGATCTTATAATAAAGAACCTGTTTATTAAGTTATAAGTTATAGACTAACCACTGTCATCAAATGGAGATCTAACCTGTGTATGATCATCAAATGGAGATCAAAATGTAATCCTAATCAACAACTAACATGCTGCCCATTTTGATCAAACATAATGTCAAGAATCTGGGCCAAAAACAACACATTATTCCATGTTTCCATGATATTTTTCTGCATCATAGCTTCTATAATACCTACACATAAAACCTGCTAACGGGAAGTTCAGACATACCTGCTGATCAATCTGCTTAAAAATTTGATGTTCTTATAACTAGGCACATTATAGGCACATCAATCTGCTGATCAAGCTAACAACATACCTAAAATCATCATTTTACACAAAATGCATAAAGGATTCCAACAACACTGCATAAAGGTAACCAAGCTAACAACATACCCAAAATCATCATCATCATTTTAGACAAAAGCTAAATAAGTTATGTTAAGTTAACCTACATATTACACAAAAGCTTGATTTAAGTTAAGTTAACCTACATATTACACAAAAGCTAAAGAGTAAACTGCAATTTTACCCCCCTAGGGTTTAGGCCAATTGGCACTCTGACCCTTCCTAACGAAATAATTGCAATTTTACCCCCCCCCCCAACGTTTGGTGTTATGTCGCAAGTTTACCCCCCCCCCCCCGGCGTCAAATTTGTTAACAGATCTGTTAACTATAACTTGAAATGACTATAATGCCCTTTCATATTACCCCCTGTGTTTTGTTCTACTCTGTAATATTACCCCCTGCCACCACTGCCACCGCCAGTCACCACCACAACCACCACTGCCACCTCCAGCCACCACCCTCAACCAAAAAAATGATGTTGCAATTTGAATGGTACATGCTTTGGACAATTTATCAGTTAATTCAATCCACTTTCATGTCTGTATCATACTGTTTACAAATTAGGTCTTCCACTAAACAATGCACATATGCGTTTTCACATCCACTCAAATAGAAAATAAACAGATCATCAGATCCATTGCATTACAAGACGAAACATACAGCAGTTTTCCTGAATCCAAAACATTTCTACATATTAGACATTGAAGATCAAAAGCCTTGTTGAATGCACACACTACATTAGATTTTATACATTACTAATCAGTTTCATCAATAATTCATTATCATTTAAATCTAACTCATCCTCCACTACAACAAATCCTAATAATCTTCCATTCGCCAGCAATAATCAACGGGTTTTCAAATTATACCGATTTCATGCCCCCGATCTCCGTTAATCAAACATAATCGTTCAACAGCTAATCCAATTGAGCACCATTCACCACTTACATCTACTAAATACAGTAGACCACACAAATTGTATACATAAAACTTTAAATATCAAAAATTTAAGCAACATTTACCTGAATTCGTGTGAATTTTCTTCGAGATTAACTTCAAATCGAGTTATAAGAGAAGAAAAGTAAGGTAGCGGAATCCTGTGGCTATCGTCGGCGGTCGGCCGTCGGATCACGGTGGCGGTTTGATCTAGATAATTGTATAATGTGTTGATGCATTTTTGTGTCTATCACTAGTCTTGTAATTTACGATGTATTTTGTACGGTCTTTTATCGTTTATCGAGTCTGTATTTGCCGTCGACCAAGTCGGATATCCTCATATCCGCTTGTGTCCGACTTGTTTGTCTCCTTTTGGTTTGTAATGCTCTATGAACAATGCATGTTGCATGTAAAGGGTAGTTCTGTCTTTTGCAGGTGTGTTTATGTTGTCTGCTGTTTGCTGTCTGTTTGCAGCAAACATCTTACAAGTTGCAGCCTTCGACGAAACAGGCTGTTTCGTCGAACTAATGTCGACGAAACAAGCCTTGGTCTTTTGTTTCTATTTCGTCATGATCAGCGATGAAACAGATGTGTTTCGTCATCTGATGGGCTTAGTGTTGTGGCCCAGTTCCCTTTCGTCGACCCACCTTGTGTTTCGTCGGATCCCTGGCCCAGGCCGCTATAAATAGACACCAGATGTTTCGTTTAGAATTTAGAGATGAGAGCATACCCAAAAAGTCATTCTGTCTAGACTGTGTTTATATCAGTTTGTATTCTCATCCAGTTTAATCAATTGAGTGTGTTTCATTGGTTAAACCACTGTTATTACATCTTTGTATGTTTGATTTGGCTTAGTTACGTAGATTCCGCACACGTGACTTTGTTTGCTATAAACAAGGATTAGGTTGTGTTATCGATCCTCCAATTTCGGGACCTACAAGTGGTATCAGAGCTCTAGGCTCTTATCCTTGTTTAAAATCAAACATAGTTCGGTTTTATCAAGTGTTTGTGGGTGTTTTTCAGAAAAGTGTTCTTAAAACTCATAATTTCCGGAAAAAGTCTTGAAAATCTGTTCAAACATTGTTGTTTGCTAAAGAGTTTTATCAAAAACCCGTTAGATTGTTTGTTTGCGTGATAAACCGGGTTTTTATTGAAAGTCTTGTGCAAACTTGGGTTTCAAAAATTTTTCCGGTGACCGGAAAATTCATATTTCTGGGTCTTGGTCTTCATATGTTCAAGTATCATTCAAGTGTTCTTGAATAATAGTTGAATTTAAATTAAAAGGTTAAAAACAGAAAAGAATTAAAACAATTAAAAATTGGTTAGCCATACTCTAGGTTGGTAGTGTAAGCATGGTTTGAGTTGACAAAAGTCGTGTACTTTGTCTGGTTGAGGATAAGGTTTCACCTACCTTACCAACTCTCTGGTTGCCTTTTTTAACGAAACAGACATACGACAAATCAAACAATCGACGAAACAAAAGTGTTTCGCCGATAACAATTTGCGACAAAACTCATTCTGTTTCGCCTTAAGTGATTTCGACGAAACAGAATCTGTTTCGTGGGAAGTGTTTCGTCGTGTGTGTTGTCTGTTTTTTAACAGAAGGTTTGCAAAATTGTCATATCTCTTTGCTTTCAAGTACTTGACCAGGTATTCTACTTGTATACATTAAGGATGAGTTGCACAAGTCCGTGGGATTGGAGTACGGACCCACAACCAGGTCAAGATCAAACTTCCGCAGCTACATGGGCAAGGAGTATGTTTCCTCAACCAGCTATCAGTGCAAGTCAATGGGCATTAGTATCAAATCAAAACCAAAGTATTCAAAATCTTCTGCTTAGCGAGAGTGAAATGGGCAGCAACAATCGCCCACCAAAGTTGAATCACATGAATGACTTTCCATCATGGAAAGGTCGCTTTCACACATATGTTCAAGGGCAAAGCACTGAACTTTGGACGTGTTTCATTAATGCATTCAACCCTGCCCTCAAAGTAGCAGCATCAACTTCAGCAGGTTATGCTAATATGCTTGAAGATGACAAGAAAGCCTATGACTTAGAGAAGAAGGCGTTTGCAATTCTTACACAAGCACTTAACAAAGAAATCTATCATCAGTTCTCTTACTGCAAAGACACGAAAACATTATGGGATGCCTTGGTAGCGAGAGGAGAAGGCAATGCGGCTACTCGAAAGTCTCGCCATGATCTGTTAAAGAAAGAGTTTGAATCATTTCAGTTCATGGAAAATGAAACCCTAAATGATATGACTACACGTTTTTATCATTTGATTAGTGAAATGTTTGCTTATGGGGTTTTGGCAACTCAACAGGAAATGGTTGCTAGGTTTGCTGATGCTTTAGCTCCAAAGTGGAGTTCGTTTATTGAGCTGTTGAAGCATACGGGTACTCTAGATACGGTCAACATCTATGAATTTATTCAGAAGATGGAACACAAGAATGATGAAGAAATCCGGAAAGCTAAACGAGTTCCGGCTCCTCAAAATACAGAAATGTACCTTCCAGGATTCGACTCTTTGGCCAGATCAAGTGCAGCTCAACAACCAAAATTGCAAACGGCATTTGTGTCCAATACAAGTTCCTTTCCGTTTCCTCAGTCATCTCCCACTCCTGCTTTTGATCCAAGGGCTTATATTCCAACACCTCAACCTCCACCTCCAGTTAATACTACTCAACCTCAGTTCGATCCGAGGGCTTACATTCCTATTCCATCACAACCACAAGTCCAACCACAACAGCAAGCTCATTATACCAACAATCCTCCACCTCAAAACCCTAACACGGTCCGAGTCGATACTTCAAACCTTTCACAAGTTAGCATTGAAGTAGCAAAGGAGCATATGGAACTCATTAATACGATGGTCAGTGCTTACTGCGGTTTGGTTGCAGGTCAAATTGGAAACATCAATATGACCAATGAAGATTATCAACAGATCGACCGGGATGAAATGGAGTTAATGGATATCAAATGGGCATTGCAAGTGCAGTTAGAAGGGCAAAGGACTTCATGGCTCTGATACCACTTGTAGGTCCCGAAATCGGAGGATCGATAACACAACCTAATCCTTGTTTATAGCAAACAAAGTCACGTGTGCGGAATCCACGTAACTAAGCCAAATCAAACATACAAAGATATAATAACAGTGGTTTAACCAATGAAACACACTCAATTGATTAAACTGGATGAGAATACAAACTGATACAAACACAGTCTAGACAGAATGACTTTTTGGGTATGCTCTCATCTCTAAATTCTAAACGAAACATCTGGTGTCTATTTATAGCAGCCTGGGCCAGGGATCCGACGAAACACAAGGTGGGTCGACGAAAGGGAACTGGGCCACAACACTAAGCCCATCAGACGACGAAACACATCTGTTTCGTCGCTGATCATGACGAAACAGAAACAAAAGACCAAGGCTTGTTTCGTCGACATGAGTTCGACGAAACAGCCTGTTTCGACGAAGGCTGCAACTTGTAAGATGTTTGCTGCAAACAGACAGCAAACAGCAGACAACATAAACACACCTGCAAAAGACAGAACTACCCTTTACATGCAACATGCATTGTTCATAGAGCATTACAAACCAAAAGGAGACAAACACGTCGGACACAAGCGGATAGGAGGATATCCGACTTGGTCGACGACAAATACAGACTCGATAAACGATAAAAGACCGTACAAAAATACATCGTAAATTACAAGACTAGTGACAGACACAAAAATGCATCAACAAACTCCCCCTTGTCTGTTACTCGTCTTCGGTCTTTAAATCTTCCTTCTTTAGTGCCATTCGGACCACGAACTGCCCGAATGTATACCCCGATAGTAGCAGAAACAAGCGACGCGCTAAAATTTCAACGCCTGCGGCGCGTCCTTGTCGTCATAGAATATGTCATGCCGGTATAACTTGTTAATGTCAGATGCGGACATATTGACGATCCACATCGGATCCAGCATCCTGAAATTTTCTTGATCGCCATTAAAAACTATCACTGCCTAATGTGTGTCGGAATCATAACACCGTAATCGCATTTCACCAAGAAAATCTTGCTTGATTGGCATCAAGGGAATCTTATCCACCACTTTCGCTGGCTCATAAAGAAGCCTGTATATTACAGTGTTGGTTGCCGGATCAAGAGTAAATTTGATTTGTTGATATATGGGGAACTGAGGCTTGTAAGACTTGTCTTTCCACCCAGACTTCTTATTCATCTTGATCAATCGCTCGAATAAAGTAGCACCATCATATTTTGAGCGATTTATGAGCTCTATCTTTGTCAATGCGGCCACATCATAAATGGCAAAGATAGAATGCTCAGCAAAGACCGAAAATACTGGATTCCAAACTCCCGCTTAATGGCAACGCAATGTATTTCCTTCACAAAATATGTTTGGAATCCAGTACTTTCGGTCTTTGTTGAGCATTCTATCTTTGCCATTTTATGATGTGGCCGCATTGACAAAGATAGAGCTCATAAATCGCTCAAAATATGATGGTGCTACTTTATTCGAGCGACTGATCAAGATGAATAAGAAGTCTGGCTGGAAAGACACGTCTTACAAGCCTCAGTTCCCCATATATCAACAAATCAAATTTACTCTTGATCCGGTAACCAACACTGGCAGATACAGGCTTGTTTATGAGCCAGCAAAAGTGGTGGATAAGATTCCCTTGATGCCAATGAAGCAAGATTTTCTTGGTGAAATGCGATTATGGTGTTATGATTCCGACACACATGAGGCAGTGATAGTTTTTAATGGCGATCAAGAAAATTTCAGGATGCTGGATCCGATGTGGATCGTCAATATGTCCGCATCTGACATTAACAAGTTATACCAGCATGACATATTCTATGAAGACAAGGACGTGCAACAGGCGTTGAAATTTCAGCGCGTCGCTTGTTTCTGCTACTATCGGGGTATACATTCGGGCAGTTCGTGGTCCGAACGGCACTGAAGAAGGAAGATTTGAAGACCGAGACGAGTAACAGACAAGGGGGAGTTTGTTGATGCATTTTTGTGTCTGTCACTAGTCTTGTAATTTACGATGTATTTTGTACGGTCATTTATCGTTTATCGAGTCTGTATTTGCCATCGACCAAGTCGGATATCCTCCTATCCGCTTGTGTCCGACTTGTTTGTCTCCTTTTGGTTTGTAATGCTCTATGAACAATGCATGTTGCATGTAAAGGGTAGTTCTGTCTTTTGCAGGTGTGTTTATGTTGTCTGCTGTTTGCTGTCTGTTTGCAGCAAACATCTTACAAGTTGCAGCCTTCGACGAAACAGGCTGTTTCGTCGAACTCATGTCGACGAAACAGGCCTTGGTCTTTTGTTTCTGTTTCGTCATGCTCAGCGACGAAATAGATGTGTTTCGTCGTCTGATGGGCTTAGTGTTGTGGCCCAGTTCCCTTTCGTCGACCCACCTTGTGTTTCGTCGGATCCCTGGCCCAGGCTGCTATAAATAGACACCAGATGTTTCGTTTAGAACTTAGAGATGAAAGCATACCCAAAAAGTCATTATGTCTAGACGGTGTTTGTATCAGTTTGTATTCTCATCGAGTTTAATCAATTGAGTGTGTTTCATTGGTTAAACCACTGTTATTACATCTTTGTATGTTTGATTTGGCTTAGTTACGTGGATTCCGCACACGTGACTTTGTTTACTATAAACAAGGATTAGGTTGTGTTATCGATCCTCCGATTTCGGAACCTACATAATGTATCGTGCTGAGATGTGAAATAGCAATGTAGTCAGTCATCAACTTGTAATTTGGGCAAACAGAGATGAAATTCAAGTATCCAGAGTGTGGGCAAACAGAGATGAAATTCAAGTATACAGCGTATGGTGGCTGGAGGTGGTTGAGGGTGGTAGCTGGAGGTGGCTGTGGTGGTTGTGGTGGTGAATGGCGGTGGCAGTGGTGGTAGGGGATAATATTATAGTGTAGAACAAAAGATATGGGGTAATATGAAAGGGCATTTTAGTCATTTCAAGTTATAGTTAACAGATCTGTTAACAAAATTGACGCCGGGGGGTAAACTTGCGACATAACACCAAACGTTGGGGGTAAAATTGCAATTATTTCGTTAGGGAGGGGTCAGAGTGCCAATTGGCCTAAATCTTAGGGGGTAAAATTGCAGTTTACTCAAAGTTAAATAACTACTAGAGTAAACATCCGCTCAACTCTCCGGTGGATAATGGAAGTTGAGGACAGGCCTCCCAAACGCAGAGACCACCAGGTGGACCACCAATGATGAGCTTGATAAGCTCACCGTCAGGTCAACTATAAAAAAAACCAACAGTGAACCAAATCAGACCCTAACCCTGTTTATAACATGATAATGCCTAAATCTGACCCTGATTAACTAACATTGGCCAATTATACCTGCGGTCTGGCGGATGAGATAGCGGATTAGCCAACAAACAACCGGCATTTTGTAAGGTCTGAAGATAGCGGAGGAGTTGTTGTCGCCGGAGGACCTGATGTCGCCGGAGGAGAAGCCTGATCGGAGGAGAAGCCTGATCGCCGGAGAATCGCTGATCGCCGGAGAACCCTGATGTCGCCGGAGAAGGTGATCGCAGGTTGGAAGGAGGATGGTGGGAAGGTGGGGGGGGGGTAATTCTGCTTTGATATGTTACTTATAGGGGTGTTGTAGAGAAGAAGCTTCACAATAATAGCAAAATGACATATTTACCCTTTGACCATCAGCTTCTTATATTGACTGTTAAGCCAAATTAATGCCGGGGGGTAAAGTTACGACATAAGAGCAAACGTTGG
This sequence comes from Helianthus annuus, assembly GCF_002127325.2. Lineage (NCBI taxonomy): Eukaryota > Viridiplantae > Streptophyta > Magnoliopsida > Asterales > Asteraceae > Helianthus > Helianthus annuus. Next base: position 46,416,545 of record NC_035440.2, on the reverse strand, counting down.
GGGGTAAAATTGCAATTATTTCCTTAGGGGGATAGACATGCCAATCACCCCAAACCCCAGAAGGTAAAATTGCAGTTTACTCCACATTTTATTTTCAACCATTTCCAAATTAAACTATGGAAAGTATAAATTTTTTTATGTTGATTTGCAGTCACATTTTATTTTCAACCGTTTCCAAAAATTGGTGCTAAGAGTTATGTTGAGTTTTTTTCTCAACTAGTTGTAGATGGAAAACTTATTTACCAAAATAGGTACTTTGAAAAGTATTTACTAAAATGGGTATTTTTAAAAAGTTACATTTTTTCACTCCTAATTTTATTGGATAAAAATTACTTCTTTTTATAAACTAGCAATAACACCCGCACGCGTTGCAGCGCGGGTACGTCACAATCATTGAATGGATTAGTCCAAATGTTATGTGATGCGTTAATCATATGAAAACGCGTGTTTAGACGTTTCCCGATTGAACTCAATGTAACCTATATAAGAATTGCGATTGGATCAAAACATAAGGTAAATCGAATTTATATCATACAATCATAATGTATTATATGTGACCCGACTCATACATAGAAAACGTAAAACATGTAACGGGAAAGTTGACACATATAATTAAAAGAGATTAATTAGAACTTTGTGAAAAAGGGAAAAAAGAAACCCCGGTTTGACTCCACTCAATTCGAAATAAATTTTACCAAACATTCATAAAATAAGCACGAAAACATGTTATATTGACCTGACTCGTTTCCCAAAAAATTACGTCGAAACATGCACCAACTTGAATGTATACCGAAACGTACATAAAAATGGTTTTTTTATACGAAAACGTATTATGTTTGACCTATCTCATTTTTAGAAAAAGGTTACTTCGAAACGTATAGCAAATCGAATTCATGCCGACAAATACATAAAAATATACACGTAAAAATAGTTTCTTTTAAAGTAAATAAGGTATAGGGGTAAATTCGAAACAAATTATTAGTAAAAAAACTTAATAGGTTAAATACGTTTGTAAAATCGTGCCAAGTAGCACCAATGCCACAATGCCACAGCACTGTCAACGACCACAAAATCAGGAAATCTAGTAAAAATAAAATAAATTAAAAAGGAATAAATAACACCGAATGAAAAAACCGACGTAAAATTGTTGAACCACGGACGCCCATTGCGTCATGTTAATGCGAGAAATTAGACCGTAACGTAAAAATGTAGAAAAGAATAACTAAGTCGATCTAGGACCCGCACGTTGCGATGAACTTCTCAAACGGTGAAAAATAGACGCGTTGCGATAGGTCTGTAAAACGGGAAAAATAGACAAAAAACATTGAACCCCACACGCACATTGCGGCGTGTTGACTCGCAAATTTAGAATGAAACATAAAACGAAAAAACTTGCGAAAGATAAAAGTATGAGGGACTAAAGTTGAACATAAAAAAATTGTTTGTGTTAAATTGCAAAAGATTAAAAAGGTTTGGGTAAAAGTAAAAAAAATCAATAGGGTTAAAATGTAAAAGGTAAAAGACTTTGGGATTTAAAGTAATAAAATTCAAATTTTTTTTTGAAAAGCACCCAATGCATAATGTACAACCATATGAAGCAACAACATGTTGCTTATTTATAATGTGGTAATATGTTATATTAATTAACAAGAGTTGAAGGAAAAAAAATATGGTAAACTTAGAAAATGGAATCGTGAGATTTAAAAAAAGGTTTTATAAATGTTTCTTCAATTATTTTTTAAACATTTTTCTTTAATTATTTTTTGAAAAAATTCTAATAAAATCTCTTAGTTTTTTCACAAATATTTTCTTTTAACTTTGATAATTATGTGAATTTTATAAATGTTTTTGCTTTTTACTATTTTTTTTTAACTTACATGTATCTTCCGTTAGAGGAGTGGATTAGCAGGTCGAACCCAACGTAAACCAAAACACAACCCGAACTCGCCAATCATTTTTTACTACAAAACAAAATACAAATTTATATTAAAAGTTATATTTTAATTTACATAATTCAGTGACAATTATAAATATTAAAAGTTTTATAGTTACATAAAATTCAGTCACAATTATAGATATCTACATTGTTTTTATTAATAAGAAGTGTAAATGGGAAAATTTGGTATATAATTTAAAAGAAAATAATTATTTCAAACAAAAACGAATGAATATCTACGTATGAACAAAAAAAACATATCTGTAAATCATATCTAAAATAATATCTGTATATTATTTTAAACCTACTTACAATTTGTATATATATATATATATGAATGGTGAACCAAGAAAACGTTTTCTTGATGTTTTTTTTTTTCAATTAAGAAAATTATTGAAAAATGCTAAAAGATAACGTTTCTAAGATTATTAAAACCACTTAAAAGATAATTTTTCTTAAATCTACAACCCATTTTGGTAAATACTTTTTAAAAAACGTTATCTTTTAGCATTTTTCAATAAGTTTACCATATTTTTTTTCCTTCATGTTAATTAATATAACATATTTATAAAAAGAAGTAATTTTTATCAATAAAATTAGAAGTGAAAAAAGGCAACTTTTTAAAAATACCTATTTTGGTAAATACTTTTCAAAGTACCTATTTTGGTAAATAAGTTTTCCATCTACACCTAGTTGGGAAAAAAACTCCTCCTAAAACATCCATGATATTTAAATAAAGTTACATATGTTACATCCCAATCATTGGGCAATCAGCCATTAATTAGGTGGGCCCGAGCCAGCCGTATAGGGCTAGGTGGGGCGTATGGACGAACACATTTTTAGGCATATAGGACAATGAAGGGAGTATAAGACCGTGGGGTATGATGGGGCTTGGGTTGGGCTTGGGTTGGAGCATAAGTTGACACGTGGAATGGGAGCGCCCCCCCCCCCCCCCCCCCCCCCCCCCCCCCGCGGCCTAGTGACGTGTTTGCGGGGTATGGCAGGGCGTGGGTTGGGTGCACCGCGTGGCAGATTATTAAAAAAAATTACAAAAAATTTGTAAAATTCACACAACATTTATAAAAAAAAACCTACAATTTCATTAAAATTTTAAAAATTACATAATCCTAAAAATTACATAATACCTAAAAATTACAAAATAACAAACCTAGAGCGTTAGATCAATTTCAAAAAGGGCGATCTTGTCGAACGCCTTTCGCTCCTTGCCTAGAAATTCAATATTCGCCACCGCCACCCGATCCCCGTGGCTTAAATCGCTGCTCGGAACGACTTCGTAGTAAGTCTTGAAACGATCGAGCTTGGGCCGTAGCTCGCGCCATTTATGTTGGCACGCGTTGAGGTTGTGGCGATCGTGACGGACGTTATGTTTGTAGGTTGCGAATGCTTCCGGCCAATATCGTGTTTGGCCGGGTTGCCGAGCCTTAATAGCGTCAACGACGCTTGTAACGAGAGCCAATTCTTCCTCGTGGGTCCAAGATGCCATCTTCTTCGGGTTGGGGTAGCGGTGGATAGTGACGGGTTTGGAAGTGGGGTAACCGGTGGATAGCGACGGTTTGGAAGTGGGGTAGCCGGTGGGGTTGGGGGTTATTTATAGGGGATGTTGGGACCGTCATGGCGGTTTGGGGTAGCCAAACGGTTTGAATTTAAAATTCAAACTTTCAAATGGTCAAAATGGCCCGCTATGACATGGTGGGGTCAGCGAATAGAAGGCAGCCAGCTAGGATGTCACCCCCGCCCCACGCCCGGCTTAAAACCCAAGCCGCAAGGGCCACGCCCCAACCCCAGCCCACCAGGGGTGGTGGCTTGGGCGTTTTTCCCCAACCCACGCCCCAACCCAAGCCCCATATATATACCCCATAGTATAAGGTTTGGGAATGTGTAGATACTCTTGAAGGGATGTGTGGATACTTTCAGCCTTTGAAAAAGTCAGGTACTTTTTGTTCAAAACCATGTCTCTTGATTTTTCGTCAATGAAAAATTATTCAATTCTACCTCATTTTCGATCAATGATTTGGTCATAATGAACATTCTTTTGTTGATTTGTTCTTTCTTTCTTCCAAAAGGCCAATCACATTTACCAGAAATTTTAAGGCCTTAAAAAGTCATTTTATTCACAAGGTTTTTAACAACCGTGTGATCTTTACCATTCTAAAATGAAAAGTGATCGAGCTTAATTAGTCGAAACAAGTTCATTCCTCATGTAACAAATCTTATACTACTGTCCAGAAACGATTTAACTTTTTTATTTGTTGATGTATTCAAATATCAATTTTAAGCTGTCACCATCATCTTGGTCGATATGGAAAACTAATTAAAGTTATCAATCTGAAGATATGGTTGACTACTTGACTTATTAGACACGCACAACTTAAAGACAAGAATATTGTTTATTTAAGACAACCTTAGCATGCATTTAATGAACATAACTTAAAGCCTTACCTTAATCCCTTCAATATTTGTTTGAAATATCACCAAAGCTTTAAGTGATAATTCACAAAATCTTCATAACATCCCGTTGATTTGTTTCAAATAACCATTTCCATTCCTTTCCTTTCCTTTCCTTTCCTTTCCTTGGAGGGAGCATAATTATGGATCCCTCCTTGCTGAAAACATATTTTCAATATGAGAATGATCTTGTGTCTAATTGCAACAACAGCCTTCCAGACGGGTTTCTATCTTTCTTGAAGAGCTTAATGTACCAGTCAGAGGTACAAAACATATACAGTAAACCTATAATGTGGATTGGGATTTATATTGCTATAGCTTCTCTTTTCTGCATCCTACCAATGCTAGCTGATCTGTTACATGGTTTCAAAACCCAAAAACTATGGTTTCCTTGTAAATACTTTACTCTGAATGCTGCTTCCCTCACTATCATAGCTGTTGCGATGAAGCTACCCATGGATCTAAATAATTCAATGCCATATGATGTCGATCAGGCGGCAAAGCTCGGAAGCATGGCATTTATGTGCACCATGATGGCTAATTTATTGCCTTCTCTAGCAAACATGGACAATAAGGAACTCGTCACAAACATCATAGCTTTGGGTGTTCTAGTAATCACCTTGGTTGTGAATGTATGCATTCAAATGGAAACTGGTGTGGTTTGCAATCTTGGCGGTGATAGTTACGATATTCTAACTTACAACAGTTGGTTAATAGCCATTGTTTATGTAGTTATGTTACTCGTGCTGTTGATGATACATACATGTTCAGCTTTAATGATTGTAAAGTCAAAACAAATATTAGAAACCAAATACAAAGCAGCTCATGAAACAGCTTTGAAGGATCTAGAGTTGCAACAACCTAGAGGATTAACGGTTGAGAAGCTACAGCAGCATGTTAGCAACCATTGGATCATGGCAGAGACTGGCAGCCCCCAATTTATGGCAGTTTGTTCTGCTACAACCACTGCTTCTGGGGTAATATGTGTTTTAAGCACTGTCTTACATATTATAATAATGTCTTTCATAAGACCACGAATGAAGAATTATGGGTCAGACTATAAGGGGTCAGTTATAGCAATTTTCATAACACAATTTACCGGATCAATATTGGGTACAGTTGCACCTCTTTCTAGATGTTTTGCATCATTAAGCTTTAAAGTGTCTATAAAATGGATTTGGAACCATATCAGGGTCTTCAGAGTAGAAAGCTACTGTACTCAGAAGTTATCTGATTGGAAACAGAGTCGGGTACCATTCAAATTCAGTAGCCACAGATGCAAGATTGTCATCCAGGATCTAAAGGTCCTGATTTTGAGCTTTTGTATAGAAGTCCAGAAAATGGTTTTGGTAGCATGTAAGCCGATGGCTTTGATCCCGATATTTATTGTAATTGGTATATTGTCTTGTTTACAATGCTGGAAGTGGTTAAAGATCATGTTATGTGCCTCATATAATGCGTCGGTAAAAACTCCAGCTCAACTACAACACAACAAAGATCTCAGCCAGTATGTTATGCAACTTCCGGATGATATGGAGCTTGCTCAGAGAACATTGATAAGCATTTCAAAATCTGTGACCCGTTTGATCCAAAAGGCTGAAAAGCAACAACCTAACAATCTTAGGAAGCTTCTAGAAGAATGGAGCGGTTTTGACGGAATTGGGAAGTACGACTTGCATCAGGTTCCACCTTTATCAGAAGAAAAGTATGTGGATTGCTGGAGCTTACCTGTAGTGACCCTGACAACCATTGCCATAACTCTTCCAAACATCCAAAACAACATGGTTGATAGGTTGCTAAGGAGTGTGAGCGAAGGTCTTACATACGTCAAACATGTGGAAGAAACCCTCGATGCTAGTTCCGAGTATGTAACCATTCAAGAGGCTGCTAGAACATTGTGGCTAGAAGTTGAAGTTTACCACAAATGGCTAGGAAACAAGTTCTCGAACCCCGCTCATCAAGTTAACACAACAAAAGAGATAGTACAGTGGTTCTGTTGGAAATCTGAATTAGGGTTTGAAGAACGAAAGAGTTTTGTTCATATAATTATGAATTGATAATTGTAATGTAATCATACATCTGAATATATACATGCATTACGGCGGTGGTAACCGCTATATACATATAAAACTTAGGCTAAATATTAATTAAGTAACATAATAATAATATGGAAAATTGGTATTTAATAAACCAATCTTTGCCCAGTTGGTAAATAATAATCCAACCTACAGAATTGGTATATAATAATCCTACCTATCAATATGTTGGTACTCAATGAACCTACGTTAGTTTTTTTTAACTGAAGTTAGTTTTTAAGTTTTATTTATTACACAAACAGTCCCTATAGTTGTAATTTACTAGTTTTAACTATGAGTTAATAGCCAAAATGGTCCCTGAGGTTAATAGCCACAGCACCGCCACCGCCACCACCACCGCCACCACCACCACCACCACCGCCACCATCACCACCACCACCGCCACAGCAACGACACCACCACCATCACCACCACCGCCACCACCACCGCCACCACCACCACCACCACCACCACCGCACCGCCACCGCCACCACCATCGCCGCCACCACCACCACCATCGCCACAGCACTGCCACCACCACCACCGCACCGCCACCACCACCGCACCGCCACCACCACCATCTCTGTCTTTGATCATCGACGCCTAAGGGGTTTGAATTCAGATGCAGCAACAGACGATGACTGACCAAAAACATCACAGATCCAACAGCTCTAGCGACGGTGGTGGTGGTGGCGGTGCGGTGGTGGCGGTGGTGATGTGGCGATGGTTACGGTGCTGGAGGTGCTGTGGCGATGGTGGTGGTGGTGGTGGCGGTGGTGGCGGTGCGGTGGTGGCGGTGCTGTGGCGGTGGTGGTGGTGGCGGTGGTGGTGGCGGTGGTGGTGGCGGTGGTGGTGGTGGTGGCGGTGATGTGGCTATTAACCTCAGGGACCATTTTGGCTATTAACTCATAGTTAAAACTAGTAAATTACAACTACAGGGACTGTTTGTGTAATAAATAAAACTTAAAAACTAACTTCAGTTAAAAAAAAAACTAATGGAGGTTCATTGAGTACCAACATATTGATAGGTAGGATTATTATATACCAATTCTGTAGGTTGGATTATTATTTACCAACTGGGCAAATGTTGGTTTATTAAATACCAATTTTCCTAATAATATTGATATAATCTAGCTTATAATTATTCGTCTAACACCCTCCCGTAAGCTTGATTATTTCAGGTTCATATGCAGTAGTTCCTTCAATCTGGTGAAGTCCTTTTGCTGAAGTGCCTTTGTCATAATATCTGCTAATTGTTCCTTTGTTGTGCAGAATGTAACAATCACTTCCCTTTTCTTGATTAAATCTCTAATAAAATGATATTTAACCCTTATATGCTTGCTTTTACCGTGATATACTGGATCCCTGGCCAAGCATATAGTTGATTTGTTATCACAGAATATTGGAATTGCATAGTTTTCTTTTCCTTGTAGATCATCTAAGATTCCTTTGAGCCATAAGGCTTGACATCCCGTCAAAGACAAAGCCATGTATTCAGCTTCCGTTGGTGATAGTGCCACCACCTTTTGCTTCTTTGATTGCCAGGATATAGGACCTGATCGTAGATGAAAAATATAACCTGAGGTACTTTTGCTATCATCTACATTTCCGGCATAGTCGCTATCACTGAACCCCATTAGGTGTTTCTTCCCTCCTTTGGAGTATGTAACTCCTAATTCTTGGGTTCCTTTAATGTATTTTAGGATACGTTTTGCTGCTTCCCAGTGACTTTTCTTAGGATTTTCCATGTATCTACTTATTTTACTCACTGCAAACATAATATCAGGTCTGGTGTTGGTTAAGTACATTAGACTACCAACCAAACTACGATACTTTCCCTCATCTATGAATTCTTCTGGATCGTCTTTAGATAATTTTAATCCATATTCCATCGGTGTTGACACTGTGTTGCAATTTGTCATTCGATATTTTTCAAGTAGATTCCTCATGTATTTCTTTTGTGATAAAGTGATATTCCCATTCTCATAGGTGACTTCCATGCCGAGAAAATAATGTAATTGACCCATGTCCGTCATCTCAAATTCCTTTTTCATTGACTCCTTGAATTCAGTAATCAACTTTATTGAGTTACTTGCTATTATCAGGTCATCTACATACAAGCATATCACGATCTTTCCTTCTTTTGTATTCTTGATGTAGAGAGTATGTTCATAGATGCATTTCTTGAAATCATTCTTAATGAAATACGTATCGATCCGACTATACCATGCTCTAGGAGCTTGTTTTAATCCATATAAAGCACGTTTGAGAAAACATACCTTTTTCTCTTCTCCCTTCTTGATATATCCTTGCGGTTGTTCTATATAAACTTGTTCTTCCAGTTTTCCATTTAAGAACGTTGTTTTCACATCCATTTGATGAAGATGCCATTCATGTTGTGCTGCTAGAGCCAACACCAAACGAACCGTTTCGAATCTAATCACAGGAGCAAAAACTTCTTGATAATCTATTCCGTATTTCTGTTTGTATCCTTTCACAACCAACCTGGCTTTATACTTGTCTACATTTCCATTTTCATCATATTTTGTTTTGTAGATCCATTTGACACCAATTGGTTTTTGTCTTGCTGGAGGATCTACAAGTTCCCATGTTTCATTCTTTCGTATTGACTCTATCTCTTTGTCCATTGCTTCTTGCCACCTTGAATCATTCCTAGCCTCTTCGAACGATGTAGGATCCGAACTAGTATAGAGGACAAAGTTAACACCTTGTTTCTCCCTATACTTTTGCAAAGTTTCAGCTTCTGTAAGCTTCCTAGTTCTCTGATATATGTTTCGTAGATCTTTTGTTTGGATAACTTCATTCTCCGAATCTGACGAAGATGAATTACTTTCTTGTTGATGTACAGATTCAGTTATATTTCCATTTTCACTTTCGTTTTGCTGTTCATGATTTGCTCCTGGATTTTGATCCTCGTTTTCATTTTCCTGTAATACTTGTTCACGTTGATCAGATAACCTTGCTGATGTTTGCTCGCCTTGTGTGACATCTATCCCTTCAGTTTCTTGAGTCTGATGAGCATCTGTATCAGACACTATAAATGGAATCTCCGAATTTTCTGAATTTATGACCCATTGTTTACTTTCATCAAACACCACATCTCGACTTATGACAATCTTGTTAGTACGTGGATTATATAATTTATATCCTTTGCTTTGTTCACTGTACCCAACAAATACTGTCTTTTCCGTCTTTTCATTTAACTTGCTTCGGTGTTGCTTTGGAATATGGGCATAAGCTAAACTGCCAAATACTTTGAAATGATCTACGTTGGGCTTCCTGCCATTCCATGCTTCATAAGATGTTTGATCTGGTCGTGTCTTTGTAATGGTTCGATTTAAAATATAGGTGGCACAAGCTATTGCTTCTGCCCAATAGCAGTTTGGTAGTTGCTTGACGTTCATCATACTTCTGCTTAGTTCCATTAGTGTTCTATTTTTCCTTTCTGCTACCCCATTCTGTTGGGGTGTAAAACTGTTCGTTAATTGGTGACGTATACCATTCATTTTCAAATAGTCTTGAAATATCTTGCTACAGTATTCTCCTCCTCGATCGGTTCTTAGCGTTTTGATTGGATGACCAGATTGTTTTTCATTTTGAGCTTTGAATGTTTTGAAAAAGTTCAATGCTTCTGATTTATACTTTAGAAAAAACACCCAAGCTTTCCTTGTGTAGTCATCGATAAACGTAATAAAATACTTGCATCCTCCTATGGATTCTGTTCTCATAGGACCACATATATCAGAATGAACCAGTTCTAAGGGTTTGGTAGCTTGCCATGTGACCTTTTTCGAGAAAGCTTTCCTTGCTTGTTTTCCTGAAACACACCCTTCACATATGCTTTCATCCTTTACGATCTTAGGTAATCCAAGAACTGACCCCTTGTTTCCCATATTGACAAGTGTGTCTACATTTACATGTCCGTGTCTTTTATGCCATAGAACAGTTGTTTCTTTGGTGGTCATAGTCATGGCAAAATGCAAATCATTACTCGGTCGCAAAGGAAACATTTTATTGCTTGTCATTTTAATGTTTCCAATAGTCTCATCGTTTACATCTCTAATGGTACATCGATCCTTCTTAAAGAGTACTGCATATCCCTTCTGTAATAGTTGCCCTATACTTAGTAGATTATGTTTCAGACCTTTGACGTAGAATACACTTGGTATTTTCCGAATTTGCTCTTTAATTTTTAAAGAAACATCGCCACAACCAAGCACTTCTAGCCGTTTGTCATCTCCTGTTCGAACTTCCTTCTTTACCGATTCATCTAGTTTAATAAATAGATCCTTGTTTCCGGTCATGTGGTTGCTGCAACCACCGTCTAAATACCAACAGTCGTCTTCATCTGTTTCTTCCACATTAAGAATCATGAACATTGTGTCATCTTGATCTGTGGTTTCTTCATCTTTGTGTATTAAAACATTATCCGATTTATCGCCTTCCTCTCTTCTTTGACAAAACTTGGCCGTATGACCCATTCGCTGACAGTTATAGCATCTAACTGTATTCCAGTTTCGTCCCTTATATTTATTTTTTCCTTTTCCCCCTGTATCATTTCTGGACTGATTGTTCCGATCGTAATTTGAATTTTGTAATTGAAACGCGTGTTCAATCGGTACATCATCATATCTCTTCAATCTCAATTCATGAGATTGAAGGATTCCCATCAGTTCTTCTGTCGAAATGTTTTCCATATCTTTTGTTTCTTCGATAGTAATTACAACCGACTCAAAATTTCGAGTCAAACTTCGTAGAATCTTCTCTACTATCCGTTGTTCAGTAACCATTTCCTCATTCATTCTTAATTTGTTAACAATTAAGATTAATCTGTTGAAATAATCCTCAACAGATTCTCCTTCTTTCATATTTAATGCATCAAATTCACAACGAAGAGATTGAAGTTTAATTGATTTTACCCGGTTTTCTCCTTGATAGGATTTGTGTAAAATACTCCATGCCTCCTTCGATGATTTTGCCAGGGCTATCCTTTCAAATATGGTTTCACACCCACTGATTGAAATAATATATGTAAAGCCCGCTTATCCTTTTTGACTGCATCTCTATACGCTGCCGTTGCTTCATCGGTGGGATTTGTTCCCAGTTCCCGAATTCCATCTTCAATAACGCCCCATAATTCTTGAGATTCGAATAATACCTTGATTTGAATACGCCAGTGATAATAATTCTGTCCAGTAAATTTGGGAATTTGTGTTTGTATTCCTTGTATCTGATTCATATTCGGCGATGAATTTGTGATTTTTTTGAATTGGATCGATGTGGCTCTGATACCACTATGTTGGAAATCTGAATTAGGGTTTGAAGAACGAAAGAGTTTTGTTCATATAATTATGAATTGATAATTGTAATGTAATCATACATCTGAATATATACATGCATTACGGCGGTGGTAACCGCTATATACATATAAAACTTAGGCTAAATATTAATTAAGTAACATAATAATAATATTGATATAATCTAGCTTATAATTATTCGTCTAACAGGTTCAGTGATACAACTAAAAACTTGGTCACTGAGATGGAAAGTAAGAATATGAAAGGTTTAAGTGATAGTTCACTGCACAAGCCGATTTCTGCAAACTCAATGTACTGGATCACCCAAACGATTCTAGTTTCCTACAATGCCAACATAGACCAGGTTAGCCAAGAAGAGCTGTTTGTGGAATTATCATCAATGATCTCTCACATATTGGCTGCTTGTCTCACCAACTTACCCCGAGTCATAGCCATGAAATGCCACACAAGTGTCATAGAAAAAAGGGAAGAGAGTGTACATGTTGCAGCACAACTTCTTGGTGAGACTATGCAGATAATCAATAGCTTTCAAGATCGCGAGCTCCCAAGCTTGAATCCTGATGAGTTGCCGTTTATTGAGAAGTGGCGTGATTGTTTTCTGCATCCTTCTCCTTGAAACAGTTCCAGTGTTGTTTATCAAAAAACCAAAAACAGATTTTTTACTTTGAGGTAATAAGTAATCATTTCATCACTAGTAAGGCAGAAAATACAGTAACACAATAAAATCTATTTCCAGTCGATTTTAATTAGCATTTGTCATCAATTTTACAGTAAAATTACCAATCCATCACTACATTGAGTTTAAATCATTATATGACTGATTTCACAATTCAAACGAGAATGTAAGATTGCATTTTTTTTTCTTTTTCTTTCTAATTGATGGGAAGACGTTGGCACGAGGTGATCTGCCAAGTATGACGTGATAACCGATAAGAAATTAAATGATATGTAAGTTTTCATATGACCTCGATCTTAAAATGCAAATTTATGAGAAGTAATTAGAATTTGAGAAAGTTCATTGTTAGAAAAAAACAAAGTGATCAAGCTGTGCCTTATGCATTTTGAAAACCTTTGGTGGGTTCTTTGGGTGAAGATTAATAATAACAATAATTATAATAATAATAATAATAATAATAATTAAAAAAGAAATGCTTGTGTCTTTTGATTTTCTAATATCTAGCGGTCACTTTAACTTATTTTAACGATTTATTAAAAAAAAGTTACATTACGAGCTCACAAGTACATGTTGATTATCATTTTTGTGATTTTACAAAGTTTCACTAAACAACATGATTTGTGGTATGCTTTCTTCCACTCGGCAACCTCCCATGTTGGTTTTGTGGCCTCAACTGACAACACAAGCGACATATATGGATATTCAACACCACTTATATGAAAAAATTGGAAAAAACGAAAAAACCAGAAAAATAAAAAAAAAAATGGTTTAGTGGCGACCCTTATCGTCGCTATTGATTAACAGGCTTTAGCGACGAAATCAGCAATAGCGGAGACATGCTTTAGCGACGAAATCAGCAAATGTTTATAAGACGGTGTTAAAAATATTTGTTTTAATTAATATTTGAAAGGTTTTGATATTAAAAGACGGTGTTCATCAAGTTTAAGCCGATGTTAAAATTGAACACCGTCTAATAAGACTTGATTTTAAACCGGTGTACATTAAGACGGTGTTGAAAATACCGTCTTAAAACCCATATCACCCATCTAAAGATCTGTTTTATAGTAGTGTATGACAAGAATTTTTGCAAAACTGGTAAGGTAGTGAAACATCACATCATCTTTTAATTTGTCTTTCTTTCTATTTCCTTAATCGCTGTTACATGATCTTTGTTTCATGTATAATTTTTTTTCTTTTGGTTTATAACTATGATTGGTTCTCAGGTGTGCGCAAGGTCTTATATCTTGGATTTATGTTTTCATGCTTCATATTTTATATTAAACAATTGCAAAAATACATAATTATGATTTTTATTAATTTTCATAAGTTTACATTTGATGAGGTAAGTTTAAATAACAAAATGTTTCATTATGATTTATAGGTGAGGTAAGTAGACATGCTTGATGGTTTTACAATAGCCAAATCTGACATGGTAAAGGATGAAGTCATATCTGATGGAAATGGCATTGAACTTGTTTGATGACCATGAAGCAATGACGTCATATCCCATGAGGATTGTAGCAGTTCATGAACACAATAAAGTTTCGAATTTTTATTTTTATTTTAACATGGGTTAGTGTTGTGGTTTTTATGTTTAAATGTAGACTTAATTTGACATTTATTAGACACTTGTTTACAAATATTTGAAATATGTATGAAGAATATTGAACTTTTTAATTCAAGTGGTGAAATTATTATTTCAAAATTTTACAGTTCAGTCTTATTTACATCGTAAATCGTAAATATATAATAAAATGAATTAATAAAAACTAATATGATAAAAGCGTCATTAAAAGCTTAATGTTTGTGTCACAAAAGTTTTTTTCTATTACATTGTGGCAATAACAAAAAGTACCACTAAAAGCTTAAAACTTTATAATGGCATACAAAAAAGTGCCACTAAAGGCTCAAAAGTTTATTATGGCACACAAAAAGTGCCACTAAAAGGCTTTAGCATCACTGCTTCTTTACACTTTTTTTTGTGTGCCGCTCATTCCTTAAGAGGCCTTTAGTGGCACTTTTGGGGTTTTTCGTGGCACTATTTGTGTGTCACTAAATGACATTTTTTTGTAGTGGCTGATGGTCTCGCCGAAAAAAAAAACAAAATCGCCGAAAAGGGTCGTTGTGATGCTTCAACTGCCTCTTTGACAGTGGCGTCTCAGTTGACGATGGTGGTTAAGATCGTCTCTGTTGAGAATTCCGACTATCTTTGGTAAGAATCATCACGCACTTGAATTATTTTCCGATTACATAACCTCAAACATCATATTGAAGACTGATCCTTGAAGTTTTAGAGGATATATGGACTGCTGACGATGATTTCGGGTTATATAGGTGAGGGATTGTCATGATGGTTATTCATGATTGCGGAAAATGATGGTGTAGTTGTGCCTGCCGAAATCAGTAGTGGTTTAGACCACCGCACACTACATCTCTGTTGTAAACCACAACAAAAATGAACTAAAGCCGCCATCTTTAAGGTTAACTGTAGTTCCAACAATGGTGGATGAGGTCTGAAAAACAACCAGACAAAATAGTTACAGGTGGGTGGATATGGTGGAGGTGGGTGGTGATATGGTGGTTGTGTGTATGGAGAAGAGGTAAGGGTGGGGGTGGGGCCCACAAGTCTTTTTTTAATTATATTGTTTTTACATTAATATTTCATATATAGATTGGTCGAGTTACATCAATATCGCAGGTAAGCGAGCAACAAGCTGCGCCGCTACCCCTTTCTGAATAACAAACCCTAGCCTATAATTGTTTTTATTATTTAAATGGGGTATAGTTAATGTAAAGGGATTTTAGTGAATTTACATCTAGTTAACACTGAAAACTAACATCCATCCATGTCAGGAACTATCCGAGTAACAAGTTGTCAAATCACAAGGAGCATACATATAATTTTGAGAAGGTATGGACTAAAGGTAAAACTTTACCAAACCACAGGCCGGGACTATACGTGCATTTTTCTCTAACTTTTAAGAAATAAAAATTAGAGTTAAATGCTTGGTTGGTCCCTGTGATTTTCAAAAATTGCAGACTTGGTCCTAGTGGTTTACTAATTACACACGTGGTCCCAAAACTTGTCAAAAATGAACTCGGTTGGTCCTTAACCCTAACCTCAGTTAAATTTCTCAGTTAACTATGTGTGAAATAACTATATTACCCTTGAACAATTAAAAACCTAAAACTAAGAATCAAAAAATTAAAAAACCCACCACAACCTGCATCATCTTCATCACCATCCCACCCCAGTCTCACCCTAACCATCAATCAACAAATCTTCATCACAAACCCACCCCCAGTTTCACACTAACCATCAACAGACATATATGAAGCCGACCAACGGATTCATGGAATCGTCCTTGTTCCGACTTCAACTTCTTTAAACGAATCAGTCGATCTCAGATCCGATCGATTCACGGATTCATGGAATCGTCAATTGATTGATTGACTTGAAATTATGAACACTAGAACTCTACAACCGCCGCAGCCGGAAACGGTCAGATCTGGCACCGAACATTTAACCGCCGCCGCAGCCGGAAACGGTCAGAAGGCAGGTATATCATTCAATCGCAATGTTTATGATGTATTATGACAATTGGAATGTTTTGAGCTGAATCTGAAGTTGATTGGTTGGTAATTGGATGTTTATTAGGGTTTAAGTTAGCTAAAATTCTGAATTTGTGTGTAGTGTTATTTTAATTGTTGTTCTATGATGAATTACGTATAATAGGAATGTATTGAGCTGAATTTGAAGTTAATTGGATGTTCATCACCGTTTAGGTTAGCTTAAATCTGATGCTTTTTGTTACTGAGATTAACAATTAACAATGGTTGAAAGTGTCACTTTACTTTCATATTCTTTCCCATTTTACCAGCTTCTTCATATTCAAAATCTTCAGATCAGTTGAAGTCGGGTTGGTGATGAAGATGATGCAGGTGATGAAGATGATGCAGGTTGTGGTGGGTTTTTAAATTTTTTAATTCTTAGTTTTAGGTTTTTAATTGTTTAAGGGTAATATAGTCATTTCACACATAGTTAACTGAGAAATTTAACAGAGGTTTGGTCAGGGGACCAACCTAGTTCATTTTTGACAACTTTTGGGACCACGCGTGTAATTAGTAAACCACTAGGACCAAGTCTGCAATTTTTGAAAACCACAGGGACCAACCAAGCATTTAACTCTAAAAATTACATAAGCAATCCACCTATTTATTAAGATAAACACTTTTGTCCTCGTTAGATGAGAAGTTTGAAGTAAAAGAATAAATCTTTTTAACTAGAACGTTAATTCTTGCAAGAACGAGTAACTGAAAAATTGTTTAAATACCTAATTGTATTTTTCCAGAAAGTGTGTAATATACTTCAATAAAACTTTGACTACGTCAATTGTATCAAAGTTTAATATACTTTAATAAAACTTTGACTACGTCAATTGTATAAAGTTTTTAAAAATCAGTTATGCACATACATTTTCTAGTTCATTATCACTTTCACATTAGTATTTCATATAATTTAAGTTGGGTGTGGTCTCTTGGTCACCCCCACTGGTAACATGGGTGTGCTTCGAGACAATCATAGCTAGGTCGTTTCTAAACCACATGTTTCTATCTTGTTTTTTCACATTGGTTTATTGTAGATTTGGTTGTACTTTCTTCAAAAAGCCCCACCACATTTACAAGAAATATGTGAGGCGTTAAATGAAAACTCATCTCAAGCTTAGTTAACTAGTGGATAAAGATATATGTTGTTAGATATTTTAGTGTAATCGGGATTAACTTGGTGATCAAAGCGAATAATAGTATACATCAAGTAAGTTAGAAGGTGCGGGAGTGCACGCTTGTTTGAGTTATTACAATTCGAAGTGTATGAGCGGAGCCCGTATTCTACAGGGTTCCAAGGGGGCAACGCCCCTTGGCGGGGGTCCGGGGGCAACACCCCTGGAAGCAGGGTCCAAGGTCCAGGTCACCTTGGAAAAAATTATTTTAATTAAATTGCTTTACTAAAATTGCATCAGGAAATTTATTTTCTGGAAAATGCCATATTTTCGAAATATCAAAATAATGGCAGTTTTAGTGACCAGTTTTTATTTAAAATTAAGATAACTGTCATTAGACAGTTAATGATCCCCAACCCCAAAATTCATAGACAGTTTTTGATCATATTTTTTCTGGTTCAGACAAATTCCAGACATACATACATTTGTTCAATTTCTCGAAAATCAGAGTTGTATCCGATTAAATTATTTAGGAGAACCATCGAAATAATTTGTTCTTGAGTGATTATACGCAGTGACGGACCCAAAAAAAATTTCATGCGGGTGCGAAACATTTTTAAAAATTTTAGGCCCCTAGGTATAAAAATAAAAAATTTGGTTCGTATCGGGTCGGGTCATGTAAAACAAAAGAATATCAAACTAAATTTATATAATCATCAAAAATACGTCAAACCTTGTTACAAACATAATTAAAACGTCGCCTTACGGGTTTTCATTTTTTGAAATCTATCCAAAACATCATATAAAGGTACTTCCACTACTAGAAAATAGACCTAATGCAACTTTTTAGAAGCAACCTTTTATAAAAAAGTTGCATTTAACTCTAATGCAACTTTGTGAACATAAAGGTTGCATTAGAAGATCTACTACAACCTTTTTCATAAAAAGTTGCAAAAATACTTTAGATTTGCAACCTTTTTATCTAAAAGTTGCAAATTGTTACTAGAAATTGTAAGCTTTTTCTTGAAAGTTGCAAATTTGATTGAAATTGCAACTTTTTTAGAAAGTTTGCATTGTTGACATTTGAATACAACTCTTATCACTACGTCAAAAATCACCTACGTATTCATGCGATCATTATATAACAACTTAAAACCTTTAGCCACACTTTAAGAAAAAATTGTGACATTTACTAGGCACACTAAAAAAAATGTGGCCAAATGTGATCTACGAACACGGTAATTGTTTTATGTGACTAAAAACACATGTTTTTTAAACATTTAGCCACATTTAAGAAAAAAAAATGTGACATTTATCAGTCACACTGAAAATGTGTGGCCAAATGTTATTTACGACCATGGTATTTTTTTTTTAATGATGTAGCTAAAGGGACATCTTTGGGAAAAAGAACTAAGACTTTAGTAGCCACACTAAAAAAAGAGTGACCAATTATAATCTACGACAACAATATTTGTGTGATAATGTAGCTAAAAGGTAATACATATGGCTACATATACAATTTTCTGTGACTAAAGGTTACGCAATAGAGTTCATACAATGATGCTATAGAGTTGCATTTGATTATAAAAAAGGTTGCATTTAAATGCAACAAAGGTTGCGTTCTAGTGTAGTGAAGGTTGCATTTGAGTATAAAAGAAGTTGCATTTGATTATAAAAAAGGTTGCATTAGCATGTAAAAAGGTTGCATCTTAAAAAGGTTGCTTTTGGATAGTAAATGCAACCGTTTAAAAAAAAGTTGCATTATCTAACAAAAAGGTTGCATTAGGTCTAATGCAACTTCACCTAATGCGGCTTTTGATAAAAAGTTGCATTAGGCCTATTGCAACCTTTTCAAGGCCTAATGCAACTTTTTACTCAAGTTGCATTAGCTTCATTTTCTTGTAGTGTTCCTTAAGCAAGTATTTCTCTATATAACATATACAACTATCACTTAAATTCTCATCGCCAATCCGATTACGTAAGTCGGTCTTCACATTCTTTATTGCCGAAAAACATCTTTCAACCGTTGTGGTTGCGACGGGTAATACGAGAACAAGCTTCATAACCGATATACTAATGTAAAATTTACGTGAATATTTGTTGAAACCATTAACCTTAAAAGACTTGACAAACCATCCAAGTTGGCGAATTGTTTAAAACTTAAATCTAAGAGTTAACTTTTGTTTTGAACAACATTTCATCCAAGTTGGCGAATTGTAATTGTTTTGTTTAAAACTTTTTTAGGCACAATCTGATGTTCTACTGAACAACATGTGAGAAGTTTTAAATGCCAAAACTGTTGAAGGTTGGGAAAAACCAATCATTTCATGCTTGGAATATCTTAGGGAGTATTTGATGAAGAGAATAGTCAATGTGATGAAGGTGCAACATCAGTGTAAGGGCCCCCTCACACCAAAGATAACAGAGATTTTAGATGAGATCAAGAAGGCTGCAGCCCAATGCATTGTGAAATGGTATGGTGATAGTAGGTGGCAGGTACAAGGGACTCTTGGGCAGTATGTTGTGAATATCGAACAAAAGGTTTGCACATGTAGGAGGTGGGTAATTTCTGGAATACCATGTAAGCATGTTGTAGCTGTTAACTGGGATATGGCTACACACAAACAACAGGTTGGGCCACCTGAGGATTGAGTCCATCCATGCTACTATCTGGACACTTGGAAAAAGGCTTATGCCTAGAAGGTTGGTCCCATCAATAGCCCCAAACTCTGGCCAATATCACCAGTTCCAACAACATTGACCCCTCCAGTTCACCACAAACAAGCTGACAGACCAAAGAAAAAGAGGAGAAGAGACCAAGTGGAGATTGAAGATGCCTTGGAGAAGAAAGGTAAGCTGACAAGAAAGGGTGGGACTGTAACTTGTAAGAAATGCAATGTGAAGGGGCATAATTCAAGAAGTTGTAAGGAGCCAAAGAAAGGAATGGCAACTGAAGGTGGTTCTGCAAATGATGAGGTAGCTGCTGGTGGTTCTGCAGCTGAAGAATAGGTTGGATGCTTTTGAAGGGCTGCATTTATATTATCTTTTGGTTATGTTAATCAGTCGTAAGCTATAAACAATACTTAGTAACTTTTGGTTGTCTACTATGTTTGACATGTTTAACTATTGTGGCTTATGTTTATGCCACCATTTTGGTTGTCTATTATGCTTGACATGTTAATCAGCCATATGCTTATGTCTATTATGTCTTTGGAAATTGAGTGTCTTTATTATGGTTGTTGTGAAACATTTATGGTTGCTTGAAAAATTAGCTATGGCAGGATAATAAATAGCTTTGGCAGTTGAGTGTCTTTATTATGGTTGTTGTGTCTTTATTAAATAGGTTTGTTGTGTCTTTATTAGGTTTGTTGGGTATTAAATGATCATCTGTATCGCTTTTGCGCTTTATTAACAATGGTCATCCATATCGCTTTTGCACTTTATTAACAATGGTCATCCGTATCGCTTTTGCGCTTTATTAACAATTGTAATTCGTATTGTTTAGCCCACATACAATACCTTTGAAAACCCAAAATCGACCAATTTCATTCAAGTAGTATTTGGTCAAATTACATAATTCACATTACACTCAAGCTAAAAACATTGCAAACTGTAACCCTAACAGAAACAACAGTACTAAAATCAGCATGTTCTTCCATCTTAGTTCAGTCTGTAGTTCATCCCTTTCTTGATCCTCCCTGTTTCTTGCTCGAAGTAGCCCTGGAATGATGCGAACAGCTCGTGGGCACATTGGCGGGTCAACCCAACCAACAAATCTAGGACACGTGACATCCTGTCACATCAAACAATTCAAAAATTCGAACCAAATACAACATCGATTAATGAAAGCTATTGCTTACCGGTGATGGACATGAATAGAATCGACGACCTGGGTTGTTGTCGGTCCATGATGTTCGAACAATGGCTAACTTTCCACATCGACAGGTTGCCATCTTCTAAGGTTCCAGGAGAAACATGGGAGACAGGAGGAAATCTAGGGTTCCATGAAGAAGACGATCGTTATTATTGAGGGAAAATTGGAAGATAAGGTGATTTTTATAATGGGCTCGAGGTGAAAAGACCAAATTACCCTCACGTGCTTAGCACATGAGGGGTTTTAACAGAGAAATTTAACTTAAGATAGGGCTGGGGGACCAAGCGAGTGCGCTTTTGACAAGTTTTGGGACCACGAGTGTAATTAGTAAACCACTGGGACCAAGTGTGAAATTTTTGCAAACCACAGGGACCAACCAAGCATTTAACTCTTAAGGTTATAAGGGTTAAGTG
The DNA here is from genome assembly GCF_002127325.2 of Helianthus annuus. Classification (NCBI taxonomy): domain Eukaryota; kingdom Viridiplantae; phylum Streptophyta; class Magnoliopsida; order Asterales; family Asteraceae; genus Helianthus; species Helianthus annuus. The sequence goes on along the minus strand of NC_035440.2, from coordinate 46,395,045 downwards.
GGTGAGTGGTTATAACTCATAAGTTATATAACTAAGTAGTATTTTAAAAAAAAAAAAAATTTCAGAGTTTACGAAAAAAAATTAATATAAATTGTTAAGATCTTTTACCTAAGGGGTGCGGACGAAAATTAGCAAGGGATGCGGATGAAAAAATTCTAAGAGGTGCGGACGGGATTTTCGACGGATAATACCACTAAATTTTTTTTCCCGGGGGTGCGCCCGCCCACCTTGGGCTGGGTGTATGTCCGCCACTGATTACACGTCCATCTGATCGTCCGGTTTTTCTAAAAATTCCCTAACACAAGTTTATTGTTCATGTAGCAAATCATTTACGACTGGCCAGAGATGATGTTTTTTTCTTTGTTGACGTCTTCCAAGTATCACTTTTAAGTTTTAAGCCTTCGTCGTCAATCATGGTCCACAGATGCACGAAGGACTAATACAAATAATAAATCTGATGAGATGGTTGACTACTTGACTTGTTGGACACGTTTATATTCCTAATTTCAAAGTTGCAACCAATCAGAATAACACCTGACTTTGACTCAAATAGTTAAGCCTTGTGTGCCCTTTACTTTTTTTGTTGTTTTTTTTTTTTTTTTTGAAATGTATACTTTATTCACACAGCACAGTGATCACAAACACGCTGCCAAATACAACATACAGAGAAATTACATCAGAGAAAACTTACACCACATATCCCATGACACCAAGACGCCACGATGATGATACCCTTCAGCGCTAAGATATCCTTTAAATCCAACCCCACATGGTTATGCACTTCCACAAGATCCTTGATTGATAAAAGAATTAATTAAAGGGCAAATTTTACAAGATGCACTTATGGCATTCCAAACAGCGGCAACAACATAACAAGAACAAAATAAATGCTCTGTTGTTTCTTCCCCAAAGTTACATAAAGCGCACCCCATATCTCTGTTACTAATACTTAGTTTATAATCCATGAATGTTCATAAATAAGGATGATTTACATATATAACTTAAACAAATAAAAATTATGCAACCAATACTGGTTTAATAGACTCACATTTTCACCTTAATATTGTACACGCCCGTCCATGTTTTGTCAAAGAGTGCTTCTGAGAAAGTCACATGCACCTTCTATTCAAACCTACATATTCAAACTTATTTTTGGTCATTGATTTGGACGTGAAGATGATAGGCAACTTGCTTTCTTCCAAAAGGCCAAACACATTTACATTAACTAGAAATTTGTTAACTCACACAATCTTCGTACACCCCTTTGATTTGATTCAATAACCATTTCCTTGGAGGGAGGATAATTATGGATCCCTACGCGATGATATTATTCCACTTTGAGGAAGAACTTGAGTCTAATTGCAACAGCATTCCACCCGACGTTCTAGATTTCTTGCAGACGTCATTAACCGAGACAAAGCTACAAAACAAGTTTGGTAAACCTATGGTGTGGATTGGGATTTATATTGCAATAGCTTCTCTTTTCTGCATCCTACCAATGCTGGCTGATCTGTTACATGGTTTCAAAACCAAAAAACTATGGTTTCCATGTAAATACTTTACTCTCAATGCTGCTTCTCTCACTGTTATAGCTATTGCAATGAAGCTACCTGTGGATCTAAATAATTCAATGCCGAATAATGTGGATCAGGCTGCAAAGCTCGGAAGCTTGGCATTTATGTGCACCATGATGGCTAATTTATTGCCTTCATTAGCAACAATGGACAGTAAGGAACTTCTCACAAACATCATAGCATTGGGTGTTCTAGTAATCACCTTGGTTGTGAATGTATGCATTCAAATACGAACCGGTGTTGTTTCCAACAATCATGATGGTCCTTATTACACTCATGTAAGCTATAAAAATTGGTTAATAGCACTTATATATGTGGCTATGTTATTCATGCTACTGGTGATACATACTTGTTTGGCTTTAATGATTATCACATCAAAACAAATAGTAGAATCTAAATACAAAGCACGTCGTGAAACAGCTTTGGTGGATCTAGAGTTGCAGCAACCTGGAAGAGACACAGTTGAGAAGCTAAAGCAGCATGTGAGCAACCACTGGATCATGGCTGGCACTGGGAGCCCTCAATTTATGGCAGTTTGTTCTGCTACAACTTCTGCTTCTGGGGTAATATGTTTTTCAAGCACTGCATTACATGTTGTTATTATGCTTTACACAAGACCATATATGAAGCTCTACGGGTCAGATTATAAGTGGTCAGTTTTAATGATTCTTATAACACAGTTTACCGGGGTAATATTGGGTACAATCGCTCCTCTTTTGAGATGTTTTGCATCATTGAGCTTTGAAGTATCTATAAAGTGGATTTGGAACCATATCAGGGTGTTTAAAGTAGAGGGCTACTATACTCAGAAGTTATCTGACTGGAAATATGATAGCGTGCCATTGAAACTTAGTAGTCGCAGATGCAAAATTGTCTTCCAGTATCTAAAGGTCCTGATTTTGATTTTGTCTATAGGAATCCAGAAAACAGTTCTGGTAGCATGTAAGATGATAGCATTGATCCCAATTTTCTTTGTAATTGGTGTCATGTGTTGTTTTCATTGCTGGAAGTCGTTAAAGGTACTCATGTCCATTGCCTCATATAATGTGTCAGTTGAAACTCCTTCTCAACTACAACGCAATAAAAACCTTAGCCAGTACGTTCTGCAGCTTCAAGATGATATGGAGCTTGCTGAGAGAACACTGAAAAGCATTTTAAAATCTGTGACCAATTTGATCCAAAGTGCTGAAAAGCAACAGCCTAACAATCTTATTAAGCTGCTAGGAGAATCTAGCGGTTTTGAAGGAGTTGGAAAGTATGACTTGCATCAAGTCTCAGAACAAATGTATGTAGACTGCTGGAGCTTACCGGTAGCAACACTGACGGCCATCGCCATATCTCTTCCCAACATTCAAAAAAGCATGACTGATAGGTTGCTAAAATGCGTGAGTGAAGGTCTTACATATGTCAAACATATAGAAGAAAGCCTCAATGCTACTGATGAGTATATAAGCAGTCAAAAGGCTGCTAGAATGTTGTGGCTAGAAATTGAAGTTTGCCACAAATGGCTTGGAATCAATTTGCAGACACCGGCACATGAAACTAATGCAACAAAAGAGATTGTTCAATGGTTCTGTAATACAGCTGAAAACATGGTCAGTGAGCTGGAAAGTAAAAAAATGAAAGGCTCAGATGATAGTTCAGTCTACATATCGGTTTCTGCCAACTCAATGTACAGGATCACCCAAACAATCCTAGCTTCCAACCATGCCCACATAGACCAGGTTAGCCAAGAAGAACTATTTGAGCAATTATCATCAATGATCTCTCACATATTGGCTGCTTGTCTCACCAACTTACCCCGAGTCAAAGCCATGAAATGCCACACAAGTGTCATAGAGAAAAGGGAAGAGAGTGTACATGTTGCAGCACAACTTCTTGGTGAGACTATGCAGATAATCAATAGCCTTCAAGATCGCGAGCTCCCAAGCTTGAATCCTGATGAGTTGCCCTTTATTGACAAGTGGCGTGATTGTTTTCTGCATCCTTCTCCTTGAAACAGTTCCTGTGTTGTTTAGCAAACAAGAAAAACAGCTTTTGTACTTTTAAGTAATAAGTAACTATATCATCATTAGTAAGGCATAAAATACAGTAACACAATTAAATCTATTTTAAGTCAATTTTGATTAGGATTCGTCATCAATTTTACAGTAAAATTACCAATCTATCACTAAATTGAGTTTAAATTATATATGACTGATTTCTCAATTCAAACGAGAATGTAAGCAGATTGCGATTTTCTTTTTCTTTCTAATTAATGGGAAGATGTTGGCACGAGGTTTTCTGCTGAGTATGACATGATAATTGATAAGAAATTTAATGATAGGTAAGTTTTCATATGCTCTCTTAAAATGCATATTTATGAGAAGAAAGTGATCAACCTGTGGTGGCTTCTTTGGGTGAAGATTTTAAAAGGAAAATAAAATTAAAATGAATTATTGCTTGTGTCTTTTGATCTCTTAAACAAAATTCACCATGGGCTCCCAAGAACGCAAGTTGATATAATCATTTTTTTTTTTTTTTTTTTTGTGATTTTACAATGTTTCACTAAACAACATAATTTGAGGTTAGACTATGTGTAGTGGAATAACTATAAAGTGCAAATTTACGGTCGCATAAGCAAAGTGGCTTTAACTAACTCAACTGTCAAAAGTGTGTAGTGGTTTAACTATAAAAAAATGTGATTGGTTGGTGTTAAGTGGACCCCTACCCCTTGCCTCCTTCGTGCCCGTTTATGGGGTAACGAAGAAGGGGCTAACACCCCCTCTAATGGAATAACGGTGAGGTGGCGGGTGATCATGTGGCTGAGACGCCACACCACTACGCATTGTCTTACGCTTTCTTCCACTCAGCACATACATCAATACGACCATGTAGCTTTCTTCAACCTCCTTTGTCTTACATAGATGTGATTTTTAGAGTTCTCCTTAGTAAATTCCATTGCTTATATGAGACGAAAAACAAAGAAATTTCGGGAAACAAAAGAAAGGTTTAACTAACCGCAGCTGTTTCAGTTCAATTAATTGTTCAACAAGATTAACCTTTTCTCGATGAAACTATTACAAACTAGCCCTCCAAGTATTACATCTTGATTAAACGATGCATGCTAGACGATTATTTACACTTGAATGTTATAGGTAGCTTAGTGGTCTAGAGAATTCCTAGTTGGAACTCAATTTTACACTTGAATGTTGATTAAATGATGCATGCTCACGTTACTGACGATACATACGTGCTCGGCTTTAATGATTCTAAAGTCGAAAGAAATATTAGAATCCAAATACAAAGCAAGTCATGAAACATCTTTGGGGGATCTAGAGTTGCAACAACCAACCGTTGAGAAGCTATAGAAGCATGTGAGCAACTTTTGGATCATGGCAGAAACCGGCAGGCCCCAATTTATGACAGTTTGCTCTGCTACAACCGCTGCTTCTGGGGTAATATGTGTTTTGAGCACTGCACTATATGTTATTGTCATGCTTTTTACAATACCATACATGTCATATTATGGGTCAGACTATAAGTGGTCAGTGCTAATGATTCTGATAACACAATTTACCGGATCAATACTGGTTAAAGGTCATGTTTGGTGCCTCATATAATGTGTCGGTGAAAACTCCTGCTCAACTACAACACAATAAAGAAGTTAGCCCGTATGTTTTGCAACTTCAAGACGATATGGAGCTTGCTGAGAGAACATTGACAAGCATTTCAAAATCTGTGAACCATGTGATCCAAAAGGCTGAAAAGCAACAACCTAACAGTCTAATAATACTTCTAGAAGAATCTAGCGGTTTTGAAGGAGTTGGAAAGTATGACGTGCATCAAGGTCCACATTTAACTGGAAGGAAGAATTATGTGATAATTCTTACCTTAACATTTTTAACACATTAAAATACTGCAGCAATGTAAACGTCTCAAACAAACTCATAGCCAAGGTTTAATCAAAACTGACACAAGAAGCTTCTAGTCTCAGATTCTCAAACAGAGAGTAAAAACAACTCGACAAATAACAAAACAGCAATATGGCGTAAATAATCAACGGTAACGACGAAGTGACAGAGTATTGTTCCTCTTCCAGGTAGCCCTTCTTGACGGGCGTGCCTTGTGGTTCAAGTGTCCCTTTCCACGAAGTCCTCTATACTTCTTACCAGCAGAAGTAAGTCCTCTAAGCTCTCTATGTTTGTGCACCGGGTTGCAGATCCAGTTGATCCTTGGATCGTTGCGAATAGCAGCATGTGCAGGGTCCACCAATATCACCTCAAAGTACTTGTAAGTTGAGTCCTGCATTTAAAACTTGTACTCAGTGCCTACCAAAGTGTAGTCGCACTTCGAAACAGTGTGTATATGAAATGAATAAATACCTCATTGAGCCAGTATGAGTTGAGAACTTTAAGACCGCCCAATTTCCTGCCAGCACGTTCCTCAGCAACCGACCTTTTGCTTCGTTGAAACTTCAGTTGAGTCACACCCTGGTTCGTTGGCTTTCCGTACACAATACCTTTGGGAACTGGTCTCTTTCTTCCACCACGCCTCACACGTACTCGATAGATCACATAGCCCTATCAGTTATTAATACTGTTAGTATTGGTAAGTTGGTAACTTGCGCCTAAAGAGCTTTCAAAAACCAAAGTCAAAACATAAAACAAATCTACCAAATATCCAATCCTAGAATTCATTAATGTAAACTATAATTACATTTTACACACCAGAATCATTCTTTTGAACAAGGAATTACTAACGAGGCAAAAAAAAATGAACACTTCAATTAGTTGAAGTAAGAAAATGACCATTAGATGATCTTATCATTATAATAATACAAATCAGAAGACTACCTGCTTGGCTTTGTAACCCATACGACGGGCCTTATCGGGTCGGGTCGGGTGAGTGACCCGAACAATTGAAGGAAGCTGGCGGTACTCCCAGCACCTGACCCTCTGCATAAACCTCATAACATCCGACTGCTTCTTCCTCCATAGCTCCGACACATACGTGTACGCACCTGTTACAACCATCCATTTCAACGCCCTTTTTTTCAAAATAAGATTAACAAATAAAGCATAGATGTTGAAGAAATTGGTAAGATGGAGAGGTGTTTACCCATTGTTGCTCTCTCTTCCGAGCTTCGATCTGCAGAGAGTTGCTGCTATGTTATTCCGGCGTCAAAACAATGTAGCGAGTCTGGATTAGGGTTTTTGAGACGGGATGTGGTATGGGCTGCGATGTTCTGCAGCTATAATGGGCCTTATGGATTGGCTTTGGGCTAATTTAAACCAAGAGTTCCATTGCACAAAAACGTTAATTTCAATGGGGGTAAGGTTATTGTAAAAAAGACCAAAAATGTGAGAAATGTAAGAAAGAATCTCAGCCATTAGATCTAAATTAATTGAAAAGGGTAAACAATTAATTTTATCATTAATTCAATTAACTAAAAACTTCCCATAACTGCCACCTTAATTATAGGAAGTATATAACACCATTCAACAAATATATAACACCATTCAGTAAGTATATATAACACCATTCAGCAAGTATATAACACCCTTCAGCAAGTATATATCACAATTCAGCAAGCATATAACACCATTCAGCAAGTATATAACACCCTTCAGTAAGTATATATAACACCATTCAGCAAGCATATAACACCATTCAGCAAGTATATAACACCATTCAGCAAGTATATAACACCATTCATTGACTAAACATCTGATCGAAACATATATTTTTCTCTATATAAGTATAGCAATATGGTACTCATATTAAAGATAAAAAAACGCTCGTTATTATGGTGTAATTTTTTTTAAAAGTTACGTATAAAAAGTTATTGACGTTTAAAAAAGACGGGGGGAAGTTATATGTGCATTACCTAATTTCTAGTGGGTTTAAAAGACTATATTGCCCCTATATATTTCAAATCAGTCCAAATTAATGAAAATATTTTACAATTTGGTCCCTATTGATCTCAACCATTATATCAAAAGATCTAATGGCTGAGATTCTTTCTTACCTTTCTCACACTTTAGGCCTTTTTTACAGGATCCTCTACCTAATTTCAGTAACCGGTTCGGTTAACCGGTTATACCGGTTAATTTGACTTTTTGAATTTAACCGGTTATTTTTTTAACTAGTCCGGTTAATTACCTATTAACCAGTTTTTTATCTTTTTTTTTTTTGAATTTTTTGGTTTTTTTCGGGTTAACTAGTCTACCAGTTAAAAAACCCGGTTAATAACCGGTTACTATACTAAATATTTATAAGTGATTACTAACCTTCAGTTAAAAATAACCACTAACCGGTTGATCCTCGAGCGGTTACAGTTAATTAACCGGTAATGTTGTGCTCCTCTAACTGTTGGTAAACGAACTGGATTGGCAATGTTTTCAGAACCGGACCGGAGGTCGACCCGGTCGCCTTACGGGGTCAAAGGTCGGACCGGTCCGACCGGTTCGACCGGATTTAAGACATGGATTACGTCATAAATTATATAAAAATATATATATAATATAGAAAAAATAGATAAAATTCCAAATTTTTAAGAAACTAAAAACACAACCATTAGTCATCAAAAAACATACAAAAGTACCAAATCCAAGAACATAAAAAAGTACAAAACCAACAACAAATTAAAGTACCAATCCAACAACATACAAATCTACCAATCATCTTGCGAATCCGATTCATCATCATCAAAATCGCCATCACCATGATCAACATTAATAGCAACATCAACTTGAACCACATTATCTTCTTCGTTGAATTCTTGGCCTAAAATTTAAAAAATGACAAATCTAAATATATACTTTTTGAAAGTAAAAAATTATGCATCATCAATTTATCAAAAAGAAAATACTAACCTTCGGATGGTTGTTTTTGTGAATCAAGGTCAATTGGTAGTTCTTCATCGAGCATATTTTCAAAATCATCATAGTTAAGCTCGGATTCCTTCTCGTCTTCCACCACCCAACATTCGTTTTTATCAATGCCTTGGTAATCAACCGAGTCATATGGCCTTTTGCTCTCACTTAGCCTAACAAGTTTAAATGTAAAATCTTTTATTCAATATCAAAAACTAATAATAAGTAAAGTTTGTGCTTGTATCATACTTATTTTGTAGACGTAAGTTGTAATGCACATACACGAGATCACTTAGCCTTTGATGCTCTAAGCGGTTCCTTCTTTTGGTGTGAATTCTCTCAAAAACACTCCAATTCCGTTCACATCCAGAAGAGGATGCGGTTTGACTTAAAATTCTTATGGCAAATTTCTGCAACGCTGGCACATCTCCACCGAACGCTTTCCACCACTCATCTAATCATACAATTAACATGAAAATATAATTTTGTTATAATATATAAAACTAATATCGTAAGTAAACATTAAGTAGACTAACCAGGACGCTCAAGCTCCACGGAATTCAAAGCAATAGATCGACCAAAAGTACCTACTTTATCTCGACCGCCGGTTCCCGGCCCGATCAGCGGCCCAATGTTGGTAGCGGCTTTGTGTATGAACCGGCCCGGAGAAGGTTACGGGTCCCGGCTGGACCGGTCCAACAGGCCGGCCCGGTCCGGTTTTTAAAACATTATGGATTGGTAGACGATAAAAATAAAAATTGGCTTGTTAAAAAATGAGTAGGATTATAAAACATTTTTTAAGGGAAACTGTTCTGGTACATCAACATGTTTGGGACCGGGTTCAAACCAGTATGGGCCAACCGGTGTTTCACCAATTTTTCAAGTCAAGTCAAGTGCAAACAGGTTTCTAGAAATGATACTACGAACTGGTACACAAAATTGCAGGTTGAGTTAGGTCACCAACAGTTTGGGCCAACCGGCTTTTCTTTTGTGAAGTCGAACTGTTTTTAAATCGGTTTGGTCATAATAAATTCATAATATACACTTTTCAAATTTCTGTACGTGTTTATAAGTAGTATGAACATAAATGGTAATCAAGATTTAGAGATCAATAAAGGTTAAAGAAAGGGTCGTATTATTGGCACACTTTGCAAAATTAAATCGACACTACCAATACGCATCATAGGCATATACGATGCGTATTAGGGTAAATTCAATTTTCAAGGTTAGTCAAAGGCTAACATTGTTTTCACATGCCTAACTAATATGCATCGTATAGGCCTATACAATGAGTATTAGTAAAAGGTTGCCTATCAACTCTGACAGATATGGTTCACATGGAAACCCTATACGGATCGTATAGGCCTATACGATACATATTAAAATACGAGGTTACTTTCTAACAGTGATATAAAGTGATTGAAAGGAACATTGCGTCAGCCCTATACGAGTCGTATAGGCCTATACGACCTGTATTGATCTACGAATTTGCATTCTGCTTGGCCTTTATAAACGAGGAAGACGAAGACGATTCACATTGTCTTGGTTCAACCTTAATTACATTTTCGGCGAGTCATCCAACACAAACACGAGCACGTTATTCCGGGAAGCAGTGTGGTATAACATTTTTTTAACTTGTTTTTTTTTTTTTTTTGTTTATGAAATACTTAGCACACTGTTTGTATTAGGAGGGGTATGTTGTCCCTGGTTCTTACGATGGGAGAGGAAATGAACATCACGTGGAGGAGGTCGTGTCCGGATTTCGTCCCCTCATAATGAATCGTTGTTGCCAGACCTCAACAAGGTAAGTATTTATTTACTTTTTTTCTATTCGGCGTTAACATTACCTTTTACCCGTTGGTTTTTTTTTATCACACCCCAACCGATGGCGGAATCATCGGAGTGAGACGAAATAGATTGCTCATCACACATAGCACTATTTGCGACAATAATTAAGTTCAAAACCGATTTCTTTCATAATCAAAATTGTCAAGTACAATACAAGAAATTCAGATTACAACAACGAAAAGTCAAATATGACAAAGTTTAACATAACATAATAATCAAATCTAGTATATCAAGCGTGTTTCTAAGTCGTCCCTACTAGATTCGTCATAGCATCATCATCAACCTGTAACATGTTAAAAATAAAGGTTCAACGCAAAAGCATTGGCGAGTACACAAGTTTGTATATACATAGCATAAGTATGAAAAGAATTTACTCGAATCCATATGACAAATTGTATACAAGGTTATCTAGCAAGCAATACTAAGTGTCAAACCCAAGTGTCCACAAGAATTATAAGTGTCCCTTGCCACAAAAGTAACGAGACTATTTATGAATAAAAAGCTTAACAATACCCCGACGGGCGACGTGCTACTCCTATAGCGCTATATATGTTAAGATGGGCTAGCTAACTTAATGACAATAGCATGTATGTATCTAGCAATAGCATGAACCTAAGCATAACAATTAAGCATGTATAACGGATTGAGGGAATTGAAGTATGTTTAAGTGTGTGTTTGTGTATTTTGTACATTAACATGTTACAACCCAAAGTGTATAAAAAGGAAATGGGTCAAGTGTACTCACGATTTTGCAAGCTTCCACTTGGTAATTCCGTGAAGAGTTGGTTGTTTGAGGGTGGAACACCGAGTTCTCCTACACGAGGAAACATAGGTGTGTGAGTATTCAGATGATAACGGAGGATTCGGATTCGGAATTTAAAGTACACAAAAAGTATGTAGATGAGAAAGTAATCGTCTAGGATTAAACACTCGTTTTTGACACTATGAATCCCGTATGGGTTGAAGTGATTTCATGGGTTAAGATACTCATTAGAATCGTAACGAGAGTTTTAAGTCTTAGATAATACAACTTATTACCATGACGAATAATCACTTGATTATTATCAAGGGTTCGGTTATGTATATATATTTAATATATATTATATAGTTATGTAATAAGTCCAACATGTTTATCATGGAATTTCACAGAAGTCATGCATGGAGGTAGGCGGATAACCTTCCTTTAACCTCTTTCGTAAGATTCACCAATGCACAAGTTGTCACAAGGACAACTCGGATGGTCATGAATGAATTGGAAAGGAAATGTACATACTATTCAAGGGACAAATCATCAAGTTAGGTGGTGGATTGAAAGTAGGGTAGCCAAAGATTCCAAGTAATCACACTCATACCAAGCACAATTCTTGTTACAAGAACAAGCTTGTATGGTTCAACACTTGTGGGTTAAAACCCTTACAAACAAAAAGTTTGGAGGCAATAAACACCTCCGAATTTGTGTGAAACAACCTTGATTAGGCTCACTAATCATAGAATTGATTAGTGGCATAAGAACACAAGTTTGCTTGAAGAAAACATAAGTTTAAAAAAAAGTTGATAAAGATTTCTTCCAAAACAGAAAGTTTGGACCTCAAAATGGTGATGTTCCACCTTGGTTTTCCATGGAAAACCTGTGGAAACACTCCTAGAGGTGTTCCAAACTTTGTAGAGGAAGAAGAAGTGAAGAAAAATGGAAGAAAGGTGAGTATGAACTCACTTTTGTAACTTAGATGATTTTGCCTTGAATCTGATTTCCAGCTATTTTAGAGTGTTTTGAGAGTGAGATTGAAGTGTTTGTAAAGTGAAAAATGAGTGGGAATGAGGTGGGTTTTATAGTTGAGGTTTAGGGTGAGTTAGGTGGTGTTTAAATGCAAGAAACACAACTAAACAAACACACAAGTGCCCAATCCATGAGCTGGAATAAACATTCTGCGGATTCTGACCCATGGCGGGCCGCGACGAGGATGGGGTGGCTCGATCGTGCGACATGGCGGCCCACATCCAGGAAACATGTTGTTGTTTTGTCAACTTTGGTCCCTTATGTTTGTATGAGTTAGATTTTAATGTGTTAAGCATGTTATAATGTGAATTTATGTATGTAAACTTATATCTTAAGTATGTAAAGCATGAATAAGTATCGTTAACGATTAATGATGCACAAACATGAATGAAAAGCGTGTAAGTTGAGTACGTATGACACGTATTTGCAAGCTTGTTACACGTTCCCAAGAATTATGATTAAGGTATCAAACGTATCATGAATTAAAACGTATAAGCATGTATGAATATGTAAAGTATAAATTGGCATGAAATCATGAATTTTATTACGATCAAAGTCTCAGATTTTACAACGATACAACGAAATACGGTTACAAGGATTACAAGTTTCCAAAAATAGAAATACAAAACAAGCTTTCTAATTAAGGAAAGTTACGAAAAAGCATAGCGTTACAGTCTCCCCTCCTTTAGGAAATTTCGTCCCAAAATTTAGGAAGATGTAACGAACAGTTGCGGATACTTAGCCTTCATGTCACTTTCGAGTTCCCAAGTAAATTCAGCGCCGTGTTTTCCTTCCCATCAAACCTTGACGATAGGAATTCGACTGCGCCTTAATTGCTTGACTCCTCGATCCATGATCTCGACGGGTTTCTCCACGAAGTGTAAAGTCTTGTTGATTTGAAGATCTTCGAGTGGAACTTGAAGTCCTTCTTCAGCTAGACATTTCTTTAAGTTTGAGACGTGGAAGACAGGATGAACGTTGTTGAGTTCTTCAGGTAGGTCCAGTCGATACGCAACCTTGCCAATCTTTTCGAGAATCTTGAAAGGACCTACGTAGCGAGGTGCGAGTTTCCCTTTCTTACCAAAATGAACTACGCCCTTCCAAGGGGATACCTTGAGAAGTACAAAGTCACCTATTTCGAATTCCAAAGGCTTGCGACGCTTGTCGGCGTAACTCTTTTGTCGGCTTCTGGCTTTCAGCAAGCTGTCTCGAACCTGTAAAATCTTGTATGTCGTCTCTTGTATAAGCTCGGGACCGGTGATTTGAGCTTCTCCGATCTCATGCCAACAAATAGGCGAATGACACTTACAACCATACAATGCCTCGAAAGGTGCCATTTGAATACTCGCGTGATAACTGTTGTTGTACGAGAATTCGATCAAAGGCAAGTGCATATCCCAGCTGCCACCAAAATCGATTGCGCATGAAGGAAGCATATCCTCTAGAGTTTGGATAGTACGCTCGGTTTGTCCGTCAGACTGAGGATGAAAAACGGTGCGAAGGTTGAGAAGAGTACCCATAGCGGATTGAAAAGTTTGCCAAAGACGAGACGTAAAGCGACCATCACGATCAGAAATGATGTCAATGGGGATACCATGACGACAAATGATTTCATCCGTGTAGATACGATCCGATCTCTCGACTTTGTAATCTTCACGAATTGGGAGAAAGTGAGCGGATTTGGTCAATCGGTCAATGATCACCCAAATACTATCATGACCAGACGAAGTACTAGGAAGTTTGGTGATAAAGTCCATCGCAATGCTCTCCCATTTCCAGACAGGAATTTTGGTTGTTCGAGCAAGCCAGAGGGACGTTGATGTTCGGCTTTAACCTTTGAACAAGTGAGACATTTCGAAACGATGGTGGCGATATCTTTCTTCATTCCAGGCCACCAATAGGACGTACGCATATCATGGTACATCTTATCAGCACCAGGATGAATAGAATACCTCGATTTGTGTGCCTCCTTCATCAGAAAATCTCGAAGGTTATCATGATTAGGAATCCAGATGCGATTGAGATGATATAAAATACCATCGGATTTGGTCACAAGACTTTCTTCAGCACCACATTGCATCTCGTTGTAGAGGTTACCTTCGTTAACAAATGCGTATTGAGCTTCACGAATGTGGTTTTGAAGATCATTGACGAGTTGGAGACAACGAATAACCCTGACATAAGTTTTACGACTGAGTGTGTCGGTCACTACATTCGCCTTTCCTGGATGGTAGCGAATTTTGCAGTCACAGTCGTTTAACAACTATACCCAATGTCGTTGACGCATGTTCAGTTCCTTTTGGTTGAAGATGTGTTAAAGGCTCTTATGGGTTAACAACTATAAATGTTATAACACTTCGCAGTAATAGTCGTTTAACAACTATAAACGTTATATATTTTAAAAAACGTATTATAAATGTTATATTTTTTCTGTTAAAAATTATTATAAATGTAATATATATTTTTTAAAATGTATTATAAATGTTATATTTTCTTGTTAAAAATTATTATAAATGTTATATATATTTTTCACTTAGGATTTATATCCCGCAATGAGTTGGAAGACAATGCATTATCTTGATCAATTTGTAATTTAAAAAAATAATTTATTTGTATAATGTATTCCATTTGTTTTAATTTTGTTTAACGGATCCTAAAATACGTTAGAATACGCTAAAATACATCAAAATACGCTAAAATTCGTCAAAATACGCTAAAATACATCAAAATAATTATCATCACTATTCTTACTAAACTTTCTAAATTCAAATAAAAACCAGTTACAATCTTACAACCTACACAACTCCAGAAGGAATTTGAATAAGACACTCCACCGGTTCATTTCGGAGACAATCGATCCATTCTTCATCAACAGCTTCCCACAGTCTATGCTGTAACATTAAACACCAATACACAAACATAAAACTATAAAATCACAGTAGCTAAACTGAAATTAATCCTCTAAATATCAAATATTCAATTGTATTTTCAAATTTCAATGATGAACTTGTTAATTGAGGTTTCCAAGCGATTTGTTGTTGAGTAAATGATGATGAAATTGAAGAGTAATTGTAGAAGAAGTGGCAGAGATTGTGTTATCGTGAGGAAATTGACGACGGAGATTCCCAGAAGAAGGTGTGTAGCGTTTGATGAATTGAATATGCTCAGATTAGGGTTTGAATATTGCTTGGTAGTCATTATCGGTTAACAAAAGTTATAATCTAACCTGTGAAGTGTTCTTGGCTTCCATATCACTCGACGACTTCTTTTTTGGGAGAGGTGTGGTTTGAATAGATTCAAGATAATCAGATTTTAGGAGTAATGAAGAGTTTGGGTTTGGATTTAAATTTTGAAAGATGGAACTCTATATTTGAGAGAGAAGAATTGAAACTCTGATCGCATTAAATGCAAAATGCAAATTACATATCCCTGTAAGTTTTAAATTTTAAATTACCCTCCATTTTAATGAAACATCTGCTGAAGGAATGTATTTTAAAGTGATGGCAGAGGTTGAATTTTGAATGTTGAGCAGAGTTTTGAAAGTTGTATGTGGGCAGACCTTTGCCTTTTTGTATGTGGGCAGATCTTTAAAAGTTAAATGTGGGCTAGAGCTTTGAATTTTAAAGTCTTTTAATGTTAAGCTTTATGATGCAATAATGATATAAGAAAAACATTGTTGGACAGCCTCTATGGCTGTCACCTCAGCTTTTCTTTATGTCAGTGCATTTTCTTCTTTTATTGATAGTATTTATAGATTGGTTTTAGATACAAAAGTAAGTTTTAATAAAACAAAATAGCTTACGAATTATGATCAGCTTATTTATGATTAAAGATATAAAAATAAATCTATTGTGGGTTATTTATTAAAATTATATACTTCATTCTGCTTTTTTAAATTAAATATGCATATAAGCCGTAAATTCGTTGAATACTTAATAAGGCAAAAGATCAAATACAAATAATCTTAACATACTAAACATACAAATTGAAGGAAAACCCAAAAAGACAAGGTGACATTTTTGTAATTACCACCAACTATCAAAGTTACAACCAAAAATACCTAAAAAAACACAAATTTTTTTTTTAACATTTTTTATTAAAAAATCGCTACATTTCGTTAGCAAAAAAAAAATATTTTTTTTGCTGCTACTAAAAGTAGCGATTTTTTAATAAAAAATGTTAAAAAAATAAAATAAAATAATTTGTGTGTGTTTTTTTTATTTTTTTAGATTTTTTTAGGTTTTTTGGGGGGTTTAGTTTTTAGCATTTTAGCTTGGGTGGGGGGGGGGGTAGGGTTTTTTTAGGTTTTTGGGGGTGGGGGGTGGGGGGGGGTTTAGGTTTTTTTAGGTTTTTGGGGGTGGGGGGGGGGTTTAGGTTTTTTTTGGGGGTGGGGGGAGTGGTTAGGTTTTTTTTAGGTATATTTGTAGAGTAACTTTGATAGTTATTGATAATTACAAAAATGTCACCTTGTCTTTTTGAGTTTTCCTTGAATTTGTATGTTTAGTATGTTAAGATTATTTGTACAAGAACTTTACCCTACTTAATAGTTATACTCAATTGGTTTTTCAAAAAAGTTATACTCAACTGATTATCATGTTTCATTGGCTTATTGCATTGCAATATAACTAACTAATATAAATACCAAACATTATCTCTTACGTTTACTATTTGCCTTTGTTTATGTTCATAAACACAAACAATTTTAATAATCAACTTCACCTACCCCTAAAAAATTCTATATAAAGTTTTTCTAAATAAAAATATTCTTGTCAGCAACTTATTTTATTGGCCTTTCTTTATGCTTCTTTTTAAGAACCCAAAGAAGAGAAGAATGTGTTGCTTTATTAATGTTTACACTTTACACTCCTTTATGTATTAGTACTCGTTAAACCACACCATTTTTTCTTCACGAAGTAATTTATAATGGTTTTTTATGATATGTCAAATAAAAGAAACAGAAAATGATTTTTTTTCTTGGCCTTTCTTATAGCATTTTCATGATATGTTATATAAAAGAAACAGAAAATGATTTTTGTAAGGTTAACATCATAAAAGTTAGGTGACATAAAGACAAAAGAATAAAAATAATAAGATTAATAGCTCTCTGCATTTCATATACATACGAAATAACCTAATCATTTACTCTCATCATTACCTAAATTATGTGAGGTTAACACCCCGAACTATTTTCTTCTACTAAAATCTATTATATTAAGTAATTAGGAATACAATATTTATCAAACTTGTGTAATAATATTTTGAGTTCCATGTGAAAATTGGCTTTCTTAAAGCACGTATTTCAATTGAGAAAGTCTAATCTGAAAGATCCAGTGAGCACCTCAGTCAAACAAGATCGATTGTTTCGCTCCCCATTGCCAAAGCCAGTCAAAAGAGAGCCTTAGTTAAGTAGGCAGCAACAGGATGTTACAAGACCCAAGCAATCACAAGATCGAATTGTAGTTCACTTCGACTTTCAGTCTCGTTTGTGGACCCTATAATTAGAATATGAACTTGGTACTAGAATAATGTATTGGGTCTCAAAATATCATTACACATATTTAATAATTATGTGTAAGTGTAAAATATAATATTCCTTAACGTGCGATGGTACGATATGAAATTACGCATGTAATAAAACTTAAAACCCTAATCACGCATGAACAAAAAACCATAATTACACATGAAGAAAAACCATAATCACGCATGGTTATGGTTTTTTCTTTTCATGCGTGATTTATGATTTGCGTGGTTATGGTTTTGTTTAGGTGTGATTTGGGTTTTGAGTTTTATAACATGCGTAATTTCATGTCCTACCATCGCATGTTAAGGAATATTATACCCTAATATTTATTGTAATATTTACTTAATATTTAAAATATTAAAAAATCATTAGATTTTAGTAGAGCAAAATAATTTGTGATGATAGCGTCACATAATTTAAGTAATGTTGACACTTGAGAGTGAATGATGAGGTTATTTCGTTTGTATATATGAGAGCCGAGGCAAGAGCTGTAGATCTATTATTTTTAGGGTCCTAATAAATCCATATGAAATCATCTTATTCTAACATGGTTGATACGAGCCGTATAAGGTTATACGGCCCGTATAGAATAAAGTGAACTAACAACGGCTGCTGATATAGGCTTTATAAGGTTATACGGCCCGTATAGAATAAAGTGAACCGACAAAGGCTGTGCCAGCAGCCTTTGTCAGTTCACTTTATTCTATACGGGCCGTATAACCTTATATGGCCCGTATCAACCATGTTAGAATAAGATTATAGTGTGGTCGTATATGTATCATACGACGATGTTATACGGGTCGTATATACCTATACGGCCCGTATACAATGAATTTCGTTTATTTTATTGTTTTATTACTATTTGACGCGACGTATTATTCCTCGATTCACGTGCGAGTAGACGTAAGATTCTCTGATTCGATGTTATATTCCTCGATTCTCGTGCGAGTTATGTGATTAGACGTTAGATTCCTCGATATTCGTGCGAGTTATTTGATTCGACGTTAGATTCCTCGATTCGCGTGTTAATCATTTGAAACGATGTAATATTCCGTAAAATTCTCTATATAAACGACACTAATTTCATTCATTTGCATTCAACTTCTATTCGTTTCTTTTATTTTTCTCTGTATTCAAATTATTTACGTTATAATGTCGGGTTGGCGTGATTTTTTAAATATGTTTGATAACGAGGCGAATCAGGGGAGTTATGATAACAATCAAGATAACAAACCGGGCGTGTTTGATCTGAATGCTCCGTTCGATCCCAGTCTTGCGTCTGATGCAGGTCAGGATCTTGGGGTTTTGATGCCTTTCAGCCTAATTATGCTGGTTATTATCCATCGCAACACCCGGTTAATTTTGAAGCCCCTCCTGTTAGTGTTGGACCGTCGACTGATAGTTCTCATTCTCCTCCCATAAGTGGTGGACCGCCCGAGGGTCCAAATGCTGACCAGGAACCTAGTGAGTTTCAAAACAAGCAAGTATAATATTTAATTATACGTTTATTTGTTGTATGTTAACTATTTTAGTGTTTTTACGTTTGATGTTGTTTTTATTAAATCTTAGATTAGGGTTGCTCAACGGGTCGTGTTCGCGGGTGGGTTCAACCCGACCTGAACCTGAAAATTTTACACAAACCCGAACTCGAAAATCGTACATACATAAGAACCCGAACACGACCCGAAGTTTCATGGGTTGACCCGAACACGACCCATTCAACCCGAATTTTTTTATTTTTTTTCTGAAATTAATATATTAAAGTTAAAATTTACTTAAAAAACACAAATATATATATATAATAATATCATATTTAAATTATAAAATCTATGTTAATTTCTCTTTTTAAGTTATAATCATGGCATAAAAATACACACCCCATTTAATTTATGACGTAAAATATATTGTAAAAAAATATAATATAGTATAAATGTGTAACGAGTCAACCCGCCAACCCGACCATGTTGACACGAACCCGACCCGTTAACCCAAACGGGTTCGCAGGTTCAACCTGAAACTGACCCGAACCCGTTTATACTAAAACTAAACCGATGGGTTAATCATTAATTGACACATACACGTGTTTTCGTTAGAAAGTCGCTAGCATGGATGAACTGGTAGAGTGGTGTAGAGACGTCGGACGCGAAAATGGCTACGCCCTCGTCACCAAACGCACCATCTACGATAAACCCCAAAGTGGCCAGCCGTTAAAAATTTGTCTTATGTGCGATTGTGCTGGCGAGTACAAATCAACAGCCACGGTCAGACGCAGCGGGACCAGGAAAACCGGTTGCAAGTTCCAACTGATCGGGACATACAGAAAGAGGTTAGGTTATTGGGATCTAAGGGTTGAGGAAGCTAAACATAACCACAAACCATTTCTGTATCCAGAGGGTCATCCGTCACTAATGAGGCTGACTACATTGGAAGAGAGGACGGTGGAGCAAATGACGCATCAGAACATAAAACCACGAGACATTCTTGCTGCCATTAAAGAACAGAACCCCCATAATGTCTCAACAAGAAACACCATATACAACGCTCGGGCCAAATTGGGTCGAATGGAACAAGTCGGCAAGACTCCAATGCAGATACTTTTCGACCGGTTGGAGAAGGTTGGGTTTGTTTTTTTACCATAGAACATCTCAAAATGGCGAACGGGTCGATGACGTTTTCTTCATCCACCCGAAATCGAACATGTTGTGGCGCGCCTTTTCGCATGTGTTGCTTATAGACTCCACTTACAAGACGAATCGGTACAAAATGCCGCTAGTCCAGATTATCGGTGTTACATCCACGTTGATGTCGTTTTGCATTGCTCATGCGTTCGTAAGCGATGAGAAATAGGAAAACTTCACATGGGTTCTACAGAGGTTGAAACACTCATTAAACAGTGTTATGGAACCCCGTGTAATAGTAACGGATAGAGATCGCGCTCTAATGAACGCATGTGTAACCGTGTTTCCCAGGGCTAGACATTCATTGTGTAGGTGGCACATACAGCAAAACATCCTCAAACATTGCAGGCAAAGCTTTAAAACAGAAGAAAGCTGGGAAAGGTTTCTTTACAAGTGGCGCAAGCTAATTAACTCAACGACCGATCTTGACTACAACTATTGGTACGAGCGAATACGATCAAAGTTGCCAAGCAAAAAAACCGACGGTAAGTTTTATATTATTTTTGTTTAATAATCGTATTTATTTGACTTGTCTTAACTGCACTTAACTTTGATTACAGAGATTATGGACTATTTGGATTCAATCTGGTTACAACAATATAGAGATCGGTTTGTTTCGTTCTGGAGCGACCAACATCTGAACTTCTGTCAACGTACAATGAACAGGGCAGAGGGTCAACATGCCCTTTTGAAGCAGTACTTATGCGACTCTAGTTACACCCTGGATAAAGTGGTACCACTTATTGATAAGCTCATAAGAAACCAGGCGACAGAAATCAAAGGCAACATCGAAACAAGCAGGAGCCGAACATTGGGTCCACATAACAAACCAATATTTAATCTCCTACGAAAGAAGGTTTCACATGCCTGCCTAGACTTGACATCCGCCGAAGTAAATGAAATAGAAAACTTAAAGTTATCTAACGGTACATGCGCGTGCCGTTTATATACAAGATGTGGGTTGCCATGCGCGTGTCGGTTGGAACCATATACAACGAATGGTAATACATTATTCGACCAACCACATTTTATAATCATAGCATTTCATCACGCAAAATCTTATTCACGTTTTATGTTGTTTGTTGATATGTTTCTTAGGTCAAATGATCCCGTTGGAATTGATAGACCCTTTTTGGAGAAAGTTAAATTTGGACTTCATACTGAAACCGAGCGAGGTGGACTGTTTCGACTTAGACGACGAACTTGTGCTTCTCAAACAACACTTAATTGCCCAGCCGAGAGAAGTCAAGAAAAAGTTGCTTCAAAAGATGAAGGAGTTGGTACAACTCAATTAGACGAAGCTCAAACAGCCAGTTGTGCAAAAAAACACACGGGGTCGTCCAACTTTAAAAGCTTAGCAACAAAGAAAGGATGATTCGTTTACAGAGCCTTCAAGACACAGCTTTTTTACAACGCAGGACGAGTATAGTGATTCACCCGTTGGGTTTGGCACACAAGAGTCAATCATCGAACCTACCAGGCACAACTCGTTTGTCGAGTCACAAAGTTATTGTGCTAAAACACCTATGTCCTTCGGCGAGATTGCGAAAGGCGCTAAGAATCCGAAAACGAAAAAGAAGGTCGCAAAATCAAAGGAAGAGCAACCACACTTACCTTTGCTGCCTGTCGCACAAGTTAATATGTTCATGCACTTCAAAAAGTTCATTCCATCTTGCTTCTATCCACACCTCAGTCACATACAAAATGTGCAGGGTGATGGTAATTGTGGGTTTCGATCTATAGCGGTCGCCTTATCGCTTAAAGAGTGGGACTGGCCGTTAATACGGGAGGAGCTTCATGCTGAGTGCAACCGGTTCCACGAATTATGGAAAACGATAAATGAACCTGAGTATCAAAATGTTCTGGAGTCATTAGTTTGGTCTGGTATAGACGCAACACCTGGATATAAGTGGTTACAAATGCCTTTCACGGGGCTTCTGATAGCAAACCAGTGGAATGTCGTTTGTCTCTTATTAAGTGACATTGGTTGTGCTTCATTTTTTCCCATGTTCAGAACAGCCTAAGAAAGTATTCCGCAACGAACAGTCGCGCTTGTACATGTACACAGGAACCATTTTATTCACGTCAGATTAGAAGGGGAATATCCAATGCCAACCCCATCAGGATACTGGCGACAACCGACACGGAATACGCCAGTAGAAAGTTGGTATCACTATTACAAGGAACGTATTGACCAATGTCACACCCCAACCAATGGCGGAATCATCGGGGCGCGGCACTAGGCGAATCAGATTGCTCAAGAGTCTCCATAACAACTTTATTGCGACAGTATTTATTACATTTGTTATCCATACTATCAATCAGTACAATCACATAAGTTATCACAAATTTCTTGTCTTCTCAAACAATACAAATCCGACAACCTAGATTTTAGGTGAGTTTCTAGACTTCCTAGCTTGATTTGACGTAGACTGCGACTAAACCTGCAACATACGTTAAAACGACGTCAATACAAAAGTATTGGCGAGTATACAAGTTTTGATAGTGTAGCGTAAATAGTTGAAAGTGCTGCGAATTACCAAATACATAAACGAGATACCTCAACATACATGCATACAAGACAGATACTACCAGCTAAGTCACTCGAGCTGCGATTGCGATTGCTATTCATCCTAACTAGACCCCGTCAGGTTCTATAGTACTATACTAGTTAAGGCGGGACCTCGCGAGTATAAGTCCTAACACATATGTAACTAGTATCATGTGTAAATATGCATAACAGTTATTTGCAAGTGATAAACAATTTGATTGAATAATTCGTTTTGATAAATTCGATTTAATAGGAACGCATGTTACACCCAAAATGCAATAAAAAGGGGTTCGAGTATACTCACAGTCGGTTCTCAGCAAGTAAACACAACGTGGTTGGATTGAAGGGAGCGCGTCTGAGATTAGCCTGTTTGCAGATTAATAGCGTAAGCGTTGCATAGTGCGTTAAACGGTGTAAAGTGTCAAAGGTTCGGATAGTACTCCGATCGGATGGCAATCTGATCGGGTGGCAATCCGATCGGGCGGCTGTTCGATCGGGCGGTGATCCAATCAGCGAGACATTCCTCAAAGATAACAAGTTTCCAACAGGGTGGTCAATCGATCGGATGGCAATCCGATCGGGTGGCACTCCGATGGAACTGCAGGCCTTGGAAATGCTAAGTGTTGAAGATCCAAATGTTATCCAATAGGTTGGTCACTCGATCGGGTGGCAACCCGATCGGGTGGCATTTCGTTTGACGTCTAGATCTTTAGAGGGTTTGAAAAATGACTAAGTGTGGGGCCTCAAGTGCAACCCGATCGGATTGCAGGTCGATCGGGTGGCAGTCCGGTCGGGTGGCAGTCCGATCGGATGGTAGTTCGTCCCGCAATCTGATCGTCTTTTAACTTGAGTATTTTGTTTAGTTTCGCGATTTAATCAAGACGGTATGACTACGAGCTAATCAATGGAACTCCACCAAGCCCAAGTCATCGGATCGGATGGGAATCACCCCGTCCGATCAGTTAACTGTTCTTAACGGTCTTTTGTGTTCATCTTGCTAAGCCGGTCGTCTCGTTAACAGAAATCAGTTCTCAAACCGACACAACACTAGCGAATGATCTGAATGAGCTCTGGTTCTATCGGTTTTTGAGTAAAAAGTTAAGAAAGTTTGAAGAAAACCTTGAAAAACTTAGATTCGGCTTAGATCAAGGTGAGATTTGTGTTTATACACCATTGAATCTATCAGATATGGACAATTCTTGGTGAGATGAGGTCACACTTCATTGTTCCTAAGAACTCCATGATGACATCACCTTAGAACGGCTCAAATCGGGAGATTTAACGGTGAAAAAGTGAGATTTGATGGTGAAAAAGATGAAGGAGTGCATGTTGATCATAGAAGTACAAGATTTAGGGTGAAAACTTACAAGAATCGTGAGAAATCGGGCGAAAATGGCGAGAAAGCGTCTGGTCGAGCGAGAGCAGTCACATCAACTGTTGTTGATGTGACAAGTGGGGTATTTATAGGCAAGGAGGAGGAGAAGGGCGGTGCAGTGAATCAGATCGGACGACTGTCTGATCGAGTGGCACCTCGATCGGGTGGCCATCCGATCGTGCGGTCAGTCGATCGGTGGCATCCGACGAGTTGTTTTTCGGCGTTTTGTTTTGATCATTAAGCGATGCGATAGTTTGGTTACACATCTTCATCCACATTTTCATATATTTATTATAATTAGTCACGTTGGGTCGTATATACATATTCATATTTCAAATCCTGCGATAATCGAGTTACGCGTGCCTGCGAGTGCGTTTTTGAGTTATTGAGTTGCACTACGACACATCATGGCTATCAAGGAGGGTAGAATTGGTCCTCACTTGACATCTTCGTGGTTGTCAGCAATTGCAATGTGATGTGATAGCGATAAAGTATGCGAAATTATGCGAAAATACTGCGATATATGCGATATAGGTACATTATGATCCGAATCTCTGGTGCTCGGCGTAACGAGTATAACGAGTAGTAACAACGCACGAACGTGCGGGTTGTTACAACCAATATAATAGGATCGTTGATGAATACAGGACCAGGGCATACGTGGATTTAGGTGGCCTATGAATATAAAATGTTATTTGCATGTTTTGACAATTTGTAATGATGAACATGCACGTTATATAAATGTTTTGGCAACTTGTTGAAATTGAACTTGAAAAAACTTTTAAAATGTTATTTGCATGTTTTGACAATTTGTAATGATGAACATACACGTTATATAAATGTTTTGGCAACTTGTTAAAATTGAACTTGGAAAAACGTTTAAAATGTTATTTCATTTTTTGACAATTTGTAATGATGAACATACACGTTATTTAAATGTTTTGGCAACTTGTTGAAATTGAACTTGAAAAAACGTTTAAACGACTCAACTTAACACATACCGACTGTATCTTCATCACTTCCGCATATAGTAATTTAAGAAAAATGAAAAATACTCAATTGTATACGGGCCGTATAAATGTATACGCCTCGTATACAGAGATCGTATATGAAGTATACGACTGAATTAAAAACATTAAATTATTGTATACGGGTCGTATACATTTATACGGCCCGTATACATAGAAAAAAAGATCGTATAAGATTTATACGACCTCATATCTGCCATACGGCCTCAACATTCCACCAAAAATTCTCTCAGTTTTCTCTTGGATCGTTCTTGGATAGCGTTCTTCGACGTTTGTGGCGTTTGCTTCTCGTTCTTCCTATACGGTACGTTTTCGTATAGTATACTTTCAAATTCCGAAACATATTAGATTATGGTCTTGTATAGTAAAGGATCGAATAGCGTAGATTGGCGTAACGATTAAGATTGTATAATTGAATTTGAAAAAAAAAAACTGAAACTGAAAATTGTAACTGATTATTCAAGTGTATACGGTCGTATACAATTTATACGATCGTATACAGTTTGAATATTCAAAGTGTATACGATCGTATACACTATATACGCTCGTATAGTAGTTGAATATTCAAACTGTAGACGATCGTATACACTATATACGCTCGTATAATGTTTGAATATTCAACCTGTATACGATCGTGTAGGATATATACGGTCGTATACGGATTGAATGTTCAAGCTGTATACGATCGTAAACATTGTATACGATCGTATGAACTTATATTTTATTCCTAATTTGTTATATTTTTAGTGTATCTGTGACGTATAATACGTGCGTATAGGAAACGTATATTGAGGTGTACATAGCGTATACGTGCGTATAATACTTGCGCGTACGGTCGTATACTTTATGTTTACGGATCGTGTATGAGATGTATAACACGTGAGTATACGAAACCTATAATTGATGTGTACCAAGCGTATATGAGATGTACAATACGTTCGTATACAAGAACAATAGTCGTATAATACGTTAACGCTAATCGTATAGTGATTGCTAAGTTGTAATTGTTATTTTTACAGACGATATGGCTGAGTCATCAGCAGCTGATGCGGCCCGTAGAGGTCGAGGTCAGGGTCGGGGCCGTGGACGTGGACGCGGACGCGGACGTAGA
Source organism: Helianthus annuus (assembly GCF_002127325.2). Lineage (NCBI taxonomy): Eukaryota > Viridiplantae > Streptophyta > Magnoliopsida > Asterales > Asteraceae > Helianthus > Helianthus annuus. The sequence goes on along the minus strand of NC_035440.2, from coordinate 46,368,725 downwards.
CGTGGACAGGAGGAGGAGATTGTACCCGATTTTACTGAGATGGGGCAGTTTATTAAAGAAATCCCCCGAGGTACGGCTGCCTATAGGGTTTTGGGCAGATTACGAGAGATGGTGCTGGATGCGCCTCAGACCATTGATATTCAGTTTTTGACCGATATTGGATCGATCGGTCGGGTCCGGGAGCTCATGCCAGCTAACTCCGCGTGGGTCCACTTATTTGATGCCGCCGCAGAGCAGGCCCACAGGGAGATTACTTTAGAGTTTTTATCTACTTTTTCATTTACGGACACCCGGGGTGGGGGTTTACAACATTTATTGACGACAGACGCCGTAGCTTTTACTATTTGCGGCAAGCCTTAGAGGATGACACTTGTTGGTGCATACATCTGTCAACTTCTTCTTGTATCGAGTCTTGTATTGTATTAGATAGACCAGGGCACGCAAAACGAGAAAATATGTCAAAGGGCTAATTTCACACGAAATTAGGTCAAGTAATTTCGCACGAAATTACTTGGTAATTTCGCACGAAATTCTAATTTCGTATGAAATGTGATTTCGCATGAGTAGGTTCGTGCAAAATCATCCAGCCTATAAATACCCCTGATTTCGTTTCATTTGTAACCTTTCCGGTTTGAGAGCCGAAGTGCTGCCGAAGTGTCGTCTCGCTGTAAAACTTTGTCAAATCAATAAACAAGACATTTAAAGTGATATTCTTGCTGAATCACCTTGATACGACTGTTTCTGCCTTTCATATCGAGCAAAAACTCTTCTGAACGACTCGTTTGGGTCAGAAAACGATCCTACAAGTGGCATCAGAGCTCAGGAGGAGGAGTTCTACCGATTTCAGCTTGATTTCATCATATTTTCTAACTTCTTCACCTTCTTTTCTAAATTGAACAAGTTTTAACGGTTAAAACGGTTTGAATTTCACACAATATAAGCGAAACAGTGTTTTAGCAAAGCCTTGAGAAAATTGGACCTAAATTCGAGCTAAAACCTGATCAAGTTGACAAAAGTTTGACTGAAACGATGACATCAGCATAATTTCGCATGGAATAGCTCCTTAATTTCGCACGAAATTACGTCTTGTGATTAATTTCGTTTGAAATTGTTGCTAATTTTGCACGGAATTAGTATTTCGCTTGAGATATTCCATACGAAATTACAATTTCGTTTCAAAGTTGTGAATTCGTTTGAATTTTTGTATAATTTCGTACGAAATTATATTTCGTTTGGTCAGTTCGAACGAAATTACTATTTCATTTGAAATTTCTGATTTCGCTTGTGTTGGAATTTCGTTTGAAAGTTTGTTGCAGGTTATTTCGCTTGAGGGATTTCGTTTGAAAGAGCTAATTTCGCTTGAAAGTGTCTGTTTTGAAAAACTTGTCACTGAATCATGGAAAAAGAATTTTATAACGCATTTGCTACATCCCCGACTACTCCGGTGGCCATTGCTCAAAGCTTGAACATGGAAAATGAAACCAGAACAATGCAAAAACCCCCGAAACTTATAGGCATTGGGGAGTATTATGGATGGAAAGATCGTTTAATTGGGTTCAAGCAAATCATTTGAGATCATGGGAATGTATCGAGAAGAAGTATGTTAGACCTCGTACTGAGGTAGGAGCTATCAAAGCAATTTCTGAATTGTCAGACAAAGAATGAGATATGTATAAAGCAGAAAAGATGATGATTAATCTGCTACAGCAAGCTGTGAAAGAAGACATATTCATATTACTTCAACACGACAATACTTCACGTTCGATTTGGGATGCACTTCGTGTTAAGTTTGAGGGAAGCGAGAAGATGATCAGAAATAAGAAAGCTTTATTAAAGAAAGAATTTGATTTGTTTACGAGTTTACCGGGTGAGGGTACAAAGAAACTGATTGAAAGATATTGTCACTTAGTTCGTTCAATGTCTTTCTTAGATATAAACAAAGAACGAGAAGAATGGGTCGACAAATTGGCTGATGCATTACCGCAGAAAGAATGGGGTACCTTTTTGATGATTTTAAAGAATACTGGAGAATATGATGGTTTGACAATCTCTCAGTTTATTGAAAAAGTTGAAGGACAAGATCTTAAATAGCAAGAGATTGCTAGGATGAACAATCCGAGTGGTCAACAAGACGTCAAAATGTATTACAAAGGAAATGTTCAAGATGTTGAATTAAGTCCAAAGATTCAAACTGCTTTTAGTTCTGAAAATTCATCTGGAACAGTCAATCAAAATCCAATTAGCAGTGGATTTTCTTCGTATCCAAATGTTAGTCCAAATGTTTCAGCTTCAAGTTATCAATCTCAAGGATCAAAGAATGGAAATGGGTTTGTGATACAATGCAATATTGCGTTGAATCTTCCAAATGGTCAAAGTTTTTCTGAAGAAGTTGCTAAAGATTAGATGGCGTTACTTGCTACCGTGCTGGAATCTTATGAGGGATTGGTAGCTGGAAGGATTGGGAATCCTATGCTGACGAAAGAGGATTACGATTAGATCGATGCAGAAGAAATGGAGCTCATGGATATTAAATGGTGTCTAGCAAGTGTCTTGAGAAGAGCTGAAAAATTCAAGATGATTACATGAAGAAATGATTTTCTGGATGCAAATGTCTCTACTTTGGGTTTTGATAAATCTAAAGTTACTTGTTTTCGATGCAGGGAGAAAGGACATTTTAAAAGAGAATGCAAAAATCAAGAAGCAAGTGGAGCAAAGAATCCGTTTGGAAAAGATGATTACTATCGGAAAGCCATATATCAACAAGTTGCTCATCAACCACATCAACAAAAGGAACCACAAACTGCACATGCAAAAATGATCAAAGAAGCAAATAAAAAAGCTTATTTTGGTATAATTGATCAAGATGATGAAAAAGTGGCAGAAGGCTTCAGCTGGGACAAATACATTCCACCTGATTCAAAAGTTGTAGCTCTCATTGCACAAGTCATTCAAGAGCCTGATTTGCTGACAGAATGGATGAAAGTGTTTGATAGTAATGAGACAAGTCAAGAAGAAGAGTCTGTTTCATCAGATGAAAGTTCAGAAAGAACAACAGTTTTTTATCAATCACCATCTGATTCTGGTTCTTCAGATGATAGTTCAGAAAAGACAATAATTTTTTATCAATCTCCAACTGATGACAGTAGTGATGATGAGGAAGAAATGCATATTAATATTGCAAAAACTCATTTATCTCCTGAAAGTTTTCAATTTTATTTTGCAGATCGCTTGGAGAAGCTGAAAGAGAGACGAGCAGCAAAAGAACAGAAGAAAAAGAAATGTGAAAGTGTAGCTCAAAAAGAAAAAAAATGTTCAAAATAAAGAAGTTAAAATTACTAAAGAGATTGTTGAAACTGAGAAGGTGATTGAAGTAGAAAAGATTGTTGAAGTAATCAAGCCGTGTCTCAAGTGTTCAGAATCTTCCAAACAGTGTGAAGAAAAGGATGAGAAGTTGAGTGAGCAAGATAAGATGAAGGAAAAATTATTGTTCAATCTCAATTATATGAAAGAGTCGTATGATGTGTTGAACAAAACGGTAACTGGTTTACAAAAGACAAATTCTGAAAGAGAAGATGCATTGACAATGACGAATGTTGTGATGATATCCAAGCAGAAAGCTATCAATCATTACATTGAAGAATGTGCAAAGTTAAAGCAAGAGTTGGAGACTGAGAGGATTGAAAACGAAAGAATTAGACGTTTACTGCAAAGTTATTCTAGTTCTGATTATTTGATTGATCGAATTTATCCAAATGTTGCAGGTTTTGAAGTATTTTAAGATGAGAAGCCGAAAGATCAGGATACTGGTAAGAAACAGAGTGTTAGTTATAACAAGTGTCCGCCTCCGATTTGGGAAGGTTATTCACCCAGAAAACCAAATGAGGAGCAAGTCAAAAAGGCAGTCAATATAAAGCTAAAGTCCGAAATAACAGATGAATTACCAGAAAACATTGACGTCACTTTTACATCGTCTGACATTGATCATGAATCCGAGTTAATAAACAAGATGGTCGATCAGGTGTTGGATAAAGATGAGGAGTCTGAGTCAAAGTCCGAGTCTGGGAATTCAAGTTCGTCTGTCAAAAGTTCGAGTTCGTCGGTCAACAGTTCAAAGACGTCGATTAAAAAAGTTTACAATAAAGAATTTCTTTGATAAAAATCTAATTTGAAGGACGAAACATTTGAAGTTGCATATACTTTGAATGATTCAGACAAATTATATTCTGATAAAGAATTTCCAATAAGAAGTGTTCAAATTGAAAAAATTAAACAGGTTTTCAAATTAACAGAAATTAATATTTCTGAAATAAAAGATGTAAATCTTAATGAAAAACCTAAAAAGTACACTTCAAGAGTTCAACAACGTTTAAACAAGAAAAAGGGTTACAGTTCTGGTTCTGGTTTTCAAAAGAAACCAAACCATAACGGTAATTTCAAAAAGAAGGGTATGGGTTTCATTCCACCAAAAAATCATAAAAATGAAAAATATGTTAAAAATTTTAAATCAAAAGTTAATTTTGTCTCAGGTACTTTAGCTGAGGAAGAAGAAAAGAGCTTATTCTGGAAACAATCAAACAGAGAGTTTCTTTCTAAAAGAAAGAAGAGTGGAGCTTATCAAAATAGAGAGACAAGAACCTGTTATCGATGTTAAGAAATTGGTCATATAGCCTAGAATTGTCCTTTGGCTACCAAGACAAAACAGGGAGTTTCTTCTAAACTGAAAGAGAAAGACAAGATTTACAAGATTTTTGAAAATTCAACATATGAAGTTGGTGAGTGTTCAAAGACAAGATTTTACAAGAAGAGAGCTAACCATGACAATCAAATGTGGGTTGTTAAGAAATATGAGGTAAAATCTGGCGATAAATCTGATTCCACAAAGTCAGAGGAGCCACAAGTTGAGATAAAAGATGAAAAATCAGTTCCGCCAATAGATGATGAGAACTTTCCACCATTGCGGGCTGAAAATTTTAAACAAAAGGTTGGTAAGGTTGAGATTTAAAATCAATTCTATTCTGAGAAGAAAGAATTTGATGTCGAAAAACTTTTAATGGAAATGTGAAAAAGATTTTTGGAAAAATGGTTGAGGGTAAAGTGAAAGGGATTAAAGATTTTTATGAAACAAAGAAAGCAACTTATTACCCAAGTGAAGTTGAGGAGGAAACATCCCAGTTTGGTCAGGCTTGGATGTATGTGTTTCATAAGCAAAAATCCTGACTTGCCGAAACTCCCAGGTTGATAATTGGGGAGTAGGAATCGGCATCTTTCTTGAGAAATTCACAGGTTGGTAATTGTGATATTTCGAATTTTCAAGTAGTTAATCAGGGACATTAAGTTGTACTTGATTTTCTATTAGTGGTAGTTGTTGGTAGAATCTAAAATTGTTAAATCTTACAAGTGGTTGTAAACAATGTGATGAGTTTATCCCCTTTCCTACAAGTGGTAAAATCAACAAAACTAATTTTTCCGGAAAAACCATTTTGATTAAAACAAACTTAAGTGTTTCGAAATCATAATGGGAAAATAGTTTGTTGTAAGGGGGAGTTCTGATTGTTTATACCAAGTGGATGGTGAAATGAAGCAATACACAACAGTTGTCAATTTTACTTGTATAGTTTGTTTTCAAATTTATTTTAATGATTTTGAATTTTAGGGGGAGTAAGAAATTTCAGAAAATCCAAAAACATTAGAAAATTTGAAAAAGTCAAAAACATGATAAAATCAAAAATGAGTTTTGTTGTGAAAAAGAGGAAATGATAGTACATCAGTGGACTATCACAACACGCTAAAGAATTATAAAGACAAAATGTGATAAACAATCTCACTGTGGATATGCCAGTCGGTTTTTATACATTTAGTAGATTGTGTTCGAGATATAAACATAAAATCAAACTTACTTATCTCGTGGGGAACATCTGTCGGATATATGGGTAACCCCCGAAATCTTGTTTGAAAGGTCCCTCTTTCTGAGATACTAGGTCTTTATACTCAGTGATATATGGGGTATTATCCTGGGACTTCTGATTTTGCGGAAGCAATGGCCTAGTCCCAGTATAGTACTTTGATTTTGCTTTAATCTTAAAGCCAGCCCTCAGTTCAAAAAATGATGAAACATTGAAAAATGCTAATCATGTGTTGTTGAAGAAAAGATTCTCTAAATGGAACATACCAAAAGTCGAAGCCATCATCTCTCTGATTTCGCGGAAGCAATAGCCTAAGCTCTCATGGCCTTCGCATTTAAACCCTTTACATATATCATCTAGGTATACTCACCTGTAAGACTGAATATTGGGATCTGGATACGGGAGTATATTCTGAGGTGGGACACGCGAATAAGTTTAAGACAATTAAAACACTAATCTCGTATCTTGGAACAGTTGAACTTTGTGTGAAAATTTAAGTGGATCAGTATACTGACAATCTAAGTGAATCGTTTAGAACCTAAAATGTTAAAAGCTTAACGGTGTTAGTGATTTGTCTCAAAAACTGATATGATCCTCTTACATAAACTCACAAAAATATTGTCTGTACATATTTCTTTACTGCATTTCTTTATTATCAAAAATCCAAAAAGATTTTTAGTGTGTTTTAGCATAAACTTTTGAAAAATCCAAAAAGATTTTCGACAACTGTTATTGAAAAGTTGATTTTCAAAATTCCAAGTGCTAAACATGATGAACATGTCGTGAGGGGGAGTATGTGTTCAAAAAGAAAATTTTGAATGATGAACATGTCGTGAGGGGGAGTATGTGTTCAAAAAGAAAATTTTGAATGATGAACATGTCGTGAGGGGGAGTATGTGTTCAAAAAGAAAATTTTGAATGTTTGCCTTCAGTTGGTTCATCAGAGTTTAAAATGATAAAATCATTTAGTTTTTGAAATGATACCTGCTAGTGATATATAAATTTGTCAAATTTTAAATTTGTGAAATTTATTGTGAGGTAGAGAATATGTAGGTGAGCCAGGTTTTAATTTCTGAAGAGTTTATGTTTAGAGATTCAGGTTTCGATCCTGAGCAGGATGGGAGCTAGGTCATGACTTTGAACCTGTGAAAGCCAGATTACGATCCCGAGCACAAGAGTCTGTTAACAAAAGGAAGTTTGAAAGTTGTAGAGTCAAGTTCAAATCCTGACGTTCATGCAAGCTGATGATGCTGATGAAGTTAAGGAATCAAGAGATCTGATCAAGAGAAGATAGAGTCAGGTTGAGATCCTGGAAGAGATATAGAGGAGGTTGAAGATTAGATCAACATCCGAGGGGAGGTTATCTGTTGGTGCTGATGAAAAGAGAAGAGAGAGATTGAGGAAGTTTTACACTGTCAGATACTTCTAAAGAGTTCGAGAAAGACTGATAAAGACTGAAGAGCGAAGACTCGACACCGAAGACTTCGTCAACATCCGAGGGGGAGTCTGTTGGTGCATACGTCTGTCAACTTCGTCTTTTATCTAGTCTTGTATTGTATTAGATAGATCAGGGCACGCAAAACGAGAAAATATGTCAAAGGGCTAATTTCGCACAAAATTCTAATTTCGTATGAAATGTGATTTCGCATGAGTAGGTTCGTGCGAAATCATCTGGCCTATAAATACCCCTAATTTCGTTTCATTTGTAACTTTTCCGGTTTGAGAGCCGAAGTGCTGCCGAAGTGTCGTCTCGCTGTAAAACTTTGTCAAATCAATAAACAAGACATTTAAAGTGATATTCTTGCTGAATCACCTTGATACGACTGTTTCCGCCTTTCATATCGAGCAAAAACTCTTCTGAACGACTCGTTTGGGTCAGAAACGATCCTACAACACTTCCTCAGTTCGACGTTGCCTTGGGTCTGTACTCACAGGAGTACTCAGTGTCCCAGCCATTTTTGATGCGCACATCAGCACGTCCAGTGACGTGTTGTGGCTTGGTGGTGCACTATTGGGTTCGGGGAGTTCGCGAAACCGAATCAGTGATCCCCGAAGGCACGGGTGACTGATCTTTACGACCCATTACACCGATACCCACATCGGTGTATCGCTGTGACGATCGCCGGTCGTCATGATAGTAGGGAATGGGTCACACAAAATAACCTATTTTACTTACCGACCGGGGGGACTTGGCGTACAGGTTGGCCGCATATCTCGCCGAGTACGCTTTTAAGCGTACCCTTACCCACATCAGCTGTGGGGGCTTCGTCACCCGTCTGGCGAAGCATTTCTTTCGCCTCTTGTCCCCGCAGGTGGCAAGTGGTATGAGCCTGACACTCCAGCTTGACAGGGTTGGGAGGGACATAGCCCAATCGATGGGTTTGGCTGGCGAGGTCGAGGGAGGGCGGCTGGTTTGGGCGTATGGTGTGGGTGAGGGACCCCAGGGAGAGGGAAGCGAGGGGGAGGGAGGCGATGGAGAGGGAGGCGAGGGAGAGGGAGGCGACGAAGAGGGAGGCGACGGAGAGGGAGGCGACGGAGAGGGAAGCGGGGTACATGAGGGGGTCGATCATACTATCGATCAATCACAGGTAGCTGCGGAGGATTTACAGGGTGATCGCCCGTACGTTCGACGGAGCGTGAGATAGCGTGTGATGCCTCCACCGGGGGTGGAGGAGAGACTCGTTCAGGTGGAGGAGAGACTCGTTCAGGTCGAGTCGAGACTCAGTCAGGTCTAGTCGGATGTAGCTGCAGTCAGAGGGGATGTACAGTGGATGGTCGAGGCGATTGTGGCTATGCATTCTGGCGCGCCGCTACCTCCACGAGCTGGCGCTGCACCACCACCACCACCACCGCCGTAGCTGCTTATTGTATTTTTTTTTGTTATTTTACGTTTGAAACATTGTAAAAATTTATCTTTTTGTTTGTTTTAGATGCAAAACATTCTAAATATTAATCTTATGTTTAGATGTTAAGTTGTTTGTTTAATAATTGTTGTCGTAGTTTATTATAATCATATCCATATTTATCGTTTTAAAAAGTGGAAACTTATTAAACATTATAAATACATTTAACTACAAACTCATAACATAACCCGATATATACAACACTATTTTAAAATTTACAAAACTTATTAAACGGTTTCCCGATTGCAACAGAAAATTAACTTTTCTATACACATTTATCGTTTTACAAAGTGGAAACTTATTAAAATTAATAAATACGTTTAACTACAAACTCGTAACATAATCTGATATATACAACACTATTTTAAAATTTACAAAACTTATTAAACGGTTTCCCGATTGCAACAAAAAATTAACTTTTCTATGCATATTTATCGTTTTACAAAGTGGAAACTTATTAAACATAATAAATACGTTTAACTACAAACTCGTAGCATAATCCGATATATACAGCACTATTTTAAAATTATTACAAAATTTATTAAACGGTTTCCCGATTGCAACAAAAAATTAACTTTTCTATACGGGCAGTATAACATTATATGGCCCGTATAGAGATTTCAAAACTAAAAACCCTTATCAAACCTTCGAAACAAAATTATGCAAATATGTATACGGCCAGTATATAACTATACGTCCCGTATACATATAAAAACAAAAAAAAAACATTCCACCGCATTAAATTCTACGCATAAACATTCTATACGGCCCGTATCAGTCTATACGACCCGTATACAAATAGGGATGTAAAAATAAGATTATAGGAGTGTGGAAATAGAACAACCCTACATTTATATCTTTTTTCTTGACGTCACCTAACTTTTGTGATGTTAAATGTTAATCTTACAAAATCATTTTTGATATCTTTTATAGTACTGTATACTAACATTTTAGGTGTAGCAAAATAAGTCTTTCACTTTAGAGATATTTGCTAAAGTGCCATTTCTTTCATATTGGTGAGTCAGATGTTATTTTTTCTTTTTCTGTTTTTGTCTTATAATATGGTTCACATTTTTAATCACTTATGTTTTGCATGAGACAATTTACTATTTAGGCATGCCAAATAAATTCACTTTCAAGATATTACTAAAGTGCCATTTAGGTATCGTCTCACTTTTTATAAAGGTGAATCAATCGAATGTGTTTTTCTTTGCTTTATATTATGGTTTATATTTTCCTTTTAGGTCTTTAAATTAAAGTTTTCTTTATAAATTTGAGTTTGTTTGTGATGAAACACTGGTTAACACTTAGGCTAACCAGCTGGGTCGTCTCGTATATGGGATTCAAGCTCTTTCTCCACTCACTGATTACTGGAATCCTGCAAAACATAACACCGGTGACTCGCCACAAGGAGGAGAATAGGGGGTTCTCCTTGTGACCACCCTCCGGCGTGAGAATAAGTACTGCTTTGAGGAGAAATATTGTGTGTTGTAGGTGAAATGTAAAGAGAGCAGAATGTTTTACCTGAATGAGGAAGGGCCCTATTTATAGCCGAAGGATGAAGGAGGGAGGAGAGGCCTTGCCAGCTGCTACCGGGTGCCAGCTGTCCGACCAAGGGGAATATCCTCTTGGTCTCCTTTGTTGCACTCAGAGTAGTGGGTGACGTGGCGCGCCGTTATTTTTCCAAGTAAGGGAATTGTCTCAGCAGCTGTTGGCCTATCCTAGGATCGTATTGGCAGATCCGAGTGGCGTCGGTCATTGGTGACACGTGTTGCCCTTTTTGTCTGGAGGAGCATCTTTGGTGTCACCTGCGATATCTTCCAGAAGCTTCTGGATATTCTTTGCTGATGGGGATGCCATGTAGGATAAAAGTGGTATGGTCCCTGCCATGTATGCATGGAGTCGGGACCATACCTCTTCAAGTTCCCCCATCCAGTGTGCCTTCTAGTTGAGTTTATCGTCTAGGAGGGATTCTGGGCTCATAAGGGTTGTGGTTTTGTTGTTTGATTTCCTTTAAATTTTGCATCTTATCGCGCGTGTTCTTTATCGTGGCGGTTTGACTCGATATGGCGTGCATCGTTTGGCAATGGCATGCGAGTTGAAGTCGAAACGGCGCGTGGCATTAGGTGATGATTTCTAAAAGTTGAGCCAAAATAGCGCATGGCGCATTGGCGCATGGAGATGTCTTGCAAGACTGAGCCAAAACCGCGCGTGGCGCATGAAGATGTCTTGCAAAATTGAGCCAAAATGGTGCAAGGCGCATGGAAATGACTTTGCAAAATTGAGCCAAAATGGCGCATGGTGTATGAAGATGGTTTGCAATTTTGAGCCAAAATAGCGCATGGCACATGAAAATGACTTTGCAAAATTGAGCCAAAACGGCGCATGGCGCATGAAGATGGTTTGCAATTTTGAGCCAAAATAGCGCATGGCGCATGAAAATGACTTTGCAAAATTGAGCCAAAATGGCGCATGGCGCATGAAGATGGCTTTGCAATTTTGAGCCGATATAGCGCTGCCGCATGAAAATGACTTTGCAAAATTGATCTAAAATGGCGCATGGCGCATGAAGAAGGCTTTGGAATTTTTGAGCCAAAATGGCACGTGGCGCATGAAAATGACTGCAATTGTTGAGCCAAAATGGCGCATGGCGCATGAAGATGGCTTGCAATTGTTGAGCCAAAATGGCGTATGGCGCATGAAGATTAATTTGGAGGTTTCTTCTAAGTGAAGTTTCTTATTATTTAACTCTGTGGAGATTTTGACAACTGGTGTGACTGATGTTCTGTCTGAGGTGGTTGTCTTGTCGGAGACGTGAACAGTTACTTTATGCAGGGTGTCAGGCACGTTAGTCGCTGTTGTCAGGCGCGTGCTGGCTACGCGCCCCAAAAGCGCGGTAACACTTTTTCTCTCTCCTGACGTGTTGGTATCTGACTGGTTGACCTTCTGTCTTCCTGACGGTCCACTACCCATCGCATTAAATGCGATGGGTATAAATACGAGACGGTTACCACCATATGAGCATTTTTCTCTCCATTTTCAAATTTTGAACTCCCTTTTCTCTGAAACCTTCCCGAAATCTTCTTCGAATCTTCTTCTTTGATCTCCATTTTTTCCTTAATCGTAATCATGTCTAATGGTGCGAAGCCTTCTACTACCAGGAAGAGAAAGTATATACCAAGAAATCCACCCGGTCCGAATCAGGTGGAGATAAACTGGAAAGAGGAAGAATTCCATAATCTGGTTTAGAATTTTGGCTTCCATTCTGATTGGGTGTCCAATTTCCGACGCCTAATTCTACTGCACTGGATTCTCCTCTGGGATATATGACATTGTATACTGATTTATTCCGAGAGGGCAACTTTCTCCTCCCGATGACAAAATTCACCGGGGAAGAGTTGACGAACTATGGTTTGCACATCTCACAGATAAACGCTCTGGGGTTACCACGACTCACCTATTTTGAGTTTATATGTCGGGCTAACCGCGTTGAGCTGACTTTTGAAAAGTTCAACGTTTTTTTTTTATTTTGTCACTTACACTGCTGGTTTCTATTCCTTCAATTCCCGTACCAGTGGGGTTGACCCTTGTAGCCGAGATCCTCCGAAGAGTCTACATGATTGGAAACAGAAGTTCTTCTACATTCTTCGTAGTGTCGTCCCTATCGACATGCACTACAGGGCTGAGAGTGAAGGCGTTCCACGTGTGAATGTTTCGATTCCCTTTACTGAACAAGACTGGTATACAACCTTAACCCGAAAGGTTACTCCCATTGTTCAACTGGAAGAGAGAGCCTTGGTGGCAGCCGGGATGAGTATGTTATGGGCCCTTCAAAACCCTAGGGGTTTTCCGGTTTATGGATACAGAGGGAAAGGTATAGCTTTTCCGGTATATATATATATATATTTGGTCTCTTCACATCTTCCTGTGATTTGCAGCAGGGTATAGATTGATTAATGTTTTCGATCCTAAAGCCGGTGGTGCCATGGTTGTTGCTGTGTTACCTGAGGGGAGGCCTTTATGGGTTGAGTAGATAAGAGATAATTTCCTGCACCCTACAAGCGAAAGCATGGCGACCTATGCTAACACCGTTTTAGGTGAAGATGATGGAGATGCCATTGATGTTGATCCTGCTCCTACTCGAGAGGAGCCTATACTCCTTTCGAGCGAGTAGTCTGCTGACTCGTATCAGGATCTAATCCATCGTTCCGCACATGTAGGTCCACAGCGAGGGGATGTTCAGGAACCTGTTGCTGATGACGTTGATACTCATGTTGTGGATCTACAGGTTGGGGCTGCTGAACAGGTGGAGGCTAGGAAGAAGAAGAGAGAGGATAAGACTGAGGAGAAAAAGAATGAGGAACCGGTGGCTGAGACACCTCGTAGGCGTCCTTCTAACTCCTCTTTCTTTGACTATGTTGTCGTGTCTGACACGCTATCTTGTGTAGACGCAAGAGTTAAGCGACCATCTCGTGATCCCGACGATGATTCTACATTAACTGAGATGATGAAGAAAAGAAAAATGCTTGAGGACAAGAAGAAGGAGCTTGATGCGCAAGCTGCCGCTGCATTGGCTGAGAAAAAAATCCAAGTTACAGAAGGAGACTACTGCCGCACCATCAGAGTCAGAGATTGACTTAGGTATGTTTAGCGAGAAGACCGATAATCTCTTGGAAAAAATATTCAAGTCTGCTTCCACTTCTCGAGGTATGATTTCTTTTGTTGTATATGTTTTGTGTATTGTTTTTCCTCCTTTGATTGTTTATGCTCTATTGCAGCAGCTCCCAAATCTGGCCGTTCTCGGTCTAAAATTGATATTTCCAAGATTACTCCCCTCGCTTCTCCTCCGTCTAAACCTCTTGATTTATCTCCTCCTTTCCCGGACCCGAAGGGGAAGGGGAAAGAGGATGATGTTGAGGTTGAGCAGACGGAAAAAGTGGTTGAAAATGTTGTTGCTGGTGCTGGGAAAGATGAGGTTCATGCTGAGGGTGTGGAAACTGAATGTGGATCAAGTGAGGCTACTCCTCAGGGCACCATTTGTACCCAGCGTATGCGGGGTTCTGGGGGAGGTGGTGCATCTGGCACTCATCAAAGTCCAGAATTTCATCATGTTCAGGGTGGTTCATGGACTACCCATAACCCTGCTTGTGATGATATTCCCCATGCTCCTCATTAGACGTTGACTCAGGGTTCCAGGATGAATGACCTTGCTAACTGCCGTGAGTTTTATTCTTTGTCCCTCCCCCCACCCCCCACCCCCCACTGAGAGGGTTTTCCAGAAAAACCGCCACCATATGGATCTTTTGAATGATCATATCCATGCCAGTGTGAACTTCTATGCCACGACCCAAGAAATTGTGAGGGAGTGGCAGGCGATGGGGGAGGATACACTGGAATTTGAAGCTGCCAAGAGAGAATTTGCTGAGGAGAGGGAGGCATTTAATGCCGAAAAGAAGGGTTTGTTATGGAAGGTAGCTGATGGTGAAGATAAACTTGCTAAAGAAAAACAATACAATTCTGATAGTCAGAAGGAATGGGAAAGTGCTTATGAGAGGTCTAACCGGGAGCTGAAGGCTGCCTGCGATGAAGTAATTAGGTTGAAGGGTGAGAAAACTAAACTGAGTGATGAGCATGAACATGTTGTCGCTATGTATCAAAAAAGAGAAAATGAGTTTACCCAACGTATTGCGAAGTTAGAAAAGATTGTTGCTGAGAAAACTGCGGAGAGCAAAGCTTCAGAGATTTTGGCTGAAGAGGTTAGCGCCGATTGAAAGTGGTTACTTGCGTGTGACGTGATGTCGTGGTCACAATCAAATTTAATCCAAATACAACTAATTAGCTAGCGGTAAGTGGGTATCGAACACAGGGAGTTTGTGGAATATGTGTTATTTGAAGATTTATCTAAGTTAACTAAAATTAAACTAATTGCAAGTAAAGTAAAATTCAAGAGTTGATTTGAGTGAATTGGTTTTAGAACTAAATTTAACTAAATAATTTGCAAGAGAAAAGTTTTGGTTGTAAACAAATTAGAGACAAAGGATCATCCTAGATTTCCGGTTTCAATTGACATTCATGTTATCATTCCACTAGAAAGAACTACATAGACATAGCTCGTGTGTGACTACTTGCAGTGATGAAAGGGAACTAAGTACTCAGATTCCTAGAACGCGAGGTTGTTACCCGATGATCAATCAACCCTTACCCAAGCCTAACTATACCCATGATATCTCGATTGCCAATGGCACCAAGAACGTATGGTTTCTAATTAGTTCAATGTCACGGCCCCCGACCCGGTTTGACCCGTTACAGGAGCCGCGGGACAGAAATCCCGTGATATTTATTTATGTGATTTTAACAGCGGAAGTTTATCATCAGGATCGTTGTAAAGCTAAAAACTTTTCCCGATTATTTTATTTCACAATTCGGGATAAAATCCTGGTAATTTACAATAACATAATTTTACTGATAAATCTTTATTTTTAGAAAACGTATTTCTCTATTTTATAATGAGCCACTTTCTTAAGCTTGAAATGCTCCCCAACACTTTTCCTGAATTACAATAGATCACCTAAAACATGTTTTAAAAAGGTTTTGTCAGCGGGAAATACTGAGTGAATCATTCTATTTATTAAAATGACTCGTTTATTATAATTTACAATATTAAGAGTTTTTACATATGTTTCTGATATCTACCAACTACCCACAGTATTTGTCACTCGACCGGATCTGTGACTGTGGTCATATCACCATTGACTGCCCCAATGAATGACGTATATCACTTAATTTTAGGTTCGCCCACCTAATGTGATTAAAACATTAGTAATGTGCACAATACCCCACATACTGGCTGTAATTTGGTGATTACATAAACTTAATCACTGTAATTATAATTCTGAAAATAATTTGGAGTATTGTAAAACATTTGATAAAAAGAGAATAACTCACATTGCAGATTTAACACGAACGGAATATGATTTAGCCTTGTTAACCTAATTTAATAATAATGCACACAAAACCAGGTTAGTGATCAATACAGCAGTTACGATAACTCACGAGATCAAATTCTCACAACGAACGACAAAGTGCAATACTTAAACATCCATCGATTTAACGACGAACGACAAAGTATAACCCTATGTGGGCGGCACTTAAACATCCATTGGATATATTGATCAGTCGGAAAATGAATCGTAATAGCGATCGAGTGATTACCCTGTTTTGCGGCAGCAATTCGATATTAGTATACTATGGACTGTTTCTGCTTATAACTCGACGTCTACAAAGAATTCTTACGTCGTTTTCAACACAGAAAGCAAGTGCCAATGTCTGCTATTTATAGTGATTTTTGGGACACGCTTACGGACCGTATGCCATTTCCCCTTACGGTCCGTAAGGGATACAGTCTAATTATATAGGCTAGCTGGGTTCGGGACTAGCTTGCATGACTCACTATTAAATTGAAATTCAATCTGGACAACGTAATATTGTGGATAAATATCACTAGGGTTTATCCCCCCTGAGTTTTAGGGGCCCTGATCCTAATTCCGATTGTTCTGAAAATTTTAGGGTTAGTGCAGAATTACTTGGGTGTCTCAATTAGGGTTTTCTTATTGACTAATTATTATTCTAATTATGGATTTTTAATGAGAGTTGTCACATTCTCCCTGCCTTAAGAAAAATCTCGTCCTCGAGATTCACTGAAATAGATGAGGGTATTTTCGCTTCATTTCTGACTCCAGTTCCCAAGTATATTCTGGTCCCCTCTTTGAATTCCATTTGACTTTACCAGTACTAGTCGCTTGTGTTTGAGAAACTTGACCTTCCGGTCTTCTATTTGTAAGGGTTTCTCTATGAATTTCAGCTTTTCATTTACCTCCACATCTTGAAGAGGTACTACCAGGGATTCGTTTGATAGACATTTCTTGAGATTGGATACATGAAATACATCATGTACTCCAGCTAGTTCTTCTGGTAGTTGTAAGCGATAAGCTACTGGTCCTATTCGTTGGATCACTGGGAATGGTCTAACATATCTTGGACTCAGTTTTCCTTTCTTACCGAATCGTACTACTCCTTTCCAAGGAGATACTTTCAAAAGTACTTTGTCTCCTATCTGGAATTCTAGTGGCTTGCGGCGATTGTCTGCATAGCTTTTCTGACGACCTCTGGCTGTTTTCAATCTTTCCTTGATTTGAGTTATCTTGTCAGTGGTTTCTTGTACGATCTCTGGACCTGATAATTGACTTTCTCCTATTTCTGCCCAACATACGGGAGTTCTGCACTTTGGTCCATACAGTGCTTCGAATGGAGCGGCCTCGATGCTTGAGTGATAACTATTGTCATAGGAGAATTCGATTAATGGTAAATGGTTATCCCAATTACCACCAAAGTCAATTACACATGCTCGGAGCATGTCTTCTAGAGTTTGGATCGTCCTTTCACTTTGTCCGTCTGTTTGTGGATGATATGCAGTACTTAGATTGAGTCGAGTTCCCATTGCTTCTTGGAAGCTTGTCCAGAAACGGGAAGTGAAACGACTATCTCTATCCGATACAATGGAGAGTGGGACTCCATGTAAGGATACTACTTCATCCACATACAACTTGGCTAACCTTTCCATGCAAAAGGTTTCTTTCATAGGTAGAAAATGAGCAGATTTGGTTAATCGATCCACAATTACCCAAATAGCATCATTACCTTTTCTGGTTTTGGGTAACTTAGTAACAAAGTCCATTGTTATGAGTTCCCATTTCCATACAGGCATTTCTAACTGTTGTAGTAGACCTGAAGGTTTCTGATGTTCGGCTTTAACTTGTGAACAAGTTAGACATTTAGATACGTATTCGGCTATATCCTTTTTCATTCCTATCCACCAGAAATTCTTTCTTAAATCTTGGTACATCTTATTGTTTCCTGGATGTACAGTATACCTAGATTTATGAGCTTCCTCTAAAATCTTTGATTTTAATTTCCCTGTTCAGGTACCCAAATTCTGTTTTTGTGGAATTTCTAAATTCCATCATTTCCTTGTTCCAATTCCTTTAGGTAACCTTTCATTCCTTCAGCATCGTCCTTGATTGCCGTTTCCTGAATTTCCTTTAATTGTTCCATTAAATCTACTTGTAGATTTATTCTAAGAGCACGGATTCGCCTTTGCTTCTCATGATACTTACGACTTAAAGCATCTGCGACTACGTTTGCCTTTCCTTCGTGATATTGAATATCACAGTCGTAATCACTCAGGATTTCCATCCATCTTCTTTGCCTCATATTTAACTCTTTTTGCCCAAATATATACCTTAAACTGTTATGATCTGTATAAACAGTAAACTTACTTCCATACAGATAATGTCTCCATATCTTAAGGGCAAAAACTATAGCTCCTAATTCTAAATCATGAGTCGTATAGTTTTCCTCGTGCTTCTTCAATTGTCTAGAAGCATACGCAATTACCTTCTTGCGTTGCATTAACACACATCCGAATCCTAATTTTGAAGCATCACAATATACTTCAAAATCTTCTGTTCCTTCTGGTAAGGCTAAGATTGGAGCATTGGTTAATTTCTGTTTCAAGATTCTAAAGGCTTCTTCTTGTTTAGGTCCCCATTCAAACTTAATGGCTTTACAGGTTAGCTTCGTTAATGGTACAACTATCTTGGAAAAATCCTTAATAAACCGTCTATAATATCCGGCTAAACCTATAAAACTTCTAATTTCCATTGCGGTTTGCGGAACCTTCCAATTGGTAATTGCTTCTATCTTAGCGGGATCTACGTGAATACCTTCATGATTCACCATGTGTCCTAAGAATTGCACTTCTTGTAGCCAAAATTCACACTTCGAAAATTTGGCATACAATTTTTCTTTTCTTAACAAAGTTAAGAGTGCATGCAAGTGCTGACAATGTTCGTTCTGACTTTTTGAATAAATAAGTATATCGTCTATGAAAACAATTACAAATTTATCCAAATATGGTTTACAGATTCTGTTCATCATGTCCATGAATGCTGCAGGTGCATTAGTTAACCCAAAGGGCATGACTGTAAACTCATAATGTCCATACCTAGTTCTAAAAGCAGTTTTAGGTATGTCTTCTTCTTGAACCTTTAATTGATGATATCCGGAGCGCAAGTCTATCTTAGAAAAGTACCTAGCGCCTTGTAATTGATCGAAAAGATCATCAATCCTAGGTAATGGGTATCGAGTCTTAATTATAACCTTATTTAGCTCTCTATAATCGATACACATTCTCATTGATCCGTCTTTCTTTTTCACAAACAACACTGGTGCACCCCAAGGGGATGAACTAGGTTGTATAAATCCTTTGCTTAGTAATTCATCTAATTGCTTCTTCAATTCTAGCATTTCGGTAGGAGCTAATCGATAGGGTGCCTTGGCTATCGGTGTAGTTCCTGGAATTAGATGAATCCTAAATTCTACCTCCCTATCTGGTGGTAACCCAGGTAAATCTTCCGGGAATATATCTGGGTATTCTGAGACTACAGGAATTTCCTTAAGTTCCTTACCTTTAGTACTAATGATTACTGAAATCATATATACTATTCCTTGTTTTCGTTCATAATTAGCAACTTTCATTGCTGATATGAACTTTAGTGGCTTTCGAGGTTTATCTCCTGTAATCATGATTACTTCTCCAGTAGGTGCTCGAATTTCTATAGAGTTTTTATCACAAATGATTTGAGCATGGTTGGCTATTAACCAATCCATTCCTAATACAACATCAAATTCAACTAATTTCATAGGTAATAGGTTTGCATCAAATTTATGACCTGAAAGTTCTATTTCTACTTTTTGCAAAACCTGATTGATTTTTACTGAATTCCCATCTGCGGTTTCGACAGTAAAAATCTGCCTAATGGTAGTTAAGGGTAACTTACGAGCTTGGCATTTATAAAACTTTGGTTTGCACCAGAGTCAAACAATACTTTTGCATAAACGTCGTGAACTAAAAACGTACCGGCTATCACATCCGGAATGAGCTCTGCTTCTTGAGTGTTTAGCTGGAATGCTCTGGCATTCTTCTTAGTAGCTCCTTCGGTCGCCTTGGTTTTGTTGTCTACTGGTTTGGCTAACTTAGGACATTCTGTTTTGAAATGTCCAGCTTCTCCACAATTGTAACAAATTATGGATTTCTTTCTGCAGTTCTCTTCACGATGTCCTATCGTTTTGCAAAAATTGCAAATTTTATTACATTTTCCAAAATGTTTCTTTTTGCAAATTTTGCAGAATCGAAAAGTTGAAGATTGCCCTGTTCCTCTTTTCTTGAAACTATTATTACCCACCCTAATTCCTTGGGTAATTTTCTGAGCTAGTTCCTTCTTCCTGTCTTCATCTCTTGTGCATATCAATTCATCAGTCAGAGTGTTAGCTAATTCTACAGCATCGTCAATAGTGCGAGGTCTCGCAGCCTTAACGATATTGCGAATTTCGCTAATTAATCCCCAAATATAGCGAGAAATGAGTACCGGTTCTGGCGAAGCCAGTGTTGGTACCACTCTAGCATATTCAAAGAATGTCGAAGTATAACCACGACAATCCACACCTATCATCCGATGATTTAGGAACTTATTTGCCATTTGTTCCTTTTCATACTCAGGACAGAATTTTCTTTCTACAAGATTCTTAAACTCCTCCCAAGTCATAGCATAAGCCCTATTTCTTCCTTTAGCTTGTAACACAGTGTTCCACCATTCGAGTGCTCCTTCTTTAAATAGATTTGATGCGTACATGACCTGATCATCTTTGGCACACTTACTTATTGCAATTACTGCTTCGGTTTTCTCTAACCAACGCAGTGATGCAGTTGCCCCTTCATTGCCTGCAAATTCAGTGGGTTTACAAGCAAGGAATTCTTTGAAAGAGCAACCAGGTGTTGCAGCTTTCAATTTCTTAGGGAGCGACATGTGCTGAGATTCATTATCATGATTCACATGATTATTACCCCCGTTTATACTATTACTGAAGTTATCTTCAGAAGTACGTTTACTAGGAACGATATGTTGCGGTTCAATTGGACTTTTTACAGCAGCAACGAATACTGGAATAGCATTTGCTATACCTTGAGAAACAATATTTTCAATATCTTGTCTAGTCATATATTGATCCCCTGGATGTTGCTCCGACTGATTAACCTCATTTACCGGTTCATTACCAATATTTTCCATCTGATAATATATATATAATTTTTATTAGTATTTGATAAATAGCAATTATACACAAACAATCAGACAATTTACAATACACGTATAGTCAAAACTGTCGATTTCTCGATTTCATTTTATATTGGTAATAGTATGCATCAATACACACCAATATTTTACAAAGTTTTATTCGTAGTTATGTTACAGACTGATTTCACTATTTCTTTTACTATTACACAACTATAGTTTTACCATCCTCCTATCTCTCGTCACTTGTCGTCCTAAAAACGAAGTTCCCTTTCATCATACTTCCAGGCAATTTGTCCCCCTATCTCCCTGATTCTATTTCCTGCATCCATCAATTCTTCACCATAATGGCGAAGTTCAGCCATATTTTCGTTACTCATTGGTGGATTAGGTAGGGGTTCTGGATCGAATTGTGGAAGAAAGGAATAAGGGTCATTGACAATATTTTGAAATTGCCAATCATTCGTCCACCATTCGTCCATTTCTACAGGTTGAGAGTGGACTATTGGTTCTGGGATTACTGGTTCAAAATTCATAGGAAGTGGATTTTCACTAGGATAGGTAAAAACATTCGTATTGACAGGCTGAATAATCTCACAGCTTGCCAATAGGAAATCTATTTCCTCCTGAAAAGTTATTCCCTGGTTTTGGTTGGAGCTCTCTCCAATTTCTATCTGAATGGGTCTAGAACCTTGTCCAACTTCCATTTCTATTTCTTTAGAATATTCCTCAAACTGTATTTCCATTTGCCTAGAATCTTTCCTAACTTCAGTTTCCATCTCTTGCTGTTTAGAACTCTCCTTGATTACAATTTCTTTTCCTTTTTCTAAAGGGTTGTTTATTTTAGGAAGTTTTGTGGCTGGCTTTTTCCTACGTATACGACTACCCCAGACATAATTCTTTCTTTTCTTTCGTTTTGGCTTTGTCAAAGGTGGAGCATTGAATTCTACAGGTTGTTCCACATCAGTAAAGTATCCAGTGAAATCTTTGGAAACTTCTACATTCACCGGGTAAAGATCGAGGTTCTGAAAGGCTTCAGATATCTCATTCATGTTGTGTAGCATATATGCAAAATGCACAAAAATACTAAGTTAAAACTTTGGAACAAAGCTTAACAAATAAACATTGAAGTTTTATTGCACACTATTTGTACAAAATAACAGGAAAGAACACACTCGGATTTATTTATTTATTTACTGGGAAGTGCTATTACTAGACTTAGGGTTTTTAAAGATCTGCATTTTCTGCTACTGTGGCTAACATATACAAATTTGCCCATTTCTCATCTAGCTTGTCTTCTCAAGGTGATTTATTGATTAATTCCTGGGTTTTCTTTTTAATCCTCTTTTCTCGGATTTGTTCTTTACTTTTCTTAATAATCATACTCCTTTTTCTAGGAGAAAGCGGTTTCTCATATTGTGCTTTTCGCACAAATATTCCTTCTTCAGGAATTGTAGGGAGTTTTGAAGATTTGTTTTGGGATGAACTTCCCTCTTCGTAGACTGACCTATCTAATTTAAGATAGATATCTTGCAGCTTTTGCTTACCCATACTGTAACTAACAAATAATCAGTTTAATAAAACACATAATCACATAATAATAATCAGGAAAAATTAAGTATCTCTAAATACTTAATTAGCTTAACTCAGTGGCTTTGATACCACCTCATTTCTGTCACGGCCCCCGACCCGGTTTGACCCGTTACAGGAGCCGCGGGACAGAAATCCCGTGATATTTATTTATGTGATTTTAACAGCGGAAGTTTATCATCAGGATCGTTGTAAAGCTAAAAACTTTTCCCGATTATTTTATTTCACAATTCGGGATAAAATCCCGGTAATTTACAATAACATAATTTTACTGATAAATCTTTATTTTTAGAAAACATATTTCTCTATTTTATAATGAGCCACTTTCTTAAGCTTGAAATGCTCCCCAGCACTTTTCCTGAATTACAATAGATCACCTGAAACATGTTTTAAAAAGGTTTTGTCAGCAGGAAATACTGAATGAATCATTCTATTTATTAAAATGACTCGTTTATTATAATTTACAGTATTAAGAGTTTTTACATATGTTTCTGATATCTACCAACTACCCACAGTATTTGTCACTCGACCGGATCTGTGACTGTGGTCATATCACCATTGGCTGCCCCAATGAATGACGTATATCACTTAATTTTAGGTTCGCCCACCTAATGTGATTAAAACAGTAGTAATGGCACAATACCCCACATACTGGCTGTAATTTGGTGATTACATAAACTTAATCACTGTAATTATAATTCTGAAAATAATTTGGAGTACTGTAAAACATTTGATAAAAAGAGAATGACTCACATTGCAGATTTAACACGGGCGGAATATGATTTAGACTTGTTAACCTAATTTAATAATAATGCACACAAAACCGGGTTAGTGATCAATACAGCAGTTACGATAACTCACGAGATCAAATTCTCACAACGAACGACAAAGTGCAATACTTAAACATCCATCGATTTAACGACGAACGACAAAGTATAACCCTATGTGGGCGGCACTTAAACATCCATTGGATATATTGATCAGTTGGAAAATGAATCGTAATAACGATCGAGTGATTACCCTGTTTTGCGGCAGCAATTCGATATTAGTATACTATGGACTGTTTCTGCTTATAACTCGACGTCTACAAAGAATTCTTACGTCGTTTTCAACACAGAAAGCAAGTGCCAATGTCTGCTATTTATAGTGATTTTTGGGACACGCTTACGGACCGTATGCCATTTCCCCTTACGGTCCGTAAGGGATACAGTCTAATTATATAGGCTAGCTGGGTTCGGGACTAGCTTGCATGACTCACTATTAAATTGAAATTCAATCTGGACAACGTAATATTGTGGATAAATATCACTAGGGTTTATCCCCCCTGAGTTTTAGGGGCCCTGATCCTAATTCCGATTGTTCTGAAAATTTTAGGGTTAGTGCAGAATTACTTGGGTGTCTCAATTAGGGTTTTCTTATTGACTAATTATTATTCTAATTATGGATTTTTAATGAGAGTTGTCACATTCAACGCAAGAACTAACAAGTTACTAACAAGCAATCACACACCATAACAAACAAACCATAAAGATAAAGAATGTTATTCTAGAAATTAGGAAAATCAAACATGAAATGTCTCAATCAAACCTTCAATCCAGGACAATCATCAAGTGTTTAGCCACTCATGGCTTGAAGCAACATCATAACAAAAGTTCTATTGTGTATAAAGATTAAAGCAACCCAACTAATGATTCCAGAAGTGTTGTTCACTCCAAAGTCTCCAAGAATGCTCCAATTTTCGTTTTCCAAGTGATGTGTAACCGAAATCCCATGATAGGACCTTAATAATCATCATCAAAAGCTCAAAAAATGCTTAAGTTACAATTTGGGAACAGTCGGTGCTGTAAGCTACGACGCCTGCCATAGCTTACGGCAATCAGCAAAGTCTACAAAGTCCAAACACTGCCGTAAGCTACACCAGGTACCGTAGCTTACGGTACTCATCAATCCTTTACAGCGGCTTGAGTCTGACCTATGGCGGACATATAGGCAAAAAGGTGGAGGGCCATAACCTACGGCAGAAACCGTAGGTTACACCACTGACTGAACTTCTTTTCTTGTTTTCTTTATAACTTTCTCGTTTCAACTCCGTTTTCTTCGCCGTTTTCGCCCACGTTCTCGTAATTTCATCCTCTATCATGTGATATTCTTAGTTCTTCAATTGCAATACTTTATTTTTTTATTGATGCTCCAAATTCCTTCCCTTTTAAGCTCCATTTGTACCTGCACGTCGAAACAACTAGTAGTTACCAAGTTCAAACAATTAAACATGTAAAGCATGGGATTTTAATCTTTTTAAGGCACTTAAGGGTTGTCCTACGGACCACCCGTCACATCCCCACACTTACCCGTTGCTTGTCCCAAGCAACCCGTTCACAACCACAAACAATCAATCATGTAAACCAAGCTAAAATGTGCCGTCATTCTACTAACTTTCAATCATACCTCAAGACACACCCCTCACAAAAATATCTCGGTGACAATCTTTATTAGCATATAATGCTAAACCACTCAATGCGTGTGTGTGTTTGTGCGACAATAAGCTTATATAAAAATCAAGTTTCCTCCTATCAAATATTTAGCAGGCTTATGAATCAAAAAGGACCTATGGGTTGTAACGAGGCTATGTGTAAAGGTAGGAAATAGTGGGAATGTGAAAGTAGCTCATTGATTCGACCCAGTTTTTATTTCTACTACTAAACAAAGCACACATCAACTATGTACACAACATCCTCAACTTTTTCTTTTCTTTTCAACTACTATCGCAACTAACTCTTTCTTTTTGCACTTTTTCTCTTTTTTTTCTTTTTTTTTTTCTTTCTCTTTTTTTTAAGCATAGAACTCAACAATATATATAAGAACATCAACAATCACAAACTAAATTCCTAAACCGGGTCATCTCAATAGGTAAAGTTTTGTAGGAAATAGGTTTGGGTCACAACCGAATGGTATAAGGCTCAAACATGGCTTTCTAAAGACCAAACCCCCATCCCTCACAATACCAAGCTCATATATGTAACGCATGAGGTCCAACCCCCAATTCCCACACTCTCACACATCCAGAAGAGGCTACCTAAAAGTCCCCTATCATA
This sequence comes from Helianthus annuus, assembly GCF_002127325.2. NCBI lineage: Eukaryota > Viridiplantae > Streptophyta > Magnoliopsida > Asterales > Asteraceae > Helianthus > Helianthus annuus. The sequence continues at coordinate 46,343,049 of NC_035440.2, read as the reverse complement.
TTCACAAGCATGCTAACTCTATGATTCAACAAGAATTCATACACAAGTTCTATTAACACAATACACACACTGCCACTCAAAACAAGGAAAGTATCTGTAATAATCATATGTGGCTCAAATTCTCACCAAGAAAAGACTAGGAATGGGTGTCGGTGTGTCAAGTGGAACAATATCAAGTTTTCAAATTTTGACAATTTTCGCTTGAGTTTACAAAATTTTTAAATTCTCAAAAATTCCTCCCATCCCCACACTTGGGATAAATTGTCCCAATGTATGGTTTTGAGGGAAAATCGCTTAAACACCAAAAACATCAACTTTGTTTTTTTTAATAAACAAAAACAAACTAATAAACTACGATATTTCAAAGCTAAAGAACATGACAAGTCTACGAAAAAAGTACATTAACCTGTGAAGTTTGACACAACAGATATTATAAATGATCCAATTTCCTATCACCACCTTTACACCAATCTCCGCACATCTTCCCCACACTTGAGTGTTGCCATAGCCCTGAAACATAGAAAACTAAAGAAATAACAAGATCAGTGAAAAACCTTGGGTTGCCTCCCGAGCAGCGCTAAGTTTTCAGGTCTTCAGCCAGACCATGCCTCCCCCATTTAAGGTGGCTCAAAGAAGCAGTTCCTGCCATCTCCATCACTTCCTTGTGCCATTGAGCAAAATGCATCCATCTTGTTTTAACTCGGTGGGTAATCAAATACGCTCTTGCTTGAACCCATATGCTTTTCTTCACGATCCGGTGGAGTGATTTCTTCTCATTCTTTGGAACACCTTTTCACTAAACCTGCTATCATCCGCCTCAACAAACTCGTAACTAATCATCTTAGTCTGAACATTAAATGACAACTTACGGTTCTTTTCGGTCATGTTAATGATTCCTTCTCTACAATCAATTTGAGCATTTGCCGTATAGAGAAACGGTCGACCCAAAATCACCCTTTATTGTGACGCCATCGTGGTAGTAGCATAATCTAAAACCAGAAAATCCACTGGGTGTTCGAATTCTCCCAACCGAATCATAACATTCTTAACCATTCCCCGTGGACGCCTCCAACTCTCATCCGCCAAGCTCAGCATGGTGTCTACATCTTCAAGCGGACGAAATCGTACATGTCATATAGCTCACCCGGTAACACACTCATGCTCGCCCAGTAATCCAACAATGCATGAGGAATTTTTAGTTTCCCCACTCGGATAGGCACGATTGGCGCTCCATACTCTTTATCATTCTCGATTTCGGCATCTTTTTCCTAACCTGCATTCACTTGATATGAAGAAGTTAGCAATGTTTCATTAAATTTAGTATTAGGAACGGTTCTTACCACATTAATATTAACGCCTTTTATGTTCTTGGGATTTGTCACCGTGTCACTCGGTAGCTGGCCTTTTTCTTTCTTTAATATCGCCACGTCAATCGCAAGTTGACCCATTTGAGTGGTCAATGATTGAATAACTTTATCACGAATTTCATCTTTTTGAATGCGAGCATCATCAAGCTGATTCCTGTGACAACCCTCACAAAACCAGGTGTCCGTACAAATAATTAATATTTAATTACTGCTTAATTACTGTGCTTTCTTACAATTGTGGTTAAACTGCTTCTTGATCTCTAATACATACATATCCATGCATCATACTTATTTACTGTCACTCTATCATTTACACACAAACCATAGTGACAACCTTGATGCACAAAAGCACAGTGAGCACACTATACGAGATACCCAGTAAACATGCTGGCATAGCCAGCATCAGACAGTTACTGTCTCTGAGGCCAGTATGAGCCGGGAATAGATTACTACACTAGTAGGGAGTGTAGGGAGGTGAGGATTGTAGAACTGCGTCACTAGGTGATATTTATAGTGACCGGATGTGCCTAAAACGTACTTTAAGTACAAAATTCTGCGCTTTAAATAAAAACTCAGCATTTAAAACTAACTAGTAAAGTGCAAAAACTTGGGAAAATAATACTAGACACTTTCCAAAGTGTCGGGAATAAATTGTGTCACTAAAAATAATATTAACGGCACTTTAAGTGCTTATTTAGCACTTTAACGAATTATTATCCAACCGAACAACCGGACTTAACCCGGAACATAAAAATATTGCCAATGATATTATTTACACCTTTCTAAGCTAGTTAGGGTCCTCGAATACCCTAACACCCGTTATATTAAATAACACACTAGTAAATTATTATTTTTTTTATTTCCTAACTAAGCACTAAATTTTGTTGTTGAAATCCAACCAAATGTACCACTCCTTGAACGATCAGTTTCCCCATAGGGGACACCACCCACCTATTTTGATTATCTTAATTCCACTTGTTTCATATCTAGTGTACATAATATTTGTTGGGCAATACACTAAGAGTGGGTTATAAATAGAACCACTAGAACCATACTTGATTTCACAAACCACCACTCAAAATTGATCACTCCCTTCCACTCCTCTTGTGTTCGGCCGAGAGCCAACCCACCCCCAACATCACTTTTCAACTTTGATCAAAGCCATCTATTATCATTCAAGTGTGAACGATCACGTATAAGGAGGCTCGGTGCTTACGGATTGCCAAGTACCTCACCACAACGCTTTTAACCAACCATTTTTCGTCTAATTTCTTCCCTAGCCTCGAGCTAGTAGTAAGTGATTGTAAACACCCTCTTGATCTTGTTTAAAGTGGTTAATAAGAGATTTGTCGGATAAAAATCATAAACACCAGAATTCAAAACTTAAAGTCTAGTAAAAATAATAAACATGGTGGTTAATGAATGAATGTTAGTGTAAAACTTTTGAAACTAGTTTTATTATGATTATTTTGATTGATTGCTAGTGTTGGAACGGATCGTCATCTAACCACGCTAGGTCATGTTCATGGAACATGAACTAGCACTATGTTTAGTGTAAAAATAACTAGATGACGAACCCTTTCACTCACAAACATGAACTTGTGTAAAAACGATTTTTCTTATGAAATGGAATTCTAAGCTAGTAGATCTAAGGATCTACAAGTGGTATTTTTGAAGAACCAAGTGTATGATGAACTCATATTTTAAAAGCCGGATCTTTGTTGAAATAAAAACATTTTTGTGAACCAAAAAGTGTGTAGTCACTTGTGTAACGAAAGGATTTAACAATGAAATATTTTTGTAATTTTGACCATGAAGATGTAAACTTGCATTTTCTTTAAAAACAAGATCTTCAAGAAAATGATTTTATTTTTAGAGATGGAAAGATCCACTAAATGGGTTGAAAAGTTACTACACATTTTTACACAACTCGCAAGTTCATGTGTTTGCGACTTACGTATATTTTTGACTAGTTTAGTGTTGAAATATTAGTTGTTGATGTTGGGAACATTGTTGATTGAAATTTATTAAAGAAAATGATACGCTTGAAAGCGTGGCCACCTCCAGTTACAGAGGAAACTCTGGCGAAATTTTTCCAGAAATATAACACTTAGAAATATTTTTACAACAAGTGTTACGAGTATATTTTTTTTTACTTGTCTTTCCAAATAAAGTTCGCCATGATTTTTATTACAAAATTACCAAGTGTCGGAGGTGGGATTTTCACAAAATAAAACTTGCTAAAATATATATTTAGAATATATATTTTCCATAATAGCACTTGTGTAATTTTTATGATTATTTTGTGAATTATACAAATATTATTTTTTTTTGAGTAAAAATAATATTACTAGAATACACTGAATATTCACGGTTCCAAAGTAATACGAACGCCTTCACAATAAATATTTAAGTTACACCGGTATTATTTATACCACCTGAACCTTACAACGTAACTTACGTATTTTCAGAAAATACTCATAAGTGTGTATTTTGACAAGGATATTATTTTAGAAAATTATATGGAATAAAATATAATATTTTTGGGAAAAAATATTTATATTTTGGGAATAAAGTATTTTGGGCAAATGAAATAAAATATATTACATTAAGTGAGACTTATAATATATTTCAAAGTTATACGAACGCACATGTATTAAAACCCCCATCCTTGGGAAGGAATATATTTACAAAATAATTACGAAAAATAATTACGAAATAGTTGCCTAACTATTTCCCAAAGACATTAAACCTTAAGCTAAGGCACGGCCGTCCGTCTAATAGAAGTTAGTACATGTAGGACGTCGCACAGCAGGTTGACCGGGAGATTTCTTGTTAGAGACGCACTACAGTAAGTTCATGTCCCCCTTTTCTCTTAACTGTTTTTAGTTTTCTAAACTGCGGTGGTGAAATACATGTTACTTTGATTACGAATACTTTATACATGGTATGGATAGCGTAAGGAGGTTTACTACTTAGATCATGTGAGTGGGTAGGCGGAAACTTGAGGCCATTAATCCTCAAGGTAGGACCGAGGGACAGTAGCGGTAGATCTATCTGGGTGTAGCGAGCCCAACCCCTGAGCCCGCCTAATGGACCAGGTGGTGACTTTGTACCCATCGCGAAATCTGCTAGGTTTAAGTCTTCCTACTTGCACTTCACACATATCAATGGCCTTGCAAACCATTGGTGATCTCTTTTTCCTTATTTGCCACATACCAGGATTTTTATACTTACAAAGGTTTTACATACTCACTACACATGAACTCGCTCAACTTTATGTTGACTTTTCAAACTACATGTATTTCAGGAAACTAACGGATCTGGCACGGTATGCACATATTTTCATGCTGCGTTTGAATAAAGAAGTTATCCAGGGTTTAGAAGGTGTAACCTCTTCCTGGACGGGTTACATATCCCTAAACCTAGTACTGTTTTAAAGTCTTTTGATAAGTTTTTATGAACTCATTTAAATCAAGTCAAGGTTTGTAACTTATTTTGTGATTGTTGAAAATGGGATTTTCTGAACTTTATTATTGGATGAATATCACATGTTTTTATCATATAGCATTGTTATGATTGTTGCTATGGTATTAAGAAGTCACACCAATTAACCCACGCTTCCGCAAAGCCAGGGTGTGACAGCTTGGTATCAGAGCCTCGATCATAGCGAACTAGGATTCTTTCTCGAGTCTAGACTATGATCATCAGGGCTCTCACGAAAACATTTTCACACTGCATACCACTTAAGTCCAGATCCAAAACATTTTTACAAACAAAAGTTGAGCACATTTTATTTATTAGTTATGGCTCAGTCTGGGAGGCTGAGGTAGTTGTCTAGTGGGACTAGGAAGAGCAGTCTGGGAGGCTGGGAGGCTAGTGGGACTAGGAAGAGCAGTCTGGGAGGCTGGAAGGCTAGTGGGACTAGGAAGAGCAGTCTGGGAGGCTGGGAGGCTAGTGGGACTAGGAAGAGCAGTCTGGGAGGCTGGAAGGCTAGTGGGACTAGGAAGAGCAATCTGGGAGGCTGGAAGGCTAGTGGGACTAGGAAGAGCAGTCTGGGAGGCTGGAAGGCTAGTGGGACTAGGAAGAGCAGTCTGGGAGGCTGGGAGGCTAATGGGACTAGGAAGATCAGTCTGGGAGGCTGGGAGGCTAGTGGGACTAGGAGAACTATTTGATTGCTTATTGGTGGCTAATGTGCTTATTTGACTATATGATTGATTATTTGTGCATACGTGTGTTTGCGTCACGGACGATATGTCTTCATCAGGCACCGGAGAGTCGGACGCCACGGACCCTGTACCCATAGTATTGGACGACATAGTGTCATCAGAGCACGAGGTGCATACTTCAGATACTACCAGCACGAACGACGATGATTTCCAGTCATATGCGCTGCCCGATGTTGTTGCGGAGCCTGCTGATGGCCCTATCGCTGGGGATTTGCCGCTCGCGGTGATCCCTGCCCCTGTACCCCTTGCCGCGTACCCTGTTGTTGACATGCCCCTTGACGTAGTCGCTGACGACGACGTCGACTTGCTTGATGAGGACCCACCAGAGGACGATTTTGAGGGCGAGGCCCACATTGCTGCCAGTGATCTCTTACTTCTTGCTGATGCTCCTGCGGAGGAGGCACCCATCCATTCACCTGTCCCAGATTCCTTTGAGTCTGAGACATCTGCACCATCACACGCACAGGGCGCGCAGCCCTATTCGCATGATATAGGCCCCGTCGCCCCACCTGGTTTCGATCCAGGCCAGGACATTGAGTTTATACACCTAGATCAGCCCATGGAGGACCCGGTTAACCCTGTTGATCCCTGGATTGCCGATTTACCTGTCGATGATCATCCGATTGTTGCTCCACTGTTGGAGGATGATCACGTTGTTGCTGATATAACCGCTGATCCTGTTGTTGTTGCCCCTCTTCCTGATCCTGTGCCTATAGAGCCCGATCATGCACTCTTTGCGACCCATATAGACCCTCGATACGGGCACACCCGAAATGGGTGGATAGATGATAATGATGACTACGTTGGCATGCTTATCAATGGTCCTTCTGCCGACGCCCACAATGATAGAAAATCAGACGAGAACACCGTCACTAACTTCACTTCTTAAGACCCCTGGCAACAAGCCATCCTCTGATTCTAGCATGCATTCAGACTCCTTTGTGACTGTGATACCTGCAATCTTACAAACAGCCGGAATACAGCACACTACTACTAAGACGACGATGACATGGCTACTGCTCTATCACCTGCTCGAGACACCACACCGTCACACAACGCAGAGCCTGCTCTTGAGCTAACTTCTACACCTTTTGGGTCAGCTTGATGCTACGTCTGCCAAACCTACACCTTTACGTGGTCACGATCCTGCCTCTTTTAGACCGACCAGACATTGCACCCTGCTATCTAACCCAGCACCAGCACCTGACGATTTCCCTACTGGTTGAAACGTTTGTTTTTGCACCCGCAACCGACGACACTACTCCTTTCCCCTATGAAGACCGACTTCCATTGCGACAAGGTGCCTATAGCTTTCTTTCAGAATATAACTGCACCCCGGGAAAGTACTTCAGGCCAGCACCCGCATAACGATTCATCCGCTACAACAGCATTTTCCCAACTGCGCAGGTTGCACCATTTGCTACATTCTCTGCTACAACGCCGGGCGAGCCACTTTAATGGATCTTAAAACATGCTATACTGACTTTAGACCCTTGCCATCCCTCTCACTATGGAGGCTATACACAGGATGAGTGCTCCTGTAACATCAACTACAGTTTAAGGATATGAGCCGCAGAATGTTGGGGTTTGAGCTGACATCATGATCGGCAACTTCATATACAAAACATAACATAACCGAAAACAGGAGTTAAGTGTCTACATCACAAGACAGCATATTGTCTAAAAAGTTTCTGTGAAACACCACGTCCTCCACTCTGTCTTTCGACAGCGTGCATTGATCCGCCACATACCTCAAGATCCCTTTTGTGCACTTGACCGTTACTATTACATCGCACCCAGGATGCTGATGCTCGTTTCTTTACTATCAAGCAAAAGATCAGCTAGTTACTTCAACGTATATCCTAGCTCGAGGAAGGGATTCATGCATGTCGACAGTTTACTTTTCTTTCCTCCTCCACCTCAGTAACCAGTATAGTTGATTTCTGGATTATGCGGAATGCATTACGCTTGGGTAAAGACGCTAATGATAAGCCGAGATTTCGGAAACTTTTTGAGTAACCATTTCTAACTACGTAATTTTGATGCACTAATATACTTGCTGGACAAGGGTAGGGTGACCCTGTGTCCCTTCTGCTGTGATGCATTTTGTAAGACACTATGATTGTGGCCGGAGGATAATAAAAGCCGATCATCTTTAAACACGCGACAATACTTATGACTAATGACTAATGAAAAGAAAAACTCCGTCGCTATGTCCCCACTAAGCACGCTATTTGTGCGATAACTATAATGCTACATGCTTACTTGCTACATTCCTATTTACGAGATGTGCAATACATGAGGATAATAAAAGCCGATCATCTTTAAACACGCGACAATACTTATGACTAGTGACTAATGAAAAGAAAAACTCCGTCGCTATGTCCCCACTAAGCACGCTATTTGTGCGATAACTATAATGCTACATGCTTACTTGCTACATTCCTATTTACGAGATGTGCTATTTACGAGATGTGCAATACATGAGGATAATAAAAGCCGATCATCTTTAAACACGCGACAATACTTATGACTAATGACTAATGAAAAGAAAAACTCCGTCGCTATGTCCCCACTAAGCACGCTATTTGTGCGATAACTATAATGCTACATGCTTACTTGCTACATTCCTATTTAAGAGATGTGCAATACATGAGATAATATGTGACTGAATGTATAACAACTGCGTATATACGTATATGTAATACACCTAGGAGGTCTTATCCTTGAATAGAAACTAATGTGCTCGCGTCCTTCACGAGACCTGACCTAACCGACCTTCTTCTAGGAAGATGTCGACTCAAGGGAACACCAATATCAACCACACTCTACCTACAACAGAGGCGGAAATGCGAGAGCACCTCTTACAGGCCATCGCACGGTACGAGGCCCATCGCTCCGATTGCAGCGGGGGTACCTCAGGGAATAAACCCCCCAACGGCTGCACCTACAAGCAGTTCTTGGACCACAAACCTCGAGAGTTCGACGGCACCGGGGGTGCCTTAGCCTTCGTACGCTGGGTTGAAAAGACAGATTCAGTTTTACGATTAAGCAAATGTGACCACGAACATCAAGTCAAGTATATAACTGGACTATTGGTGGATGAGGCTCTGTCATGGTGGAACCATCAAATTCGAACAATGGGCGAGACCGCTGCGTATGCTATGACGTGGGACGAACTGAAGAATCTGATGCGTGAAAGATATTGCTCGAGGGCAGAAGTCCAGAGATTGGAGACAGAACTGTGGAACTTGAAAACGGAAGGACCAAAGATAGCGGAGTATGTGCAGAGATTTAACGAATTATCACAAGTTGCCTTACTCCTGGGGGCACCAGAGTTTAAGAGAATTGAACAGTTCATAAGGTGTAACACCCCGAAAACGGCTTTGGTAATCAAACCACGTTAATAGTAAAGACGGGTAAAATACCTTTAGTGGTAAAAATTTACCCGGTAAATATTAGGATTTAAATAATTAATCCTAATAATAAATAAAAAGTGAATAAAAGCTTTTAAGAAATAAAAGCTTAGAAGGCCCGAGTTAACGGGACCTAAAATAAACTTAGTCATAAATATTCCCGAACCCGCTAAGTTAACTAGGAATATTTAACCTAGTTAATAAGTGGGAAAATTGTTAAAAGAAATAAGTAGGTTGTGGCCTACTTAATAACGAACCAAACACGAGGGGTTAAAGCGGGATAACTAGAAAAGTTATTTAATAAAAACAAACACAAACACACACACACACACACAGTGTGTGTTCTAGATCGAGCTCAGGGGCGACCAAGAAGGGTCAAACCCTAATCAACACAATTTCATCAAATTGAAGGGGCAAATCAAGTCCAAATCAAAATCCGAGTATGAATTAGTGATCTCCATTGAAAAAGGAGTCATGAGGTATGTAAATTTCTTGAGAAATCTCTAGTTGAAATTCTGAGCAAACCTAGAGAACTCGAATCTGAACTTGCATGTTTGTTGTTTGGGTGAAATTAGTGATGAAACTATGTCTAGGAGTAAACCCTAGTCATGTACTTGTTGAATTGATATTCATGGTTGTGAATCCATGATTATACACTCACGTGTCAAGTGGGTTTTGATTATGTAGTAAAGATGATGATGTACACATGTTTAAAAACATCATAGTTGCTAGTAGGAACAAGATACTTGAACAATTTGTAAGTTTGAGTAATTGATCATAAGTGATAGTGGTGAATTTTGATGTTAATCTTGGTAAAAAAAATAACTAGTTAGGAACTAGTTAGTAAATATGTAAAATCATGCACATTAGGTGTTTGTTAAAATGCCTAAATGAGAACTAAGTGTTGATAATGTGCCTAATTGAGTCTTGTGAACTTGATAGTGCAATCATATGTGTTAATTGGTGATTTGACTTTTAATAGTCAAACCGACCATTAATAAGATCGAATGGTAATTGTGATAGAAAATATGTAAGATGGAATAGTCATAATTAATGATGACTAATATAACCGTCTTACGAATTATGATGATAGTTTGACGCTTGACAAGCTAGGTGGAGGCTTGGAAAGGAAGCGGGTCAAACGAAGCAAGAATGGCGGAAAAGCATAATTCGGATGCAAGGTAAGTATAGCTTACACTAGTCTTAAATTGTGGAATGTTTTCTTATCATATAAATTATGAATGAGATATCTAAACAATTGAAATATGATGTTCCGTCGTGTAGTCGAACGGAACAAGAAAATCAAAGATGATAGAAACCATAATAATGGTTAAAAGAGAAGTAAATCGATAAATTGGTCATATTATGTAGAAAGAAATACACGGTTTATATTTAAAATTACCGTACGGTGTTAAACGGGAAGAGTCATGTAGAGGTGATGATAATAAATATCATTTCGCAAAGATAAATGGTCAATTCGGCCAAATGGGTCAAAAGGTGTAGACAACACCTTTTGACTATATAGACTAATGATTCTTTTGTCGAGTCATATGCTTACAGGAATAGATATCCAATGGATATTCGCATCGTTCTTAATTAGCGAATATAAAGCAAGGTATTAAAATTGGGTCTATTTGTTGATCCGAGCCAGGTACGCTTATTTATGATGTATGTAAAAGTGCTAATTTGGTCAAATAATTGGTGATAGCCCTTCATTGTAAAAGAAGGACCAAAATCGACCAAAACGCCCTTGTAGGCTAAATTGAACAAACAACTCTTAGAGGTTGTTTGGAAAGGAGTCTTATGATTAAACAAAAGTTTAGAACAAGTACGGGTAGTGAAAGACGTAATTCTTGGGCCAAAAGACTCCATATGAGTCTTTGCCGTAAAATGATATTTCAAGAGGTATAAATTCGGAACACATAGATATCTACTTTAAATCCAACACACATTTAGTTGTGATGGAAGAGTACTAAATAAGAGATATAGGTTACAACGCTAGATTAGAGTGAAAGCGAAATTTAGCTTAAAAGTGCTTAAAATATCCTTAACGGGTCAAAATAAGCATACTAGTGAAAACGGGTTTAATTTGTGAATAAACCTATGATTAGAACCTAATATGGTATATCACAATTATTTGATGAAGTGTACGAAATATAAGAATCAGATAAATACGTTTGTTTGATAAAATGCATAACCGGGTCAAAATTTTGGTATAAAGGGTAATAAGCCGAAGACTTAGAAGTCTTAAATTTTGTTAAGCCGAATGTCGGATTTTAACTCCAAATGATGGAGAATCAAATTACAATCACGTAGGAAGAAACGGTAGGCCAAACGGACAAGCGGTTTGAAAGATACGGAAGATTTCGTGTCAAATTACGGCAAAAATGGAAAACTGGATGCAGGGTCCACCGTAAATTACGGTGCCACCGTAATTTACGGTGGAGATGAAAAGCCTTACGGTGGCCCCCTACTGGTTTACGGTAGGGGCATGTAAAACCAGTGGCCACCGTAAATTACGGTGCCACCGTAATTTACGGTGGAGGTCAGGTTGAAATTTTTGTTTTTGTTATCAATTGTTTCTCGGACTCGTTTAGACACATTTTAAGTCCTGTATGACTAAAGCATTTCATGTTTATGAAATGTAGGTACACCTTGGATGCCGGAAGACGATCAAGCTCAACGAAGAACCGAACACGATATAGATACACGCTTCCGCACTTTGCCATGTTGTAAATCACCCAGGGTCAAAACCATTAAAACATTAGTTTTGACTTTGATACATAAGGATTAAACATATGATCACGTGATGTAGAATAACTCATGATTTGTAAAAGTTTTAATAAACCCGTATTTATATAGCATGTGTAGTCTTAACTACACATCTAATCGTTGGTAATTACATACAAAATCGTTAATTAGTAACTAGGATGTTACATAAGGGGATTGGCACCTCAGATTCTAAGCCTGGTAACAGCATCAAAACCGCCAACGATCACCGAGGCTATCAACATAAGCATAGCACTCACGGAAGAAGCAGTTAGACGAGGAGAATTTTCCACTGCGGAGGAGAAAAAGGAGACTGCTATAAAGGCATCTGGGGATAACAAGAGAAAGCTCGCAAATTTCAAGATGGTTACTCGGGTAAGTAACAAAAAGAAGGCCAAAAGGGAAAAGATTACAAGGGTATCCTACCTAAGTGCGACAATTATTTACGTTATCATGTCGGGCGATGCAAATATGGGAATTGTGGTAACTGTGGTAAGGTGGGACATGTCAAGGAAACTTGTTGGCAAAATACTGAACATAGTAATGGGGGCCAAGACGGTAGTGAGAATAACGAAGGGGACGACGACAATAATAATTGTCAAGGCAGAATGAGCAATAAACAGAAGCGTGCTCGAGGATGTTTAAACTGTGGAAGCAAAAAACATTTCAAAAGATATTGCCCTAAAAACAATCAGGCGCAAGGATGAAAGCTCCCCACCGGAGCTAGGGAGACACGCCGGGGATCCAAGCATGGATAGCGGTACGTCCCATATTACTCAATATTATGCATTTGTATTGCCAACTACCGTTGCAAATTTCACGATTTGCACTTCTGGTGTTCAAGAGCATAATTGGTTTACGTAGCGAGTGAGTAGTTATTCCAGTACCCATTAGAAAAAGCTTAGGGGAAGCTAGTGGAAGCCAACGCAGTAACTGGAATCGGCACGATAGAACCCGGAGAGCGTAAGTTTACGCTAGATCTATTGCCAGTTGAGTTGGGAAGCTTCAACGTGGTAATTGGATGTATTAGTTGGCAAGCGATCGAGCGGAGGTTGATACCCGCACCTCAATGACGAATGAAGGAATGATTGTGACTCACGAAGCAGGATACGCCACCATCGATCACGAATTACTTAAGGCACGAGAGTTGTTGTGGGAAGGATGTGTTGCTTCCTGGCTCATGTCGGGGACAAGGGAGCCGAAGAACTAAAACTTAGTGATACCCCCGTGATCGGAGTATACCCTGAAGTTTTCCTCGAAGACTTTCCAGAGTAATCCCCTCGATGAGAAGTCGAATTTCTTGCACCAATCTGATTCCAGGACTCGCGCCATTAGCCAAGGCACCATGAGCGACTTACACCTTCGGAAATGCAAGGATCGACAGTGCAACCTCAGTGGTTGATAGAGAAGGAAGATAACAGACCAAAACTTTTGTTTTGGATAACCTCAGTTCTGCTCGCCAAAAGAAAGGACGAATAACTTCCAAATGACCAGGAGCCGAACGGGCTAACATACAAGAGTCGGTGACTCTCACTAAGGGTTAATGAACCTCTTACATAATTGACTATGAGGACCCAACTTTTACTACACGACTGGTCGACAATCGAGCGTCGGAATTCAGAAAGAAGGTATACCAAGGTGAAATTGTGGGACAATGACTTGTTCTTAGACATGGGCAAAATGGCGCTTCCTACACAATGGACAAACCAGATCTACACGGGATACGAAATCTGGAGAATCTAGAAAATTTATGTCTAGGACCTTTGGGAACCCAGGACAAAACTCGTAAGGGTTTTACTTAGAACCCCCATCTGTCAACTCAATCAAACGTCATCAACTTGACAAACTTGTCATTTCAAAATCGAAAGTACTTAAATTTGCTTCCGTTGAAGTCTTCACTTTTACTTCTAACGAGTAGATATTGCATTTCTACTCCCCTCAAAGTAGTTGCATCACGTTGATTTCCTTCGCTGAGAGCAAACACATGTTTGTTTCGAATACTTGGTTGTTTCTTCAACCTCTTACATAACTGACTATGAGGACCCAACTTTTACTACACGACTGGTCGACAATCGAGCGTCGGAATTCAGAAAGAAGGTATACCAGGGTGAAATTGTGGGACAATGACTTGTTCTTAGACATGGGCAAAATGGCGCTTCCTACACAATGGACAAACCAGATCTACACGGGATACGAAATCTGGAGAATCTAGAAAATTTATGTCTAGGACCTTTGGGAACCCAGGACAAAACTCGTAAGGGTTTTACTTAGAACCCCCATCTGTCAACTCAATCAAACGTCATCAACTTGACAAACTTGTCATTTCAAAATCGAAAGTACTTAAATTTGCTTCCGTTGAAGTCTTCACTTTTACTTCTAACGAGTAGATATTGCATTTCTACTCCCCTCAAAGTAGTTGCATCACGTTGATTTCCTTCGCTGAGAGCAAACACATGTTTGTTTTGAATACTTGGTTGTTTCTTCAATATAGCAAACACACATTGCTTCATTTTCTTGGAAACTTATTTGCCACACATGCACCTTTTGCTACGCATGCGGTTTCATTTCGAATAAACGTTTCATTAAAGCTCCGATATTACGTTGCTAAATCTAAACACTGGTTTGTGATTCGAATGACCTACATTCTTGTCATTGTTGACTCTTTTGTTATCAAGTCAACACATGTTCTTGAAACCGTTTTCTTTCAAGTTACATGTTTACTACCATGCCAAGATTCCCTTGTTGATACATACGTTTATTGTCGAGTTACGTTGAAACCAAGTTCAATTGCTTAAACTTATCCAGTTCACATATTTGATTTAAGGCGCCATATGATGTATTGAGAGCATCATATTCTAATACTCTGGCAAAGATTCTTTTGTTTCGAGTCGTAGTAGATTTGGTTGGTCTACGACTCCACTAAAACGTTTGATCTATTTCGATACCTTGCGGTGATATTTTCACAAAATTGAAGCTTGCGCTAATTTGGTTACTCACTTCGTATACGAATTCAATTCCCTATTTAGTTGTTAACAATCCATTTGCGATCTTCACAATCAAAGCGGTCTCAACACAATTGTGTGTTAAGACAATGGTACATATATTCATTCCATAAGCACAATGTACCTCCTAACGATTCCTTCGTTGTCAATCAAATGCCTTGCGATGCTTCTTACTTTTCATCTTCGATTGGAAACAGTGGTTCTTTGATATTCCGTATTTAATTGGAAACTCTGTAACATGGCATAAGTCAAATCATCAGATTGTTTCGGTACACCTTCATCTGATCTCAAACACGGTGAACTTGTTCAATCACCGCTATTATGAAATTATGTCATTGCGACACCTGGTGGTGTCATTAGAAACTTGTAGCTTGTGCTAATCATGGTCTTCCGTTTCACACAAAACTACATCAACTATTGTTGACTTATCTTTTAAAACATTTCTGATGCAACTACGAACCGTGATACACCAGATTCACCTGTGTTTCATTCAGCGTACCCTCGAATTGTAAGAATGTCAAACCCCTAAACTTTACCATTTATCTACTCGGGAGTTGACAGATCAATTTACTATTATATTTGAGTTATGGATTTTTGAAATTATATAGCGGATGCTATGTTTCGTGATAACTCGTTTGCATGTTGCGATCGATCGTTTGAGAGTCTTATTAGTCAAGGCTCCTCTTTGTGGAACCCCCTGCTAGCTGGGTTACACTAGACTATACGTCAAGTACGTCTTGTACCTCTGACATCAATTGCTATGAGCACGCACCTTTTAACCCTAGGAATCGGGTTGTTATATATTCTTGGACTCACCTAATGTGAGTAATGTTTGTTTCGATTTGATGATTATCCACTTCGATATTATTCATATACATACGTGTGTGACTTAACCATAAGGAGTAAGGTAGTACAAATTCCGAGGACAAAATTTCTTTAACGGGGGGAGAATGTGACAACCCTCACAAAACCAGGTGTCCGTACAAATAATTAATATTTAATTACTGCTTAATTACTGTGCTTGCTTACAATTGTGGTTAAACTGCTTCTTGATCTCTGATACATACATATCCATGCATCATACTTATTTATTGTCACTCTATTATTTACACACAAACCATAGTGACAACCTTGATGCACAAAAGCACAGTGAGCACACTATACGAGATACCCAGTAAACATGCTGGCATAGCCAGCATCAGACAGTTACTGTCTCTGAGGCCAGTATGAGCCGGGAATAGATTACTACACTAGTAGGGAGTGTAGGGAGGTGAGGATTGTAGAACTGCGTCACTAGGTGATATTTATAGTGACCGGATGTGCCTAAAACGTACTTTAAGTACAAAATTCTGCGCTTTAAATAAAAACTCAGCATTTAAAACTAACTAGTAAAGTGCAAAAACTTGGGAAAATAATACTAGACACTTTCCAAAGTGTCGGGAATAAATTGTGTCACTAAAAATAATATTAACGGCACTTTAAGTGCTTATTTAGCACTTTAACGAATTATTATCCAACCGAACAACCGGACTTAACCCGGAACATAAAAATATTGCCAATGATATTATTTACACCTTTCTGAGCTAGTTAGGGTCCTCGAATACCCTAACACCCGTTATATTAAATAACACACTAGTAAATTATTATTTTTTTTTATTTCCTAACTAAGCACTAAATTTTGTTGTTGAAATCCAACCAAATGTACCACCCCTTGAACGATCAGTTTCCCCATAGGGGACACCACCCACCCATTTTGATTATCTTAATTCCACTTGTTTCATATCTAGTGTACATAATATTTGTTGGGCAATACACTAAGAGTGGGTTATAAATATAGCCACTAGAACCATACTTGATTTCACAAACCACCACTCAAAATTGATCACTCCCTTCCACTCCTCTTGTGTTCGGCCGAGAGCCAACCCACCCCCAACATCAGTTTTCAACTTTGATCAAAGCCATCTATTATCATTCAAGTGTGAACGATCACGTATAAGGAGGCTCGGTGCTTACGGATTGCCAAGGACCTCACCACAACGCTTTTAACCAACCATTTTTCGTCTAGTTTCTTCCCTAGCCTCGAGCTAGTAGTAAGTGATTCTAAACACCCTCTTGATCTTGTTTAAAGTGGTTAATAAGAGATTTGTCGGATAAAAATCATAAACACTAGAATTCAAAACTTAAAGTCTAGTAAAAATAATAAACATGGTGGTTAATGAATGAATGTTAGTGTAAAACTTTTGAAACTAGTTTTATTATGATTATTTTTGTTGATTCCTAGTGTTCGAACGGATCGTCATCTAACCACGCTAGGTCATGTTCATGGAACATGAACTAGCACTATGTTTAGTGTAAAAATAACTAGATGACGAACCCTTTCACTCACAAACATGAACTTGTGTAAAAACGATTTTTCTTATGAAATGGAATTCTAAGCTAGTAGATCTAAGGATCTACAAGTGGTATTTTTGAAGAACCAAGTGTATGATGAACTCATATTTTAAAAGCCAGATCTTTCTTGAAATAAAAACATTTTTGTGAACCAAAAAGTGTGTAGTCACTTGTGTAACGAAAGGATTTAACAATGAAATATTTTTGTAATTTTGACCAAGAAGATGTAAACTTGCATTTTCTTTAAAAACAAGATCTTCAAGAAAATGATTTTATTTTTAGAGATGGAAAGTTCCACTAAATGGGTTGAAAAGTTACTACACATTTTTACACAACTCGCAAGTTCATGTGTTTGCGACTTACGTATATTTTTGACTAGTTTAGTGTTGAAATATTAGTTGTTGATGTTGGGAACATTGTTGATTGAAATTTATAAAAGAAAATGATACGCTTGAAAGCGTGGCCACCTCCAGTTACAGAGGAAACTCTGGCGAAATTTTTCCAGAAATATAACACTTAGAAATATTTTTACAACAAGTGTTACGAGTATATTTTTTTTTACTTGTCTTTCCAAATAAAGTTCGCCATGATTT
Source organism: Helianthus annuus (assembly GCF_002127325.2). Classification (NCBI taxonomy): domain Eukaryota; kingdom Viridiplantae; phylum Streptophyta; class Magnoliopsida; order Asterales; family Asteraceae; genus Helianthus; species Helianthus annuus. The sequence continues at coordinate 46,325,282 of NC_035440.2, read as the reverse complement.
TTATTACAAAATTACCAAGTGTCGGAGGTGGGATTTTCACAAAATAAAACTTGCTAAAATATATATTTAGAATATATATTTTCCATAATAGCACTTGTGTAATTTTTATGATTATTTTGTGAATTATACAAATATTATTTTTTTTTTGAGTAAAAATAATATTACTAGAATACACTGAATATTCACGGTTCCAAAGTAATACGAACGCCTTCACAATAAATATTTAAGTTACACCGGTATTATTTATACCACCCGAACCTTACAACGTAACTTACGTATTTTCAGAAAATACTCATAAGTGTGTATTTTGACAAGGATATTATTTTGGAAAATTATATGGAATAAAATATAATATTTTTGGGAAAAAATATTTATATTTTGGGAATAAAGTATTTTGGGCAAATGAAATAAAATATATTACATTAAGTGAGACATAATAATATATTTCGAAGTTATACGAACGCACATGTATTAAAACCCCCATCCTTGGGAAGGAATATATTTACAAAATAATTACGAAAAGTAATTACGAAATAGTTGCCTAACTATTTCCCAAAGACATTAAACCTTAAGCTAAGGCACGGCCGTCCGTCTAATAGAAGTTAGTACATGTAGGACGTCGCACAGCAGGTTGACCGGGAGATTTCTTGTTAGAGACGCACTACGGTGAGTTCATGTCCCCCTTTTCTCTTAACTGTTTTCAGTTTTCTAAACTGCGGGGGTGAAATACATGTTACTTTGATTACGAATACTTTATACATGGTATGGATAGCGTAAGGAGGTTTACTACTTAGATCATGTGAGTGGGTAGGCGGAAACTTGAGGCCATTAATCCTCAAGGTAGGACCGAGGGACAGTAGCGGTAGATCTATCTGGGTGTAGCGAGCCCAACCCCTGAGCCCGCCTAATGGACCAGGTGGTGACTTTGTACCCATCGCGAAATCTGCTAGGTTTGAGTCTTCCTACTTGCACTTCACACATATCAATGGCCTTGCAAACCATTGGTGATCTCTTTTTCCTTATTTGCTACATACCAGGATTTTTATACTTACAAAGGTTTTACATACTCACTACACATGAACTCGCTCAACTTTATGTTGACTTTTCAAACTACATGTATTTCAGGAAACTAACGGATCTGGCACGGTATGCACATATTTTCAAGCTGCGTTTGAATAAAGAAGTCATCCAGGGTTTAGAAGGTGTAACCTCTTCCTGGACGGGTTACATATCCCTAAACCTAGTATTGTTTTAAAGTCTTTTGATAAGTTTTTATGAACTCATTTAAATCAAGTCAAGGTTTGTAACTTATTTTGTGATTGTTGAAAATGGGATTTTCTGAACTTTATTATTTGGATGAATATCACATGTTTTTATCATATAGCATTGTTATGATTGTTGCTATGGTATTAAGAAGTCACACCAATTAACCCACGCTTCCGCAAAGCCAGGGTGTGACAATTCCTTCGTTGCATCTCAATTTGCATTGCCTTCAACATCTCCATTACTTCGTTTCCACCCGAAAATCTTTGACCCGTCTGATATTGCCTATGAAATCCATGGTTTCCTTGGAAGTTCGGGTTTGCTTGATTTGAAGAGTTCCCATACCGAAAATTTGGGTGGTTTCTCAACCCGGGGTGGTAAGTGTTAGAATTCATATTATACTTTCTACCACCCCCTCCTTGACCTTGTACCGCATGAACTTCTTCATATTGCCCTTCCACCATTCCTTGGCAATTTTCAGCCGCATGACCTATTTCATTGCAAATAGCACAAACATCATAAATTTTATTAGAGGTTTGAACATTACCATCGTCAACCGCATGCACTTGTGTTCGGGTAACGGGCGGTCGTGCTCTCCTTGATGCTTGAGCTTTCCTCTTTGATGTAATTGCCATTTGTTCCAAGAACTCCCAATCGTCATTCTCGTAATTCGTGCCAAAAGTACCATTTGTGATTGACATTAGATCACGAGCATCTTCGGCACACAACCCCTCGTGGAAGGCATTTATCAACTCCCAAAGTTCAATTCCATGATGCGGGCAATTCTTGATCATCATATTGAAGCGCTCGAAGGCTTCATGAAACATTTCGGCTTGTTGTTGTTAAAAACTCCTCAACCCCTTTCTTGCATCATTGGTCTTTTGGGCGGTGTAAAACTCATCTAGGAAAATTTGTTGCATTTCCGCCCAAGTGTAAATAGATGCTGAAGGCAAAGTGTAGAACCACTTCTTTGCCTTATCCTCCAAAGAAAATTGAAATAAAACCAACTTGACATCCGTTGCTAGACCCTTATATTTCGGCAAACTTTGCAAAGAATTTGTTCTTACTTCAAAAGTCCTTCCTTGGTTGTTGTGAGGAATGACTACCGGTGAAGGATTATGAGTAATCACTGGCCTAAAATGTGCTTCGATACCCCTCGCATGTTCTCTAAGATGCCTTCTTGGTACACCAAACCGACCCCATGGACGAACTGGACCCATTGGTCTTGGTATATGCCCTTGTGGTGCAATTGGTTGTTGAAATTGTTGTTGTGGCATCGGTGGGTGTTGAATTGGCCTTTGGAATTGAGGTTGTACATTCTGTGGACGAACTTGTTGCAATGGTACCGGACGTTGCAATTGTGGTCCTTGTGGCCTTGACCGAATGTGTTGTGGTATAAGTTGTTGTTGAGGCATACCACCAACACTTGTCATTCCTTGAGGTTGGCCTTGTACATAACCAAACTCTCCTTGATCTCCATCACCCCCATAAGCATACCCATCTTCATCATAACCCTCAAAATCTTCATATCCTTCCTCATATCCATCTCCCCCTATACCCGAAGATTGCCCAAATGGAAAAGTGTCTAAAGGTAGAAGTAGCATGGACAATGGTTGAGTTTGGTGCTATGGTATAGTTTAAATATGATTGACCCGCACCCGGGAAGAAATGGGACAATGGTGGAATAGTAGTAGAAGGGTTAAAAGTAATGGTTGGTTCTTCTTGAGTGGTAATGGGTTGTGTGGTGTTGGTTGGTGTAACATTATGAAGTAAAGTAGGTTCGGTGGTAGTGGTTAGAATGGTGGTATTTGGTGAAGGTTGAGTGCATGTTGGTATAAAAGGTGGTACAGGTTCACCCGTAGTGGGTGGTGGTTGTGGTGGATCCATGTATCTCAGCGGTGTAATCGGTGTAATTGGTGTTGTTGGGGAACCGCTAATTGTGTTTTCCCTTAACAAAATTCTGTTTGGTCGCAAAGTTCGTTCGATTTTCGGATTAAATGCTAATGGTGAAAGCTTATGAGAGCTTCTAGTATGCATGTACCTGTAAATACATGCACACTAACACACCCAGCATAAACCAAAATAATAACAAACTTAAAAAGAACACAAATAACACAAGTTGCGCACTACTCCCCGGCAACGGCGCCAAAATTTGACGTGATGTCGTGGTCACAATCAAACTTAATCCAAATACAACTAATTAGCTAGCAGTAAGTGGGTATCGAACACAGGGAGTTTGTGGAATATGTGTTATTTGAAGATTTATCTAAGTTAACTAAAATTAAACTAATTGCAAGTAAAGTAAAATTCAAGAGTTGATTTGAGTGAATTGGTTTTAGAACTAAATTTAACTAAATAATTTGCAAGAGAAAAGTTTTGGTTGTAAACAAATTAGAGACAAAGGATCATCCTAGATTTCCGGTTTCAGTTGACATTCATGTTATCATTCCACTAGAAAGAACTACATAGGTATAGCTCGTGCGTGACTACTTGCAAGGATGAAAGGGAACTAAGTACTCAGATTCCTAGAACGTGAGGTTGTTACCCGATGATCAATCAACCCTTACCCAAGCCTAACTATACCCATGATATCTCGATTGCCAACGGCACCAAGAACGTATGGTTTCTAATTAGTTCAACGCAAGAATTAACAAGTTACTAACAAGCAATTACACACCATAACAAACAAACCATAAAGATAAAGAATGTTATTCTAGAAATTAGGAAAATCAAACATGAAATGTCTCAATCAAACCTTCAATCCAGGACAATCATAAAGTGTTTAGCCACTCATGGCTTGAAGCAACATCATAACAAAAGTTCTATTGTGCATAAAGATTAAAGCAACCAAACTAATGATTCCAGAAGTGTTGTTCACTCCAAAGTCTCCAAGAATGCTCCAATTTTCGTTTTCCAAGTGATGTGTAACCGAAATCCCATGATAGGACCTTAATAATCATCATCAAAAGCTCAATAAATGCTTAAGCTACAATTTGGGAACAGTCGGTGCCGTAAGCTACGGCGCCTGCCGTAGCTTACGGCAGTCAGCAAAGTCTACAAAGTCAAAACAGTGTCGTAAGCTACGCCAGGTACCGTAGCTTACTGCACTCATCAATCCTTTACGGCGGCTTGAGTCTGACCTACGGCGGACATATAGGCAAAAAGGTGGAGGGCCGTAACCTACGGCAGAAGCCGTAGGTTACGCCACTGACTGGACTTCTTTTCTTGTTTTCTTTATAACTTTCTCGTTTCAACTCCGTTTTCTTCGCCGTTTTCGCCCACGTTCTCGTAATTTCATCCTCTATCATGTGATATTCTTAGTTCTTCCGTTCCAATATTTTATTTTTTTATTGATGCTCCAAATTCCTTCCCTTTTAAGCTTAATTTGTACCTGCACGTCCAAACAACTAGTAGTTACCAAGTTCAAACAATTAAACGTGTAAAGCATGGGATTTTAATCTTTTTAAGGCACTTAAGGGTTGTCCTACGGACCACCGTCAGTGTGCGGCGTTCCCTTGGTATGTTTTCTTATTGCTTTGCTTTTTTCTTTACGTCTTTTCTTATGTTGTGCATCCTCTCTTCTTGCCTTCGCAGATTGTTGATCGAATAATCAAATCCGATGAATTGGCGAAGTAAATGTTTGAGCTGGGTGGTGCTGCTTACAATAGTGGATGCAAGGATGGGTATAGAGAGGGTAGGGCGGCGGCTGCAACTAACGAAAAGGATTATCATTTCGATTTATACAAGGAAGATTGCACCGGTGCTTATGCCGCCAAGCGTCGAGAATATGAGTTTCTTGAATTTTCTATTGTCAAAGCTGTTGGGAAATTATACAGAAAAAGTGATGTCGTGGAAACTCTCAAGAAAGCACTTGGCGAACAGGATGCGGAGACTGGTGATGCTGGTCCCAACCACCAGGTTTGATTGCTGAATTCCGGCTTGTATGCCGCGTATGGGCCTGTCGGCCTTGTAATGCTTGAACAATTTCCTGTTTGTTATGTTAGTGAACTATCTACTTTTTTAACTCTTGTGGTTGTTGGTACATTCTCCATAATTTTGATATATATGATGCTAACCGTAGGTTGTTAATTTACAAGTCTGAATTTTGTTCTAGTTACAATATGTGCATATGTTCAATTGCTTTGATAAGGTATCGCGAATGAATGGTGGCTATGACATGTTATTGTGTGTTGGTCTCTTTGGCTTTGCACTTTGTTGTGTTGAGCTCAAATGACTTCACAATGTTTTTGTTGTCGTTATGCCCATTGTTTATTCGCATGTGCGAAGTGATCGTTTTAACAGGTTATTGTATTTTGATGACCCGGCTGTGCACTTGGTGCTTCCCAGCCTTGGAGGTCTACAATGTTTATTTTGCCTTGTCTACGATGTTTTCGCATATAGGTGGGCACGAAGTAATAGTTGGCTGACAGGTTTTGATTGTGTATATTTGACCCGACTGTGCACTTAGTCGTGACGAGCCTTGGAGGTCTACAATGTTTTCTGTCGTTAAGCCATTGGTGTTTTCATGTATGCCCAAAGTAATATATGTAGTTGTAACAAAAATTCACAGAAGATAAGATAACCAACACTTCTTGTATTAAAGATGACTGTGTTGGGCGTTTGGCCATACATTAAAGAGAAAGATAAAGAATATCGGCCGATTACATATAACATTTCCTTAGCTGTTGAGCATTCCAAGTCCTGGGGAATTCTTTGTTTTCGAGCGTGCGCAATTTGTAGGCTCCCTTCCCAAGGACTTGTCCACGACGTAAGGCCCTTCCCATTTTGGAGCCAGCTTGCCCGGTCTTTCGGCATTAGATGCCTCTTTGTCTCTCAAGACGCAGTCCCCGAGGTTGAAAGTGCAGACTCTAACCTTGCTATTGTAGTATTTTTCCAGCTTGTTTTGTACGTTTCTTCATTTATTGCTGCCATTTCTCTTCTTTCTTCTAGAAGGTCCAGATCTAACCTTCTTTGCTCTTCATTGTTGATGGCGTTCATTGATAGCATCCTTGGGGATGGCAAGCCGATTTCTGCAGAAATCACCGCTTCTGACCCGTATACTAAACTGAACGGTGTCTCACCGTTACTTGTCTTTCGTTGTTATGTGGGCCCATAAGATGCTGGGTAGTTCATCAACCCAACCTCTTCGCTGCGGACCAAGCCTTGCTTTTATGCCATCAACAATGCTCTTGTTCACTGCCTCCCCTTGACCATTTCCTTGTGGGTGTGCCACTGAGGAAAAGGTATGTTCGATGTTCAGCTCTTTGAACTAATTCTGGAGGTCTTTAGCAGCGAAGTTTGTTCCGTTATCGATTATGATGCGGAGAGGTAGGCCGAAACGACAGATTGTTTGCTCCCAAATGAACCTTTGAACCATTGTAGATGTGGTTGATACTAATTCTTTAGCTTCCACCCATTTGGTAAAATAGTCTACAGCGACTATGATAAACTTTACTGCTCCTGGGGCTTCCGGGAAAGGACCAACCATGTCTATTCCCCACTGTCGAAACGGCCATGCCGTTGTGACGGGAACCAGTTCGTTCTTCGGGCGCATGGTATTTGGAGCGTGCCTCTGACATCTACTACATTTCCTCAAAACTTTGACCTCATCTAAGTGCATTCCAGGCCAGTAATAGCCTGCGTTCATCACTTTTGCCACTACCATTGTTGGACCTGCGTGAATGCCACAGATACTTTCGTGTACTTCGTGAATTAAGTAATTGGCATCTTCTGGATCTACGCAACGTAGCAATGGTCCGAGATATGACCTCCTGTATAGGATGCCATCGGACATTTGGTAGTGCTCTGACTTGTATTGTATTTTCCTTGCTTTCGCCTTGTTCTCGGGCAAGATACCAGATTGGAGGTACATGATGATTGGAGTCATCTAGGATGTTGATCCCAGTTGGATGACGTTGACCTGCCTTAATGGGACTGGTGGGTTGCTTAGGACCTCGATGCGCACGTCTTTAGCCAGGTGATGAAAACGGGTCGATGCAAGTTAACTTAGTGCGTCTGCGGGCTTGTTCTCACTTCTATTGATGTGAGGTACTTTGAAAGAAATGAAGCTCTGAAGCAGGGCTTTTGCTTGCTCTAGGTACAATGCCATGACATCTCCCTTTGCATCATACTGCCCGTTGATCTGGCCTGCTACGAGCATTGAATCAACGTGTGCTTCTAAGTGTTTGACCCCCATTTTGATTGCCAACCGTAATCCCGCAAGGAAAGCTTCATATTCGGGCTCATTGTTTGTGCTTTTAAAATCCAGCCGGATGGCGTTGGTGAATTCATGCTTCTCTGGGCTTACCAACCTTAGGCCTGCCCCTGCTCCGTCTTCATTGGATGTGTCATCTGTATACAACAGCCATGGCTCTTCAGAATGTTGTTTTTCTGCTTTCTCCATTGCTTTACATTCTCTATCTTTGTCGTCAGGTACTTCTGTGAGGAAATCAGCTAGCACCTGACCTTTGATTGTTGGCCTTGGTCTAAAAAACCATGTTATGGCCTCCCAATTCGACGGCCCACTTTGCTAACCTTCCCGATATCTCCGGTCTTGCTAGAATGTTGCCAATGTTGTAATTTGTCAGAACGTGGATAACATGGTTAGCGAAATACCTGCGCAACTGTCTTGATGCATGGATCAGTGCTAGGGCCAGCTTTTCCATGATGGCATACCTTGTTTCTGGGTAATTCAAAGTTCGACTTACGTAATATACTGGTGTCTGTACGCTTTGTCGATCGACCAAAAGGACTTGCCCCACTGCTTTTTCTGATGCTGACAGGTACATGACCAATGGCCCATCTTTCATTTGGGCTGTTAGCGTTTGTAGGCGTATCAAACAATCTTTCATTTCTCGGAATGCATGTTTTGCTTCTGGAGTCCACACGAACTGGTTTTTCTTTACACAGTTGCAAAGGGTTTTGATAAATGGGAACGATTTTGTTGCATGATTGGCAAGGAAACGGTTTAACGCTGCTAAACGTCCAGCCAATTTCTGCATTTCTTTTATCGTTGATGGGGAAGGCATCCGCTCTGTTGCCTGCACTTTCTCGGGATTGACCTTGAACCCATCTTTGGTAACGATGAAACCCGGGAATTTCCCTTCCTCCATTCCGAAGGAGCACTTCGCTGGATTCAACTTGATATTTACCCCTCGTAACGTGTCTAATGTTTTCTGAATGTTTACCAGCATCAGATCCTCTTCCTTACTCATGATGACCAAATCATCCATGTAAAGTTCAATGTATTTTCCGATAACATCACTGAATGTTTCATTCATTAACCTCTGATATGTTGCTCCTGCTTTCTTTAGTCCAAAGAGTTGTAACAATACAGCCCTGTTGGCGTGCGGGATGCTGTCTTGTCTTCGTCCTGGATTGCCATCTGCATTTGATGGTATCCTTTGTAACAATCGAGAAAGCATTTCCATCGGAAAAACGCCAGTGAATCAATCTTTTCATCAATATTGGGTAAAGCATAACAATCGCGCGAGCAAGCTTCGTTCAAATCTTTGTAATCCACACACATTCTCCAGCCACCATTTCCTTTTGGGACCATTACTAGACTGGCTACCAGGTTTGGTAACGTACTTCTCTGATGATGCCGGCGTTTAGCAATTCTGTGATTTGCTCTTGCATGGCTTCGTGGTTTATGTCTCTGAGGTGGTGTTTGGTGTGTACCACTGGTTTGGCGTTTTCAGCGACATTCAATCTGTGTTCTGCTATATGCCGTGGAACGCCAACCATATCGGCCGGTGTCCAGGCAAACACATCTATATTTTCGAACCGCAACTTCTTGAGTGATGCGCGCGTGAGTTCTGACATTGTTGGGCCCAAAGTGACTGTTTACTCCGGATACTTTCTGTTTAAGACCCACTTTTCGGGCTCTGCGCGCGGTGTGGGTTTACTTGTTTTTGCAGGCCTGACCTCGTCAGTCACAAGAACCTCTTTGCTTGCATAGATTATGGCTATCCCTGTCTTCGTTGGGAAGCCAACTGCTGAGTGTGGCCCTGAACAAATCATGCTGAAATGTCCTTGGGACTCTCTTCCCAAAAGGATACCGTGCCTTGAATTTGCTGGTAAAACCATGAACATGACTTCTTCCGTCCTTGAATTATTCCCATCCGAAACTTGCACCGGGAAAGATATCTGACCAAGAGAGGAAAAACGGTTTCGTTGCAGAAACCAGTGAGTGGATAATCCACTGGCTCTAAGCGCGCCTTATCTTCTTGGTCTAATTGATTGAAACATTGCTCGTATATGATGCCCGCAGTGCTCCCTAGGTCTATAAAAATGTAGTCAGTCTGGTAATGGCTGAATACTCCAGGATTGACTATGGGTCTCCACTTTCTTGGACCGTCTCGTACCACTGGGAAGACAACTTGCCTTTCGCGCCAGGAATCATCCTGGGCGCGCTTGTTATAATTTTTCTGGGGTCTTCTCTGACCCCCCTGAATCATGTATGTTTCCAACTTTCGAAGTTTCTTGTTATCTGGACCCTCTTCCCTTCTCTGGATTTGACGGTTGTCTCTTTTTCCTCCTTTGACTAGATGGGTTAGCTTGCCACCTTTCAGAGCTCGTTCTATCTCTTGCCTCAAACTAATACAGGCATCCGTTAGGTGACCTGTATCTTTATGGAATTAGCAAAAGAGGTTTGGGTCTTGCCCCCTTTTGTTTCGTATCTGCAAAGGAGGTTTAAATTGGTGGTTTTCAGTTGACAGGACTTCGGAAGGGTTTTTTGTCAGAGGTGTCCATTGGTTCTCTTTGTTTTCTTTTTTAACTTCTTTGCGGTGACTGATTTGAATGATGGTCGCGCGCGTGTCCTCAGCTGGTGGACTTCTTTCTCTGTAGCCAGATGCCTTCCAAGGTTTACCCTTGCCCTTCTTGTTGCGTCTCTCGTTGGTATGCTGGCTATAGTTATACTGACGGCTATCGTCGCCGGTCAGCTGCTTGTCAGTTCTTGCAATGGTCTTTGCTGCTTCGATGAAAGTATCCCAATCTTTGGGACCTCCATCTCTCCCTTTAACTCTTTTGATCAGGTCGTCACATTTGACAGCTCTCATGAAGTGCGCGCATCATCTTTTCCCCCACATCTCCGATTTCTAAGCACTCCTTGTTATACCTAGTGATAAAGTCTTCAATGCTTTCATGATCCTTCCTCCTGATGTTTAAGCAATCTGCTGGGTCTCTGGTGTGCCTGCGCTGTTGGGAAAAGTGTGCTAGAAACTTGTGTTGAAAATCCATCCAGGATTTGATCTTTCCTTCTTGTAAACTGGCAAACCACGCGCGCGCTGCGCCGACAAAGTTTTGCACAAACAGATGGCACCAAGTGGGTAACAACCAACCACTTACCACCCTTGCGCCGGTGAAAACTTGAAGGTGGTCGTCAGGGTCTGTTAGGCCATTGTACTTACCCACGTTTTGTGGCAATTTCATCTTATCAATATCAGTTGTTGCAATTTCTCTGATAAACTTTGACTTCTCAGCTATGCCTTCTGGACGATAGCTTAACGTATAATCGTACTTAGCGTTTGGATTGTGGATGATAGCTTAACGTATAATCGTACTTAGCGTTTGGATTGTACCCCGGGCGCGCGGGGGGCTTATATGCCTCGTAATTTGGTGGTAATCTGCCGAAGACCGTGCTTTCTTGCTTATAAGTTGTGTCATCGTCTTCATTGTAACTTTCCCCTTCAATGTTTACGTTGCGCGGGCCTAAACGACTGTGCACCGGTTTCCTTTGTTGGTACGTGTGTTGCTCATAGTTGCTTTCAGTTTCAGCATAGGTGTCGCGTGTGTCATGCACGCTTTGTCTCCTGATGGTGGATGTCTTCTCATGTTGTTGGTTCCGCGCGTGTCCATGCGCATGCGTTTGCTGAGGAATCTGAGTGCTTGGTGGTCTTTGAGGTGGAGTTATTAGCTTGCGCTTGAAGCAATGCTTGTTGTGCCCTTAACTGCGCATAGACCAGGTTCAAAGACGTCGTTTGCTTGGCGTACCAGGAGGCCAAAGTTACTCCTTCAGGTAGCTCTAAGATTGCTAAGAAGTTCAACTGTGCCTGAGCCGATGATGCTGAAGGGGTAGCACCATGGTTTGGCGTTTGGACTCCTGGAGTTGCCTGGTTGACTACTCCAGGATGTGTTTGGAGGTTTGCCTTGTTTGTGGTTTGATTGATAACTCTGGAAGTGCTTCCAAAGAGATCAGGTATCTCAATGTTCACTTGTTCTTCTCTGACGGTCCCGTTCCTTTGGTGTCGTTGGACGTGAGCGATGTCCGTATGCAACTCAAAGGAAGAGCTTTCTCCGTCTACGTGAAGAGAAAGGTTTTATTCAGCCATTCAGGGAGTGTTTTTTTGAAGAGAAATGAGATGAAAGTGGTTTGCAAAAGATGTGGTGGGCGCCAATGATGAAACACTTGTTAACACTTAGGCTAACCAGCTGGGTCGTCTCGTATGTGGGGTTCAATCTCTTTCTCCACTCGCTGATTACTGGAATCCTACAAAACAGAACACCGGTGACTCGCCACAAGGAGGAGCATAGGGGGGTTTTCCTTGTGACCACCCTCCGGCGTGAATAAGTACTGCTTTGAGGAGAAATATTGTGTGTTGTAGGTGAAATGTAAAGAGAGCAGAATGTTCTACCTGAATGAGGAAGGGTCCTTTTTATAGCCGAAGGATGAAGGAGGGAAGAGAGGCCTTGCCAGCTGCTACCAGGCGCCAGCTGTCCGACCAAGGAGAATATCCTCTTGGTCTCCTCTGTTGCACTCAGAGTAGTGGGTGACGTGGCGCGCCGTTATTTGTCCAGGTAAGGGAATTGTCTCAGCAGCTGTCGGCCTGTCCTAGGATCGTGTTGCAGATCCGAGTGGCGTCCGGTCATTGGTGATACGTGTTGTCCTTTTTGTCTGGAGGAGCATCTTTGGTGTCACCTACGATATCTTCCAGAAGCTTCTAGAAGCTTCTGGATATTCTTTGCTGATGCGGATGCCATGTAGGATAAAAGTGGTGTGTATAACAACCCTCCTAATTTTTTTCGACACCCTAAAAATAATTAGAATGTCCCAATATGTCCTAAAATACACCCCGTATACGAAAACAGGCCCCGAATACCTTTATTTTTATTAAATTTAATTAAAAACCCAGATTTTAGGGCTGTCGTGGGCCGCGTAGCCCTTGGCTACCTCCTACGCGGGGCGCGACAGATAGGCCACCAGGATAAACCCGATGCTGCCACATGTCCACCACTTGTCAAACCTAGATTTTTGACCTGACAAGGCTACGCCGTAGACCCCCTAGGTCACGGGCCACGTAGCCCTTGGCTACCTCTTACGCGGGGGGGGGGCGACGGAAGGCGAGGAGACACTATATATAGAAGCTTTCAGCCTCAGTTTCAACTCGCACATTTCTCTCGATCTCTCTCAAATTTCTACGTAGTATACTTTATACTCGGGAAAAATACCCCCCCCCCCTAATTAACGAAGTTCTGGCCCGTTGTAAGTATTATAACCCCGATTACGGATTAGATACGCTGCCCGATTGATCCAGGGTTCCGTAACGGTTGTCGAGGTTCTGCCCGACGTAGTCGTTGGAATGTCGTCTCGGGGAGGGTATTACTAACGTAAATATTGGGTTATTATACTAACGCGTGTGCATTTGTGTAATTTATAGATAATCACCAGGAAACCCTAAAGGAAAACCTAAGACAGCAATGTGAGTAATCTCCTTTGTGCAAACTGTTTTTACAAAACCTCACTTAATTAACATTATATTAAACAGTGATTAAGTATTTGTATTCTACAATTATCGTCGGTATGTTGGGGTTTTGTATACAAAATTTGTTACTACCTTGCGAGGAGTAACATGACCACAAGTCGGGTTGACAGTACCGTGTTTGGTAATTAAAGTAGATGGACACAAATGTAATTGCGCGACCGCCCTCAATACTGTACAATGGTTTTACTTAACTTGATTAAAATGAGATTCACTCACCAGTATTTCCCACTGATAAAATATTTTTAAACGCGTTTCAGGTAACAAAATGTGAAAGCCAAATAGAAGCCAGCTGGACAGCACTGAAGGCTTGGAAAAGTGGCTATAAAGTTACCTAAAATAAAGAGATATTTTATAAAATAAAATAGGGTTTATCCCTATGAAAATGTGTGTACTTAAAACTTGGGATTATTCCCACGTGTCTAATATTATGAAAATGTGGTATTTTACTCTGATAAAATATTTCCTAACTACGGTCCTGATGTAATTTCCGCTGCCAAAATGATAAACACGAATACCACCGAAACTGGTCACAGCCGCCCGTTCCCGGGTAACTACGGGACGGGGGTTGCGACAGAAGGAGGTATTAGAGCGAAGCCACTGATTCCACCACAGAAGTGTTCTGCTGACACCAAGATATTATTCAATATGTTAGGAAATAAATTAGAACTACGTGCATATTTGTATTTTAATTTTGTGTGTTATTTGACTATATGTTAGTTTACAGTATGAGCGACCAAGGACCTTCCGACGCCTACCGTCAGTTGTCCAGCTCGCCTAGAAGCGAAGGCACCTCTTCATAGCGTGCCCTCTCAGGGTATTCAGCTGACAATGAAGATGGGATATTCGTGTTTAAGGCTCAGTCTGAAGAGCCATTCCCTCCTAAAAAAGAGAGGATGGTTCAGTAGAGGAGCACATGAACGTAGGAAAAGAATGAAAAAGTTACAACAACAGCGAGCCCTAGCAGCTGCTAAAAGAGAGACAGATTCCCACACACAGGATATGCTTAATAGGAGTTTAGCAAACTTCCATATCCTAGCAACCACAGCTGCCGACCCTAACCTGGAGCAACTTATAGCACCCCAACCATTACCACTATTCCCCACACAGCGAATGGAAATCGAGAACAGCCTAGAAAACCAATTCCCAATGCCTGACTTTAACCCAGAAGAGATACCTAGGATACCGGCCCCCAATCCCTTAGACCCAGACTCCGACCCGTGGTTAGACGAACATAGGGATTACCAGCAACACTACCCAATACCAGAAGATGAACCCATGCCGAATGTAGCAGCCTACCCAGGTTTGGACCCTCTAGATCCCTACTTTGATAACGATGAATACATTAGGGAAATTTTAGAGAATCCATACCCGTATCAGGAACCCATGCCCCAGTTCCCAAACCCAGACCCAGCACCTGCACCCCAAATGAGTGCAGAAAATGTGCAAGAGCTCCGAACCTTCGGAGAGAAGATTTTAGAAAGTAGCGAGAGAATGAGGCAGGTTGGAGAACGACTCGTCTGGAAGTACGACGAGCGTAATATGGAGTTCTGGACGAACCCATATCAGTGATGGTGGAGGTAGTACTAATAATAATAATATAATATATATATATATATATAATATGTATGTATATTTGAAAAAAAATATATATATCTAGACAATAGCTATAGACGCCTACTAGTATTGTAATTTTAATTTCAAGTTTCAGTTTGTATTAGATGCATAATATATATAAGAAAGAGTAAGTCGCAATGTTCGACGTTTTTTATCAATACGCGTGTTGTGTGATTGGTTGTATTAAATATTATTTTGTGATATTAATATGTGGTAAATGTTTAAAATTCAGATGGACAACGAAGTGAACCAGGAAAACTAGAATGATAATAACCAGAATGACAATAACCCGAATAATGATAATCCGAACAACGATAACAATGGAAACCCAGTGGATAACAGTGCCATTCAACACATAGTGGCACAAGGGATAATAGATGCAATGCCATATATTATCAAAACAGTTAGGGAAGCCGATAATAAAAGTAACCATAACAGTAAACGACCCACTGAACCGGAACACAGCGTAAACAATGGACCCATACTTCAAGTGCCCATTCCCAAAAGAAGAAGGACCATATCTTATGGTTGTTCTTATAAAGAATTTTGGTCTTGTAAACCAATTGAATTCTCGGGCAATGAAGGAGCCGTTGCGGCTCTACGCTGGATAGAAAAGACTGAGGCAGTCTTAAAAATAAGCAAGTGTGCGGAAGAGGATAAGATAATGTTTGCTTCCAATCTATTTAAGAACTCAGCCTTAGAATGGTGGAACACGATCCTCTAGTCTAGGGGAAGTGACAGGGTTTACAATATGGAATGGGAGGAATTTAAAACATGGTGGAAAGGAAATTCTGCCCTCCTAATGAAAAAGAACAGATAGCAAATAAGTTCTTAAACCTTAGGATGACTGGAGTGGATAGTAAGGATACACTACATTATTCTTTGAATATGCTAGAATAGTGCCAACCCTTGCATCACCTGAACCCGTATTAATCTCCCGTTACATCTGGGGATTAATCAGTGAGATTAGGCATGTAGTCAAGGCAGCTAGACCTCAAACTATAGAAGAAGTTGTAGAACTAGCAGATACCTTGACAGATGAATTAGTGCGTGCACGAGAAGAGGATCAAAGGAAGAACCTAGCTCAAAGACTTACCCAAGAATTTCGTTATGGAAATTCCAACCGTGGGAGAAATGTAGGTTCTACCTCTGCACCTTACTGCAAGGCCTGCAAGAAGAAGCATTCGGGAAAATGCTCCACTTACTGCAATTTCTGCAAGATACCAGGGCACAAGGAAGAAGATTGTAGGAGGAAACCTAATAATGGGATGTGCTTCAACTGTGGAGAAAAAGGTCACATCAAGCCGAATTGTCCGAAACTAGTTCCAGCCATGGCCAATAAGACTACCAAAAATGCTAGAGCATTTGTTCTAACGGCAGATGAAGCCAAGATGATTCCGGACGTGATAGCCGGTACGTTTTTAGTTAATGATGTTTTTGCTAAAGTATTATTTGACTCTAGTGCGAACCAAAGTTTTATTAATACTTCATTTTGCAAACTTCTCAATCAACCATTAACTAAACTCCCACAAGAATGTCTAGTAGAGACAGCAAATGGGGAAATCGTTAGGGTTTCTGAAATCTTGCAGGGAGCAAGAATAGAATTTTTAAATAAAAAATTTATTGCAAACCTTTATCCAACGAATCTGGCAGGATTTGATGTTGTATTAGGAATGGATTGGTTAATAGCCAATAAAGCCAGTATTTTATGTGATCAAAAGTCAATCCAAGTAAATTCACCAAGGGGTGAAAAGATCACAATTAAAGGAGATAAACCATCTAGATCCACAAAATTCATCTCTGTAATGAAAACAGCAAGTTATATAAGAAAAGGGTCATTAGTGTATTTGATTTCGATAATCACTAACACTAAAGGAAAAGAACTAAAAGATATTCCAGTAGTATCTCAGTTTTCAGATGTATTTCCAGAAGAATTACCAGGACTACTGACAGATAGAGAAGTCGAATTCAGAATCCATCTACTACCAGGAACAGCGCCAATTACCAAAGCACCTTACCGTTTGGCACCCGCAGAAATGCAAGAACTAAAGAAACAGTTAGACGAATTGTTGGAGAAAGGATTCATACAGCCAAGTTCATCGCCATGGGGAGCACCAATCTTATTCGTTAAAAAGAAACACGGATCAATGCGTATGTGCCTTGACTACCGTAAATTGAACAAAGTCACGATTAAAAATCGGTATCCATTACCAAGAATCGATGATCTGTTCGATCAATTGCAAGGAGCTCGATTTTTCTCTAAAATCGATTTACGGTCAGGATATCATCAATTAAAGGTACAGAAAGAGGACATTCCTAAGACCTCTTTTAGAACAAGATACGACCATTATGAATTTACTGTCATGCCATTTGGTTTAACCAATGCCCCAGCTGCATTTATGGACATGATGAACCGAATATGTAAGCCACATTTGGATAAATTCATAATTGTCTTTATAGATGATATTCTCATTTACTCTAAGAGTAAAGAGGAACATGCAAAGCATTTGCACGCACTTCTAAGTTTATTAGGAAAGGAAAAGCTTTACGCTAAGTTTTCGATGTCACACCCTGGCTTTGCGGAAGCGTGGGTTTATTTGGTGTGACTTCTTAATACCATAGCTTAATCACAACAAGCTAGATGAAAGTAAAACCATGATGTTCATCCATTAATTCAAGTTTTAAAAATAAAACACGACAACATTGTTTTCAAAAGTCGACACATGCAACGGCTTACAACATGACATAATAAAAATATTGTTCGTACGACACAACCATAAGACATGAATTAAAAACACAGTTTAAGACTTGTGACTCATCCAGGCAAAAGTCACAATCCCTAAACTCGGATGACATCATTTCTCCTACGCAGCTTGATGACATAGCATACCTTGCCAGATCCCTAATTTCCTGAAATACATGTAATTTGAAAAATCAACAAAAGTTGAGCGAGTTCATATAAAAGTGAGTATGTTTATAAATCGTTAAAGTACGTCCCAAAGTATAAATGTTCCTGGTATGTAGCAATTAAGGAAAAGAGATCACCACTGGGTTGCAAAGCCACTGGTATGTGTGAAGTGATGCAGGAAAACTCAAACCTAGCAAATTTGTACCGGGCCTCGGCTGTAAGACACAGTCACCTCTATGGGCCTCCCCGGCCTCACGGGTGTGGGCTCGCTACACCCAAATAGATCTATCACTCTTGTGTCCCTCGGTCCTAACAACGAGGATTAATGGCTTTAAGTGTTGTACCCACCACTCACATGATCTGAACGTCCTAACCCTCCTTAAGCTAGCCATACCATGTATAAAATTGTTCTAAATAATTGTAACATGTATTTCACCCCCGAAGTTATAAAACTGAAAACAGTTAAGAGAAAAGGGGGACATGAACTCACAGAAGTGCGTCTCGGGAAACGTCAAACTCCAACTCAATCTGCAGCGTGACGACCTACACGTACTAATGCCTATTATACGGACGGTCGTGCCTTAGCTCAAAGTTTTGAACGTTTTTGGGAAATAGTTAGACAACTATTTCGTATTCACACTTATGAATTATTTTATATTCGTATTTTCCTTCTCAAGGATGGGGGTAATAATACATGTGTGTTTTATAATTCCGAAAATATATTTTTAAGTCTCACTTGAAAAATATATTTTAATTACTTTGTCTAAAATGCTTTTAATCCCAAAATATATATATTTTTCCCAAAAATATTATATTTTATTTCATAAGTTTTTCCAAAATAATATTTCACCAACATTATACAAATAGGAGTATTTTTTCCGAGAAATACATAAGTTACATTTTTAAAGTTCGCGTTGTATATGATACTTATATAACTTAAATATTTATTTTGTGAGCGCGTTGGTATTATTTTTTAGTAGTATTTTCACGGTATTTCCAAGTTATATTATTTTCACCCTAAAAATAATATATATAGTTCACAAAATAATCACATAGTCACATAAGCGTTTTACTATAAAATATATATTCTAAATATATATTTAACAAGTTTTATTTACGAAAATCCACCTCCGGTACTTGGTATTTTGTAATAAAAATCATGGCGAAGTTTATTTTTGAAAAATAAGTTAAAAATACATTTGTAAATATTTGTTAGAAAAATATTTCTAAGTGTTATATTTTTAGAAAAATTTCGCCAGAATTTCCTCTGTAAATGGAGGCGTCCATGCTTTTAGCATATTATTTTCTTTTTGTTAAAATCAACCAAACAATTTACCAATCAACGACATACAATATTTATTCATCAAACTTGACAAAAATAAGACTAAACCATAACTCATGAACTTGTGAGTTTTGTAAAAATATGTAGTAAATTACCATCATATTTAGTGGGTCTTGTTAACTTTAAAAACATGTTTAGTTTCTTGTAAACTTTATTTTTAAAGAACTTGAAGTTTCACAACTTCTTGTCATAATTTACAAAAATACTTTCTTGTTACACAAGTGTTTACACACTTGTTTATTTACCAAAAATGCTTCTAGTTCATAAAATATCCGGGTTTTAACAAAACTAGTATCTTCCGCTTGGTTCTTCCGAAAAACCACTTGTAGATCTTTAGATCTACAAGTTTACAACTTCATTTTACAAGAAAAATTATGTTTATCTAAGTTTCAAGTTCATGGTGGATGGTTTCATCATCTTTCTTATTTCTAACACTAACATCCTACTAGTTCATGTTCTTGAACATGATCTAGTATGTCTAGATGATGATCCATCCTACTTTTAGCAACAAACAACATCAAATAATCACAACTATACAAGATTCACATGATTTACACTCATATCTTCTCTTTATCCACCCTATTCATCTTATGTTCAAGACTTTAATGTAAGTTCGTTAGTGTTTCTAAATTTTTAACCATTAAATCAACTATTAACCACCATAAACAAGATCAAGATGATGATTAGAAGCACTTACTACTAGCACAAGGCTAGGGAAGAAACAAGGTGTAAATGTGGTGGATAAAAGAAATCTAGAGTGGTTCTTGAACTTCCAAGAGCACCGGGCTTTTTTGTAGGACTCCTTGCTTCTATGTATGTATGAGAAATGGTTGAACAAGGTTTGAAAGTGGTGGTGGTGTGGTGGAAGGGTTGCGGCCGTGAGGGTGGTTATGGAGGAGAGAAAGAGCTTGGTTGATGTTGTGTTTGAATGAGAGAGAGTGGTTAACCAATATGCATATTTATAAACCAATCTTAACAATAACCATCATGTAATATGCTCTCTAGATACCCCACAAACTCAATTAAATAATCAAAGAAAATGGAGGTGGGTCACCCCTAATGGTGACCGTCAAAATGAGGGGGGGTAAGGGTTGGGTGGTGATGGTTAAGTTACTACTTAGTTGGATTCTAATGGTTTTAGTTAGTATGTTAAGTGTTTTATGTAATATAAAGGGTGTTAGGGTGTAACGCCTCGTATTTCCGTAATCTCATGTTTTTATAAAATTCAGGTTTGGTTTCCTATTTTTAGAAACGCAGTTGAAATCTGATCAAAAAAACGGTTTAAAAACGAAAAAATACGCATTCTTACGCACTTTTAACGCGAACGACAAGCTAACGCGCAACCGCAATCACCGACACTATTTTTTTTACGTCTCTTGATTTTTAAAACAATAAATTTCGACACATTCGGTATTTATCTGGCCACTCAAACACGGGGATTAGGCTTGTGGACCTAAGCCCAAAGCCCACTAAACAAACCCTATGTATTAAACACTAGCAAAACCCTAAGCATATTTTGTTTTCAGCCGTTATCCATTTGATTCCTACAATTTCATCTTCTCTATCTTTACATCTCTACATCAACCCTAACCCAATAAACCACAAAAACAAAGCAGTCAAACACCTCCCTTTTCCCCCCCTCGTTCACATTCACAGTCACACCCATAAGCCCTAGACAATCTACACACACAAGCAGACACCCTCTTATCTCTCTCGTGCCTTGACCGGCGACCGGAGTAACTCCGGCGCCCAACCTTCTCCGGCTGACCACAACAACACCGTCCCCCTAAACCTGTTTCTGCTCCAGCGAGACACCCCCTTTCTTCGATCAATGTAATAGGTCGACCACCACCAACACTTTGTGTGGTGCAGTGGTGCGACGACGAGACTAGAAGAGAGAGAGAAACGGTGGCTGATGGTGGTCGACGACAGACCACCGGAGCCGCAGGGCGGCGGAAACCGGCGACGGAAGGGCAGCGGAGCCGCCGGTAGACGCTGGCGGGGTGGCTTTTTTTTTTGAGTTCCGCCGAGCTTTTGATCGGGTACAAGTCAAGTTGGTTCAAGATTGAGTCTCAGATTTGATGTTCGGTTCGAGTTTGAGTTTAGTGTTCACTCCAATCAGACTATCAGGTCAGTTTCAAGTTTTTGTTCGGTTCATTTTGATTTATTCGGCTCTCATTCGGTCCATTTTAATCCGGGTTCGTTTCAGATTTGGTTCGGGTTTTGTCGGGTCAACCGTGGTCAACAACAGTCAACACAACATGTTGACTGGTCAAACCTGGTCAAACAGTCAAATCAGTCAGATGCGATGTTCGGTAAATTCTAACGTCTTGAAGTTCGTCATATTCTTTATGTTAACGATATTTTATAAATGCGAGCCTCGGTGTTTTAATGACGCGAATATTAGTTATATTGTTTTGGATTTAGTTATTGTTTTAGTCGCGGAACCGGCTCTATATAACATGTAACAACTGTTTACATATACATTGTATCGACAACTTGTAATATATAACATTGATTACTTATTGAATTTTGACAATTTATCGACAACTTGTGTTGTCGGGATCGTCCAAAAACAGAGGAAACTCTGCCCGTTTTTTTGTAAAAATCGGTAAAACGAAATGTGTTAAACTCTTGAACCGAAACCTATCAATTCGCTTACTTCTTATAAAAATAGATATAAATGAACATTTATTTTGACGATACTTCCATAATATTTTTCGATAAACTTAATTTAGATTATTACTTAAACTATATAAAATATATCTATGTAAAAATATATATATATATATATATATATATATATATATATATATATATATAGGGGATGGATCATGAGAAAACTAGTTTAAATGAGAAAACCAAAAAACTAACTAAAAAAACCTAAAAAAAACCAAAAAAAATACCAAATTTTTTTTTTTTTTTACAATTTTTTAATAAAAAATCGCTACTTTATATGTATGGAAAAAATTTTCAAAAAAAAAAAAAAAAAAAAAAAAAAAAATTTGTTGTACTGCACATGTGCACTAATACGGAAAGCCTAAACCACTTAACCCACCACCCACCGACACCCCCCAAAAACCTAAACCCCCCCCCCCCCACCCCACCCCCCAAAACCTAAATTCACCCTCCCACCAAAAGCCTAACCCCCCACCCCCACCCCCCAAAAACCTAAACCCCCCCCCCCACCCCCCACCCCCCAAAAACCTAAAACTAAACCCTAAACATAAACCCGAAAAAAACCTAAACCCCCCACCCCCCCCCCAAAAAAAAAAAAACCTAAACCCCCCTCCCCCACCCCCCAAAAACCTAAACCCCCCCCCCCACCCCCCAAAAACCTAAACCCCCCACCCCCCACCCCCCAAAAACCTAAAACTAAACCCTAAACATAAACCCGAAAAAAAACCTAAACCCCCCACCCCCCCCCCCCCCACCCCCAAAAAAAACCTAAACCCCCCCTCCCCCCACACCCAAAAACCTAATCCTAATCCTAAACCTCCAAAAAAACTAACCCTAAAAGCTAAACTAGACTCAAAAAGCTAATTTAAGCATGTAATGCAATTGTAGTACATGTTACATTGCACATGTGCACTACTATAATAATAGTGTAGAAAACAAGACGACACCATAAATCTTTTTTTATGTCATAAAAAATATGCTCGAATATACTTGAATGAAAGATAAGAAAATTTGTGATCTTATGGTGCCATTTTTGTTTTAAAATGATAACGTATGGAGAAATGGGAAATGTTTGAAAATTTATATATTTTTTGTTCCAATTTTACCCCTCCTTCATTAAAAGTCCCCCCTCCTTCATTAAAAGTCTCCCTCCCTCTCCCTTTTAGTGGATTTTAGTTAGTTTTCTAGTTTTCTCATTTATATCTAGTTTTCTCATGATCCTCTCCCTATATATATATATATATATATATATATATATATATATATATATACTTATCGATCGGCTAGACATACTTCAGTTTTCACTTCAAATCTACCGTCGTAATTCCGTTTACTCATGCACCATCGTTTGCCCATTTAGGGTGACCTCGGTGTTCCATCCTCCTGATCTTACGCTCGTCGACACTTGGATAATCGGAAGACTTAGCAATTACGTGAGTATACTCGATCCCTTTTTCCCCTTTACACTTTGGGATGCAACATGTATAACTATGCAAACATCTTTAAACTAAACTAAACATACTCAATCCTTGTACAAACATGAAACTAATGTGCTTTACTTATGATTCTTGTATGCTCTATTTGAACGATTTGGAACGTATATGCTCATTAACTTTGCTAGCCCACCTTAATAATTATAGCGCTATAGGATTTACGCACCGCCCGTTAAACTTGGGGTATTGTTAAGTTAAACATTTACCATCCCGCTATCAATTGGGATTAGGCTATTTTATGCGTTGGATTCTTGGGTTTGATCATAGTGTACGCCAAAATTGCATACTAGTAATTCACATATTATGAATCATGTTGGATTTGAGCCTTTTATTCTATTATGCTATGTAAACAAACTTGTACACTCGCTCTTTGCTTTTGCATTGAACTCTATTTTAATACATGTTGCAGGTTGATTATTGAAGTATGGATGAATGATGAAACAAGTTTAGGGTGGACTAGATACACACCTAGATTATCTATCTTTGTTTGTTATGTTATGTTATGAAACAATGTTGTTATTTCCTTTTTAAATTTTGTATGACATTTAGTTTTGAAATGAAATTTGAATTTAATTAAATATTGTCACATAGTGTTATGATGTCTCTAGCAATCTATACACACTTCGTCTCATCCCGATGTTTCCGCCATCGGTTGGGGTGTGACATAGGGTGTTCGGGGATCCTAACTAGCTCAGAAAGGTGAAAACTATGTGTTTAGCAATATTTTTATGTTCCGGGTAAATTCCGGTTGTTCGGTTGGATATTGATCCGTTAAAGTACTAAATAAAGTTATAAAGTGTCGTTTATATGGTTTTTAGTGATACAATAAATTCCCAACACTTTGGAAAGTGTCTAGAATTATTTTACCAAGTTTTTGCACTTTACTAGCTTTGTTAAAAGCAGAAATTTTTGTATGTAGCGCAGAATTTTGTAATTAAAGTATGTTTTAGGCACTTCCGGTCACAATAACTATCACCTAGTGACACAGTTTTATGATCCTCACCTCCCTACACTCCCTACTAGTGTAGTAATCTATTCCCGGCTCATACTGGCCTTAGAAACAATGTCTGTCTAGTGCTGGCAATGTCAGCATGTTTACTGGGTTATTCGCTCACTGTGCTAACTGTGCTTTTGTGCATCAAGTTTGTCACTATTGTTTGTGTGTAATAAATGGAGTGACAGTAATAAAATATGATGCATGAATATGTATGTATCCGAAAACAGAAAGCAGTTTATTCATAATTGTAATCAAGCACAATAAGTAGCACTAATTAAATATTAATTAATTTGTATGGATATCTGGTTTTGTGAGGGTTGTCACATTCGAAGTGCGAGTTTTGGTTAGAATAGGTACAGTTTCTTGGACATTTAGTCAATCAGGAAGGAATTCATGTGGATCCCACCAAGATCGAGGCGATTACCAAATGGAAAACCCCTGAGTCACCGACCGAGGTTAGAAGTTTCTTAGGATTGGCCGATTATTATAGAAGATTTATTCGAGATTTTTCTAGATTAGCCATTCCCTTAACTAAACTAACATGTAAATCTATTAAGTTTGAATGGGGACCAAAACAAGAAGAAGCCTTTAGAATTATTAAGCAAAGATTAACCAACGCACCCACACTAGCGTTACCAGAAGGAACTGAAGACTTTGTAGTCTATTGTGACGCTTCTAAGTTAGGTTATGGATGTGTATTGATGCAACGTCAAAAGGTTATAGCTTATGCATCTAGACAACTTAAGAATCATGAAAAGAATTATTCAACCCATGATTTGGAATTAGGAGCTATAATTTTTGCCCTTAAGATTTGGAGACATTACCTTTACGGTAGTAAGTTTACCATTTTCACTGACCATAAGAGTTTAAGGTATGTCTTCAGGCAAAAGGAGTTGAATATGAGGCAAAGACGCTGGATGGAAATTCTTAGCGATTATGATTGTAATATTCAGTATCATGCAGGAAAGGCAAATGTAGTGGCTGATGCTTTAAGTCGAAAGTATCATGAAAAGCCAAAAAGAGTGCGTTCTCTTAAATTAAATCTACAGGTGGATTTAAATGAACAGATTAGAAAAACACAAGAATCAGTAATCAAGGATGATACTGAAACATTAAAAGGAATGATTAAGGAACTAGAACAAGGAACAGATGGAATTTGGAGATTCCATAAGAAGAGAATGTGGATACCTAAATCAGGAAACCTACGCCACCGCATACTAGAAGAAACCCATAAGTCTAAGTATATGTTGCATCCTGGAAGTGATAAGATGTATCAGGATTTAAGAAAGAATTTTTGGTGGATACTTATGTTTCTAAATGTTTAACATGTTCCCAAGTCAAAGCTGAACACCAGAAACCCTCAGGTTTATTGCAGCAGTTAGAAATGCCAGTGTGGAAATGGGAATTGACAACAATGGATTTTGTTACCAAATTACCCAAACCAAGAAAAAGGTAATGACAAAATCTAGGTGATTGTAGACAGGCTAACTAAGTTAGCTCATTTCCTACCAATGAAGGAAACTTTCAGTATGGAACAGTTAGCTAGGTTGTACGTAAATGAAATAGTTTCATTACATGGAATTCCTTTATCAATTGTTTCTAATAGGGATAGCCGTTTCACCTCTCATTTTTGGACAAGTTTCCAAAAAGAAATGGGAACCAAGTTGAATCTAAGCACAGCTTATCATCCTCAAACGGACGGACAAAGCGAAAGGACAATTCAGACAATGGAGGACATGCTTAGAGCTTGTGTAATTGATTTCGGATGTAATTGGGACGACCACTTACCACTAATCGAATTTTCTTATAATAATAGCTATCACACGAGTATCAATGCTGCACCATTCGAAGCACTGTACGGACGAAAGAGTCGAACCCCAGTCTGTTGGGCAGAAATTGGAGAAAAACAACTATCTGGACCTGAGATAGTGCAAGAAACAACCGACAAGATCGTTCAAGTGAAGGAACGACTGAAAGCAGCACGTGATCGACAGAAGAGTTATGCAGATAACAGACGAAATCCGTTAGAATTTCAGGTAGGAGACAAAGTGTTATTAAAAGTCTCTCCTTGGAAAGGAGTGTTAAGATTCATCAAAAGGGGAAAGCTAAGCCATAGGTATGTTGGACCTTTTGAGATTATTAGAAGAGTAGGACCGGTAGCCTATCAACTACAACTGCCAGAGGAGATGGATGGAATACATGATGTATTTCATGTATCTAATCTCAAGAAATGCTTAACTGATGAATCGTTGATGGTACCTCTTAAGGATATAGAGGTTAATGAACAACTTAAATTCGTAGAGAAGCCTCTACAGATTGAAGACAAGAAAGTTAAGAACCTCAAGCACAAGAGATTAGTTCTGGTCAAAGTAAAATGGGACTCCAAGAGAGGACCAGAATACACATGCGAGCTTGAATCAGAAATGCAAAGGAAATACCCGCACTTATTCCAATAGACCTCGAGGACGAGTTCTAAAACAAGGTGGGGAGGATATAACAACCCCCCTAATTTTTTTTTCGACACCCTAAAAATAATTAGAATGTCCCAATATGTCCTAAAATACACCCCGTATACGAAAACAGGCCCCGAATACCTTTATTTTTATTAAATTTAATTAAAAACCCAGATTTTAGGGTTGTCGCGGGTCGCGTAGCTTTTGGCTACCTCCTACGCGGGGCGCGACAGATAGGCCACCAAGATAAACCCAGTGCTGCCACGTGTCCACCACTTGTCGAACCTAGATTGTTGACCGGACAAGGCTACGCCGTAGACCCCCTAGGTCGCGGGCCGCGTAGCCCTTGGGTATCTCTTACGCGGGGTGCGACGGAAGGCGAGGAGACACTATATATAGAGGCTTTCAGCTCAGTTTCAACTCGCTCATTTCTCTCGATCTCTCTCAAATTTCTACGTAGTATACTTTAGACTCGGGCAAAATACCCCCCCAATTAACAAAGTTCTGCCCCGTTGTAAGTATCATAACCCCGATTACGGATTAGATACGCTGCCCGATTGTCAGGGCCCCCGACCCCATCTAGCCGGAATCGGTGCCGTGAGCAGTCCAGTGGTACCGGTGATTATTTTGAAAAACATTGCAGCGGAAATTTCATCAGGACCGTGAGTTAGGAAAAATATCAGAGTTTAGAAACACCGGATTTTATTTAAAAAGATGGAATAAATTCCATGTTTTACAAAGGTAGCTTTTAATAAAAACACTATTTCTTAATTTGTAAATATGCCACTTCTTGAAGTCCTTCAGTGTCGGATCCAATCCTTACTCCAATCTATTGTAATTACCTGAAACGCGTTTTAAAAAGATTTTGTCAGCGGGAAATACTGAGTGAATTATTCATTTTACTGAAAACGACACATTTTATGATTATTCACAGTGTTAAGATCTTTTACGCATGTTTCTGATATCAACCAATTACCCACAGTATTTGTCACTCGACCGAATCTGTGACAGTGGTCATATCACCATTGGCTGCCCCAATGAATGACGTAAATCAATTAAATTAGGTACGCCCACCTAAAATGATTTAAACTGTAATATTGTGCACAATACCCCACATACTGGCTGCAATTTGGTGATTACATCAACTTAATCACTGGTATTATAATCTTGGAAAATGAATTTGGAGTATTGTAAAATAGTTAATAACTCACAAACGGTGAGAAAAGAATTTATAAAAGAAGAATAACTCACAAATGGTGAGAAAAAGTTTATAAAAGAGAATAACTCACAAATCAGCATGCAGGTTTGAGTTAACAAACTTTCTGATTCTACTTCTTCCGATAATTAAGCATGCACTTTATTATTCTGGATCTTCTGATGATTTTTTAGTTTGTTTGATTGTAAGGGTGTAGTTGGGAGTATTCTTGGTAGTTTAACAGAATGGAATACGTATTGGTGAAAAACCTGAATCAACTCTTAACGAATTTTTACAAGAACCAGGTTAATGATCAATACAGCAGTTACGATAATTCCCCGAGATCAATTTTTACAATGAATGTCCAAGTGCAATACTTCAGCTCATTTATCAAAATGACAAACGACAAAGTATAGTACTTCAACTCGTATATCGAATTATCGACAACGACAAAGTACAATGCTTCGGCTCATTATCGAATTATCGACAACGATAAAGCATAGCCCAATGTGGGCGGTACTTAGACATTCTTTGGGTATATTGATCCCGGAAACTGAATCGTAATAGCGATCGACTAATTACCCTGTTTTGCGGCAGCGATTCGATAATTGTGTGTGTGTTGGACTGTTTTGCTTATAACTTGACTTACGTAACTCCGATTTTCGTCGTTCAAATGCCAAAATTCAAGTCCCAACCCCTGCTATTTATACTGAAATTTTGACACCGTCGCGTAGCGCGAGGGGGTACCCCCTTAGGCGTCGCGCTACGCGAGTGACCACCCTATTTTCATAGAGTAGCCCTTCGTGCATGTAGGCTTGCTGTGTCGACGGTTTTGTAAATTTCGAATTTTATAATGAGTTATGAAGATAATCGTTAACTAGGTTTTGCCCCCCTTGAGTTTTAGGGGTTCTGATCCTGATTCTGATTGCTACGAAAATTTTAGGAGTTGTGCAGGATTACTTGGGTGTCTCAGCTATGGTTTCCTATTGGGTAAATAAAATGATAGATATGACTTTTAATGAGAATAGAATAATAGTTTTGGGTAAATCATAAAAAGAGAATAAAATGGTGAGAAAAAGGAATGGACCCACTGTGTAACTTTAGGGTTCAACTAGAAGGACTCCTGGTATAAGGTTTGGATATAACCTTTGGGTTATTAAAAATATAATGCACTCGTGATAAGTATAATACCCCTAAATCAACCTTGTCCCGAAGTCCCGAGATAGAATCCAAACGAACTTAGTCGGGCAGAGCCTTGACATGCGTTATGGGACTCGGATCAATCGAAAAGGGTAGCGGTGATTGGGAGTTATAATATTTAAAACGAAACAAGGTTTTAGTATTATTATTATGGGTTTATATGAAAATAAAGGAGGCGACAGACCTAACAAAGAAAAAGGAAAAGAAAGGAGTTTGAACAGATTCTGAATTTGAGATGAATGGTCATATTTATACTAAATATTGGCGTGGAGGTTAAGTTTTGTTTTCATATTTTAGTTTTAATTTATTTATTATTTTATTCTTATAGAGACACGTATCAATTGCATGAATTTATGTTGGACACATAGCGGTGACTATCAAATTTTGAATATGACACTTCTACTATCTAGATTTTAAATTTTAATTTATTATAATTAGTTTATTATTGTATTCATTAATTTATTATCTTTATTATTTTATTTTAATTTGGACACATACGTCCATATTCTATTTCAATGTGTTTTATTTTATTTTTTTATTATATATTATAATTAATTTAACTGCTATACATATATGGTGCTTATAACTTTCAAAGTATGGCTTTCTAGAAAATAATAAATATGTATTTAGAAAGAGAATATTTTGGTCTACGTTTGGGTCTAAGTTTCATTAAAAATAGAGTAGGTTCAAAATACAATGTATTTTTATAATTTAATTATTATAGGGTTCCTAGGCCCGTCTAGGAACTTCATATTTCTAACATTTAACCTACCCGTAATATACCTGTTTTAATAATATAACTTTTTATATACTTTTATTTTTATTAGACAGGTTACCCATACATATGTCAATTAATTGGTATAATATTTCAACCAACTTTACAAAATAGTGTTTAAAACTATTTGGGTTGAATATTTATATTAGAAATAAATTAGTTACTAGTGGTTAATAAATTTAACCATACTTATAATTTACATGATAAAAATAGAGACGTTACATCCTCCTCACCTTGTTTTAAATCTCGTCCTCGAGATTTGGGTTACGATATTTCTTTTTAGAGTTATGTTACTTTTTGATCAAAAAGAATAATATTAAGGTAAATGATACCAAATTAAGATATCGAATTTTGTGACTATGAGTTGTACAATAGATAGGACTCAATGGTTCAACTTAATTAGTGTAAGAATTCAATGACAAACGAATGAGATGAAATGGTATAATTTCTAAGGTGACTAGATTCAGGCCAAAAGATATATGATAAATAGATTTTTAAAATGAATGTGAAGGACTTTTAGAATAAAATTCTTTAAAAGAAATCTTACTTGATTGACGACTGAGGAAGACTTAGAATTGACGGGTCCAGAAATGAAATAAAAGTATGAAAAGAATTGTCAAATATTAAATTGCGATATGTGTTAGGACGAGTGAATTGTAAAGATATACCAAAAGACAATAGAGTTGGTGTATCATTGTTTAGAGTTCCAAGTTGTTTTAAATGGTGAAATAATGTAATAGTACACTATTAGTGATTATATTTTTCATACTATGTCATAGAGATGGAAATAAGAACAAGTTGTTTTGGCATGACCAATATATTATATTACTAAAGCAAATGTAATATATATTATTTATTACATATTTTTACTATGTGTAAATGATTACCACTTTCAAATAAATATTATTTTAGTATTTATTATACTATGTAAAATAACTTATATTTATTATGTAATATAGATTACAAAATACTATAGTGAAGTTATTACATTTACAAAATATTTTAGTATTATGATTTTGTAAAAGAATCACTATTTTTAAATGAAGGTTGTAAATAAAAGGGGTAAAAGTATTTGTAAAATATTTTATATAATACTGGGTTAATTCTAGGTGATTACTCATTTTTATTTTGAAACCATATAGCGTTGTAAAAATGTAGTTACAAAGGTTATGGTGACGATTCTTTATGTATTACAATGTTCTTCTAACCCAATGTAATTGCTGACTACTATATTATTCTTATATGGTTATTTTCTTGCTAGAGTGTTATAGTTATCATAAAATATGTGATACGTAATTATTTGTATATTTTTATTCGTCTCTCTAATTCTGGTATTGTTTTATAAAAATATGTCTTTTCTTTTTAGTACAAAGTAAAATATTTTTTTTTATATAATTAAAATTTATTAAATAAGTATGATGACTTAATTAACTAGTCATTATCATGGCGGATATTGGTTAGTGCTGCCTTGTTTAAGCATAGGTGGCCAGTCCATGCCTAACTAAGGCTAGGCTATCCAATACATACCCCTGATAATAACTCTAGTATCTAAAAATAATATTAACACTATTATTATTAACATATTATTGCTAATAATAAAACTAATATTAATTACCAATAATAAATGCATAAACTTAAATGAGAATATACTTTAAACAAAATTTTATACGTAAAAATATAATTTCTTTACCGTAATGGTTTTAGCAAAAATTTTTATTACAGAAATACTATATTGTAAGTTTCTATATATAATCAATTAAGTTTATACAATGTTTTTCGATTAATGATGATAAGGTAAGAAATATCACGAAAGGCTCGATTGGTTGTAAGGATTACGGAATTAGGACATGAAATGGTGGATCATTATCTTAGCAC
This sequence comes from Helianthus annuus, assembly GCF_002127325.2. NCBI lineage: Eukaryota > Viridiplantae > Streptophyta > Magnoliopsida > Asterales > Asteraceae > Helianthus > Helianthus annuus. The sequence continues at coordinate 46,293,723 of NC_035440.2, read as the reverse complement.
ATAATTGTGTTAAGATTGCTTTTATAAAATAAATCAATAAAGCGGATTTAATATAAATAAATAATTAAATCTTTAGATTAGCGCAATTTTTAATTTTGTGAAAATGTCATCACAAAGTGATCGTGATCAAAGAGATGATTTGATGAATTCGAAGATTAAACAAGCATATTATGGTTTAAGAGAATTGAAGTGCTTGTTAGGACTATTTTGAATATGATGGTTTCAATCCATCATATGGGACTTTGAATGTATTGCGAGTAAGTCAAAATAATTGAACTGAGTTTAAACAAAATGAGTTCAAGAAAGTTTTGACATGGTTACAACAAAACCATGTATACCATTAAAAGAAAATCGAGTGTTTCAAGAAATTTATTGATCAAATATCAAAGAGTAATCATTTTGCGGTTTACAATGCAAAGATCAAGTATAGCGAAATGATATTTGAACTTTTGATAAAACAACAAATTGAAAGGATGCCTTCCTAGGGTCTTATAACTCAAATGGACCACATGCGCAACAAATAGTGCATGTGTATCGTGTGGATTTACCAAGAGACGAAATGGATCAATATTTGCTATTATGAAAGAATTCTTTATGGTATGATGACCATTAAAAGAACACGAAAGTCAACTTATTATAGGCAGAAGTTAGAATTGTAACGAAAGAAATATAAGAACTTTATCTGAAATCTCGTGTGATAACCGTTGTTACGTGACAGTACCAAGGAATGTCGAATGAAATGAAATAAAATAGGGAATTTGCAAAACTATATGACTTCTTTTGTAGTGCTAATAATTATGACTCCGGTTAGACTATGCACCGATGTTTGTGAAATATTGTTCCAACGTACCTCAGCGACATTTTAATCGTTTGTAAGATCATGTGACAAAGTGCCGATTTTTAATTTAGGAGTTCTTTTACTGATGGAATTAGTGTAGGTATCATCGTGCCTAATTTATATTTTTCGAAGATCTTGCCTTTGGAAGTCGTGTGTGACAAATTTTAACGTCTGTGGACATATAATTTAAGTTTCATGTGTTTTCTTGTGCATTAGCACAATTTTACCGGCTTCTTACTAGCGTTAGTAGTTTATGGTAACATATTGGAAATTCTTATATTTTTGATGGTGTCCCAACTTAATGGGTTTCCAGTATTATTTTGTTGCACGAGTTACGAGGTAGATGATCAAACGAAAGAATGTTTGATATCAAAATTAAAGATATATGCGAAAGATTCCTGATAAAGAAATCTATATACATATGCTTGTGCTTTATTCTTAATTGACTTTTGGAATTCCTTATAGATATACATATCTATATTATATATTTCACATGTTGTAATATACATACCTTTCATAGGGTTAAAGGTATATCATAGATTCATATTTCCAAAAACCAGTCAAATATTTGGTCATGATACTATTTAGGGAAATCTTGTTACTGGTTTGACATACCATTTATCCCGTCTTATCCGGTTCGTGCCGGAGCGGTAATTTCAGTATATCCGGACAAGCTGGAGAGTCTGCTACTCTATACCCAGTTTTGCCGGAGAAAATTTCCTATTTCCCATAAATAGTATCTTTTTCAAAAAGTGCCTCTTTTTATTAGGGCTTTAATCCAGAATCAAGGAAATTTATATTTCCATAATATATTTTTACTCTTGACCCAGTAATACCAATAAACAAGAATAAATAGCAATTAAATGCTATTGTCTGCTAGTCGTTATTCTTTATTGAATACCAATTATACTTATTTATACTCATATAAGTAATTTTATCTTGAAGCTTATATTAAGACAAAATTCTTAAGTTCGAGTCTAAATATTATTCAGAGTGCTATCAGATAATATTAAGTTTCCAAATTCTCCGTTTAAACTTAGGTATTATTATAACACCTATTTGCGTAAACAAGTGGCTTAGCTTATACTAAGGCAGCTTTTCTTATGTTCAAGTCTAAATATTATCAGATGTGCTACCAGTTAAGTTAATAGTAATCTCCTAACTCTTTTATTTAAGCTTAAGTATTGTTATCACAACACTTATAGGCTTAAAGCAGTGGCTTAGCTCTGATACCACCTTCTGTCAGGGCCCCCGACCCCATCTAGCCGGAATCGGTGCCGTGAGCAGTCCAGTGGTACCGGTGATTATTTTGAAAAACATGGCAGCGGAAATTTCATCAGGACCGTGAGTTAGGAAAAATATCAGAGTTTAGAAACACCGGATTTTATTTAAAAAGATGGAATAAATTCCATGTTTTACAAAGGTAGCTTTTAATAAAAACACTATTTCTTAATTTGTAAATATGCCACTTCTTGAAGTCCTTCAGTGTCGGATCCAATCCTTACTCCAATCTATTGTAATTACCTGAAACGCGTTTTAAAAAGATTTTGTCAGCGGGAAATACTGAGTGAATTATTCATTTTACTGAAAACGACACATTTTATGATTATTCACAGTGTTAAGATCTTTTACGCATGTTTCTGATATCAACCAATTACCCACAGTATTTGTCACTCGACCGAATCTGTGACAGTGGTCATATCACCATTGGCTGCCCCAATGAATGACGTAAATCAATTAAATTAGGTACGCCCACCTAAAATGATTTAAACTGTAATATTGTGCACAATACCCCACATACTGGCTGCAATTTGGTGATTACATCAACTTAATCACTGGTATTATAATCTTGGAAAATGAATTTGGAGTATTGTAAAATAGTTAATAACTCACAAACGGTGAGAAAAGAATTTATAAAAGAAGAATAACTCACAAATGGTGAGAAAAAGTTTATAAAAGAGAATAACTCACAAATCAGCATGCAGGTTTGAGTTAACAAACTTTCTGATTCTACTTCTTCCGATAATTAAGCATGCACTTTATTATTCTGGATCTTCTGATGATTTTTTAGTTTGTTTGATTGTAAGGGTGTAGTTGGGAGTATTCTTGGTAGTTTAACAGAATGGAATACGTATTGGTGAAAAACCTGAATCAACTCTTAACGAATTTTTACAAGAACCAGGTTAATGATCAATACAGCAGTTACGATAATTCCCCGAGATCAATTTTTACAATGAATGTCCAAGTGCAATACTTCAGCTCATTTATCAAAATGACAAACGACAAAGTATAGTACTTCAACTCGTATATCGAATTATCGACAACGACAAAGTACAATGCTTCGGCTCATTATCGAATTATCGACAACGATAAAGCATAGCCCAATGTGGGCGGTACTTAGACATTCTTTGGGTATATTGATCCCGGAAACTGAATCGTAATAGCGATCGACTAATTACCCTGTTTTGCGGCAGCGATTCGATAATTGTGTGTGTGTTGGACTGTTTTGCTTATAACTTGACTTACGTAACTCCGATTTTCGTCGTTCAAATGCCAAAATTCAAGTCCCAACCCCTGCTATTTATACTGAAATTTTGACACCGTCGCGTAGCGCGAGGGGGTACCCCCTTAGGCGTCGCGCTACGCGAGTGACCACCCTATTTTCATAGAGTAGCCCTTCGTGCATGTAGGCTTGCTGTGTCGACGGTTTTGTAAATTTCGAATTTTATAATGAGTTATGAAGATAATCGTTAACTAGGTTTTGCCCCCCTTGAGTTTTAGGGGTTCTGATCCTGATTCTGATTGCTACGAAAATTTTAGGAGTTGTGCAGGATTACTTGGGTGTCTCAGCTATGGTTTCCTATTGGGTAAATAAAATGATAGATATGACTTTTAATGAGAATAGAATAATAGTTTTGGGTAAATCATAAAAAGAGAATAAAATGGTGAGAAAAAGGAATGGACCCACTGTGTAACTTTAGGGTTCAACTAGAAGGACTCCTGGTATAAGGTTTGGATATAACCTTTGGGTTATTAAAAATATAATGCACTCGTGATAAGTATAATACCCCTAAATCAACCTTGTCCCGAAGTCCCGAGATAGAATCCAAACGAACTTAGTCGGGCAGAGCCTTGACATGCGTTATGGGACTCGGATCAATCGAAAAGGGTAGCGGTGATTGGGAGTTATAATATTTAAAACGAAACAAGGTTTTAGTATTATTATTATGGGTTTATATGAAAATAAAGGAGGCGACAGACCTAACAAAGAAAAAGGAAAAGAAAGGAGTTTGAACAGATTCTGAATTTGAGATGAATGGTCATATTTATACTAAATATTGGCGTGGAGGTTAAGTTTTGTTTTCATATTTTAGTTTTAATTTATTTATTATTTTATTCTTATAGAGACACGTATCAATTGCATGAATTTATGTTGGACACATAGCGGTGACTATCAAATTTTGAATATGACACTTCTACTATCTAGATTTTAAATTTTAATTTATTATAATTAGTTTATTATTGTATTCATTAATTTATTATCTTTATTATTTTATTTTAATTTGGACACATACGTCCATATTCTATTTCAATGTGTTTTATTTTATTTTTTTATTATATATTATAATTAATTTAACTGCTATACATATATGGTGCTTATAACTTTCAAAGTATGGCTTTCTAGAAAATAATAAATATGTATTTAGAAAGAGAATATTTTGGTCTACGTTTGGGTCTAAGTTTCATTAAAAATAGAGTAGGTTCAAAATACAATGTATTTTTATAATTTAATTATTATAGGGTTCCTAGGCCCGTCTAGGAACTTCATATTTCTAACATTTAACCTACCCGTAATATACCTGTTTTAATAATATAACTTTTTATATACTTTTATTTTTATTAGACAGGTTACCCATACATATGTCAATTAATTGGTATAATATTTCAACCAACTTTACAAAATAGTGTTTAAAACTATTTGGGTTGAATATTTATATTAGAAATAAATTAGTTACTAGTGGTTAATAAATTTAACCATACTTATAATTTACATGATAAAAATAGAGACGTTACACCGATTGATCCAGGGTTCCGTAACGGCTGTCGAGGTTCTGCCTGACGTAGTCGTTGGAATGCCGTCTCGGGGAGGATATTACTAACGTAAATATTGGGTCATTATACTAACGCGTGTGCATTTGTGTAATTTATAGATAATCACCAGGAAACCCTAAAGGAAAACCTAAGACAACAATGTGAGTAATCTCCTTTCTGCAAACTGTTTTTACAAAACCTCACTTAATTAACATTATATTAAACAGTGATTAAGTATTTGTATTCTACAATTATCGTCGGTATGTTTGGGTTTTGTATACAAAATTTGTTACTACCTTGCGAGGAGTAACATGACCACAAGTCGGGTTGACAGTACTGTGGGTGGTAATTAAAGTAGATGGAAACAAATGTAATTGCGCGACCGCCCTCAATACTATACAATGGTTTTACTTAACTTGATTAAACTGGGATTCACTCACCAGTATTTCCCACTGACAAAATGTTTTTAAACGCGTTTCAGGTAACAAAATGTGAAAGCCAAATAGAAGCCAGCTGGACAGCACTGAAGGCTTGGAAAAGTGGCTATAAAGTTACCTAAAATAAAGAGATATTTTATTAAATAAAATGGGGTTTATCCCTATGAAAATGTGTGTACTTAAAACTGGGATTATTCCCACGTGTTTAATATTATGAAAATGTGGTATTTTACTCTGATAAAATATTTCCTAACTACGGTCCTGATGTAATTTCCACTGCCAAAATGATAAACACGAATACCACCGAAACTGGCCGCGGCCGCCTGTTCCCGGGTAACTAGGGGACGGGGGTTGCGACAGTGTGGTCCCTGCCATGTATGCATGGAGTCGGGACCATACCTCTTCAGTTTGTATTTTACGCCAGCTCGTGCCTCGTGGTATAAGTTCCCATTTATCTTTGCCACGTTTTATGTCATGTGGTATAAATTCGGTTTTGATCGCCGTTTGCTTACTACTTAACATGGTTTTACGACCCCCGCGCCCCGCAACGCAGGGTTAAACACTAGTTTATATAACAAATCATGAAAACGCTATAATCTAATGAAACATGCATTGGCAAGATAAAGGGTTTGTTGAACCTGTGACCACTGGAATTTGTTAGAATTTTAAAGTAAGTTAGGGGCTATTTGATAACTTCTGAATGGTTAAGTGTTGAACCAATAAGAAGTCTGAACTATTAAGAGCTACTATAATGCTTAACCGTTCAGAGACAAATGTCTGACAAATTCAGATTAAAAGTCTTCACAATTCAAACTCGGTATAATGCTTAACCATTCAGAAGCAAATGTCTGAATCATTCAGACATCTGCCCGCGAAACAAACAGTCTAAACCATTAAGTGTTGAACCGTAAGAGATCTGAACCATTAAGAGCACTATTAAGAGCTAAACAAACAGCCCCATAGACTTAATAACTATATTGGGAACATCTGAATTATAGTTGAACTCCGCAGACACTTATGAAGAAAATACTGCTTATACGAGTTGAAAATTATTTTGAATTTAATCATGTTGTTTATCTATATATGTAAATCAACTTATGGTTCTTCACGCACTTATGAAGAAAATACTGCTTATTTCACCGATGTAAAAGGTGTGACGCAACAAACAATAATTTATTATTTATTTTTTAATTATTTAACTTTATTGTATACTTTTATTATTATTATTATTATTATTATTATTATTATTATTATTATTATTATTATTATTATTATTATGTTAGTTTGCTAGATTTCTTGTATTGTGGGTTGTACCTTGTGCTTTGTTGGTTTTACTTACTTTGGGTTTGTTTGTCTTGCTTTTTTGTTGTACATTTTGGGTCGCCGGGGGTGGTAAAGGTTGGCCCCTCATTGCTTCTTATCATTTATGCTCTCTCACTCTCTCTACATTTGTGCTACCTTAACAGACTTTCTCCGGCTACTTTAGGTAAGTTTTTTTGCTCGTTTGTTTATGTATATTGTTCAATTGACTTGCTTATTGGGTCTTATTGTTTGAACGGTTTGTTTTAGTGGGTTTGTGTTACTTATTTGTGTTTTCCGGCCAACGCTGCTAAGTGTTTCCTTCATTTATTGACGTATGTTGTTTCGTCGTCTTTGATTTTCTATTTACGTCTTTCTAACTTTTGGTTTGATGGGTTTGTTTGTTATTGGTGTTACTGGATGTTTGACATCACGGTATGCTTATTGTTACGTTCGTTTGTAAGGAGAACAGATGTTAGGGTTTTTTACAGTCCGCTAATGTTTTGGGTTTACCAATTGCTTTTGAGGATTTGTATCCGATGTTGACTTTCATGATGTTTTGTTGGATTAATGTGTTTTAACGTGTGATGACATACTTGCATGTCTTCAAAAGTAGTTGGATTTTATGTCTTTGATGTTGGTTTGACGATGATGGTTAATTTTTAGCATTTATAGACTATTTAGACTGTTTGGTTTGTTCTATGATGCTTTGTTAAGACATTGTTTGTTGGTTCTTGCTGTGTTAATGTGTAATCGGTCTATGAGGATTATTGTTTAGTTATCCGAGACTGTTTTAGTTTTGTGCGTGGTTATATGATGGTATGCTTTTAAGATTGGTTTTGGAAGGTTGTGCATTGGAGGATATTCGGTCGGTGGGGGTGACTCTTCAGCCGTATGAGATTATTTATGTTCTTTGGTTGGGTCCGTGATGCTTTGCGGAGACTATGGTTGATGTGGATGACTCAGTTGTCGTACGGTACTGCTTGGATTGAGTCTATGTGTCTGTGACGTTATGTTGAGACACACAAACTTGGAGGTAAAAGTAACAATGCATAAAAATCTCTGAATTGGTTCTTTTGAAAGGATTATGTTGCCTCAGACATGTGATGCTTTGCTGGGATTTTTGGTAATATATTAGTTATAGATTTTTCTTTTATGTTGTTTCGTTGTTGTGTTTGTTTTCCTGATGATGATGTCGTGATGTTGATTGGTTGTAGTGATTGGACTTTGTAGATCCAATCTATATCTTGGCTGGGCAATGTAGGAAATTGTGTTGTATGGAGATTTTCTTTACACCTTTTGCAACTACAATTGCAGCCATGGTAGATTTGGGCGAAAGCGAATCCCGTTACTATGATTCTGAGCCTTTGTTCATAATTTTTTTTCCACGCTTTCATTTTGCTTTTAATTTGTTAAAGAAATTTGTTCATTGAGTTAATCATATGCAGTTTGTACGCAAATTGGAATCCAAAAAAAACATGTCGACTATCGTTGGTGGATATTTGTAGGTACTCTTTTTCTTTATTTTGGTTTATGTGTTCGATGATGGTGGGGGCAATCATGTGAAGCTTTTTCCTTATTTTTTATGTTGGTTTTGTTGTTGGCTTGATGGTGAGGGCAATCATTTGAGGCTTTTTCCTTATTTGTTATGTTGGTTTTGTTGTTGGCTTTTTAATCACTAACAACTACTTTGATTATTGATTGTATTATTGTCTTTTTCGGTTCTAATTGCGTAAGTGTGTTGTTCCTTTTGCTTCGGTGTTTCTACCATCTACATTTGCCGGTGCCAATGGTAAGTTAATGATTTTAACTTTCGCGCCGTTCGTATAACGTTTGATTATTGTTTTTGATACAGAATGTTGAATGTCAGGTCTAACGCTAACATAGTGGATACATTCATTCCGAAGTATTCCAAGAAGCGTTGGGAAATTGCTACTACAAATAGGTATGATATCTTACATAGCGGTATTTTATATGTTTTTTGTGTTTAAATTTGTTGGCATTAGGAATTTATGTATTTTTGTTGTTTCATGCAATAGGTTGTTAGACTTTATGCAAAACTGCGTCTGCTCCGTTTGTTATTTCCTCATCGCCTGGCCAGTTGGGTACGTATTTTCACATTCACGACGTGTGCGGAGTTGGTTACATAATGGTAAGCTTAGTACTTATCCTTTTTTTATTAATCGTCTTTTCTTATGGTAACGGACAATCACTTATTAATTTTGTAGATCAATCGGCACACGCAATTTCAAGACTGTCGGTGTTTTTTGTTGCATAAACATACTAATGTAACCGTTGATTAAGCTCTTTTTGTCATGTACCTACCACCCGATGGACCTAGTGGTAGGAAAAAAACTGCCACAAAACATGATGCCCAAAAATTCAAGTTGGGCTTATTATTTTTGTAAAAGTGTTATTTGTAACAACTCTTATTTTATAGAATGTTAATTTATAAGATTTATGTGCATTGTTGGTTATATTCTTCGTTTTCTTCGTTTTCCTTACTCTGTCGATATATTGTCTTACATACATTTTGTATGAAAGTGTCGTGTACTACAAACTAAGAGCACGTAACAACAATTAGCGGTCCATCTATCTTACAAAAAGTTTGCATTTAACATGTCTGCAACACACCGCACGTGGACATAATTCTAGTTATTATCAATTTTGAACACATTTTGTTTTCTTTTTTTAACTTCTATAATACGATAAATTATGTAATTCCGAGTATGATGTGTCTTTTTTTATCTACCACTCAATGTAATCTTCATTCCATATAATCTTTAGCTACTTAACCCTTTAGTCGGACTCAGGGTTAATACCATGGCCGAACCCGGATCAATTGGCATAAAAAAATTGTTCCAGCAGCATTTAAATTTTAATATTAGTTTATTATTACCATTTCATAACTTATTTAAGTTGCATGTTGTTCAACCAGCTTGCTAATGAAGTTTTTTTATGTGGTTGGATGAATGTCCTCTTTGGCTGGTAATATTTTTCATTAAACTAAATGCATTTCATGATTCATTCGTTACACCGTCCAGTTTTAACTAAAATAATAAGAAGAATATGTTTGGTTGGTTATTGTAGATTGCAGATTTTACGTTGTTGATCCTTAACTTCTAATAATTAGACAGTTGGTTTTGATGTTTGTATACTTATTACTTGATATTCTTTGTCGCATAAACATTGTAACTGTGGTGGTCCTTACAGTTAACATCGTTAAAATTATTAGTCTAGTGGGTTTAAAATGTCCATTTTACACATGTTAAAAGACAAAAATATTATATTATTAATAAACTTTAAGTGGGCCTCATTTTTTTTTAAATTGATTTATAATTTTCCAACCACCACCACTTGATCTACTTCAACCGTCAACCTTCGATTAAATTTCATACCAAAACATAACCCTAAAATTTATGCTAGTTACCAGCCGTCACCCATCATCTTTTGTTTTTTCTAAGATCGATTCACAATCAACACACAAAATCCTACTGCCATTAGGGATGTTAATGGGTTGGGTTGGGCAGGTGACAAGTTTAGGCATTCCCAATCCCATACCCGATTATTAAAGTCCATCTCAAACTCGTTGGGTATTTGTCAGGTAATTACCCGCCATGTATCGAGTACTTGCGGGTTTCAGGTATACCCGTTAGTTTATTAAAAATATCCGTCGGACATACTCGGCCTAAAACCAGTCAGGTATCGGTTGTAAATATTAACCATTCGAGAAGGAACATAAAACATAACATTAAGCAATGACGTGGCTAAGTTAATTGAACATGAAATTCATAAGTTTACGTTTATTGCTTGATTCTTTAGTTATAAAGTTATTTGAAAATCGTAGGATTCACAAATTATTTAGAAGTGAATTCATTACAAAACAAAAAATAAACAATAATTGAAAAGTACAAAAAACAAGTAAAGCTTGATCTGAATGGTTCATGGGCAACTAGAAAATTCAAATTCTATTCTATTCTATTCTATTCTATTACACTTAAAATACAACATATCTATAGAATTGTTGATATCAATTAGGATTGGATCAGTTAAATTTTAGTTATCAAATTGAATTTGAAAATTAAAAGTTGTATTGGGATGCATAATACTTTTAAAATCTTATTTTAGCTTATATTGATATAAATACGTATTTATAATAAATAAAGAAAATCATGTTGGGTTACTCAAATGGGGCTATGCTATCGGGTAATCAGGAATATTACAAATTCTAGACCTGACCCCCGAAAACTTTCAAAAGTCATCCAAAACTTGTCTCATGCCCTAATGGGACGGGTAACACCCGTCCCAAATGTTTCGGGGGTTTCTAGTTTTCCTAGTGAATTCTAGTTTCATTGTCATCCTCAACTCTTATCGTCTTTCTATCTACCTCAAACAACAATCTTTCTTCATCACACTAACCTCCACAACTCATTATAACAAACAATTTTATTTTATTTACTCGAAAATCATTATCAACCGTCTACTAAATCGCTAATTATGTTTTACCCTTGCCAATGCTGACACCCAAAATAATCTCAAACTATATCCATTGTAACATGGTGAGATTCTGTGCGCTATAGTAATAGTGGTTGTGCTAAAATGTTTTCGGTGGTGGTGGCGAAGGGAGTTGCAGGTTGCAACGGAGGTGGCGGAAGCTACAGGTGGTGGTTTGTGAAGTTGGTAGTGGTGGTTTGTGAAGGTGGAGAAGGTGGTGGTTGATGGTAAGGATAAGCTCGGTACCAACTGGTACCGGTACAAAAAATACCGATACCAAAAATCTCTAAAAAGGATCCTGGTACCGAAAATACATGGTACGGTACAGTACGATACCGCTACCGGTATTTGAAGGTAAATTGGTACCGAAAACGCCATAAGTTAGTAATGAATCAGTACCGAAAATATTTTGGATTGGGAAATTGGATACCGATACCATTTGCTCATCTCTATTTAATGGTCGAAGAAGAAGTGGGGTTGGAGTGGGGCCCAAACGTATTTAGTATTATTTTTTTATTTATCATGTTTTATATTCTTTTGTTTTTATCTTTAATGGTAAATAAGTAATTTCATACGTCTTTAATGAAATTTTAAACTGGTATCAGATACCATTTGCTAATCCCTAATTAATGGTTGAGGAAGTGGGGTTGGGGTGGGCCTCCCATGAATTTAGTATGTTTTTAATTTCTCACTTTTTATATTTTTTTATCTTTAAGGGTAAACTAGTAAGCGTACCCGCCGCGCGTTGCGGCGGCCTCAAAACATACAATAACTCGAATTTATTCTGTCGAATAAAAATGTATTATATTAGACCTGACTTGTTTCCGAATAAAATTTACGTCAAAACCTAGATCAACTGAAAACGTACATAAAAATAGGCATGAAAACGTATTATATTTGACCCTAGTCGTTTCCAAAAAAAATGATACTGAAACATAAACCAATTTGAATTTATGTTAAATAAGCACATAAGAACATAGTGTTTAAGTTAAAGAATGAAAGTACAAAGAATAAACTTTAAAAACTCAAGATAGTTAAATGACATTTTACAAAATTTTTCAAAATTAAAAGAGGTGTAAATATCAATATTGAAAGTTGAGAGAAAATTAAAAAGTGTGAATACTAATTCACACCTTTTAATATATATTAGTTTTATTAATAATGACATAACCATTTTTAGTTGAGTATATGAGACTTACAAATTGCTAATAGAAAAAATAAAAAAATAAAAAAAAAACAGAGCAGGGATCGAACACCCGATGTTTAGTTTATTATTAATACGCTCAACAAATATAGCAGACTTTCATTTTGTGTGCTTTTCGCCAAAGTTTAATATATAAGAAAGAAGAGGTGGGTGTGAGTAGAAAGCCACCGACTTTTAGTTTTAATATATATATAAACATGTGTGGTGGCATCGTACGTGACATGATAAAGTATAGACTAAAATCGACCCAACTTTTTTCTCAACTAAAATTACGTCGAAACATAGTAACTCAAATTTATCTCGTCGAATGAAACGTATTATATTTGACATGATTTGTTCCCGAACAAAATTTACATAAAAATAAAACATTTTGTAAGTGACCCGACTCATTTTCAAAAAAAAAATACGTTAACGCGTAGACGAACTCGAATTTATACTGATGCATACATCAAAATAACAACGTAAGAAATTAGTTTAGGATAAATTCAATACTTTTGAAACTTGAGAGATCAAAATGACTTGTATAAAATTAGAGGGTTAGTTTTATTATTACAAAAAGTTTAAAGGGTAGAAAGGGTTGGTGGTATTTACCACCGACCTTGTTCTTTAATACTATATAAATTAGCAATTTCTTACGTATTTAAATGAAAATTTTACAATCTTAGCTACTAAGGATCACACCACTCATGGCCGGCCCATAGGGTGGGCGGGGAGGACCACCGGCCAGGGCCCGATACTTTGAAGGACACGTTATTTTTAAAAAAAATTCTGATATGTAAATGTAAAAATAAATAAATTAATAGGGTATACTCATACAAACACCAACATTGGCCCACTTACAAAACTATTTTTATGATTAAATTAGTTATTAGTCCATTACCATTAGGTTTAAACCTTTAATGAGCCCAATACCTAATTTCGTTAAGGTCTAAGGACACGTTTTTTCAAGCTCGAACAGGATATATAAATTCTCAGGATCGACCCTGACACCACTTACACTTTACAATCATTAGAATCATTTATGTATTTATTAAAGTTGAGAACACATTGTGCAAAATCAAAAAAGTACATAGAACAACCAAATATTTAACTCTAATAATAATATAATATTATTTAAACTTTGAAATTTTTTTCCGGGAATTTGGTAAAACAGTAATAAAAATTAAATATACATTTTCTTCGTCATTTTGTTTCTAACACGTGTTAAACACCAACGCTCCTTGTGTGCTGATTAGCAATATATCAGGCATTCAGGCCCGTGTAAAAAGGATCCTTGATTACAAACATCAAGAAATAAACAAACGGACATGCTTTCTTTGACTTGCAAATATGGAAAAAAGAAAATACTTTTATAAACCTGAAGAATAAAAATTACAAAATTAAATTAAAAATACTACATAGGTAAATTATCTATTTGTGTATTATACATACAGGGAGCCGCTAGAATGAGAACCACCTCGAGTTGTAAGAACCGCGAGAACTACACCCCACGGAGCGCCGTTCGCCGCGATTTTTTTTTTACAAGTAGATGTGTGCATTATAAACACGGCCGTAAAAAATCACGGCGAACGGCGCTCCGTGGGGTGTACTTTTTTACACCTCAAGTTTGGTGAAAAAAAAAAGAAAAAAGAAAAAAAATTAAAAAACACCAAACTTGAGGTGTAAAAAAGTACACCCCACGGAGCGCCGTGCGCCGTGATTTTTTACGGCCGTGTTTATAATGCACACATCTACTTGTAAAAAAAAAATCGCGGCGAACGGCGCTCCGTGGGGTGTAGTTCTCGCGGTTCTTACAACTCGGGGTGGTTCTCATTCTAGCAGCCCCCTATACATATATATATATATATATATATATACTAGGTTAGAACCCCGTGTATTACACGGGTTGAATAAATGTAATTTTATATACTAAAATAAAACAATTATTCTTTAAAAATCTCGTTTATTACACGTGTTGAACAAATTTAATTTTATATATTAAATAATAAAAAAATTATATCTCTAAGAACCACATGTATTGTACTGAATAAATGTAATTTTATATACCAAATAATAAAAACTCGTGTATTGTACAGGTTGAATAAATCTAATTATATATACTAAATAATAAAAAAATATATCATTAAAAACACTGTGTATTACACGGGTTAAATAAATGTAATTTTGTAACCTTGTATATTACACGGGTTGGATAAATGTAATTATATAAACTAAATAATAAAAAAGATATATCTTTATAAATCCCGTGTATTATACGGGTTGAATAAAACTAATTATATATACTAAATCATCATCATCATCATCATACTCAGTAAATCCCACAAATAGCAAAGCTAAGGTAGGGTCTGAGGAGAGTAAGATGTAGAGGCTGCTTTCAGTAAGACCCCCGACTCGATAGTAGCTTTGCATTAAGCTTTGGACATAAGGCACATAGCACTTAGCAATCGGGACAAAGACTGATTAGTGCATGTTCCCTTTTGTCTTTCTGCTATCAACGCCACCACATAATGATGATGCATGATTAACCGTTGATGTGCGTGAAGTGTGTTATATTTTTGATGAGTATTTAAGCCCCTTTTTACACTTTTAGCCAAGTTTTAAATTTATAAAACACGATATTTACTAACACTAAACACACATATGGGCAAGTGCACCCATCGTGGACGTAGTATAGTGTTAGTAAGATACCGAGGTCGTCCAAGGACACAAGAGCTTTTAATACCGGTTTATCCTCCACGTCTAATCAAATCAAAAAGTGAGAAAAATGTTTTAAACTAAGAAAAATAAAAACTAACTAAATGCTGAAAAATAAAATAAAATAAAAACAGATAGACAAGATGAATCACTTGGATCCGACACGTGTATTAGTATAACCTTTGATTATTTTCGCACTTTTGCACTTGTTTAAGAGATTATCTTAGTTATTGTAGTAGGCCCCTCTTTTGAAGGCGACGTTACCCTCAACCCAGTAGTTTGAGTCAGCAAGGATACAATCCTAAAGGGTCGGATTATTGAAAGATAATGAATTAAGTTATTAATGCAAATTGTGGTAGGCCCCGCTTTCGGCGGTGACGTTACCCTCGGCTAAGTAGTCTGAGTCAGCAGGGATACAGTCCTAAATAGCCGGGTTATAGTATTAATAGTAGTTAACTTATGAGGGGGTCAAAGAGTTTGGATCCCCGCCATCCAATACCTATGGGCATTGAAGGAGATCCTACTAAATTTGACCCAGGTCCCAAGCAGGACCTCTAAACGCTGAACAAGGGCAAGACCCTTACCAAACCGTTCCCTTAACCCCCGACCAGGTAGCCAACATACCTCCATATAGACCGTGGAGATATGAATGGTGAAAATCTATTATTTTATATAGACAGTAAAATAACGCCAAGACACCATGGACAAACGATAAGGAAAGATCACCTTCAACATAAGTAACTAGTTATTAAAGTCATTAATACAAAACCAAATAAAAAGTGCAAAAGATTAAAAATAAAAAGTATTATACTAAACACTTGTCTTCACCAAGTGATGTAAGAGACTTAGGCAAACATGGTCTTGATTGTCAAGAACTCTTACTATCAATCTTGGATCCCGAGACGACTCACACACTCTACGATGGACAATGGATGATGGTGGTGGATGATGGTATTATGGTGGTGGTGGGTGGTGGATGAAGTGTGAGAGAGGTGGTGTGTCAAGGGATGAAAGAGAATGAAACCAAGCTCCCCTATTTATAGGCTGAACAGAAGGCTGGGCACGGCCCCGTGTCCGCTGGACACGCCCCCGTGCCCGTCTGACATTCTCTCTCTTCATTAATTGTAATTCGCAATTACAATTAATGCGCCTGCTGTACTTTCACCACGCCCCCGTGCCCACTGGACACGGCCCCGTGGTGGGCAATGGAAGCTTCTACTGGTTTGTCTTTTCTGCTGCTTCCTGGGCACGCCCCCGTGTTCGCTGGACACGGGGCGTGTTCAGTCTCTGTTTTCTCTTCTTTGCCTTGGGAGGTGCCGTTGAGGGTCCGGGCAGTCTACTTTTGTTCCTTTTCTTGTATTTATGCTAGAATTAGTTGTCTTTTTGCTTCTTTTGTGATTTTGAGCTCATTTAATCCTGAAAATACAAAAAGGAAGACAAAAACACTCTTTTTCCAACATTAGTACTAAAAAAGGGTTAGTTTTATACCTTAATTGATGTGATTTATATGTTGCATTTTACACACATCAAATACCCCCACACTTGAACTTTTGCTTGTCCTCAAGCAAAACTCTTTAAATTTGGCTTACACTCCCAAATGGAATCGGTAGAAGAGAAAGTTTTTAGCTTGTCCTAGAGTGTCGGGAATCCAAGGTCTTTGTAAGTTTTATTTTTATTTATTTACAATCCTATTCGTTATGATTTATTTTGAACATTTCATAAGATAAATTACTTATTTGGGCATAGCATGCCTTATTAAAATTCCATTTATATACAAGTTCACATACCTCACGGGGGATCACTCAACACTCGGCCGAAGGTGTATATTTTTAGTGAATCAATCGAGAGCGGCATGGAACTTACGCCTTCCATAGGCTTGCCAAGCAATCAATCCTCCTCCTTTTTAACTTTTTACCTTTGTAAATATCAAGAGGACTTTTGGGTGAAGGGTTAGGCTTGGGTTAAAGGTGGGTGGTTGGGTTAGTGGTTAGTAAAAAGGGCGAAAAATCGTAAAAGCGTCGGTTTTCGTAAAATACCTTGTCTTTAGCGACTTTTTATTTTGAAGTATTTCTCCAAACAAGCTTTTATATAGCTTTTGTTTGTTTTTGACTTCATCATTGTTGTTGTTATTTTTTTTTTTCATCACATAAAAAGGCGAGTTTACAAAAAACCGAGCTTGTTACTGAAATAAAGGGTGAAAAATAAAAAAAGTTTTTGGTGGGTGAAAAGAGTTTTGGGGTAATGAAATGAAAAGGTTTAGGCTCAAAGGGGCTATCTAGGGGGATTTTGGGTAGGTGAAAAAAATGAAAAATAATGGTTTAGAAAGAAAAAATGGTTAGTCCTAATGCCTCCATCATTTACTTACTTGGGTTTAAGTTGGTAAGGACCGGGAATGTATTGTTGTGGCAAGTTCTAGATTTGTAAGAACCAAGCGGCTATTCACACAAGAAACGAAAAATGAGCATTTAGTCTAAATATGTATATTTTTATGCTCAATAAAGGCTCAAAACTCACTTTTGTGGGAATGGGTTTTTAATGTGATCAAGTATATATAATCTAATTTTTAACTAGACTTGTTATGCCGTTTCATAATTTTCTTATGTTGGTTCTTTGTTATCACGACGCTATCGGTTGTAAACTTATAAAAATATAACCTTTTTAGAACTTGTTATTCCCAACTTAAACTAAGACAAGTAAATAAAAAAAATGAAAAAGTTTTTGAAAAAATTTGGGGTGTTTAGCGGTTCCAATAGAGTTTTGTGTAAGGCTTGTATTTAGGATTTGCAAAATTCAAGGTTTTAGCATCCCCCCCCACACTTAAATTACACATTGTCCTCAATGTGTCCAAAAACAATGTTTTTGGTTGATTAGAATGTGTAAAAGTGGGTTAAAAAGCAAAGATTTATGTTACTGGCATCCTGGACACGGCCCCGTGGTGACCGGGCACGGCCCCGTGGTCAAGTGCCAGTAACAAAAATTAGAGAATTGAAACAGAAGCCTGGACACGGGGGCGTGTCCACTGAACACGGCCCGTGTCCAGTTACCTGAACTGGGTGTTTTCCTGCAGGTGGCTCAGCACGGGGCCGTGTTGGTTGGGCACGGCCCGTGTTGAGCCTTCTGTGATGGAGATTTGTGTCGGGTTACTCTGTTCTTCGTGCATGGTTCCATTTTTCTCGTTCCCTTTTTCATCCATTACCACCATGAGTGTGTTTTATTCTCAAAACAACCATCAATCTTAAAAACCATCATAACATTGCGAACATAGAGACATTACATAAAGTTAAAGATGAAAGTACATAAATATTAAACTATGGAGTTCTAGCCCTATGTTTTATTTTAATTTAGCAAAATTTCCAAGAAGCTAATAATCTTGGTTAGATAAGGCTTTTTAGAACTCCTTCTTCCGGGTGTGGTTCTCCTCATATGTCGGCGAGCCACTCCTCTACCTCCCTTGGAAGGAGAAAAGAGGGCTTATTTGCATTAGTTTGAGGAGTTGCAACTTCCGCTGGAATTTCTTGTGGGTTTTCCATGGGAGGTTCTGCGGGAAAGTCTCCCCACCCGGTAGGGTTGTTAACCCCGAGTGCCAAGTTCCAGTCTTGTTGTGGAAGGACTGGTTCCATAGGAGGTGCTACCAGAATGTTTAACCTTTGGTGCAAAAGGTTAATCTCTTGGAAGCTGCTTTCAAGTCCCATCGTAAGATCGTTAATACGGTCAATGAGGACCTCCTCTACTGACGTCATTTCGTCGAGAGCTTCCCTCAGTGCTATCACATAGTGCACAAGTGTAGCTTCAACGGAGGGCCTTCTTCCCCTTCGGCTGTTTGAGGAATGAACAGATGATGTTTCGCTGTTCTCACTCGCCATTCTACGAAAAATAAACCAGAAGCAGTTTATATGACGAAACAGTTTCTGGACACGGCCCCGTGCTCACTGAGCACGGCCCCGTGTTCATCTTTCTGCAGAATTTTGGAGCAAGGAATCTTGGGTTTTTAAGTTATTTCCTGAATTTATGTAGACTTTTCGGCAATAAATAACTTTAAACAATGTTACACAACATGTTTTTACCAAGATTCCATGATCAAAACTCATTGTTTCCTACCACAAAGGTTGAAGAATTCAAACTTTTCATGGTAGTTCTTGAAGAAAGATGAAAAAGAAGGAAATGTCTAGAAGAGGAAAGGACAAGATGGGTTGTTGGAAACTTCTTTTAGACTTACCTAGGATTGTTTGAGAGAAGATTCCTTCAAATCTCTGTCCCAAGTTGGTCCAAATGTGCAGGATTTTTGGCTGCATTTATAGAAAACGACAGCCTTCTGGACACGGCCCCGTGTCCGTTGGACACGGCCCCGTGTGCAGATGAAATTCTGACACAGTTTGTCCGTATTCTGACGTTCTGATCAGAAGGGAATCTTTTGGTGGACACGGGGGCGTGTTGGCCGGGCACGGCCCCGTGTCGGAAAGCTGTTTTATGAAGTTTTGTCTCTTACTAAGGAGTTAATTTATATCGGGTGGCTCTTGATTTGTTGGAACAACCCCAAAGTGCCTAAGATACCTTAATTGTCCTATACTAAGGCGAGAACGCAAGAGGTTATCGGTGAGGGTAATTCCTATTTTCATTCTAGGTGGACAAGTCCAACCCTTTTCCGGGCTCTCGTTAAAGAAGGTGTATGCCGAATCGCTCAGGTCTATGTATGCACCGAACGAAGTCGATGGGGAGTCCTTCACGGCACAATCGACACAGGGACGACTATCGTCCACGTCTTTTCTAGGTATGAAGGTATTTTCGGGAGCAACGAGGTTGTCGGAATGCGGTTCCAACATTTCCTCATGGTCATCATCTTGGGATGGATCTATAAAATCCTTCCTAAGTTCTTTTGACCAATTGAGAATTAGTTCTTCTAGTTGAAATAACTCGTCAAGGAGCATTTCTCCTAGAATATCTGGCTGGGCGCATTCGAGGGAGAGATAGTGCTTATTTTTACTTTCGCCCCTCTTAAGGTTACAAGGAATCGGTGGGTCTATATAGTGGGGCCTATAATTGAGAAAATAACATTTTAATTCCTCATGTTCGCCTCCACATAATCGACACCACAAACCATAAGAGTGCCGAAAGTAAAAAGAATTACTATCACTCATGTTTGTGTCAGAAATTACCAACCGCCGGGATCTAACGGTTCTGTTTTCAGTAACTGAATCTTGGGCACGGGGGCGTGTTGAGTGGACACGGCTCCGTGTTCAGCTTACTGTCTGACTTAAAACAGGATTGCCAGTTCCAATGATTGAGCACGGGGGCGTGTTCAGCAGGCACGGCCCCGTGTTGAGCTCTGCAGAAGCTGAAAATCTAAGAAAAAATCCTAAAAAATTAAAGAAAAATAAAAATATGATTAGGCCGTTGATTCCTAACTTTCTTAAAATCCTTGTGTCCCCGGCAACGGCGCCAAAAACTTGATGTGCGTGAAGTGTGTTATATTTTTGATGAGTATTTAAGCCCCTTTTTACACTTTTAGCCAAGTTTTAAATTTATAAAACACGATATTTACTAACACTAAACACACATATGGGTAAGTGCACCCATCGTGGACGTAGTATAGTGTTGGTAAGATACCGAGGTCGTCCAAGGACACAAGAGCTTTTAATACCGGTTTATCCTCAACGTCTAATCAAATCAAAAAGTGAGAAAAATGTTTTAAACTAAGAAAAATAAAAACTAACTAAATGCTGAAAAATAAAATAAAATAAAAACAGATAGACAAGATGAATCACTTGGATCCGACACGTGTATTAGTATAACCTTTGATTATTTTCGCACTTTTGCACTTGTTTAAGAGATTATCTTAGTTATTGTAGTAGGCCCCTCTTTTGAAGGCGACGTTACCCTCAACCCAGTAGTTTGAGTCAGCAAGGATACAATCCTAAAGGGTCGGATTATTGAAAGATAATGAATTAAGTTATTAATGCAAATTGTGGTAGGCCCCGCTTTCGGCGGTAACGTTACCCTCGGCTAAGTAGTCTAAGTCAGCAGGGATACAGTCCTAAATAGCCGGGTTATAGTATTAATAGTAGTTAACTTATGAGGGGGTCAAAGAGTTTGGATCCCCGCCATCCAATACCTATGGGCATTGAAGGAGATCCTACTAAATTTGACCCAGGTCCCAAGCAGGACCTCTAAACGCTGAACAAGGGCAAGACCCTTACCAAACCGTTCCCTTAACCCCCGACCAGGTAGCCAACATACCTCCAT
Source organism: Helianthus annuus (assembly GCF_002127325.2). Classification (NCBI taxonomy): domain Eukaryota; kingdom Viridiplantae; phylum Streptophyta; class Magnoliopsida; order Asterales; family Asteraceae; genus Helianthus; species Helianthus annuus. The sequence continues at coordinate 46,272,425 of NC_035440.2, read as the reverse complement.
ATAGACCGTGGAGATATGAATGGTGAAAATCTATTATTTTATATAGACAGTAAAATAACGCCAAGACACCACGGACAAACGATAAGGAAAGATCACCTTCAACATAAGTAACTAGTTATTAAAGTCATTAATACAAAACCAAATAAAAAGTGCAAAAGATTAAAAATAAAAAGTATTATACTAAACACTTGTCTTCACCAAGTGATGTAAGAGACTTAGGCAAACATGGCCTTGATTGTCAAGAACTCTTACTATCAATCTTGGATCCCGAGACGACTCACACACTCTACGATGGACAATGGATGATGGTGGTGGATGATGGTATTATGGTGGTGGTGGGTGGTGGATGAAGTGTGAGAGAGGTGGTGTGCCAAGGGATGAAAGAGAATGAAACCAAGCTCCCCTATTTATAGGCTGAACAGAAGGCTGGGCACGGCCCCGTGTCCGCTGGACACGCCCCCGTGCCCGTCTGACATTCTCTCTCTTCATTAATTGTAATTCGCAATTACAATTAATGCGCCTGCTGTACTTTCACCACGCCCCCGTGCCCACTGGACACGGCCCCGTGGTGGGCAATGGAAGCTTCTACTGGTTTGTCTTTTCTGCTGCTTCCTGGGCACGCCCCCGTGTTCGCTGGACACGGGGCGTGTTCAGTCTCTGTTTTCTCTTCTTTGCCTTGGGAGGTGCCGTTGAGGGTCCGGGCAGTCTACTTTTGTTCCTTTTCTTGTATTTATGCTAGAATTAGTTGTCTTTTTGCTTCTTTTGTGATTTTGAGCTCATTTAATCCTGAAAATACAAAAAGGAAGACAAAAACACTTTTTTTCCAACATTAGTACTAAAAAAGGGTTAGTTTTATACCTTAATTGATGTGATTTATATGTTGCATTTTACACACATCAACCGTCCGCCGCTTTTAATGTTATTTTCACAAATTTAGTAAAATAACGTTAAAATTAGTGCAATTTCACTTTTGCCTTCTGAGCGTCCACACATATATACATTATTAAAAGTTAGATTAGATTATATATGAAATTAAGTAGGTTAGATTATATATGGGCTTATACTTGTGAGTAATTGTGATTATTGAATGGTTGAATTTTGAGGGTTTTGAAATGTGAATTTAATTATGATATATTATATTTTAGTTTTAAAACTTTTAGAATAATTGAATCAAATAAAAGGATTATGATTTCCTAGAAACAAAATAACTGAGTTTTTTTTTTCTGATCATTTTGAACATGAGCAAATAGAACGATAGCATCTTAATAAAAAAAATAACTAATTACAAATGTGAAACCCAATAATTTTACTTCTGTCCCATTTGAACGGAAAAGATAAGTACAAACTAAATTTAAAATAAAATGCAATATGAAAATAAGAGATAGAATAATCGATATTTTTTTTTCATAAAATATGAGATAAGGGTAAACTAAATAAAAAAGTGTCAATTTGGTAAATAATAATATTAAGTATGAAAAGGTAGGAAATTACAAATATAGACATCTTCAATGAATGACACGTGTCCAAAATCAGGTTTCTTTTATTATATAGTACATATATATACATATACATATATATATATATATATATATATATATATATATATCGGTTAACATACAAAAGTACTCACGTGCGAATCGTACGCGAATAAATTACGGATGTTATAAAACTTAAATAATCACGCATGAACAAATAACTACTTACCTTAATCACAGGGGCAGATTTAGCATGGTTCCATGGGTTCCCAGGAACCCATTTGATTCGAAGAAAATGGAAAATATTAGTGTAAACCTTGTATGATTTGGGAAAAAATAATGAAAATTAGTGAAAAACTACCAAAAGGAACCCAGTGGAATCCGACCCTAGATCCGCCACTGCTTAATCACACACGTAGTGGTGAAGCTTGAAAATTTCCACTGGAGGGTCGGAAGTCACCGAACCTACAAATTCTATATAAGTAATTTTTTTTTTATAAAACCGGAGGGTCGAAAACATATATACCTAAAATATTTTACACGAAACATACATACATAACACTGAGCGAAAAGTTCGGGGGGTCGGGCGCCCCTCCCGGCCCTTGAAAGCTGCGCCACTGCACACACGTTAAAGAGTGACACGCGGCACAATCTCCTACTCGCGTACGCTTCGCGCGATAACCAGTCTTGTATTTTACACTTTCTTTATATATCTTTATATATAATACACGAATACAATAAAGTTCGTTTAAAATATACATATTATTATTTCTAAAAAAAATATTTATATTATTATTGTATACTTCTGATTTCTGAAACCGTTTAAATAAGTGAGAGGATGAAGGCCATATTAGAAAGAAAATGAGTTAAATTCTTGGTTGGTCCCTGTGGTTTTTAAAAATTGCAGACTTGGTCTCAGTGGTTTACTAATTACACGCGTGGTCCCAAAACTTGTAAAAAATGCACTCGGTTGGTCCCCAGCCCTAACATCAGTTAAATTTCTTAGTTAAGTCCATGTTAAATAACCAAAATACCCTTGTCATTAATAAATAAAAAATAATACTTAATTAAGGTGGGGTCCGCTTTTTATACTTAAAACACAAAACAACCCCTAACCCCACTTCTCAATCCTTGTTCTTCTTCTTCCCCACCTGCACCCACCCTCTTCTCAAATCTCTATCCCTGCTCTTTTTCTTATCTCCAACCACCCAAGACCTTATCACAAGTCTATTGAAACTTATGACACACACACTTGAACTGCATCGCCAAAGCTTTAACCAAATTTATACTGTTAGATCTATGTGCATCCACCAAGAAAATCCTTATAACAAATCTCGCAATAAACACGAATCATGACGTAAAATTTACAATTTATCTGAAACAATTTACAGAAATAGGTAAAGGCACACTTGAATTTTAGGGAATTTTGATATTTAGTCTTGGTGTTGTTGTTTCAGAAGTTTCCATATCAAACCCAAGAGTAAGTGCACTATGGAATTTGGCTTCTTTTATTTGTAATTAGCTTTCTGTTAATGTATTGAAACAAGCAACAGAGGTGAAATTGAAATGAAAGAAATGGTTTGATTGAAATTATATTGTGGATTAGGTCATGTGTAGTCATAAAGCCCTTTTGTGGGCGTTATGCGACACGTGTCGTGCCACGTCACACAGGGGCTTTATGTCACTAGAGCCCGTAGTCATAAAGCCCCTACCTCATCATAACCAAAGTGTAAAATGCAGGGACCAAAGTGTAAAATGCAGGGACCAAAGTGTTTTAATGCAGGGACCAAAGTGTAAAATACAGGGACCAAAGTGGAAAATGGAAACAACAAAACGCCGTGAAAAAAGTAGCGCCCTCCCCCCATTTTCATCTCATAAAGCCCCCCGTAATGGTGTTCAAGGGCTTTATGGGGCTTTATGAGGTGAGATGGAGCCCCACTACACAAGGCCTTAGGTGAATAATTTGTTGCAGGTGTGTGTTTGGGTGGAGGTAGAAGTGTGTCATGGTGCAGGCTCACCGGGGAAGCGGCTTGCGAGGGGAGGGTTGGTAGGTGGCTTGCAAGGGAACGGTTGGAAGGTGACTTACCGTGGTTGTAGTTTGCTTCGGCGCCGGTAAGACGGCTTGCCGAAGAAGACGACCTGAGCGTTACCAGAAAACAAATAGATGAGATCTTGTGTGTCAGTGGTCCCACTAGTTTGAGAATGGAGAGACCTGTGATAAAGATAATGATGATGGTGGTGATGAAGATGATGCAGAAGCTGGGTTTTGTTAATAAGCAAGGGTATTTTGGTTATTTAATATGGATTTAACTGGAAAACTTAACAAATGTTAGTGCCAGGGACCAACCGAGTTCATTTTTGATAAGTTTTGGGACCATGCGTGTAATTAATAAATCACTAGGACCAAGTTTGCAATTTTTGCAAATCACAGGGACCAACCAAGCATTTTACTCAAAGAAAATTATTGTTCGTTGTTATTAAAGGGAAATTGAGTATTTATTCGTACAATTAATGGATGCTTAATTAAACTTTCATACTTTAATAACGACTTATTACATCATTGATCGGAACAATGTTAACAAATTATTTTTCTACCTAACATATGCACCAATAAATAAAATCATCACTAATCTGATTTTATAAATTCGATATTACAAGCATCATGTCTAAAGAAAGTTGCCCGGTAACTCACATAATAACTTCAATAATTGATAAACAAACAAATGCAAAATCACCAATCCTACAAAACTAGATATACCATTTAAGTTATAAAAAAATCTATAGTAAATTCTCACATTATCAATGTACTAAAGTTCATGAACAAGCAAATAGATATACCATTTAAGTTACAAAAAAAATCTATAATAAATTCTCACATTATCAATATAGTAAAGTTCACGAACAAGCAAAGAAACATCCCCGATATGAAGCATAATAAAAAAATGGTAGATGCACGGTACCCCTGATCGCGAAAGTGATCACACTTCCTAAGCTAGCGACCTGACAACGTTGTCTGATGATGAATACCCTGCCAACTCGAGGGGATCACAACCAACATGAAGCATAATCTATTGGTTCTAAGTATTAAAAATTTTGGTTACACATGTATCTTTTTAATTCCCACCATATATTCCCTATAATAAGTAACTAATACAAGCTAAAAGCTTTATCCTTTTTTTATATTATACTATCAACAAATTTCATATTGATCTAACCAACTAACAATTTTCTATGGAAAGTTATGATCATGTGGTCATTATGAAACTCTAATAATTATATACACTAACTTCATCTTCTAGATTAGAGTGATGAGATGAAATTGCTTTTCGTTGGGAAGAATCTCTCATGGAACATTATTCAAACTAATTTCTTCAAGCTCATATAATTAAAGATAAGAGATTCCAGTCTTTGTAGGTATTCTTAAAAGACATTTTCATATACCCTAAAGAGTAAATAAAATAAATAATAAGTTAATGATAAACATAATTATAATCTAGATTAAACAATATAAAGCAGATTTATTTTTTTTTACAATAAAATGTGGCATTACACGAATGTTGGATATATGTAGCATATAATTTTTTCGGTGTCATGTAACTACATCCACGTCTTGTAATATAACTTACCAATCATATTTTTTTTTATATCGAAGACAATACGATACAATACAGTACAGTACAATACATTTATAGAAATACTGAAATCTATCCATCCAAGTATTTTTTTATACTTGATGCCACTCTGATAAACCAAAATTATACAACATAATTTTCTTCAATCTAAAAAAGGGCGACTTAGCGGTCAACTGTTATTCACAATTAATGTGAAAACATATATTTGACTCTTCTTATATCACCTCTTCATTATAACCGATAACACCCACAACCATATCATAAATACTCGATATAACATATTTTAGAGGTAGTTGACCAACGACCTATATGTTGCCCCGGGGGTCCATCCAGTAGGAATCACATTTTTTGCAACAAGAACTTGTTGCGAGTATTGTGATATCAATCGTATAGAAAATGGAGGGTGTAGCTCCCTCCCGGGGTCGACCTTCCAAACCGCACCCCACGACTGCACCATTTTTAACCATTCGTCACTACTTTCCTCTTTCAAACTAACCCCGGCTAAATCTCCGTCCCCTTCTTCGAATTCAACAACAAACGCAAAGTAGTTAGGGTTCGATCCCTGGTCTACATGGAACACTAAGTTTGTTCGCGAATAATCACATTTGACCCTATAAAACAACACAAAATAAAAAATGTCAAGCTTTCAAACTAAGACAAAAGTGTACATTTTTATTACAATTATTGACATTTTTTGGAGGGTAATGGATAAAAGTTTACCGCGCGAATCGAATTTTCAAAACTCCCGCGTCACGTAGATGTTTTTCCTGGCCTGGTTTTGCCATGGCACCAAACGCGGTTCCACTAAGATCAAAATGTGCACGGTCCGAGGCACATGGACCTCCCGGGCAGAAATCGGTAATGACAACCCGAGCCGGCTTGCGTGAGCATGATGGGTGTTTTGTACATTTTATCTACGATGATAAAACCAAAAGAATTAAATAGACACGTTCCAAATGATGTTTGCTTTATGTAAAACAGTAAAATATGTTAACCTTTAAAATAAATAAAACTATATGTAATTAGGGGTCCACTAGCCTACCTCATAACAAGCCCCACATTCTTTCCCTGACTTGTAAAGGGATGGGCCTATTCCGGTCACCATGGAAGAAAATGGTGGTTGTGACACTGCATTTCCATACCCACAAGAACCTCCTGCAATGTTTTTACCAAATTAACCTTGCATTACCATTTTTATTAAATCAACATGCAACAAACTCAACAAGGACATATATGGAAAACAAATGACTTTTTTTTGTTTTTTTTTAATTTTTATAAATAGAGTGTCAACTAACCGTCACTTCCAAAACCATCGGGACTGCCATACCAAGTAGCGATTGCGGAGGACCAATGGGTGGCTACGGTGGATAAGTTGAAGTGTGTTGGTCTTATTGCAAATGACAATGTGAAGAAGGTTAGAAGGCAAAAGTAGAGAAGAAGTGAAGAATTGGTGGCCATTGCTAGTTTGTGCTATGCCACTAAGTGTACTTGATTCTTCTTGCTTATTTTAGGGGTCCAAAAGTAAGGTTTTTATAGAAAGATTTGTGAGCCTTGTTGCTTTCAAGTCCACGTTTGCCATGTTCACAATTTGTCATGTTTGTGTGTATGTGTATATTATTTAGTTTGGCGTAACTCACATTGTTTTATTTTATATACAAAGAATATGGGTTATGTGTCATTATTTGTTTTGCCTAAAAATTTGAAATTCACGATAATAGTCATTTGACCAAACTTGTTTACACAAATAGTTTTTTTTTTAACGGGCAACAAAAATCACCAATTTATTTATGTATCCAAATGTTAACATCAGTTAACCCACACCAGCTTACAAGATACAACACACAAATAGGTACTTACCGTGTTTTAATAAAAATACTTTTACCGTGACGAATGATTACATTCAATTAAAATGGTAAACGAATTTCGATATTATGAAGGTTTGTGTATATGAATTATGGCACATAAGTCTTGAAGTTTGGGTCAATTGGCACAAAAGGCAAATTTCAACGTATTTTTGAGCGGCTAGACTAATTGGTGCAAAACCTTTCTTTTTCCGCCATCATGCACAAATCTTGCAAAGTTTGTGCCTAGTGTTATGCATCAAGTTGTGATTGGTTTCCATCCAAAAAAGTGTGTATACGAATACGGGTCAAAATTGACAATTTAATAAATCAATGACTATTTTTATAAGCATGTTTTATCAAATTGGTAAATTGGATTTTAATAATTACAACTTTTCTCAGTAGGCCAATAATAATCATAACTAAGAAAATTTTTTTACCATCAATTCCAATTTTCTAACTATTTTTTTCCAGTGACCTCCGTTAAAATAACTTAACACAATTAGTTTTTTTGTTGGCATGAAATAAATAGTTTTCGTTTTGCTAACGTGCATAGTTTTTTCACTGACGTAGATTATGGCATGGACATATGTGGTGAAAAATTATAACTTTTTTTTGTTTACGTGTATGATGATGTGAAAGTTAAAAAATAATTTTTTCACCCCATATGTCCACGTCAAGAGAAAACTTGCTAGGTTAAGTTTTTTTAACGAGGTCCACTGAAGAAAAGAATAGTTAGAATTTAGAAAGTTGGGACTGGTGGTAAGAATATTCTTAGGTCATATGTAATGGGGCGCGAGATGTGGGCATAGCGCCGCTATGGCGCCATTAACACCGCCCCCCGGGGCGCCATGAGGCAAAAAAAAGAATTGGCGTGATGTATTTCGCGGCGCGAGTTGATGGAATATTATATTTTTTGACCGTTTGATAACGGTCATATATATAAAAAAAAAAAAATTCTAATTTTCTTATTTTTCACACTATAAAACCTCATATTCTTCCACTTTTTTTACAACTCATACCATTCTCATTCTCATTCTCCATATATTTTTAAAAAAGCTAGTCTCACTTTATAAAAAATGGGTTCCCCGTCGGAAGAGTCTTTCACCGAAATTTACCGAAGATATTTTTCGCCCGACGAAGACGCGGCCGAGGAAGAAGCGGTTACGAGTGCATGTACTTTTGTGCTACAAACATTTGAGCACATTCGGCCACCTCCCCCTCCACGACCCATCTTGCGACGCACCTATATCTTGCGAGATCGTGAAGCCGCGAACGAGCGTTTGATGAAAGACTATTTTGACGCGGCACCGGTTCACGGACCGAATGTTTTTAGACGACGTTTTCGGATGAGCCAAAGGTTATTTTTGCGCATTAACAATGACTTGGAAAATACGTACGATTTCTTTAAGCAAAGAATGGACGCACGAGGATATCTAGGCTTCACCTCAATTCAAAAGGTCACATCCGCCTTACGCGTATTATCATACGGAAACACGTACGACATCAACGACGAGTATTTGAAGATGGCGGAGAAAACAACCCGAGATACCTTGGAACATTTTTGCTATGGTAATTTTTTAATTGTCTTTTATTTATTTACTTTTATACATTTATTTTTTCGTAACTTGTTAGTAAAACTTTTGTATATTAAATTACATTTTAGGAATATGCCAGTTATATGGAAAACGTTATTTGAGAAACCCCACTTGGAACGACCTTCAAAAAATATATGAGGTGCATCTAGAAAAGCATGGAATACCCGGCATGATTGGTAGCTTGGATTGTCGTCAATGGCGTTGGTATAATTGTCCAACCGCATGGGAGGTCAACATACACGGGGTGATCAAAAAGGGCCAACTTTGGTATTACAAGGTGTTGCGTCATACGACCTTTGGGTTTGGTCGGCCTTCTTTGGTGTAGCCGGGTGTTTTAACGATATTAATACGTTAGAGGCTTCACCATTAATCGAGGGCTACATTTCTGGAACTATACCAAAGGCCGGTTTCCATGCAAACGGGAACGATTACGAGCATGGCTACTACTTGGGCGATGGTATCTACCCCGAGTATTCGATTATTGTTAAAACGTTTTCAGAAACTTTCGATGAAAAAAGAAAGTATTTTAAAAAATTACAAGAGTCTTCGAGAAAGGACATCGAGAGGTGTTTTGGGGTTCTACAGCAACGATGGCATTTTATCAGAAATCCTTGTCGCATGTGGGATAAGGATAAAATACGAATGGCCATGTATGCTTGCATCATTTTGCATAATATGATCATTGAGGATGATGGAAAAGCGATATGCCAAAACTATATTCCCGAAGATTTGGTCGAACTACCCCAAGCGACAACGGAAGAGAGACTCGCAAATGCTCAACTACTACGATCTAGAGAAATACATAACACGTTGAAGGCGGATTTGGTTGAGCATGCTTGGGCGATTCGCCCAATTCGATTAAACAATGATCACGACGAAGATTCCGAGGAAGAAGTGGGGGAGGAATTCGAAGACGGGAACTTTGAAGACGTAGGTTTAGATGCTGGAGAAAACGAAGAGGAAGAAGGAGAGAACGAAGATGACACCGAATAATAAATTTATTTTTTAGGTGTAATTTATTTTTTAGGTGTAATTTATTTTTTAATTTTAATGTAGTGTTTTTTATTTAATGAAATGTTTTTTTATTTTATAAAACTTATAAATTATTTAAAAAATAGAAAATTAAATTAATTGAGTAATGATTACACAGGGGCTTTATGACTACGGCCTCAAATTGCATAAAGCCCCATAAAGCCCCTTGCTGACGTGGCATGCCACATGGCGCATAACGCCCCTTTAAGGGCTTTATGACTACACATGCCCTTAGTTAGAATTATTATTGCCCAACTGAGAAAACGTGAGATTATTAAAAATTTTAAAAACCTTTTTAAGAGTTATTTTGATAATTAATTTAATTAAAAACTTAAACTGAAAGCAGGAAAATGCAGAGATTATAGCACAACTCAATTTAAAGTACTATAAGTTACTTGATCTAACACTTCTATGCCGCCCATACTATTTCGTTGTTTGGAATTTCCTAACAAAAAGTAAAAATCAAATAATAATATTAAAGTCGAAAACGGTCATGCAATTAAAGCAATATCAAAATGAAATAAAATATACCCCCATGTTTCTGCCGTTAATGGTGGTTATTGGTCGTTGATTTTAGTCTTAACGTATATGACATTTTGTCCCTTTTATAATTATATCTTTTTTGATTATTTATTAATTATTGGTTTTAATTTGAAAAAAATTAGTTTGATGTGAACTTTGTTTGGATTTCACATATAGATTCAATTATTTAATTAATATAACGTTGAGAAAGAGATTTCACCCACCGAATCTTTTTCGCTCTCTTTTAAATTTCATAGATTTATTGTGTGTCGGCAGATAATAACACCCACCCCCTTCTCTTTTTAATTTAAAATTAAATTCTAGTTATAATATCTATTAATTATTATTAGCTATTGAGCGTTACAAAAGTACAATTAGAGCATGAGTCTAGTACACTCTAGTCTATTGGAAATGTTTGATACGTGTAGAATGGCCCGATTTCAAGGTGATCGTGGAATTGGTTGGTCTTCATCACGTTTGAAAATGTTTAAAGATGAATGATTCCTAAGTTGATGTAAGATTGTGTTTTAATGTTATTTAAGTTAAACATTTATGGGCTGTTTGTTTAACTGTTAATGAGCCTGTTAATGGTTCAAACCTTTTACTGGTTTAACACTTAATGGTTCAGACTGTTTGTTTCGTGAGCAGATGTTTGAATGGTTCAGACATTTGTCTCTGAATGGTTAAACATTATACTGAGTCTGAATAGTTAAGACCTCTAATCTTAATTGGTTAGACATTTGACTCTAAACGATTAAGCATTATATTGGCTATTAATGGTTCAGACCTTTTATTGGTTCAACACTTAATGATTCAGACCTATTACTGATTTAATACTTAGTTACTTACTCATTCAGAAGTTGACAAACAACCGCTAAACTAGTAGCGGTTTTTAAATATTGTAAACCAACTTTTTGAAAAATGAAAGCAAATCAACCCAAACCAGTACTAACTAGGCTGGTGCCAAGGCATGGGCTTTTATTATGCCGAGAAAGATAGATTAAAAAATATACATTTCCTAAGAGTGGTGAGGGTGGTCACTAGCGATAGAATTCTATCACTCACAATATCTAATCAACTTCTGCCATCTCATAGCCACTATTTTATCACTCACAAGCATTTTGTAGTGGCGGTGGTCACTAGTGATAGAATTCTATCACTTACAAATTTTTCTAATTTTTATTTTAAAATTAAAAATTAACAATAAAACACTAAATTATAAATTTCATTAAAATTAAAAAATAAATTACATAGCAAAATAAAAAACAACTAAACATTGGAAAAAAAAACTTAAATTAAACGGGTGGTATCTCCCAACCCCACTTTTCGCAAATCTCGCGCTTTTATTGAATTACAATTGACTTAAACGGTTCGTCGAGATGGGTGTGCTTTTCACACAAGATTTTTAAATCATTTTGTCTTTCTACCATTTTCAAGTGTCCCAAGTACGCCTGCTCGCGTTCAACTTTTACGGACATAATTTTTTCTTTTCTTTGTTTGGCCTCGTTGTATTGCGCCAATTTCGCCTCTTCGATTCTGAAGATCGACTCCGCCACCGCTTCCTTTCCTTTGCTTGACGATTCACCACTTCTCCTGCGGCGTGGCCTTGTAGGTGTATCTTCATCAACGGGGTCGTCAACGGGTTGATCGGGTTCGTCAAGGGGGTCTTCGTTTAAATTCATTTGGGGCAAGTTATCCGATGCGGAAGTCGTATAGTTCCCCGAATCGGATGTCTTTGATCTTTTCGAACCTCCTCTTTTTTTTGGAGCCGTAGGACCACGCATATCAACCAACTCAACCGGGACCCACTTCGGGTGATTTCTCGCAACTTCCCATGCCGCCACGTGTGGAAAACTCCTCTTTTTGTAGAGATCACAACACTCTTCGGTGGCTTGTCGCATGATTATCGCCTCGCTCGCTCCACTTTGTGGATTTCGGTTCTACAAAAAATATAAAAGGTAATGTATTTAAAAAAAATTATGTTTTCTGTTTTTTTAAAAAAAATAACTGTTTTCATTTTTTTAAATAAACTGTTTTCTGTTTTTTTTAAAACTGTTTATGGTTTTTTAATAACACTTTTCTATAATTTATAAAAAAAACTGTTTTCTGTTTTTTAAAAATAAACTGTTTCTATTTTTTAAAAAAATAAACTGAGAAACTGTTTTTTTTAAACTGTTTCTGTTTTTTTTAAATAATCTGTTTTCATTTTTTTTAAATAAACTGTTTTATGTTTTTTTAAATAAATTGTTTCAGTTTTTTTTAAATAAACTTTTTTTTGTTTTTTTTAAATAGATTGTTTTCTGTTTTTTTTAGATAACAGTTTTCTGTATTTAAAAAAAAAACTGTATTTTTTTAAAGAGTTAACTGCCATTTTCGTCCCTGTGGTTTGGTCACTTTGGCCATTTCAGTCCATTTTTCAAAAATGCGCCATTTTCGTCCCCCACGTTCTGGAAAGGTGCCATTTCAGTCCAAAAATCATAACCCAGTTAAGTCAGTTTGTAAATAAGGACTGATTGTGTAAATTTGTAACTTAAAGGACTGATTGTGTAAATTTGAAAAATGGACTGAAATGGCAGTTAACACCACCACCACTAGCCCTGCCACCACCACCACCACCGCCACCACCGCCACCACAGCCCTGCCACCACCACCACTCCGCTGCCACCACCACCGCCACCACAGCCACCACAGCCACTGCCACCACCACCAATCAACAACCTTTTCTCCTAATTTCATTTTTGCCACATTACTTGCTAAATTATCAGGTCTAACCCTTGATTAATTACAACACAAATATCCCACAGGATGGGTGAACCTGTTACCTATTAGTTTACCCCTTGATGTGAATCTCTTCTAATACTAACCAGGTCCAGGGGTAAGCTGTAAATGTACAATCAAAAATTGGACATGCTTACAGTTAAAAAAAAATAACACGCTAATAAAAATCAACTAACCAATGTTAATTTGAGCTTTTGTTATCATCGGTGGTTTCAAAATCCCAAGATTCAACGCCAAAAACCTCTTCAATCATTGAGCCTCTGGGCAAGAACTCAGTTTTAGTTCTGGCACACGAAAAATAACCGATATCCCATACTCGTGGATCCAAAGGTTCAAAGTTAAACTCATGGTTCACCCATGATGTGTTGACTTTACTTGTACACGGTGCACCAACGGTATCAGATGACGTGCAGGAATCATATAAGAAATCATGGCCTCCATCTCCGCTTTCATCGACAACGGTTTTCTCCGATGTTGAATCAAAACTACAACCGTCGCGTAACTTTCTGGGTTCTGAATCATACTCCGGCGATTCATCATCATCGCTGTCGGCATTCATTGGATCTAGTCTGTTCTGCCCAGTTCGTCTGCGCAGCATGAAGACGTTAAAATAGTAACTAACGATCTCCACTGCCACCATCATTCCTCCACACCACCGTACACCGATCATCCCAGAACCTGTAACTGTTTCTCTTTAATTCAGTCATCGTCGTACCATCATCTCCGTCCACCGCCATCACTTATCAATCACCGACTACCGGCCATTATCTTCGTTCTCCGACCACCGCCTTTAAACTTTTATCAAACCATCATCAGGTTGGAGTGTTTTGCGGCTGAGTTTCATATTTTGGTTTGGGTTCGACTGTCGTTGAAACGAAGAAGAAGCTGGGTTTCTTTGTTTTTGTGACACTTTGAAAGCGTCGGGAAACTGTTGTTGAAACGAAGAAGACGACATCTGTTTTGATTTTTAGGCTGAGCTCCGGTTCCGGCGGCAGTTAACAGAGTGGCGGTGTGGCTGTGGTGGCGGTGGCGGTGGTGGTGGTGGTGGCAGTGGCTGTGGTGGCGGTGGTGGCGGTGGTGGCGGTGGTGGTGGTGGCAGCGGAGTGGTGGTGGTGGCAGGGCTAGTGGTGGTGGTGTTACAAATTTACACAATCAGTCCTTTATGTTACAAATTTACACAATCAGTCCTTATTTACTAACTGACTTAACTGGGTTATGATTTTTGGACTGAAATGGCACCTTTCCAGAACGTGGGGGACGAAAATGGCGCATTTTTGAAAAATGGACTGAAATGGCCAAAGTGACCAAACCACAGGGACGAAAATGGCAGTTAACTCTTTTTTAAATAAGAGTTTATAAAAAAGATTTAAACTTTATAAAAAACATACCTTTTGAATGAAACAAGCGTTGAACTTACTAATTTTCCCGTTCAAATCCGTCCATTTCAACGTCATTTGGTCCATGTTTCGTTCCTTTGCACCGGGAAGTTGGCTAAAATGATTAATGACTCGTCTCCAAAACGTATCCTTTCTTTGCTCGTTGGCATGTTTCTTGTTCTCGGAGATGTGTAAGTACGCCTTCACCAAGGCCACCTCCTCCTCGCTCGTCCAATGTTGTCGAACGGTTGGGACAATTTCTTGAACGTCATCATTTTTATATTCGCTAATTTACACATATTTTAGTCCCCCATTTTATCCCCATTTTATGCGTTTTCGGCCGTAAAACCGTCATTCGGATACTTAATCATGTATACTTTTGTTTACAGGCCTAAAACAGCATACCAGACAAGATGATAGTGAAAACGAGGACTTTCTGGACGAAACGACAAAGCTGCGAACATTCTGTTGAAATTTTGACCTGGGCAAGTGGAACAGTCGTGCCACCAAGTGAACGACCGTGCATCTCCGACAAATGCAGTCCAGCCCGGCAGTGAACGAGGGTGCGACCCGGCGTGCAAGCATATCCCGGTAATGAACGGGCGTGCGGTTGGTTGCACCCTGTGTGGATCCGATGTCCAGCCAAACCCCGGAACTGCACCACCAGTGCAGTTGTCCGTGCAACATGATCCCGAAAGTGAACGATCGTGCGTCCAAAGGAACGGTCGTGCGAGATCGAAGACCAATCAAGTCTATTGATGTCATAAAAGTATGGTGCAACGTAATGAAAAAGTGAACGGTCGTGCACTTTATTGGCACGACCGTGCGATCATAAAATGATATAAAAAACTTGCAGAAACATTCTGCTCGTAACTCTGGACATTTTGGAAGCGATTCTGGCGATTTTAAGGCTCCGGAGGCGTTAGCTTTCATCCGGATTCAAGCCACATTGTGTCGATTAGCTTCGTTATCTTCCAGATTCTTAATCTAGTGCTTGTTTATGGTTTGGTTTTCTAATCTTTCCAGAATTTTGTTAATCTTTCAAGCATTTAGATTAATGTTTATGTATTATTGTAGCCTTTGGGCAAAAACACAACAATCCCTTGCTTGATTATAACCATTAGTATGTTAATCTTTGTTTGTAATGACACTTGGAAGTATTTTCTATGTTAATCTTTGATGGTTAGTTTGCAACCTTGTTATTGATATTGATTTCTTGATTATAAGTAATTGTGTTGGATGATTGGTATATGGTTAGTTGAGATAGTTGAAAAATGAAGCTTAATTAATCATGTATTAGTAAACTTTAAACTTGGTTAACTAGTTTAGCTTGGTTAAAATGTGTGCACCATGATACTAGAAATGGTTAGTGGTTTAATAAAATGTAATTATTGTTAATCAAGAAAGCTTGCCGTCACGTAAGGACCTTAACGGGTTAAATGGTGTTGTTATGAATTCTTGCCATGATTTGTTAGCTTAGTTAGTAGTTTAGGCCAAAATTGCTATCTTGTGATTTAATCTAGTTTATGCTTGTCTCGGTGGTTGCATTGTGTTTATCGATGTCACTTTCCTTGTTTAAGTGAGGTTAGAAAACTCCTAACGGATGGCTAACTTATTTTAAGAGATTTTCATAGACATTTATCAATTGCACGTTAAAGAATAATTTTAGGTGGTTAAAGTGTGTTTATCGTTTTAGCTTTCCGAATGATTGTCATGTTAGGATTCCCGAAAGGGATACTAATTGTCTTGAAAATGAAGAATTGATCGAATGCTTCTAGTGCCAAAACTGATTTAGTTGACATGCTTTGGTTGTGTATTAAGCAAGGCTTCTTATCTATTTTCATATTCGAAATCTATTATGTTTTTATATGTATTTGTTTATGCTTACTTCAGTTTAATTAAAATCAAACAACTTATATTTTTACCGATAGTTTAATGACAAAGGTCTAGTATTATTCCTCCGCCCATTTCCTTGGATCGATACTTGGTTCTTACCGATGCTTTACTACATATATGACGGGGTACACTTGCTCTTTCGTGTGTGTTTCAATGTTGAAGTATAAATCAATTTTATAAATTTAAAACCAAATCATGTGTTAGATTCATTGCAAAAACATGTATATACACGCACACGTCAAGTTTTTGGCGCCTTTGCCCGGGACGTGGCGAGCCTTAGGAACGACCCGAATCAATATCTTACCGGTGTACATACTTGTGAATATTCGTAAATATTTTCTTGATTATTTATTTATTTATTTATTTGTTTGTTAATATTTCTTGTTTTTAATTCATTTTTTTTCGTTTTCGAGATTATTTGGTATACTTGTAAATTTTTGTTTCATTTATTTGTTCTATTCCGGATTTATTTATTCATGTATTCTTTGAGTTTTCGGCTCCTAAAAATCATGTTTACACTAGCCGATTCGATTATTTTAATTCGTTATGATTTTTATAAAAATTCGGGCCCATTTATGAATTGTTATAAAATTTCCAGCCCATTTTTATAAATATTCTGTTTCTTTTCAGCCGAAAAAAAAACAGCATTATTATATTAATAAAACATTCATTGTGTCAAATTTTCGTTTACAGGTTGATGTCCTCAACTCCCGCGCCCGCTGTTGCTGAGCCTGCTGACGAACCAGCGCATAATCTTAGGAGAAGTAGCAGACTGCGAGAAAGGTCACGTGTTATTGCACAACGAATTGCAAACGCGATTGACGAGCCAGTGATACTTTCTGAAGACGAAAACTCAGGGGACGAAGGAAGAGGCACCATGGCGGACGACGACAGACCTTTGAATGAAACAAACCAACCCGGAGGAGAAGGCTTGCTACCGAGCATCGCCCGACCTACGGTAGCAGCACCGAGTTTCGAGATAAAATCCAGCATCATCAATATGATACAAAACTCGGTGCAGTTTGATGGGAAGGATCACGAGGATCCGGGTCGGCACATCGCAAAGTTTCTCGAGGTGTGCTCGACTTTCAAGATAGGAGATGTTTCTGAGGACGCGATCCATTTGCGGCTCTTTCCGTTTTCGTTGCGAGACAAAGCCCAATCTTGGCTTTTGTCACTTCCGGCAGGATCTATCACCACTTGGGCCGGGATGGTAGAACTATTTATGCAGAAATATTTTCCTCCGAAAAAGACGACTAAATTAAGGAACCGTATCATGACATTCAAGCAAGACGACGGAGAATCTCTACACACAGCTTGGGAGAGGTTTAGAGATCTTTTAATTGATGTCCCACATCACGGGTTGTCCAAAAGGCAACTAGTACTGACCTTCTATCAGGGACTCAATTATGACTCGCAGGAGCGCTTAGATGTGTATGCAGGGGGCGATCTTGGAACGAAGACGCCAACTGAAGCTTACGCAATCATAGAGAAAGCTGCGTTGAAGTCAAGTTCCCGCCACGATGGAGCGCGGAATAAGACATCATCCACTTCCTGTCACACCCCTAATTTCCATGTGTCACCGTTGGGCCCGGTGGGGGTTCCGTGATGTAGTTGATATCGTCATAGTCAACAATACAAAATATAAATGCACAGCGGAAGCAAAAGAAAGATTTATTTCAACCAAATAAATTGTAATATTAAGTATCACAAATAGTCGAAATAGATCCACAGGCGGATCAAAACAAAGAGGAGACTTTTATTCAACAGACTTCATGCATCCTAAGCTTGCGAGACTTTTACTGATGCTAAGGAGTGGCCAGCCTATTACGCGTAGTACCTGCACTTAGCCTTTTTGGAAAATACGTCAGTTTACACTGGTAAATACAATTTAACTGACTCATTTTGAAAAGGTTTAAAAATTGATTTGAATGCTCATGGCACAAAACTTTTTATAACTTGGGATCATTATTTGCTTATAATCTTGTAAAAGAATTACATGTTTGTTATGCGTTCAGTTATCCGGGTCGTGCCGGGTTAAAGATTAATAGACACACCACTTAGTATAGTTCTGCCGCGAGACTTCTCTCGTACCGACGATTATACTTTATTGATTTGAATGCACTACGGGTGTACGCCTACACCCGTGTGCTAAGGCCGTGGCCATTCTTTGAATGATGCCAAGGATATCCGGGACATGGTCATTAAACCCCCAAAGGCGTTAAACAAACAAAACAACATTTTTAAACGGGTCATTTGACTGCTCTTAACCACCGACCGGTTAAGGTCAATTACCCGACCAAGCGGTATTTTATATACCGTACCCCAAGCCCGTATAAGGGAAAATAAGTTAAAAGTATTTACCTGAGCAAAGTATAAATCAAATACAGCAAGTGCACGTAGCTTTTACTGGGCTCCTATATCTAGAATGAAGGTTTTAAATAACCTATTAGAATCCTAACGGGTCATTTAATTTAGCCTAAGCTTAGACCGGTTAGTTTTAAATGAAGATTACGGTTTAAACGCACGATAAGGCGAAGACCGTTTTAGAATGTGGTTTTGACCCGACAAGCTTGCATGCTTGTTTAATATGGGTAACTTAATCACATTCTGGATTTTGAGACAAAAATGATGTGGTTTGACCCGTTTCGGCTAAAATGGGTAAACTAGTTACATAAGCCGATCCGAACGCGTAAAGTGCGTAACGAGTAACCATATGAATTATATACAAGTTTCCTAAGTTAATATGCCTTAAACATGTTGTGATATCAGAATGAGACCTTCCATTATGCCCCAAATGGTTTTAAAACCCAAACTATGCCTTATAAGGGTATTTTGGTCATTTTAAAGGGTGTAAAAGAGTTTAAATAATAACCCGGGTTACTGGTCTGATTAAATAAGTAAATATACTTAATTTACTAAGTTATAACAGTAGGGTATCAAATATGTGAAATTTATTACTTATAACCATACTATGCTTCGTAGGGGCATTTTGGTAATTTCACATATGCTTAAAGGGTCAAAACTGACATTCTGAGTTTAAAACATTAGCCTACTATTAAAATATAAAAATTTACTGAATACATCAGTAGGTTTCAACCCCATATGCTTAAAAAGGTTCTAGCACATACTTATGCGTTAAAAACGCTTAAAAAGGCGATTTGGAGCCATTTCCGGGTTTGGTATAGAAAGCTGATATTTTTAAAATTCCAGAAGGCTCAAAATACTTTATTTAACATATTAGATTAGTAGGAAAAGGTTTGGGGTCAATAGGATTTATAAAACTCATTTTATAGCCCAAAAGGGCAAAACCGACATTAGCCGAATTTAGCTTAGAACACTAAGTTATGCTCAGCCTAAAATTATATAAAAATCTTTAAAAATCCCAAAATATTATTTTATAACAGTAGGTACAAAGTTTTGTATAAAAATTTGGGTTTAGATAGGCTATATGCAATTTACGTTATTTAATTAATAAAGAAGCTTCTAATTACGCTAATGAGCATAACTCTTAATCTATGCCTCAAACTGATCTCAAATTTTAGGTGCAAGTTTATAAATCAGTAGCTAAGGTGTTTACTCTTTTATATTTTCAAAAATCATATTTTAAGGTCATTTGGGCATAATGGTCAACATATAAGCAATTAACGGAAACATGCATGTGAATAGGATTTCTAATTAACCAAGTTGCATAATCTCAGCGAGTTATACTAACATGTAAATAGGTCCAAAAGAAGCTCTAAGGCAATCCTAGACTTGGCTTAAACGGGTCAGAACTGAAAGTCAAAGCATAAGTCAAACTATGCGACTTTCGGTTCCAAACCGAGCCTATACTGAAAATTGTCGAGTTGAACATGCTTAGACATGTTCTTATATCAGTTACCAAGTTATATTAATGATCAAACAGGTTGCATGTATCCTACATTGCTAATTATGCATTAATTTGCAAATAAACATTCCGTTGACTTTTTAAAGTAAGCTTTGACTCGACAATTAACATAGTTGGAGTGGGAATCTGGAAATACCCTTTTAAGGGTTTGTTACCCACATAATTACCTACTTATACGTATTTTTAATTCGAGATTTGACTGAGTAATTATTGACTAATCTCGAAGTCAAACCTTAATTACGACGGTTTGACTTTTAGCTAATTAACTAAGCTAAAACGAATTAAGAAGGGTTAAGGACACTTACAAGAGTCATAATTATGCTTAGGGATCACTAGGAAGGTTGCTTGCTGTCCAGAGAGCTCCAGAAAGTAAGTTGTAAACTTTGAAAGTGAATGCACAAAATGGTTACAACTTTGTGCTTCTTATATAGCAAATTCAAGTGCCTTAGATGATGCCAAACAAGTCTATACTTGTTACCAGATGTTTACAGGTGCCCCTATGCATGAAAAACCATTGGAGGAAGCTCTGGTATAAGAAAACAACCCATTTAAGTCGGTTAACAGACCTGACTGGCAGCTGTGCACGTTTTTCTGATACTGGGCTACTCTCGCGGGCCGCGTAACCCTTAATGGTTTCTTACGCGGGCCACCTGGCCTACTATGACCAGCCAAACAAGTTTCAAACTTTGCACTTTTGGTCCCTGGTCCTTTGTAACGTGGTTTTAAGTCCTATTTTTGCACTTTTGACCTCTTAACCTTATTTTTAAGGGCTTTCGGACTTTTACTAACTTAGTTAAGTCCTTGACTAACTTTGAGATCATCCAAAAGGCCTTAGAATTCAATGTTGACGCTTTTAACCCCTCGTACACGAATTTGATCATAACTTTCTCATACGATAAATAAACTTCATGAAATTCTTACCATATATTCTAGTGAGTATAATTTACCTTTACAAAGCTTCGGGTCTGCTAAAAGGTCAATTAGAGGTATACTTTACACATGTTGACACATTTAGCCCTTGTGGTTTGTAATTTCTCACTTTCTTTCATATTTAGCTTCGTATGATCCATGATTTATTCGTTTGAAGGTATAAACATCTTGTGGGGCTATTTTAAATGTATTTATCCATCGTTGACACTTTGGACCCTTATATTTACATAGTTTCCCCGTTTGTCAACTTTAGTCCCTTTAAGTATTCTTTCACACGTTCAGAGCTTATGACACGTGTTCATACATTATTGGACATGAATTTTCAAGGTGTTACACTTCTGGAGTTCATGCTGTGGATACATATACGACTCTTACTACGCAAATTGGAGCCTTGGCAACAAGAATTGGTCAGTCTCAGAATGTCTCGCGAATTCAATCACCATCATGTGATCAGTGCGGGGTTGCACACATGCCAGGTACGTGTGAGCAGGGTGTTATGTTTACAGGAAACGAGGAGGTGAACTACATGGGCAATCAAATCAGGCCCCAAAATAACCCCTATAGCAACACGTACAATCCAGGGTGGAAGAATCACCCAAACTTTGGGTGGAAATCTGGTTCTGGGAACCAAAACACACACGGATATGCTCAACATGCTCCCGCGCCATAGCAACCTCAAGGTCAATCCTCCCAGCCACACGCCTCTCAAAGCAATGCAAAGCTAGAGGAAATGATGGCACAACTGCTGAACAACTCCAACAGTGCTAATCAAATTGCTGAGAAACGATATCAGCAGCATGAGGAGCGGTTCTTGGACAACAAAGGAGAAATGAGGAGTCAGACCATCGAGAACCAAGTGGGCCAGTTGGCAAAAATGATGTCGGAGAGACCCCCAGGTGGTCTCCCGGGAAATACAGAGCAGAATCCAAAGGGGTGTGGTAATAACCCCGCACACATCATAAGTGTGGGGAGGAAAGAGTCTACGCTACTGGCTCGCGGACTAAAAATGTAGCAAGAGAGTCTTTGACTCTTTAGGGGTAATATCGTCTTTTTATGTGTTTTTCTAGTTTTAGCGTAATTTAGGAGTGTTTGGTAGTTTCTGTTAGTTTGTACAATTTTTATTCATGTCGAGCGAAGGTTCTATGTTGGTATTTTGATTAAACAGTTTGCGTGTGCAAAAAATGGCGAAAAACGGCCAAAACAGTTGCCGGAAATGGCTTCTGCAGAAAAACTGATATGCAGCTGTTGCACGACCGTGCCATGCATCGCACGACCGTGCGTTTGTGGGCTGGCTGGCACGATGAGTCGCACCCCCGGTGCATCTCCGAGAACAGCGTGCAGGGTTTGAAAAATGTCGGTCATGCACGACCGTGCGAGAGGCAGGGGCAGTTTTGTCATTTGTACATTATAAAAACCCCCATCTGCTGCCATTCCCCTCATTCGCGAACCCTAACTGCAGACAGCCATTCCAGAGCGATTTCACCTCAAAACGCACGGTTTCTTCGCACAGTTTCACACATCTCTTCGCGCGGTATGTTCTTTCTTGTAGATTTCCTGTTTTATTTTTCTCTAGGTTAAATTCGTCCGATTCTTCAAGGATTCTTTAGGGTTCTCTTCATACACAAATCGAAACCCTAACCCTTGCTAGAATTATATGTCTCGTGAACAACCGGTTGACTTTCTAACCCCTGTTTGCACAAAACTTGTTGAATTTAGCAAAAACCTGGCTGTTCGAAGTTCAGGGGTTCAGAATCTGCAAAAACATGGTCGCACGGACGTTCCTTGTATGGAACGGATGTGCCTAGCCGGCTGTTCACGATTGATCGTTGTTGGCTCGGTGTTGCACGGCGGTGCCGTTGACTGCACGCCGTGCAGATGCGACAAACATCGACCACCTTTACTCGTTCTCGGTGACGCACGACCGTGCGTCTCGTCGCATGACCGTGCGACAGGCCCAGATCAGCAACACAGAATCTTCATAATAGTGTGTTCGGCTGTTTTTGATTGAAATTTTTCCTGTTCCTATTATTCTAATGATATTCCTCATACAGATGGATCATCCTTTCTTGCAATTTGACCCCGAGGATGAGAGAGAGGCTCTTTGTATCCCAAAACGCGACGCCTTATGGAATAGGCGAGGGCAATTCGGCATCCACCGGAGAGTAGATTGGGATGTTATGAGAGATCTAAATCAGCGTGAGCGACTTGAACACATGCTCACTATCCCACTTTCGCGTCTAGTCGATATCAACCGCCCCATCTATCGTGAGCTCACGATAGAGTTCTTTGCCACATATTCCTACAACAAACCCAAAGCGTATAAAAGGCCAAACTTCCGCTACAAGGAGCGGATAACTTTCAGGTTGGGTGGACGCTAGCACAATTGGTCTGTAGGTAGATTGGGTCGGAGGCTTGGGATATACACAAATGAAGACACGGGTTCCGAATTCTTCACGGAGTAGTTCACCTTTCCAACTGATGAAGCACGGGCCGCATTTTGGGCTGAAAATGCAGTTGGTGACCCTTACGACCCGAGAGTGTCTAAAGCTTCACAATTGAGAGACCCTTTGCATCGAGTGATGCATCATATATTCAGCCACACCATTTGCGGGCGCATGGACAGTCTGGGGAACTGTCCAACACCAGATCTGATATTTCTTTATGCGCTGGTTGAGGGAGTTCATATCAACCTAGCTGCAAGGATGGCAAATTATTTTGTGAAGAGCTCAGGGAGGACACCCAACAATCAGATTCACGGCGGTCAGTATGTGACCGAAATTGCTTACAATTTGGGCTTGATGACTGATGAGGTACTTGAGAGTCTCACTATGGTGACCGAGGGTGTATATCTTGATATTCGGTTGTTGAAGGCGATGGGGTTGATTGTTGAGACGGATCGCGGGGATAGATTGAAGAGTTTAAACAACGAGGTCTGGGACCCGTTGCCTCCGGCTGAGGAGGAAGACGAGGATGAGGAGATGCATGATGAGGAGCAGCACGAGCAGCACGGACCACAGACACCACCACATTCACCGCAGCATCACGCATACCACTAGCACCAGGATTGGCCCAAGGGCATTCCCTCTTACCGTGAGTTTTACCAGCAGTTCCAACAAATGCAAGTTAACCAGGAGCAACATGGATTCATATAGAGCAGATCAGGGCTAGTCAGGACCAGATTAGGACCAGTCAGGACCAGATCAGGGCTAGTTAGGACCAGATCAGGGCGAACCAGGACAGCTTGTACCAGGGGGTGAGTGCTGGGTTCTCATACCTGTTCGGGGAGATGCATAATGCCTATCTCGACTACTTTTAGCAGCCTCCATAGTTCCCATACGGGAACCCGGCGGTTATGGAGGCGCAGGCCCGTCCTACACGAGAGATGATGCTGGTGACGATGACTAGGAGACGGTGGAGTTGATCGTTGGTGGTTTTGTTATTTCAGTACTTTATATTTCGGGTGTTCATTTTGGTTGTTAGTTCAACACCCCTGGTTATGTACTCTTTATTTTCAGACACTTTAGTTTGTTTGTCCTGTCTTTTGTATGGATTTTAGTACTTCTATTTATGTACATTAGGTTTATTTGTGTTTGTTTTGTTTCTGTTCTGTTTTGCTGTACCATGTGACATACTTGCAGATTTTGGCTATCAAATCTTGGACCGTAGCACATCACAGATACAACTTGGAAGTCTCGTTGCATCACAATCATCTTGAGGGGAGTATTATTCTCCTTTATCTCTATATTTCGGGTTTCGCAATGCGAAGTTCAAGTGTGGGGAGGGGTTTAACTTTGTTAACTTTGTTTGTCCTATATATATAAAAAATCAGAAAATTCAGAAAATTCATTCAAAAATATCAGTATTTTGTACATATTTTTTGTAATAAACCGGTTGGTTGTGTTTTAGAAAGCTTCGGACTTGATAAAAACTCGACAAGCAAAATAAATTTTGAAAAAGAAAACCGAAAAGCGTGACAAACAAAGAAAGACTTGCATGATAGTTTCACACTTTTACCCATTCCTTCCGTTACGTGAGTAGATTTGAGCCTTGAAATTGTTATATTTTTGTTCAGTTCGGATATAGGAGTGAGCCGGATGTCATGTGTAATTTAGAACTTGTCACTAGTATGCTTGTTAAGACCATGAATGTGCGGAATTGTGTAGAAGTGATAGAGGCACTTAGATTACCACTTTGTTGTTAGCCTTGTTCTTTGTGTTGTGTTTCCCGTAAACCTTACATTACCTTTAGGATTAACCATGTCGAGCCTTCCCGTTTACCTTTGTTTACCCAACATAATCGCCCACTTAGCCAAATTTAGCCTTTTTATGTTTTAACCTTTTAGTGTTGAAACTCGGCCAAAATAATCGTTTAACTAGCACTTGTTATAGTTTATTTTTCATTGTATAAATACATTAGTTTGTAAAAAAAAAACAGAAAATAAAGCACCCTAAAATAGGGTGAAGTAGACAAAAATCAAGCAATTTTGAATGCTAAAATGTCGTTGATGAGCTCGATTTCGCAAAAGTCGCCTTTTTAAGGCATTTGTATGTATAGTTGTATTGTTTGTTGCTAGTTAAACGCTACTACCGAGTTTTAACCATTTCGCCACTTTAAATATCCATTTCCATACCCTTCGCCCAAGCCTAACGTTACACCCTGTAAAGACCTCTTGATTTGCACCTTTTCGCATGTTAGTTGGTGGAGACGAGATCTTATGACAAGCTTATGATATTACACATTTCATTGACATGGCATTGAGTGTTTGCACGTACACATTTTATGTATGTTTCACAAGTAAAGCCGAGTGTATGTGAACATTGTGAGTTGTATGAAGATTAGCATGTTAAGTCAATCGAAAGTGAAGTCACGGCTTTTGGCTATCTACATATATTTGCATATGCTTGTTTGGTTTGATTCATTTGATGTTGTCTTTCGAAAAACCGGCTAACCGTTTGTAGTTATTTCAATAAATAGTATGTAAATTATCGTTCTTGTTTGATTCTATCTTTTATTGCATTTTAGTTTAGCTTGCTTGAGGACAAGCAAGGTTCAAGTGTGGGGAGATTTGATGTTCGCTAATTTACACATATTTTAGTCCCCCATTTTATCCCCATTTTATGCGTTTTCGGCCGTAAAACCGTCATTCGGATACTTAATCATGTATACTTTTGTTTACAGGCCTAAAACAACATACCAGACAAGATGATAGTGAAAACGAGGACTTCCCAGACGAAACGACAAAGCTGCGAACATTCTGTTGAAATTCTGACCTGGGCAACTGGAACGGTCGTGCCACCAAGTGAACGACCGTGCATCTCCGACAAATGCAGTCCAGCCCGGCAGTGAACGAGGGTGCGACCCGGCGTGCAAGCATATCTCGGTAATGAACGGGCGTGCGGTTGGTTGCACCCCGTGCGGATCCGATGTCCAGCCAAACCCCGGAACTGCACCACCAGTGCAGTTGTCCGTGCAACATGATCCCGAAAGTGAATGATCGTGCGTCCAAAGGAACGGTCGTGCGAGATTGAAGACCAGTCAACTCTGCTGATGTCATAAAAGTATGGTGCAACGTAATGAAAAAGTGAACGGTCGTGCACTTTATTGGCACGACCGTGCGATCGTAAAATGATATAAAAAACTTGCAGATACATTCTGCTCGTAACTCTGGACATTTTGGAAGCGATTCTGGTGATTTTAAGGCTCCGGAGGCGTTAGCTTTCACCCGGATTCAAGCCACATTGTGCCGATTAGCTTCATTATCTTCCAGATTCTTAATCTAGTGCTTGTTTATGGTTTGGTTTTCTAATCTTTCCAGAATTTTGTTAATCTTTCAAGCATTTAGATTAATGTTTATGTATTATTGTAGCCTTTGGGCAAAAACACAACAATCCCTTGCTTGATTATAACCATTAGTATGTTAATCTTTGTTTGTAATGACATTTGGAAGTATTTTCTATGTTAATCTTTGATGATTAGTTTGCAACCTTGTTATTGATATTGATTTCTTGATTATAAGTAATTGTGTTGGATGATTGGTATATGGTTAGTTGAGATAGTTGAAAAATGAAGCTTAATTAATCATGTATTAGTAAACTTTAAACTTGGTTAACTAGTTTAGCTTGGTTAAAATGTGTGCACCATGATACTAGAAATGGTTAGTGGTTTAATAAAATGTAATTATTGTTAATCAAGAAAGCTTGCCGTCACATAAGGACCTTAACGGGTTAAATGGTATTGTTATGAATTCTTGCCATGATTTGTTAGCTTAGTTAGTAGTTTAGGCCAAAATTGCTATCTTGGTGAATTTATGTGCAAGATTTGTAAAATGAACTTGGTTGTGATTTAATCTAGTTTATGCTTGTCTCGGTGGTTGCATTGTGTTTATCGGTGTCACTTTCCTTGTTTAAGTGAGGCTAGAAAACTCCTAACGGATGACTAACTTATTTTTAAGAGATTTTCATAGACATTTATCAATTGCACGTTAAAGAACAATTTTAGGTGGTTAAAGTGTGTTTATCGTTTTAGCTTTCCGAATGATTGTCATGTTAGGATTCCCGAAAGGGATACTAATTGTCTTGAAAATGAAGAATTGATGGAATGCTTCTAGTGCCAAAACCGACTTAGTGGGCATGCTTTAGTTGTGTATTAAGCAAGGCTTCTTATCTATTTTCATATTCGAAATCTATTATGTTTTTGTATGTATTTGTTTATGCTTACTTTAGTTTAATTAAAATCAAACAACTTATCTTTTTACCGGTAGTTTAATGACAAAGGTCTAGTATTATTCCTCTTCCCATTTCCTTGGATCGATACTTGGTTCTTACCGACGCTTTACTACATATATGACGGGGTACACTTGCTCTTTCGTGTGTGTTTCAATGTTGAAGTATAAATCACTTTTTTAAATTTAAAACCGAATCGTATGTTAGATTCATTGCAAAAACATGTATATACGCGCACACGTCAATTTTCTTCTTCTTTCTCTTCCTTTTCTTCTTTTTCTTCTTCTTGTTGTTCTTGAACGTAATCATCATCTTCATCGTCGTTAAGACTTTGTTGTGGTTCACGATACGCGTTTGCAAAATGATGGATGAGAGTGTTGTCTTCTAGTAGTGGGTCGAGTTGGTTGGGTTGGGTTTGAAAGTTTAAAAACGATTGGGGTTGAAATTGGTGAGGTTGAAACGGTGGAACGAACGGTTGGTTTTGATACGTTTGCGATTGAAAGGGTGGATATTGTTGGGTTTGAAAGGGTGGATATTGTTGGGTTTGAAAAGGTGGGACTTGCTCGGGTTCGTCTTGCAAACTAAAGCGCGTCGGCTCGCCAAGATTCGCTCGAACCTTGGATCTTACGGGATTTTTCTTCGTACCCGAACCTCTTTTTTTCGAACCCCCACCTCTCTTGCTTGAACCTTCCATGTTTGTTGTATAATTTTTTAGTTGAATTGGAGAATTTTTGAGTTGAATTGGAAAGTTTTTGAGTTGAATTGGAGAGTTTTTTGATTGAGTGGGGAAATAATTTGGATTTTATATAAAAAACCCTCAAACAATTAAATCCCAACGGTCAAAAATTTGTGCCAAACGGTCAAAAATGAAACGGTAACATTTGTTTTCAACGCGTGATGATATCAACGCGTTGATATGTTCACGCGTTATAATAGGGGTGGCGGCGGTGTGCTATTGTTGTTTCACGCGTGGTGGGACGTCTATAACAGACCGCCCCCACTCCCCTAATAACATAATTAAAAAGACGATTAGAATCAATACTAGGGACAAGTGATTGTAAATCAAAACCAAAATCGTTGACAGCTAAATGTAAACCAAACCAAGGTCCATTGGTGACTGTTTGGTTTTAGGGTATGTTTGACATGAAGTTTTTAGAAGATTTTAGCTTTAAACTTTTAAGAAAAAGTTCATACTCAATAAAAAGACTTGTTTGGTTGAAAGAGATTGAAGCTTTTAGGTTAGGAGCTTGAAGCTTTTGGTTGAACGCTCATACTAGTAGCGTTTAGAAGGAGCTACAAGATTTTAGGGAAAAATAATTATTTTAACCTCTAAAGATAATAAACTCTTTAATGCACAAACTTTTTAAATTTGTAGTTATGTACATTTTGGTCATTTTAAACATTTATTAAAAGCTCCAGCTACTTTGTCAAACACTAAATATATCTAAAAAAACTACAGCGACTATCTAATAGCTACAGCTACCGGCTACCAGCTACTTTTGCCAAACATATCTTTAATGTTCGGGCTTATTTTGCCGAAAAAAGATCGTGTAACATAAACATAAATAAAAGACGACTAGGATTAAAACGAGGAATGCGTCCACAAGTTGAGTGGACACAAAAGTTGAATTAAAAGAATAGCTTGTAGTTGTGAGATTCTGTGTTTTGCGGTGGTTCATTTTGAGGGTGGCAAAATATTCAAATGGTTGCGCACATGCGGTCGATAGAGGGCTCCAACATATTCAAATCGCGTGGAAAGGTTCGCGGTGGTTCAGTTTGAGATTTCGGGTTCATTAAGGAATATCGCAAGCAACTATGTGGTGGCCTACACGTGTTTCATAGGTGCAATCGACACATGAGGCTTGAGGGTTGGAGATTCGGGATCCCATGATTTTTGATACCTGCTCTAGATAAATGCCAACAATTTGAAATCAATCCCACGATTTTAGGTACTTTTAGTAGATAAGTAACAACCCGATTGCAACCTTCAAACAGTCCCTTTAGGTTGTTTTTTTTTATTATTTTATTATTTTTACTTTTGGGTGAAAAATACAATTATGCCCAACATTTTGGTCCTGGCCCGACTCAAGTTTCAACCCGACCATTCTAATCCGGCAAGACCAAGAGCGCCAAGTATAGAAAACGGTCCGGTGCTTGGATTGAATCGGGTTTTAATCATCTGTAAAATTTGTTTTCATGTTCGGGTTCGAGCCAATCCAGCAGTGGCAGAATTAGCCCATTAAATCAGGGGTATTTTAAGAAAAAAAATTTAACCGTGCAATCATACAATATTAAAAAAAGATAATAAATAAATAAAGTAAAACAAATATCTAATAGATCTGTCATGTTTTTTTTTCCATAGCTTGAAATCGTTCATCATTTCGTCGACTTTTACTTTATGAAAAAAATCCTTTTCGACCGCACAAACATTTAAAGAACCTCGCATAAACATAAACCTATTGATTTTCATTAACAAAAAAACTTACAAACAATAAGTGAAACGCAGGTGCACGTACAAACAAAAATAACAAAAAACTTAACATAAACTTACTGATTTTCAGCGATTTCACTAGCAATAGCAGCAAGGTAATGCAGCGAGTTCAGGGCTTCAGGGACGAATCGAAACACAGGTGAGGTGCGACCGTACGAGTTCAGAGCTATAGGAGGTGAGATCATTGGCTGCCTGGCTCCTGTTCTTTCTTTGTTCGAACTTCGACCTTTGGTTTTCTTGCGTGGTTGCTATTCCATTGCCACCCCCATAATCAACATATAAATGGACATGTTTTATTATTTTGGGTCTTGGGCTAATGGGCTAACTTAATAGACTATTAACAAGTTTGTTTGGGCTTGTGAAAAGAATTGGATTTACACTTTATACTATCCTATTTTTATGGTTAAGCGTATTTTTTAGGGGTATCCTTTATATAAAAAAAAAAAAAAAATAACACTGTGAATACGTGGTTGAGCCGTAGCCCATGCTACGGCTACTTAGCCCAACGCACACTCTTAGAAGGTTAGGTACACTTCATTATATTTATAGCTAAGTGAACACTCTTTTATCACTATTTTGGTTCCTGAAACGGTGGGTTTAGTTTTCTATGGTTGTTAGTAATAGCAGATTGTGTGTTTGTGTGAGCGACATGTGACCAGTCACTAATTGTAATGATTGACGAGGTTACATAATTCAGTAATAATCACATGTGTTACATTGTATCACACTACTTGTTTTCTTGTCTCTTCTTTTTTTTTTTTTCCTTTTTTCTTTTAATTATTGTAGCGAAATGATTAAATGATTCACGGAGCAAATTGAGTTGCTTTTCCATGTCATATAAATTTTGCCAACGGAAGAATGGAAACATTCTAAGCACATCATTATGTTGCATTTCTAACAACGGTGTCCAATTATATGTTAAGCTTTTGTGATAACATTATTTACTTTACAGTTTTATAAGTTATGTTACAATTTATACCATTGATTTTATACATTACGTATTAAACAAATCGATCTATTTCCTTTCATTCTAGCATTTAATCATATTTTAAAATAGAAAACTCCAGTCACTTAAAAGTTGTTATCACTAAATTTTTGTTCTGATGTAAGTTTAATTCAATATTTTTGGATAGTTGGTAACCTTTAATTCATTCACCGCATTTTTATCAGAGGGGCGGTTTTTAGAAGGCCACTGGCAGGGCCACGGCCCGGGCAAGTTTTTCGGCCGTAGTGCTAATTTTCTGCATTTCGATCGAAATTTTTTATATATACTATGTTTGGCCCGGGCTTTTTTTAGTGCCCGTGCCTTTCGGCCCTGACACGTTCAACGGGCAAGATCCGCCACTGTTTATCAGATAATCCGTTGTTCCTATTTATACTAAAATCCAAAGAAGAAACCCGTTTGCTGGTTTGTATGACCACATCAAGCCACATTTCCAAATTATTGTTTTTCACAAAAAAAAAAGGTCGGAAATAGGCTAGAAAGTTTGTAGGTTATTGAATCGAATGAATACAAATTCCATAAATTTTGGCTAAATAATTTCTTATATTAGCTGCCACTATTCAATCCATTGAGCTTTCATTGCTTGGTTGTGTTGGAATTCAGTGGTGTCAATTTCATTTTTATCAAAACAGGTTTGATATATTTTGCTAGTTAAATATATAATTAATAGAATACGCAGCGGAATAAATATAAAATCGACACCAACGAACAGGATCATGGTTACAAACATGCAAATACGATATATAAAACAATTAATCTACTGATGAGATTAAATATACCTTAGTGGTTAAAGATTAACCATGTGAGACACCGAGGTACAACGAACGGATGCTAGACACGAACACGAACGAACAGATTCATGGACGACACCTTTGGTGTGTGACGGCTCCTTGTCAGCCGTGAAGAACAATAGCCAAAAACTAAAATTCCAACTTTATTGGAATTGTTTTCTTCTAGTAACGGCTACACTTGTTGTTGTTAGGTTAGAAGACAATTAGGATATATGATGTGTGTGTATATATATATATATATATATGTATATATATATATATATATGTATATATACTAGGTAATTAGGTTTTATCTCATAAATCCTAATAACTATCACTAATTATCTTTTGGCTCTACAAAGCCCAAATGCGATACGAAGCCCGAAAAACGAAGTTTAATTAAATAAGTAATTAAACGTTATATTATTTATAACCCGTATAAATAATAAATCCCGTTTCTCGTGGATATATAATTATTCAAGATAATTATATATTTCGTTTCGTTAATTGTTCGTGGTGACCAGTTAACCAAGTTAAGTGGATTTAATGTTCGTTACCCAAGGTGTAACTCTTACGGGTCATAGCTCGGTCAGTAGCATTGACTTATCGAACCCGTACATATACATCCAACAATCTCCCACTTTGACGGCCTTCGATAAAATCCTCAACGCAGACAGTCAGCGGCGCTCTAGCTGCACATGGCCGCCCCCAACAAGGTATGACACTTTAAAGTCATTAACCAAAACACCTTGCCATTAGTAACAACTTAATATTGCAAGACAATAGACTTATGGTAATTGTTGTCATTCATCCTTTCTGTAAAAGACATAAATTGAATCAATGAGACATGGATTAAGTTCATTCTCATATGGTGTTCAATTATTATTGTTCTCGATCAAGAGTCAAAGTGGTCCGAACAAACACACAGTAAGTTTGGGTAAGGCCTTACACTTCACCAGTTTGAATCAACGAGGGCGCCACAATGTCTAACTGTTACATATCATGTAAGAGTACAGAATCCCATATCGACTACATACAACTCCCTCTAAACTTCAGAACTATTCCCAATTAAAGTCTTTATGTCTGGCAGTTACGCGACAGCGGTTGACAGTAATCAAAGAATAATCCTGGGTAAACGGAAGTTCTAATATGTATCTCAGGTCAAAGGATACTAAATGAGTATACCAATATCAAATCATCTTATGACTAAGATCCATGAAGATTATTTGATGCGAGTTACATCCAACGTCATTCATAATGAGGTCTGTGCGTTTGGAAGTCAACTCCTTGAGTCCAAAGTCAGAATAGTCTTAATTCAGAATTGTTCCCACGAGTCTGACCGACTACGGATAGTTTAGAATGCAAGATTCACGGATTAAACGTATTAAAATCGAACACAGTTATAAGATTTAAAATTGCATTTAACCAGTAAATCAAAATTGAATTCAAAAGTACAACTGTTAAAAGTTCGTACATCCAAATACTAAATCAAAACATACTGCTAGCTAATCTAAGCCCAATAGCACCCATGTGCTGATCATGCTTGTCCTGAGTCATGGGCTTAGTAAACGGGTCTGCTAGGTTTTGATCTGTGTCCACTTTGCTTATCACCATGTCTCCATGTTTCATAATTTCCCGTATATAGTGGAACTTTCTTAGAATGTGCTTGTCCTTGTGATGAGACCTGGGCTCTTTGGCTTGAGCAATAGCACATGTGTTATCACAGAATATCTCGATGGGTTTCTTAATGCTTGGAACCACATCAAGGTCGGTTATGAATTTCTTCATCCAAGCAGCCTCCTTTGCAGCATCTGATGCGGCTATATATTCAGATTCGGTGGTTGAATCCGCCACCACACTCTGCTTGGAGCTCTTCCATGAGATAGCTCCTCCATTTAGAGTGAATACGAAACCTGATTGTGAGCGAGAATCATCTCGGTCAGTTTGAAAACTGGCATCAGTGTAACATCTTACAGTGAGCTCTTCTTCTACTCCTCTATATACTAAGAATATATCTTTAGTTCTTCTCAGATACTTCAGAATGTTCTTGACAGCAGTCCAATGGGCGATGCCAGGAGCTTGCTGATAACGACTAGTCATGCTTAAAGCATGTGAGACGTCAGGTCTAGTACATAACATAGCATACATGATAGAACCAATCGCCGAAGCATATGGAACTCCTTCCATTCGCTTAATTTCAATGTCCGTTGAAGGAGATTGCGATTTGTTCAACACAGTCCCTTTAGTCATAGGAACACCTCCTTTCTTGGAGTTTTCCATCTTAAAGCGTGTCATCATTTTGTCTATGTATGTACTTTGACTTAGCCCAAGAAGCCGCTCAGATCTATCCCTATAGATCTTGATTCCTAGAATATAAGCTGCTTCTCCAAGATCTTTCTTTGCGAAACAAGTTCCCAAATAGTGTTTAACTTCGTTAAGCATAGGGACGCTGTTTCCAATAATCAGTATATCATCCACATACAGGATGAGGAATGATATAGTGCTCCCACTAGCCTTTCTGTAAACACAAGGCTCATCTTCATTTTTGACAAAACCAAACTCTTTGATCTTTTGGTCAAAATGAAGATTCCAGCTAAGAGACGCCTGCTTGAGTCCATAAATGGACTTATTCAGCTTACACACCCTATTAGGATATTTTGGATCAACAAAACCGTCTGGCTGAACCATATAAACATCTTCAGAGAGATGCCCATTAAGAAAAGAGGTTTTGATATCCATTTGCCATATCTTGTAGTCATAGTACGCGGCTATGGAAAGCAATATTCTGATTGATTTGATCATAGCAACAGGCGAGAAGGTTTCATCATAGTCAATATCCCGAGTTTGAGTAAAACCCTTCGCAACTAGCCGTGCTTTAAAGGTGTGTACATTTCCATGCATATCGGTTTTTCTCTTGAAAACCCATTTGCTCCCTACTGCCCGAGATTCGGGGGGTAGCTCAACCAAGTCCCAGACTTGATTATCACGCATAGATTGCATCTCAGTGTTCATGGCTTCCAACCATTTCGCAGATTCAGGATCTGAGATAACAGATTTGTAGTTAGTAGGTTCGTCAATAGACTCATCTACTACCAAGACATCAGCACCTTCGAGATGCCAAAGGTGTCTGTCAGGTTCTTTATGAGTCCTGCTACTTCTGCGAACGCCTGTGTTCATGTCTGATTCTTCAGCAACAATTTCTTGTTGTTCAGACATTCCGACTTCATCGGCGGTTGTTGTTGGTTCTCGAATTTCTTCAAGATCAACCACATTATTTCAGTTCCTCGATTAAGAAGTTCTTCCTCGAGAAAACGCCCATTGCTTTTGATGGAAATAACATTTGCATCAGGATGGTAGAAATAATATCCGCTTCTTTTATAGTATCCGACGAAAACAACCTTTTCACCTCGAGGATCGAGCTTATCATCTGCATCACTTGTGATGTATGCATCACATCCCCATACTTTTAGGTATTCCAAATCGGGTTTACGCCCATGCCATATCTCATATGGGGTTTTGTTTACCTTTTTAGTCGGAGCCAGATTGACAATGCGGGCGGCAGTCATAAGAGCATGACCCCAAACGGAGTGAGGCAAGTTAGTTTTACACATCATCGATCGAACCATATTAAGTAAGATTCTATTTCTCCTTTCGCTCACGCCATTAAGTTGGGGTGTGCCAGGTGGAGTGGGTTCTGAAATTATTCCACACTCTTTGAGATGATTGAGGAACTCTAAGCTGAGGTATTCGCCACCTCGATTTGATCGAAGTATTTTTATCTTTCTATTAAGTTGGTTTTCTACTTCATTTTGAAACTCTTTGAACTTTTCAAAAGTTTCATGCTTATGCTTAATAAGATAGACATAAGCATATCGACTATAATCGTCGATGAAAGTAACGAAGTATCTTTCATGGTTTCTTGTCATGGTTCTGAAAGGGCCACATACATCACTGTGAA
Organism: Helianthus annuus; assembly: GCF_002127325.2. Taxonomy (NCBI): domain Eukaryota; kingdom Viridiplantae; phylum Streptophyta; class Magnoliopsida; order Asterales; family Asteraceae; genus Helianthus; species Helianthus annuus. Next base: position 46,236,512 of record NC_035440.2, on the reverse strand, counting down.
TGAGTCCTAGCAGACCATTGGCCCGTTCACCAACACCAGTGAAGGGACGCTTTGTGAGTTTGCCAGCTAAGCAAGATTCGCAATCATTAAAGGAGTCCTGTCCAGTGAATTCAAGAATCCCCTCGGATTGGAGCCATTTTATACGTGCCTTACTTATGTGGCCAAGTCTACAATGCCATAGAAAGGTTTCATTAATACCAACTTTGTTACATTTAGAAAGATGATATATGTTATTACATGTTTGAACATCAATTTCATAAATACCATTTCGAGGTTTAGCCTCAAAATAAAAGACATCATTCAAGTAGGCAGAAATAGAAATACCATTAACAACGTACTTGAAACCTTGTTCAAACAAAAGGGAAACCGAAATAATGTTTCTGGTTATACCAGGTGCAAACAAACAATTGTTTAAATTAACTACAAGGCCAGAAGGACATGAAAAATGAAATGTGCCAGTTGCAAGAACGGGCACTCTTTTCCCATCACCAACAATGAGTTCCATGTCGCCTTGTTTCAGCTTCCTCCACTTTTTAGGCTCCTGCAAAACATTAGTGATGTCGTAACCACACCCGGTATCAAATACCCATGTGTTGATAGAGACAGTAAAAAGCTCAATAACATAAATGAGAATATCTGAAGAAGTGCAAACATTATTGGCCTTGTTCGCCTTCAGCTTGGCTAGATACTACGGGCAGTTCCTTTTCCAGTGCCCCATTTGGTGGCATTCAAAGCACTGACGCTCCTGGGGAGGGGGTGGTTTAGCAACCTGCTTGTTGTTGGTGGCAGATTTGGTAGCAACAACAACCATTTTCTTGCCTTTGCTGTTATGAGCCCTTTTCTTGTTGTTGGGCTTCTTAACACCACCAGACTTGACCATCAGAACTTGGTTGGTTTTATGTGGAATGTTCATCTCTGCCGTTTTGAGCATACCATGTAGCTCAGGCACAGTCTTCACCCAAGCATTCATATTATAGTTCATAATAAACTGGTCATATGAGCTAGGGAGAGAGTTCAAGATGAAGTCCGCTGCCATTTCATCTTGCAGGGGATAACCAAGTTTGTTCATCTGATCAATGTACCCTTTCATTATAAGCACATGAGTACTAACACACGATCCTTCTTGCATTTTACAGCTTATGAGCTGCTTCATGGTGTCATATCGCTCCTGTCGGGCTTGTTTCTGAAACATGCCTTTCAGTTGTTGGATCATGTCATAAGCATCTTTATCTTCCATGTTTTTCTGAAGCTCAGGAGACATGGTGGCTTGCATAAGGCAGGCTACCTCAATGGCATCCTCGTTATGCTTTTCCAGTGCCTTACGAGCAACAGTAGTGTTACTTTCAGGCTCGGTAGGGACTAGGCCATCTAAGATATATAGCTTTTTCGCCATCTTGAGAACTATTCTCAGATTGCGGTGCCATTCGGGAAAGTTGGTGTTATTCAGTTTTTCCTTTTCAAGTATAGACTTGAGAACGAAAGAGTTGTTTTCATTAGACATCTGTTACAAAAGCAAAGAGATTTTAATTAGTATTTTCGATGTATATTTCCTTATTTAATTAATGACCCATTACAGTAATTAGAATAAGGAATGAGAATCTGGCTATGTCAGTAGTAAAGGCAGCTGTGGCATGCACTTTAGTAAGTGACTAGGCAGACTGACAACGAGTGTCAATTGTGAGACTTGCACAACTCTCGAGTATGAGGCCGCTAAGACAACTCTTGTCTATGCATTGATACGTTTAGCCTCATCTATGCCAACTTTTTTACTTTCGAGACAGCTGGAGCATGTGGTGAGAAAAGAAAAAGTAATAGTCGTCCTAAAAGAGGTACTTGTGGAAGGGCCGGATGTGTCAATGAAACCCTTGCACCTTGGAAGGATATGCTAGACATCAAGTGTGGTGCTGTGGCTCCAAACACTGATGGTTTGCTTTACATTCCAAGTGTAGCTTATGATAGGATGGCATAGACTATTGATTTTAATTATAGGTTAATTTAATATTTACCAAATAGGGTCGTAAGAGCCAATTTTTAGTACATATTTAGTCATGACATCTTGATGAACCCTTTCATCTCTCAGGACACTTAATTTTAAATAACCTATTAAAACTAAGTTTGTCGCGACTTGTATAACCATTTAAAAGTTAATAGTTTTAAAACTATTAAGTTATGAGTTTTAGAAAGTTAAAAAAAACTTGTTAAATTTCAAAAACTCTAATGGTTATTATTTATTTTATAATAAACTATTTGTTTTTATAACAAATATTTACAAGTTGTAAAAATCAATTTAGAACTTGTTATAGTTGATTGTGAACATTTTAAAACACCTTTTAAAAGTTTGGTATTAGGTTGGTATGTTATATAACACCTTACATGATAAAAACAACCATAATAGCAAAAATAAATATGTAAATCTTTAGGTCATTTTGTTTGATCTTGCTAGAGCCAAATAGCAAGACCAAACTGGGTCACGGGGTAACAACAACCACAAGGATGGACCTAGTGCATCTAGTTGTCTTTAACACCTCCTTGATTCCTGTAATGTCTTCAGTTTTGTCTTCGGGTCTTCAACATTATAATAATAATATAATAAAATTGATACCCTAATCTATTACAACTTTGAGCCACAAAGTGGGCCAAAAACCATAAAACAAAAACAAAACAAGAACAATAATACAAGTACAAGGTCGGCCAGATTTATATATTCAACACAATCATATTGAAGTAAGCAATCTTTTGGTCAAATAAAACAAATAAAACTTTTGACCAAATAACTTTTTGCCCAAGAAATATTTAGATCTGAAAATTTAAACAAGTTAAAGTTTGAGATCTATAAGCGGTTAAAAGGACCGGTTCCGATTTGCATGTTGTAAGCGTGGCTTTGATACCACTGTTGGAATTTAGTGGTGTCAATTTCACTTTTATCAAAACGGGTTTGATATATTTTACTAGTTAAATATATAATTAATAAAATACGCAGCGGAATAAATATAAAATCGACACCAAAAGTGAACCGAACAGGATCATGGTTACAAACATGCAAATACGATATATAAAACAATTAATCTACTGATGAGATTAAATATACCTTAGTGGTTAAAGATTAACCGTGTGAGACACCGAGGTACAACGAACGGATGCTAGACACGAACACGAACGAACGGATTCACAAGTGAGAAAGGGGACGACACCTTTGGTGGGTGACGGCTCCTTGTCAGCCGTGAAGAACAATAGCCAAAAACTAAAATTCCAACTTTATTGGAATTGTTTTCTTCTAGTGATGGCTACACTTGTTGTTGTTAGGTTAGAAGACAATTAGGATATATGATGTATATATATACACTAGGTTATAACCCGGGAATACTCCCGGGTTGTGAATCTTTAAATCTAAAAAATAAATATACATCTATATCTATATATATTAATTAATAAAAATATACCATGTAGTTGTGAATCTTTATAACCCGGGAACTTCCCGGGCAGAAAAAATCAATTTATAATCTAATTAAATAAATTAAAAGACATGTTTTCAAACGTTATTAAGTGTTTAAATAAATAAGTTAAAATTTGGTGTCAATAGTATGCGGTACCAATGTTGAAATTAGAAGACATGTTTTCAAACGTTATTTGCCGTAAAATAACACTTTTTTTTTTCCATGGGGCGCCTCCTTCCTTTTCTTTACATGTGCACCCCTATGCTATGCGATACGGTACCGGCTAAGCCAAAGCACTTATGAAGAAATGAGTTGAGCCAAACCACTGTTTTTACCATAATCTCAAAGAAATAAAGGCACTTATGTTTTTACCATTTTTAACCAAAACCCGATTATGAAACCTGACCCAATGCTATCTAAACCGAGTATTTAACACAATTGTACATGAAGCCACACATGACCTAAGTAAAAACATAACAAAAACTTTCAACATCAAACTTTCCACAACAAAACTTTTAAACACATTAAAAGAAGATAATTGAGATATATTTCCTTTTTTAAATAGCCAACAAATCAAATTTTATTAAAATCAGATTAGCATTGTGCTAATCCACATCCAAAAACAACCAGACAACAAACTACATCATAGACCCAAAAAAATTAACATGAAATTTCGCCAGTTTTCCCATGATAAACCAACGGATTTTGACTAATGTTTAACCCATGGGTACGCCAAAACTCTAATTTCCTACTTTAAACTGTCCACCTTAGGTTGTTTACGGTTGAAGATAATATTGTTTTGACTTCACCAAATGCACAACACGACCGTTAGTGTTTTCCCGGACAACAAAACGTCACAAAAAGCACATTTGCCTCATCATGAGTATCCTCTTTCCTTTACCTCCACTACAAATTTTTAATTCGGTTTCTTAAGTTTTTCTAGTTGTAAAGGGCCATAAAACATACAAAAGCAAGATGAGTATATGTAATGTTTTTTTTTTGTATATATAAAGGATAGGTTATAACCCGGGAACTTCCCGGGTAAAAAAATTTATTTACAAAAATTATAAATATATAAATAAAATAAATTCAAAGTGATAAACATATACCTATTTATTCATGGAAGGTATTATTTAATTTTACTTTAAAATCAACCGAATTAATTAATCTTTAAGATTTGTCAAACAGAGTTGAAGGTTTAAATTCCACAAAAACATTGTTAATCAAAAGATTTGTGTAGATAGTGAAATTAAAGATTATATAAACAATAAACATCATAAAGAGTAACAAAAATATTTGGTTTAATTAATTTGATTAGTTGGAAGAATCACTTATAATCAAGATGGTTATCAAATTTTATACGCATATAAAACTTGACTGGGCCGAAAGTACAATTAATAAGCATTAAAACAATATCTTGACCTTTTTACAACGTGTATAATGAATGATCGGGTTTAATCACAACATCATTCAAAGGCTTTTTTTTATTAACCCTTAATAGTATACATATATAACCTAAAAAAAGCCATTCATCAGTAAATTTATATCATTGGCTTCCTCAATATCAGTTTCAAACTTATAAATTCATGTGTCAAATTAATCAATGAAACAAATAAAAATAAGTACTTATGTGTAACTTAATAGACTCTAATCACAAAGATCAAGTAGACTTTCAGTGATGTTTTTAACAAAAAAATGACATTCATCTACATAAAATGAATACCTTCACTTGAGTTTTCTTACTCTTGGTCTTTAATCAGCACAATACCATCTCCCCCATAAAAAGATTTAAAACAACTGCTTGTTTCTCTCCTACAACATACACTAATGAGGGTAACCGTTCATGAGCCATCTGTTTTCTTTTCTTTCTTTTTTTTGATTGAAAAGTGCCTACAATTAATCATAGCTATGTATGTTTGCGAACGGACCTCATATTGGCGGATCATTTGCATCACTTTCTTCTCCTAACTGCCATGATAAACAAAAAAAAATCAAAAAGCTCCGTATCTATAAATTATTTTCATGATTAATATATGTATATAATTAGGACTTCAAGCATAGTCAATTTTAAGATATTAATAGTCACCTTTGCAGTGGGATAATCTGAACATGAAGCATAAAGTGAACCGGTAGGATCCGGTTTGATATCATCAACTTCACCCTGGTGTTAACATTTAATAATAATTTGAATAAAATACATGAATATGAAATTCAAAGATAACACAAAAATATCCTGAAATCAATGACCTTGATTCTCAAAATCAACACTCTATAGAAAGTAAACTAATTTAATAATCTATAATCATTATAATCAATTCTAAAAGGCTGCAAATTAAGAAAACCCTAAAAAAACCAGTGAACGCCACTTTAGAAAAATAATGGCCAAACTTACCTGTGGAAAGGTGTTTGAGAATTGTAGCCAGGTCAGGTGCTTGAAGAAAATTCTTAGAATGAATTAGTCATTCTTTTCTACGATTCACGAATTTGCATAAAATCATCTTCATTTAAGATGCAGTGTCGATAATCCAACATCAGAAGTGTGTCGACACTCTAAGTCCCTAACCTTCAATTTCTTTTTTCATTTGATCAGATATGCGGGTTGCAGATCTGAGACGACAACAGTAATCAAATAACGAAACATCAAAAAGATATCCTAAACTAAATAGAAGGTATAATCGGTTCGGATACACAATACCTAAACAAAAAATGCTGGTATAATCTACCAGCATCATTGATTATGTTCTTCTCGAATCCAGCAAGATCCACAAGTGTAATCCTGCTTGTTCTTGAACTACCAATCCACAGTAATTGCTCTTCTACAGATTGGATCAGGTTTAAGAACCCGTTAAACAAAAAAAAAAAAAAAAAAAACCATTAGATCATCAATTACACGTCGCTATAAAATCACTCAAAGTTTATACCCACATAAAAGATCTATATAACGTATCATATTTAACTACTTTTATGAACAGTTTATTATGTTATGAACTATAAATCAACAAACAAAGAAAAGATGTTCATAGATACCTGATTGTTGCTTTAGTATTTGTTAGGGGTGGATTCACCTATGATCAGTGATCCTCATTTACTGATTGGATCTGGTGATCCTTATTTCTGCTTCAGATAGTGATCCTCAGAAGGGTTGCAGGATCAGGATCATGGATCATGGTAAGGATCCTTATACTAACGATTGTCTACTTTGAATATGGTATTGTTTTGCAGGAGAACCAGCTTGGACTTGGTCTTGGCGAAATTCCTGGAGCATATTCCATGTTTATTCCGCACGTGCTTAGCTAAAAGTGGACGTTATGGAGTCGTGGAGGACTTGCACCATTTGCGGAGTGTTTGTTAGTGTAGTTATTTTCCATTTTTAAAGGGGTAGCGAGCTAATTAGAAAACACTTGGCTATTTTTGGCTACACACACACTCGTACAACTGCTCTCACCTGTTTTCGTTAATTCACTTAGCGATTATACACTTTCTACACAATACACTATAGTGATCCTTGTACTTAGCTCGCTATCATCGAAAGTTGTAATACATTCATTGTTTAATTTGAGTTGGTGATCGGTAGTTTCCATCACCCGAGGTTTTTTATGCCGGAGATCATTCATTGATCAAGGGCTTTTTCCTCGTATAAATCTTTGTGTCACTTGTTCATTTCATTTCTGAGTGATCCTTATTGTTGTTCAATAACTCAAGCATCATTCCCCGTAACAGAGAGTTTGGTTGCATTATCATTGCTTGATTTTTGACCAAAACAGTTTGGCGCCCACCGTGGGGTAATTGGTGCTTCATTCCTAAGAAATTCTTGTTTTTGTGGTCATTTTGGTTCATTGCATCCAAGCAAATGGCTTCATCATCAAAGAACACTTCCAGTGCGATGTCTGCAGTCAATTCGTCTCAGGGCATTCCACCTTTGCCTCCACCACCTTCTGGATCTCAGAAGAATGCCGAGAAGAAACCGACTCCCATTTTCTCAAAACCTCCAACTTTTTCTGCTTCTTATACTCTTACTACTAGTGACTTGTTTACTTTAATTTTGCAGATGAAGGAGCATATACAGCAGCAGGATAAGACCAATGAAAAGATTCTCAGAGAAATTGGAGACATCAAGAAACAGAAGAGATCGGCAGAGGATCATTCCCCATTGATGCCCAGATCTTTGAATTTTGATACTCCGGTCATGACCTCTCAGCCTTCAGTAGTTCCAGATGTTCAATATGTGGGAGGACCAAAAGGAGTGCACTACGGATCATCAGCAATGACTCAGGCTTCAAGATCATACTTCCAACCAGCAGGATCCCTCCCTTAGCATATAGGATCCTTCGCTAGCTCAGGAGGATACTTGGGAGCGCAGCAGATTCAAGGATCCTCGCAGGTTCAAGGATCCTCGCAGGTTCAAGGATCCTCGCAGGTTCAAGGATCCTCGCAGGTTCAAGGATCCTCGTAGGTTCAAGGATCCTCTCAGGTCCATGGATCCTCCCATGTTTAAGGATCCTCTCAGTTTCATGGATCCTTCCAGATTCCAGGATCCTTAAGGAGTTTGCTACCAGGGAATTCAGATATCCATCAAGGAGATTTCATTCCAATGCAAACCATTGCTTCTACTGGTCCTTCAATCATTCCAGAGGCTCAGCAATATGGACTCACATCCGGTGTTCCAAATTTGAACCCAACGGGAGGTAACACTTTCAACAATTCTTATACCACTAACCATGGCCTTATGCAGGATACAGGTATCAATCATGCTATGGCTAGGGAATTGCAAAAGCTGAAGGATATGATATCAAGTGTTCCAGGAGTAGTCAAGCCTATCCCGGAGATTGCGGATGGGAGCCATAAGATATCTCGTTTTGCACCACCCATCTGTGATGCTGAGATACCCAAGAGGTTCCACGTGCCGATCTTGAAGTTATATGATGGTGAAGAACACATAGCACAATACAGGGAGAGGATGGAGATCAATCCTATCCCAGAAAGGTTAAAGGAAGCATGCCTGTGCAAGGGATTTGGGTCCACTCTTACTGGATCGGCTCTTAAATGGCTGCTAAGTCTTCCCCCTTATTCTATTACCTCGTTTGCTAATCTAGTTAACCTGTTTAATAACCAGTTTTCTTGTAGTAGAAAATTTGAGCGTTTAACTAGTGATCTATATAGGATAACCCAAGGTCATAATGAATCATTAAGAGACTATATCACTAAGTTTAGTAAAGAATCCTTGGATATTCCTAACCTGGATATAGCAACGGCTGTAGAAGCCTTTAAAATGGGATTGCTTAAGGATTCATTATTCTATGATGATAAAATGTTATGACACCTTGCAGGAACCTAGATGAGGTAAGAACCTGGGCACTTAGGTTCATCCGGCTAGAGGATGACAAGAGGATCCAGGAGAGGTTAGCAGGATCCTCAAAACAAGAGAAGCAAGGATCCTCATTCAGGAACAATAAGTTCAGATCCTACAACAAATCTGATAACCAGAATGTGCATGCTGTAGAACAGGAAGAGGATGATGAGGATTATCCTCCAATTTCTGAATACTGTTTCTCTGTTGATAACAATGAACTAATTCTTGCGATGCAGAATCTAGGTGATAAAGCCAGGTGGCCGAGAAAAAACGACAAACCAGCTGCAACTAAAGATAAATCAAAATGGTGTGCATACCACGAAGATTTTGGGCATCTCACAGAAGAATGCATTGCATTGAGAAAAGAAATTGGATATTTGTTGAGCAAGGGGCACTTGAAAGAATTATTGGGAAGAAAGAAATCAAGAACTCAGGATCCTGAAAGGATCCCAGAGAAAGCTCCAGCCCCTCCAGCAGACGCACAAGTTATAAACTTCATATCTGGAGGATCAGACATTTGTGGAACATCCTTCTCTGTAGCTAAAAGACATGCAAAGGAAACCAAGATGGATAATGGAGATAGACCCATTCGAACATCCAGTGTCACCAAAGGAAAAATCTTAACTTTTGATGAGGATGATCGTGTTGACATTCAGGATCCTCATCACGATGGTTTGGTTATTACTCTTTTTATTTCTAACCATTTTGTTCGCAGGATCCTTATAGACGGAGGAAGCTCTGTGAATATCATCCAGCTTGATGTTCTTAAGAAGATGAATATTCCTGAATCCGATATCATACCAAGATCCTCAGTGCTTGTGGGATTCAGTGGCGAGACTAAGAATACTCTGGGGGACATTAAACTCCCAATCTATATTGAAGGGCTACATTCATACCAAAAATTTTGTGTTATTGATTGTTTATCTTGTTGTACGTTATCCTTGGCAGGCCTTGGATACACGACATGAAGGCAGTCCCATCTACTTATCATCAATGTGTGAAGCTCTCTAGCCCATGGGGAATCGTGAAAATTGATAATGATCAACAGGAGGCTAAGAACTGCTACACCTCGTCAATGAAACCAACCTCAAAGTCAAGGGAGCAATAGCAATCAAAGCATCCTCCGAGAGGTGTCTTGGAGGCAAGAGAGCAGGATGTAGTAGAGATCCTTATGGATCCTCATGATCCTGAGTCTGGAATTTACATAGGATCAGGGATCCTTGGCGAAATGAAAGAAGACCTAATATCCTTCCTCAAAAGGAGAAAAACTACCTTTGCATGGAAACACGAAGATATGACAGGTATATCTAAAGATATAATCACTCACAAACTTGGCATTGACAGGTCGTTCAAACCAATCCATCAAAAGAGGATTTGCACCAGAAAGAAATGCCATTATCCAGGAAGAGGTAGAAAAGTTGCTCCGAGCAGGTATGATTAGGAGGTCAAGTATCCAAGATGGTTAGCCAATGTGGTTGTAGTTCAAAAGAAAAACGGAAAGTGGAGGGTATGTGTCGATTTTACAGATTTAAATAAGGCATGTCCCAAGGATCCTTTCCCATTACCCCACATTGACTCCATGGTGGATGCAACCGCTGGTCATGAACTGTTAACTTTTATGGATGCTTCATCTGGATTTCAGCAAATTCAGATGGAACCATCTGATCAAGAGGATACATCTTTTATGACTCCAACTGGTATATACTGTTATATTGCTATGCCGTTTGGACTAAGAAATGCAGGTGCAACTTATTAAAGGCTAGTAAATATGATGTTCAAGGATCAGATTGGACACACTATGGAAGTTTATATAGACGACATGGTGGTTAAATCTAAAAAGGCTGAGGATCACCTGAGAGACTTGGAGGAAGCATTCAATATCCTTGACAAATATAACATGAAACTTAATCCTTCCAAGTGTCACTTTGGTGTTAAAGCAGGTAAATTCTTAGGGTATATGGTGATAAAGAGGCACATTGAAGCCAGTCCAGAGCAAATCAAAGCTATAGTGAACATCAAGTCCTCGGCCAACGCAAAGGATGTTTAGAGGCTAACAGGCAGGATTGCAGCTTTGAACAGATTCATATCCAAATCCTCAGAGAAATGCAAAGAGTTCTACGATATTTTGAGGAAGAACAAGAAATTTGATTGGACTGAAAAGCATGAAAATGCTCTCAAAGCTCTTAAGAATTACCTGTCCTCAGCTCCTGCCTTGATGAAACCTGAAAAAGGAGATGTGTTATCCTTATATCTTGCAGTAACCTCAAAAGCAGTAAGTGTCGTCCTTGTTAAGGATCACGAAGGTACACAACATCAAGTTTACTATGTAAGTAAGAGTTTGCTTGATGCTGAATCCAGGTATTCTCATTTGGAAAAACTTATTCTTGCTTTAATCATGGCATCCACTAAATTAAGACATTATTTTGAAACTCATGCCATTATTTTTAAAACTAATTTTCCAATTAAGAATGTTCTCAGGAAACCTGAAATGTCAGGAAGGATGGCTAAGTGTGCAGTGAAGCTTAGTGCTTATGATATAAGATATGAGCCTAGGACAGCCATTAAATCCCAAGCCTTAGCTGACTTTGTGGCAGATTTCAGTAGTGACTTGCAAAGGGAAGCCGAGTTAGAAGTCCAACAGCTAGAGGAAACTAAGGATCATTGGATACTCTATACTGATGGATCCTCTAATGTCAAAGGAATAGGGCTTGGAATACTACTAAAATCGCCACAGGGGGACATAATACCCCACTCTATAGCTTGTGAGTTCCAAACTACTAACAATGAGGCTGAATATGAAGCCTTGATAGCTGGTTTGCAAATTGCTAAGCATATGAGGATCAGGTATCTTGAGGTACATGTAGATTCACTATTAATCACTAATCACTTTAATGGATCATATGCTGTTAAAGGTGAAAAGCTAACCAAATATTTGGAGATAGTCAAAGAATTGGCACTCTCTTTTGTTTCCTTTAGTTTGACACGGGTACCAAGGGAAGAAAATACAGAAGCTGATGCATTGGCTAATTTAGGATCATCTTTGAAGATCCCGGAGGATATAAGTATCCCCATTATCCACATCCTGACCCCTGCTATTGAGGATCATGTGGCTATGGAGATAGGAGAGGATTCTGCAATTATCCCTAGTAATGATACTCAATCTCATTCAGGATCATGGATCCTCCCAATCATGAGATACATACAACATGGAGAGATTCCTATAGGAGAAAACCCTAGGGCTTTCAAAGCTAAGGTATCCCAATTCACAATATTAAATAATATGTTGTATAAAAGATCTCTTGCAGGACCGTACTTAAGATGCATTGAGGATCCTGAAATCCAAGAAGTGTTAAAAGACTTCCATGAAGGAGATTGTGGAAATCACACTAGGGGTAGGGCATTATTCTCAAGGATCCTGAGGACAGGGTACTATTGGCCAACTATGAAGAGAGATGCTGTGGAGTATGCCAAGAAATGTGATCCTTGTCAAAGACACAGTAATATCCTTCATCAACCGGCTGAATTCTTGCATCCTATATCCTCCTCTTGGCCATTTATGAGATGGGGAATGGATATAGTTGGTAAGCTTCCTAAGGCACCTGGTGGAAAAGTGTTCATGCTTGCTATGACTGATTACTTCTCCAAGTGGATAGAGGCTGAAGCCTTTGCCCAAGTCAGAGAAAAGGAAGTTATATCCTTTATTAAAAGAAACATTTTAACTAGATTTGGTATTCCTTCTGAAATTATATGTGATAATGGTTCCCAATTTATTGGGGGCAGAACTACTAACTTTTGTGACAGCTGGGGGATTAAGATGATAACATCAACACCAGTCCACCCACAAGCTAATGGTCAGGCAGAATCATCCAATAAGATCATCATCAACAATTTGAAGAAGAAGCTTGGATCCAAGAAAGGAAAATGGGCAGAAGAACTACCTTATGTTCTTTGGGCTGATAGGACAACTCCTAAGAATGCTACAGGCTAAACTCCATTTTCTTTGGTATTTGGGGCAGAATCAGTGATCCCTACAGAGATGGTGGTTCCAACTGCAAGAACAAGCATTCGTGATCCTGAAGAGAACGCTGAAAACTTGGTTCAAGACTTGGATACTATAGAAGAAATCAGGGATTTGGCAAGGATAAGGATAGCTAGTTATCAACAAAGGATGGCTGGAGCCTACAACAAAAATGTCAGGATCAGGAAATTCCAAGTTGGTGATATGGTACTAAGGAAAGCATTTCAGAATACCACTAATCCTGCTGATGGAAAGTTGGCTCCAAAGTGGGAAGGCCCTTATTTGATTGAAGCTGAGGCAGGAAAGGGGGCATATCGATTGCTAACAATGGAAGGTGATTTGCTACCAAGAGCCTGGAATGCTGTCCACTTGAAGAAATATTTCATGTGATTAGGATCCTCACAGAACAGATGATCCTCACATAAAAAGTATCCTTGAAGGATCCTCACAGAACAGATGATCCTCATCTTGGTAATACCCTAATCTCAAACTATTTCATTATTTTATTCTCTTATATAAGGATAAGGATCCTGCATCCTTTATCCTCCTTTCACTTTACTCTGAGTTTTGAAGGTTCAGGTATCCTTAACAAAGGATTGATTATCCACAGAAGTATCCAGTCGTTTGGGCTTGACCCAGTTGTTTGGGCTTGACCCCAGTTTCGCCAGTAGCGCACGATGATCCTGGTGCAGTTCATGGCAATGGGACCAGTACTCGTTTTAGGGGCTGACAATTTCATTGTACTGGCTGTACCCGGGATCCTACGTATAATGGTAGACGTACCATACATCCGTTCCTAAGGTTTCTAACGTTTTCACGTTAGCTAAGGTTTTGGCATTTTCATGTCACTAAGTTTGGATAGTCGCCAGTGAGGGCCATACCCCAGTTTACACACGATCCTTTGGGCTTGTCCCCAGTTATCCTTTGGGCTTGTCCTCAGTATATTGGGCTTGTCCCCAGAATTGTTGGGCTTGTCCCCAGTTACTAACTCTTATCTTATATTGGCTTAGTCCCAAGTTGTATCCTATTTCAGGTTTTTGGAGACAAACGACCAAGGACCCTTGATCCTTACCTTCCACTAAGGTTTGTCTTTTGGTTATCCTGACTATAATGTTAAAGGTTAGGATCCTAACTTGGATTCTCAGGTATGATCCTTAACTATTTTGATTTTAATCATTATTCATTTGAGTAACCCTTATCCTTTGACAACTGAACTTATGATTCTTAAACTATATTACTTTTCAGGACTTATCGATTATGGGATATGTGATCCTTGATCATATCCTAAACTTTTTGGGGATATTTTTTAAATTTTTTCAAGGCTTGATAAGTTTAAACAAAATGAACATTACAACAGTTGGAAAGTAAAATATTAACAAGGATATCAACACAGGATAAGCTAAAAAGTTAAAGTTATTTTATTCACAAAAGTTTAAACCATTTAAGGTTGTCAAAATTGCCAACCCACATTTCTACCAGCAAAACGTGGTCTGTCCACATGGGTTGGCAAAGGGTGTCCGTTGTTCATTGGTCTAGAAAGTGCAGTAATCAAAAGACGGCATGATCACAATGGCTTCATCCCCCAAACAGAGGATCCCTCCACCATTTGTAATCCTACCTATTGTTCGAAGGATCCATGATCCTTAGCCCTAATTACTATTGTTTGAGTACAACCCATCATTGTTCAACAAAAAACACCATAACCAAAACAAACTAGCAACTTTAAAAAAAAATGGGCTCCGGCTACGTCTAGAAATGTCCTTCATCGCCCATTCATGCAGCTTACACCTTCGCTGCATCATCATCCCCTCCAGCTCCAGTATCCTTCGCCTGATCCTTGCCACTGCCACCGGCTTCAAATGCCAGAACCTCGTCAGCCTCATCTTCATCATCCTCCAACTCAGCCAGCCTAGCCTTCCAGCCTTCCATGTCCTAGCTGCTCCTATCAAAGGCAGGATCCTGAGCTTCTTGAGCCATCTGTAGCTTGGTCTTGTACATGGCAATGGCAGCGGAGACTTTAGCATCCTGTGTGATCTCGTGCTTCTCATAATCAGCATTGATCAGAACCTTGGCCGTCTCAGTTTTGGCATCATGGAGGTCTTTTTCGAGGGAAGCAATCTTGTGATCCTTGAGCACCGCAACTTGCTGGAGGTCCGAATACTTTTGCTCAATGTCTTCAACATTCCCTACATAGTCTTCGATCTCAGCAAATTTCTACAAAGAAGACAATGCAAAGATTAGAGTCAGGTGATCCTCAAGTGGATAGGATAACTAAATTGAGTCGGTGATCCTTACATCATTAAAGTACTCAAGGAATTAATGACGGATCATGGGTAAGCCTTGAAGGTTGTCAGCTTCAGAGGTCTTTCTTTTCTTTCCACCTCTTCCCTTTGAAGTGGTAGCCTTGGGGATTACGACGGAGGGGCTAGCAGCAGACTTTTTCTTTGAGGATCTGACATTGTCAAGATCAGTGATACTAAACTTGGAGGCAGATTTTGAGGATTTACCAGCGCCTACACATTCAAAACAGATAAGTATCCTTATCCTATTTCTATTTAACTATTTATTTAAACCTTTAACTATACAAAAGACAGGATACTTACTTGACATAGTGACATAACCTGAGGATACTTCTTGTGAGTCCTGGGTGTTTGTTTTGAATGACCTTGTTGCAGGATCAAGTCTTCTGAAAGCAGCGAGCCTTTCCTTGGTGGCAGGTGATGGTATAAAGTGTGAAACAGAGATAGCTGTACAACAGAAATAAAAGGGTGTTAGTGATCCTTATACAAAAACAAGGTTATCTGGTGATCCTTCTCAGGATCCTCTATCCTACCATGGGTGGTCCACTTCCTTGGCAGATCCTTTCCATCTGGGATAGAATCCCTTCTGACAAAGAAGAATCGTCGTTTCCAGTTTGTATCATTCTTAGTGGCTTTGAAGATGGGATGTTCTTCACCGGGTTTACGCTTGAATAGATATCGGTGGGATCCAAATGTTGTGAGGTCGTACATCTCTGCCAATTCCTACATTCCTAGAGCAATTCCTTCTTGCTCAATGATCCTCTCAAGGGTATATAAGACCCTCCAGATCATTGGCATAACTTGAATATAGGAGATGCCGGTGATGGAGAAGAAAGACTGGGTGAATTCAGGGAAAGGATACGAGTATCCTATTATGAAAGGAGTGATCGGGAAAGCTACCCAAGTTTCAGAACTGTAATCACTTAGAACGGTGGGATCAAACGGTTTGAAATAGGTGTTCGCCGGAAAACAATGCCGGATTCTGTCTATTTGTGGATCAGTGAAGCAGCACCTTTCATTCGACGAAACTTTGATGATCCCCTTGCTCTTAAGAGGACTGTCCTTCTTGTGATCCTTAGCAGGAGAGGACCTTAACATCATCTTGATTATGAAGAAGGTGAAGAAAGAAGGAGCAGAGAAAGAAAACGTAAAGGAAGAAGAGGAAGAGAGATACCTGCTTGATCTTCGGATATGAATTTAAAGGGAGTTTCTCTTGAATTTAAATGCGGATTGATCCCTATCTCTAACTCCTATTTATAATGATGATTTTGCAGGATAGTCACTTCAGTGACGTCATGTTCGTAACGGCTAGTCCGATTACAACGGCTAGTTATCCGTTGGTTGATTGCGGATAAGAACAAAATACAACTCGTTTATTTACATAGTTACTCCTTATATTTTGGGGGCAATTGTTAGGGGTTGATTCACCTATGATCAGTGATCCTCATTTACTGATTGGATCTAGTGATCCTTATTTCTGCTTCAGATAGTGATCCTCAGGAGGGTTGCAGGATCAGGATCATGGATCATGGTAAGGATCCTTATACTAACGATTGTCTACTTTGAATATGGTATTGTTTTGCAGGAGTACCAGCTTAGACTTGGTCTTGGCGACATTCCTGGAGCATATTCCATGTTTATTCCGCACGTGCTTAGCTAAAAGTGGACGTTATGGAGTCGTGGAGGACTTGCACCATTTGCGGAGTGTTTGTTAGTGTAGTTATTTTCCATTTTTAAAGGGGTAGCGAGCTAATTAGAAAACACTTGGCTATTTTTGGCTACACACACACTCGTACAACTGCTCTCACCTGTTTTCGTTAATTCACTTAGCGATTATACACTTTCTACACAATACACTATAGTGATCCTTGTACTTAACTTGCTATCATCCAAAGTTGTAATATATTCATTGTTTAATTTGAGTTGGTGATCGGTAGTTTCCATCACCCGAGGTTTTTTATGCCGGAGATCATTCATTGATCAAGGGCTTTTTCCTCGTATAAATCTTTGTGTCACTTTTTCATTTCATTTCTGAGTGATCTTTATTGTTGTTCAATAACTCAAGCATCATTCCCCGTAACAGAGAGTTTGGTTGCATTATCATTGCTTGATTTTTGACCAAAACAGTATTCTCATTACTTGGGAAGATGATGGTATATCTATAAATTTGTAAATAAACAAATAAAGCACAAAACTTCGATTTCAGATAACTCACAGATCATCAAACGGAAACCAATTTCAAGTTAAGAATTGATTTACCTTGAAACCACTGATCCAAAGTTGCGCGACACGAATGCAAATCCAACCAATTGTATCTCCTTTGTGTATCACGGAATAAAGGGTTTGCGGTGGAGAGTTCGACAATTAAGGTTTGTAGTTAACACATGATTCCTTCTTCACGGCAATCGAATGGCGAAGAAAGATAATCTGTGATTTTGATGGTGATTTGAGTAGAGAGCGAAAAAGGAAAACAAAAATAGGATTAACACGAATCAAACAGATAACAAAAAAAATCAAATATCAAGAAGGAAGAACATACCTGTGATTAAGATAACGAATCCTCTTCGTCTCCGACCATTGCTCACGTCGTCGTTTCTCTAACCCTATACACCACAATCATCGTCTTCCATACTTTGATCCAAAAGAAACTCTGCGAGGATTACGGTGAAGCGGTGGGAGGGTAGGGTATAAGATTGACAAAAACATGGTATCAATATTAATTATCTTCATAAATAGTATATCCAAAATCAACCCTCCATACTTACATCATCAAAATCCAAGCTTACATACATTCTGTCATAAGCAACCATTCGCTGGTCTAGGTGGGTTGTCCAAATAGTGGAAGCCTCCACTTGAACAACCATCATCAATAATCATCAATAGGTGTTGATGTATCCTTTGCTACCTGTAATACATCAACCATTTATCACAAAAAAAAACAAATGGACTAATTAAATAGGTGTACACAATATTACAAATTCAGAACCAATATATTCTATTAAGTACCAGTTGTCCACAAATCTCGTGTGACCTTCTTGAAACACGATCTGCAACACCGTCCTCATCAAAGGTCACAAAGCCGAACCCCTGTGACCAGATCTCTTAATCACATAATTATTAAGTATCAATCAATTTCGAAACTAAAAAACCCTAAACTCAAAATTCACGATACTCACAACAAAACCTGTAGAAATCAAACACCAAACTCCATAAATAGATACGATTGTGTGACCCGAAAAAAACGACGATGAAGTTTTCAGTTAGGGTTTACAGGGAGAAAAGGAGAGAAAGTTAATCAAACACCAAAATCCATAAATAGATACGATTGCTAACCTGATCTTAAATCGGAATTAGGGTTTGAATCAGTGTGAGAAGAAGAACAGAGCGATGAGCAAAATCTGTATGTATGAAGCATTAGGGTTTGTTAAAAACAATATATAGTATCCGAATTAATGTGAGTCGGTGCAATAAAAACCCAACATCCGAACCTAACAAATACGGATCCCGAGTCCAGCTTTGTCTTAGGCTATTTAGAATGAATTCCCTCCTAAACTCAAAATCCACCTCCACCATAGCTTGCCACATCATCAAAAATGGCCAAAATCACATGCCACATGGCCCAAATCCATCTCATTTATATATATATATATATATATATATATATATAGATAGATATGTATTTATAACCATATTTAGCACACTAAAATATATTCTCTATAACCAATTTTTGTTTCTCTTCTCATACCATATAAGAGGCAACAATAACGTTGAATATTATCTGTTTAATGGCATGACGGATGACATTTATATATTTAAAAAGGAGAGGAAACTTACCAGCCCATATTCCATCTTTGGTGACTATCATAGAGACATAATCCACCGGTGTTAAATAGTTCTTGCAAACCTTACCCCTGCAAAAAAAAAAAAAAACACATTCCCGCCTAAACCACCATCAGCCGCCATCACCCACCTCCACCACCATCAGCACTCACCACCCACCTCCACCACCATCAGCCCTTACCACCCACCTCCACCTCCATCGCCGCTACCCACCTCCACCTCATCTCCCGTGACCCACATAACAACAACCTCAACTCTATTCTAATCTTAAAAAAATGATGGTCACACAAAATCACATCAAACATTCATACAATAACATTCAGTCGCAAACCAAACACTCGCTATTCTTCTTTGTTGTATACTCAAACCACGAACCAGCAACTCAAATTCTTATGTTATCACTAAACACCAACAA
The DNA here is from genome assembly GCF_002127325.2 of Helianthus annuus. NCBI lineage: Eukaryota > Viridiplantae > Streptophyta > Magnoliopsida > Asterales > Asteraceae > Helianthus > Helianthus annuus. The sequence goes on along the minus strand of NC_035440.2, from coordinate 46,217,155 downwards.
CAGTCCAGCTTATCTATTCTCTATTTTGATTCAGATCTGATCCGAAACAGTTTTAAGAAATCTTCGCAACTTCCGTTCTTCGTTCAGCAAAAACAAATCAAAAACAACTTGTCTTTCTTCTGCGTTTTTTTTATTATGAACAAAACCTATCAATAGTCTTTATCTTTATGATTTATCGTTACTCAAGTTCAGATAACAACCTCCTCCACTCTATTCTAATTCAGATCTGCGTAAAAATGAAGATTGCGGACAGAATGTACAGATCCGATTCATATAACTAATTCATATATACTCTTTGAACAATCAAGTATTCACTTCAAAATCGATGTAAAGGTGTCTGATATGTTCAAAACCATTTCAAAAACAAACTGAAAAACACTGATTCTATAAGAAATCAATTGAAATTGATCGATTTAATCCGAATTTTCAATCGACACTCTAAGCTTCAATCGAAACTTGACCGAAAATGTCCAAAACTCAGATTTCACTCAAAATATAATTCAGATCTCAGCAGGCTAACAACTTCTTTACTATTGAACTCATGGTAAGGATTATCGGAGGTCCTCTATTGACAGCTTGTGATGGACTCAAAACACACAACTAAGACTTAAACTCCGAACATCCTTATTATACATACAATAAATCACACCAAAAATGTCAAAACAGATTACAACTATAAAGATTTAAACTAATACAGATAACTCAAAAATCAAATCCTAAAAACTTATATACCTGCTGAGAGGTTAGATTCTTCATTGATATGGTGAAATCTTCACCAATCGACTTGAATCGCCTTCATCTTTTTGAATCGCCAGGGAGAAAGAGAGAGAAAGCAGATGGGATCGAATTTTTTTTTGAGTTTGTGATGAGACCAAGAAACCCTAATTAGATATCCAAATAAAATGGATGGTGTCACGAAGAAGAAGCATGTTTCTCCAATCCGGTTCACACATCGATGGTGTCACGAAGAAGAATCCTAAAATTTCTTGATGAAGAAGATGAAGTTAGTGACATTATTTGAAGAATTGTTACCTGTTTGTTGAATCGTTTGGAGAAGACAGTGATGGATCCAAGTTTGATTTGAAGAGGATGTAGAGTGAAGACAGCGGCTCAAAGAATGATTTAGGGTTTGGAATGAAGCGTGAGAAAGAAGATGGGAGTCAGAAGCAATATAAAGGATCCAAAATTAAAAGCCCGACCCAATCCGTAGTCTTCCGGATCCCGCGTCCAACATAGGTTTTAGTTTGTGTTTTGTGAAAGTTCTTTTGTTTATAGAGAGATTCCATCATTTCCCTCCCAAAATCAAAGACCACTAAACAAATAGATGCCACATCATCAAATTGGCTTCAACATTCAAGGACACATAGCCCACATCATCTCATTTATTAATATATATATAGATTAGGTAATTAGGTTTTATCTCATAAACCCTAATAACTATCACTAATTATCTTTTGGCCCTACAAAGCCCAAATGCGATACGAAGCCCGAAAAACGAAATTTGATTAAATAAGTAATTAAACGTTATATTATTTATAACCCGTATAAATAATAAATCTCGTTTCTCGTGGATATATAATTATTCAAGATAATTATATATTTCGTTCCGTTAATTGTTCGTGGTGACCAGTTAACCAAGTTAAGTGGATTTAATGTTCGTTGCTCAAGGTGTAACTCTTACGGGTCATAGCTTGGTCAGCAGCGTTGACTTATCGAACGCGTACATATAAATCAAACAGGTTGTTGATGATGCAAAGATCCTGTTGCAGTGCTCGGGTGGATAATTCTTCGAATGTCGGTTGCTTCCTACAATTATCTGCAAAAAGTATATATTATCATTATTAGACTCCGATCTGAGTATTACTATATATTTATATAGTGGGTACCTGTCACAACCCCCGATTCCTCTCTTCTGGGAACGGGCGGCCGTGAGCCAGTTGCGGTGGTATCACGTTATTAATTTATTTGGCAGCGGAAATTTCATCAGGACCGTAGTTAGGAAATGTTTTAAATCAGAGTAAACCACCTTATTTTATAATATCAAACACATGGGTGAAACCCAAGTTTTTATTACACACTGAATTACAGGAATAAATCCCACTTTATTGAACTAAACGCTTTCTTTTATTTAGGTAACTTTTATAGCCACTTCTCCAAGCCTTCAGTGCTGTCCAGCTGGCTTCTAGTTTGGCTTTCACATTTTGTTACCTGAAACGCGTTTTAAAAAGGTTTTGTCAGTGGAAAATACTGGTGAATGAATCTCAGTTTAATCAAAAATTATTAATTTAACTTAAACAGTATTGAGGGCGATTACAATGTTTCCATCTACCCAATTACTCATTCAGTAGTGTCACGTCTAACTGAGGGTCATATTACCCATTGGCTAACTCTTCGTCCAATGGTAACGTTACTCACATTTTGTATACAAAACCCCAACATACCGGCAGTAATCGTAGAATTACAAAGACTCAATCACTGCTAAATTACACTGTAAAATAGTTAAGGTTTTACAAAGAGGAGATTACTCACATTGCTATTTTAGGGTTTTCCTTTATGATTTCCTGGTGAATATCTATAATTTACACAAATGCACGTGTGTTAGTATAATAACCCATTTTAACATTAGTAATACCCTCCCCGAGACGGTATTCCAACGACTACGTCGGGCAGAACCACGACAGCCGTTACGGAACCCTAGATCAATCGGGCAGCGTATCTAATACGTCTCCAGGGGTTATAATACTTACATCGTAGCAGAACCTCGCTAATTTAGGGTGTATAATGCCCGACTATAGTGTATACTACTTCAGAATTTTAGAAAGAAAGAAAGTTGTGAGCGACGAAAACTGAAAGCCCGTTGCCTTCTTATATAGGGCTGTAATCGCGATCTCTCGCGGCCCGCGTGGAGTTTGGCCAGGCCTTACGCGGCCCGCATTGACTTAGGTCAATGGCGTAGCTTGGCTGGGTCACCCCCTAGGCTTGACACGCTTCGGACACGTGGCCGCACCGGGCTGTGCCACAATTCTGGGCACTCGCGGCCCGCATCAACTAAACCAAACATGTACGCGGCCCGCTTGGGCTTATGGTTTTGGCGATATCAGGTTTTCCTATGCGCGCGGCCCGCATGAACTTGAGGTGAGGCCCTACGCGGCCCGCCTCAGTTTAACAAATTTTGTTTTTTATTTATTTTATATAGTATAATCTATTTTCGGGCTTGGTTTTCACATACGGGGTACATATAAAGACAAGTTGATATATTTAAAGATATATTAGGGTGTCGGAATTATTATGAGAATGTCGGTTTTACCGAGGGTTGTTATATCCTCCCCACCTTGTTTTAGAGCTCGTCCTCGAGATCTACTGGAACAAGTGTGGATATTTCTTTTTCATTTCCGATTCAAGTTCCCATATGTACTCGGGTCCTCTTTTGGAATTCCATTTCACTTTGACCAGAACTAGTCTTTTATGTTTGAGATTCTTAATTTTCCTATCTTCAATTTGTAGAGGCTTCTCCACAAACTTGAGTTGCTCATTTATCTCTATATCTTTGAGAGGTACTACGAGTGATTTGTCAGCTAAACACTTTTTAAGATTGGATACATGAAACACATCATGTATTCCTGTCATTTCTTCTGGCAGTCGTAGCTGATAAGCTACAGGTCCTATTCTTCGGATAATTTCAAAAGGTCCAATATACCTGGGACTTAGCTTTCCTCTTTTGATGAATCTTACCACTCCTTTCCAGGGTGAAACTTTCAATAATACTTTATCTCCTTCTTGAAATTCTAAGGGTTTACGTCTGTTATCGGCATAACTCTTTTGTCGATCACGTGCTGCTTTCAGTCGTTCCTTGACTTGAATAATTTTATTGGTTGTTTCTTGTACTATCTCGGGTCCAGATAGTTGTTTTTCTTCGATTTCTGCCCAACAGACTGGGGTTCTGCACTTTCGTCCATAAAGTGCTTCGAATGGTGCAGCATTGATACTTGTGTGATAACTGTTATTATAAGAAAATTCTATCAAAGGTAAGTGTTCGTCCCAATTACCTCCAAAATCAATTACACAAGCTCTAAGCATGTCCTCCATCGTCTGAATTGTTCTTTCGCTTTGTCCGTCCGTTTGAGGATGATAAGCGGTGCTTAGGTTTAGCTTAGTTCCCATTGCTCTTTGAAAACTTGACCAAAAATGAGAAGTAAAACGGCTATCTCTATCAGAAACAATTGATAAAGGTATGCCATGTAAAGAAACGATTTCATTTACATACAATTTGGCTAATTGTTCCATACTAAAGGTTTCCTTTATTGGTAAGAAATGAGCTGACTTGGTTAACCTATCTACAATTACCCAGATTGTATCATTTCCTTTCCTTGTTTTAGGCAATTTGGTAACAAAATCCATTGTTATCAATTCCCACTTCCAAACTGGTATTTCTAATTGTTGTAATAAACCTGAGGGTTTCTGGTGTTCAGCTTTGACTTGTGAGCAAGTTAAACATTTAGAAACATAAGCTGCTATATCCTTTTTCATTCCTATCCACCAGAAATTTTTCCTTAAATCCTGGTACATTTTATCACTTCCTGGATGCATCGTATATTTAGATTTATGGGCTTCTTCTAATATACGGTGACGTAAATTTCCTAATTTAGGTATCCACATTCTCTTTTTATGGAACCTCCAAATTCCATCCGTTCCTTGTTCTAATTCCTTAATCATTCCCTTTAGTTTTTCAGTATCTTCCTTGATTACTGATTCTTGTGCTTTTCTAATCTGTTCGTTTAAATCTACTTGCAGATTTAATTTAAGAGAACGTATCTTTTTTGGCTTTTCATAATATTTTCGACTTAAAGCGTCAGCCACCACATTGGCTTTTCCTGCATGATACTGAATATCACAGTCATAATCACTAAGCAATTCCATCCAACGTCTTTGTCTCATATTCAGCTCTTTTTGCCCGAAAACATATCTTAAACTTTTATGATCAGTGAATATGGTAAACTTACTACCATAAAGATAATGTCTCCAAATCTTAAGGGCAAAAATTATGGCTCCTAATTCCAAATCATGGGTCGAATAATTTCCTTCATGACTCTTAAGTTGTCTAGATGCATAAGCTATAACTTTTTGACGTTGCATCAATACGCATCCATAACCTAACTTAGAAGCGTCACAAAAGACTACAAAGTCTTCAGTTCCTTCTGGTAATGCTAGTATGGGTGTATGGGTTAATCTTTGCTTAAGGATTCTAAAGGCTTCTTCTTGTTTTGGTCCCCATTCAAACTTAACAGATTTACAGGTTAACTTAGTTAAAGGAATGGCTATTCTAGAAAAATCTCGAATAAATCTTCTATAATAACCGGCCAATCCTAAGAAACTTCTAACCTCAGTTGGTGACTCAGGGGTTTTCCATTTAGTAATTGCTTCGATCTTTGTTGGATCTACATGAATTCCTTCATGATTCACCAAATGTCCGAGAAATTGCACTTGTTCTAACCAAAACTCGCATTTTGAAAACTTAGTATAAAGCTTTTCTTTTCTTAATAAACTTAAAAGTAAGTGCAAGTGCTTTGCATGCTCTTCTTTGCTTTTAGAGTAAATGAGAATATCATCTATGAAGACAATTATGAATTTATCCAAATATGGCTTACATATTCGGTTCATCATGTCCATAAATGCGGCTGGGGCATTGGTTAAACCAAATGGCATGACAGTAAATTCATAATGACCATACCTTGTTCTGAATGCGGTTTTAGGAATATCTTCTTCCTGTACCTTTAATTGATGATATCCTGATCTTAAATCGATTTTAGAGAAAAATCGAGCTCCTTGAAGTTGATCAAACAAATCATCGATCCTCGGTAATGGGTACCGATTCTTAATCATGACTTTGTTCAATTCCCGGTAGTCAATGCACATACGCATCGATCCGTCCTTCTTTTTGACAAATAATATTGGTGCTCCCCATGGCGATGAACTTGGCTGTATAAATCCTTTTTCCAATAATTTGTCTAATTGTTTCTTCAGTTCTTGCATTTCAGCGGGTGCTAAACGGTAAGGTGCTTTAGCAATTGGTGCTGTTCCTGGTAATAGGTGAATTCTGAATTCGACTTCCCTGTCTGGCGGTAGTCCTGGCAATTCTTCTGGAAAGACATCTGAAAATTGGGATACTACTGGGATATCTTTTAATTCTTTTCCTTTAGTGTTAGTGATTATTGAAATCAAATACACTATAGATCCTTTTCTTATACAACTTGCAGTTTTCATCACAGAGATGAATTTAGTGGATCTAAAAGGTTTATCTCCTTTAATTGAGATCTTTTCACCTCTTGGTGATTTTAATTGAATTGTCTTTTGATCACATAAAATACTGGCTTTATTGGCTATTAACCAATCCATTCCTAACACAACATCAAATCCAGCCAGATTCATTGGGTAAAGGTTTGCAATAAATTTTTGATTAAAAATTTCTATTCTTGCTCCCTGCAAGATTTCAAAAATCCTAACAGTTTCTCCATTTGCAGTTTCCACTAGACATTCTTGTGGTAGTTTAGTTAATGATTGATTTAGGAGTTTGCAAAACGAAGTATTAATAAAACTTTGGTTTGCACCAGAGTCAAATAATACTTTAGCAAAAATATCATTAACTAAAAACGTACCAGCAATGACGTCTGGGATCATCTTGGCTTCGTCTGCAGTCAAAACAAATGCTCTAGCATTTCTAGTGTTCTGGTTGTTTGCAGCTGGGGTCAATTTTGGGCAGTTTGTCTTGATATGACCTGGTTCCCCACAGTTGAAGCATACCCTGCTATTGGCTTTCTTCCTGCAATCTTCTTCCTTGTGACCTGAGATTTTGCAGAAATTGCAGTATATGGAGCATTTTCCAGAATGCTTCCTTTTGCAATACTTGCAATAAGGTGCAGATGTAGAACCTACATTCCTACGGTTGAAATTCTTAGAACGGAGTTCTTGGGTAAGCCTTTGGGATAAGTTTTTCCTCTGATCTTCTTCCCTAGTACGGATTAGTTCATCTGTCAAGGTATTGGCTAGTTCTACAGCTTCTTCTATGGTTTGAGGTCTAGCTGCCTTGACTACATGCCTAATCTCCCCAATTAATCCCCAGATATAACGGGAGATTAACACTGGTTCTGGTGATGCAAGGGTTGGTACCATCCTAGCATATTCAAAGAATGTGGTAGTGTAACCTTTACTGTCTACCCCGGTCATTCTAAGATTTAGGAACTTATTTGCTATCTGTTCTTTTTCATTGGGAGGGCAGAATTTCCTTTCTACCATGTTCTTGAATTCTTCCCATTCCATATTATAAATCCTATCACTTCCTCTGGATTGGAGGATAGTGTTCCACCATTCTAAGGCTGCATTTTTAAACAGATTTGAAGCAAACATTATTTTATCTTCTTCAGCACACTTGCTTATTTTCAGAACTGCCTCAGTTTTCTCTATCCAGCGTAAAGCTGCAATGGGTCCTTCATTGCCCGAGAATTCAATTGGTTTGCAGGACCAGAATTCCTTGTAAGAACAACCATGTGGCATGGTTCTTCTTCTTTTGGGAACGGGCGCTTGAAGTATGGGTCCATTGTTCACGCTGTTTTCTGGTTCAGTTGGTCGCTTACTGCTATGCTTACTTTTATTATTCGCTTCCTGAACTGTTTGAATAATAAATGGCATTGCATCTATAATTCCCTGTGCCACAATATGCTGAACGGCACTATTATCCATTTGGTTTCCGTTGTTATTATTGTCCGAATTCTCATTAACCACGTTAATGTTACTCTGGTTATCGTTATTCAGATTTTCTTGATTTCCCGCGTCGGCCATCTGAATTTTAGACATTTACCAAATATTAATATCACAAATAATATTTATATATAGCCAATCACATGACACGCACTTGTTAACCAAAAGCGTCGAGCATTGCAACTTTTACTCTTTTTATATAGTATGCATCAATACACACCAGTACAGAAATAAAAATTTACAGTACCGACTGAAATGTAAAGCTACAAGACTAATAGTATGCATCCGTAGTTTTTTTTTTTTTTTTTTTTTTTTTTTTTACACATACACACATATATTATTATATTATTATTACTACCGTCTTGTCATCACATTCACTGATATGGATTCATCCAGAAATCCATATTGCGCTCGTCGTACTTCCAGACGAGACGCTCTCCCACCTGTCGCATTCGATCAGTGCTTTCTAAAATTTCCTCCCCAAAAGTCCTAAGTTCCTGGACATTTTCTGCACTCATTGGGGGTGCAGGTTCTAGGACTGGGTTTGGAAACTGAGGTACGGGTTCCTGATACGGAGCCTGGTAAGGATATGGGTTCTCTAAAATTTCCCTAACGTATGCATCACTAATGTTATAGGGATCTTGAGGATCTAACCCTGGATAAGCTCCTAAGTTGGGTATTGGCACATTTTCCTGTATTGGGTTTTGTTGCACGTAGTCCCTAACATCGTCCCACCAGGGGTCGTAATTGTTTGGGTCTAGAGGATCAGGTGCAGGTACCCTAGGTATTTCCTCCGGGTTGTAATCAGGCATTTCTATCTGGTCTTCTATTTCCATGGGTTGGTCAGGATTTTGTGGTTGTGGTGCTAACATTTGTTCCAGGTTTGGGTTAGCAGCAGTGGTTGCTAAAATATGGATATTAGCGATACCCCTATTGAGCATATCCTGATTATAAGCATCAGTTTCTCTTTTTTGCTGCGGCTAACACTCGCTGTTCCTGCAACTTTTTCATTCTTTTCCTACGCTCATGCGCTCCTCTACTGAACCATCCCCTCTTTTTCTGAGGAAATGGCTCTTCAGACTGAGCCTTAAACACAAAGATCCCTTCTTCTATGTCAGCAGAATACCCTGAGAGGGCAGGCTGAGAAGAGGAGGTGCCTTCGCTCCTAGGCGAACCAGACAGTTGACGATAGGCGTCAGAAGGTCCTTGGTCACTCATACTGTAAACTAACAAATAGTCAGATAACACATAGCAAGAAATACAATTATACACGTATTTCCATAATTTATTTCCTAACACTTTGAATTTTGATGTCAGCAGAACACTTCTGTGGCTGAATCAGTGGCATAGCTCTGATTCCATCTCCTGTCACAACCCCCGATTCCTCTCTTCTGGGAACGGGCGGCCGTGAGCCAGTTGCGGTGGTATCACGTTATTAATTTATTTGGCAGCGGAAATTTCATCAGGACCGTAGTTAGGAAATGTTTTAAATCAGAGTAAACCACCTTATTTTATAATATCAAACACATGGGTGAAACCCAAGTTTTTATTACACACTGAATTACAGGAATAAATCCCACTTTATTGAACTAAACGCTTTCTTTTATTTAGGTAACTTTTATAGCCACTTCTCCAAGCCTTCAGTGCTGTCCAGCTGGCTTCTAGTTTGGCTTTCACATTTTGTTACCTGAAACGCGTTTTAAAAAGGTTTTGTCAGTGGAAAATACTGGTGAATGAATCTCAGTTTAATCAAAAATTATTAATTTAACTTAAACAGTATTGAGGGCGATTACAATTTTTCCATCTACCCAATTACTCATTCAGTAGTGTCACGTCTGACTGAGGGTCATATTACCCATTGGCTAACTCTTCGTCCAATGGTAACGTTACTCACATTTTGTATACAAAACCCCAACATACCGGCAGTAATCGTAGAATTACAAAGACTCAATCACTGCTAAATTACACTGTAAAATAGTTAAGGTTTTACAAAGAGGAGATTACTCACATTGCTATTTTAGGGTTTTCCTTTATGATTTCCTGGTGAATATCTATAATTTACACAAATGCACGTGTGTTAGTATAATAACCCATTTTAACATTAGTAATACCCTCCCCGAGACGGTATTCCAACGACTACGTCGGGCAGAACCACGACAGCCGTTACGGAACCCTAGATCAATCGGGCAGCGTATCTAATACGTCTCCAGGGGTTATAATACTTACATCGTAGCAGAACCTCGCTAATTTAGGGTGTATAATGCCCGGCTATAGTGTATACTACTTCAGAATTTTAGAAAGAAAGAAAGTTGTGAGCGACGAAAACTGAAAGCCCGTTGCCTTCTTATATAGGGCTGTAATCGCGATCTCTCGCGGCCCGCGTGGAGTTTGGCCAGGCCTTACGCGGCCCGCATTGACTTAGGTCAATGGCGTAGCTTGGCTGGGTCACCCCCTAGGCTTGACACGCTTCAGACACGTGGCCGCACCGGGCTGTGCCACAATTCTGGGCACTCGCGGCCCGCATCAACTAAACCAAACATGTACGCGGCCCGCTTGGGCTTATGGTTTTGGCGATATCAGGTTTTCCTATGCGCGCGGCCCGCATGAACTTGAGGTGAGGCCCTACGCGGCCCGCCTCAGTTTAACAAATTTTGTTTTTTATTTATTTTATATAGTATAATCTATTTTCGGGCTTGGTTTTCACATACGGGGTACATATAAAGACAAGTTGATATATTTAAAGATATATTAGGGTGTCGGAATTATTATGAGAATGTCGGTTTTACCGAGGGTTGTTATAGTACCCGCACGTTGTGAATGAAGCTCGGTACATATGCAAAAGAGATTATAGTGGATATGGCTTGAATTTAAACACCATATATATATATATAATAAGAGACATAATATTGAAGTGGTCCAGAGAACATGAATAAAAAAGATAATAGACACAATTTAATAATATAAAAAGATGCTTGAGTTCAATTTGACTTCAACAATATTCATTCCCAAAAACCCTTAGATCACATTGTTTACCTGTACATTTGTAGCAAAGAAAGTTCTCTCTGCAAATAACAATTAGCATAAATATTTATAAAGTTTGATATTATGACATTCAGGTAGGTTACTTATGAATGTTATTTTTTGAAAGATGATCTGTTTACAAAATTAAGTATGTGACTAAACTTCTGAACTTAAAAACTGGTAGGTTACTAAACGTGCTATGTAATACATACCATGTATGTTGGTAAGGGCTATGCCCTCAATGGGATGTTACTAAACGTGGTATGTAATACATACTATGTATGTTGGTAAGGGCTATGCCCTCAATGGGATGTTTAAATTAAATGTAATGGCAGTCAAGAAAGACATGAATAAAGTTGTTACTACTCCTACTTATATGGTTGAGTTTTCCGATTCGAATAAATGGCATGGTAGACTAGGTCACGTAAATTTTAATTCAATGCGTCGTTTAATTAATTTAAAATGTATACCAACATTCCATATTGATTCACATTTAAAATGTGAAACATGTGTACTTACAAGATCATCATAAAAAACGGCTGAATGAATAACCGAACCCCTTAATTTTATTCACACCAATATTTGTGATTTAAAAGCGGTACCCACAAGAGGAGGAAATAAGTACTTTATCACGTTTATTGATGACTGTACTAAATGTTGCTATTATATATATTTATTTAAAGTAAAGACGAAGCAATAAATAAATTTATCTTTTATAAAAATGAAGTTTAGAATCAACTTATAAAGAAGATAAAAGCTATGAGAAGGGATCGAGGAGGCGAATATGTTGCACCTTTTGCTGATTTATGCGCAAAAAGTGGCATTATACATGAGTGTACATCTGCTTATTCACCACAATCAAATGGCATGGCTGAACGAAAGAACCGTACATTGAAAGAAATGATGAACGCCATGTTGATCAGTTCTGGGGTGAGCCAGGACATGTGGGGGGACGCCATTCTCTTGGCTAATTATTTGTTAAATAAGATACCACTCAAAAAGAGGAACGAAACTCCATATGAGTTATGGAAAGTAAGAAAGCCTTCATACAAATACTTGAAAGTGTGGGGGGCTAGGTGATGGTACCACCTCCTAAGGCTCTTAGGATAGAACCAAAAACTGTTGATTGCATATTCATTGGGTATGCGCATCAAAGTAGTGCGCATCATTTTCTTGTACATGAGTCCAAGAATCCAGATGTCCACAAACACACTATAATGGAGGCGAATCCTATCATTGTCTCGTACTTTGAAAATGTGTTCCATTTGCAAGGATAAACACATACAACTTCATCAACACCGAATTTTGAAGTAGGTGAAAGTTCATCCACACAAGTTGATGATATAATTCATGATAAGACACATGAACGGCCTGAGGTTGACGAGAGTGATCGTAAGCAAAGCAAAAGGCTAAGGGTTGAAAAATCCTTTGGTCCAGACTTCGTTAGCTATATGGTTGAGGGCGAGCCCAATACATATCGCGAAGCGGTTTCCTCTTCGGAAGGACCTCAATGGAAAGAAGCAATAAAGAATGAAATTGATTATATATTGCAAAATCATACTTGGGAGCTAGTAGATCTTCCACCTGGTTGTAAACCACTCGGATATCGTTGGATATTCAAAAGGAAGATGAAAACTGATGGAAGGATTTAGACGAAAAGAAGGTCTAGATTACTTTGATACTTACTCACCCGTGACACGCATAACTTCCATAAGATTGGTTCTTGCTATAGCAGCTTTAAGAAATTTGGAAGTTCATCAAATGGATGTTAAAACCGCATTTCTAAATGGCGATAGAAGAAGAGATTTACATGGAGCAACCTGAAGGTTTCTCCGCCCCAGGTCAAGAGGGTAAAGGTTGTAAACTTGTCAAGTCTTTATATGGGTTGAAGCAAGCTCCAAAACCATGGCACCAAAAATTTGATCATGTCATGATTGACAACGGTTTCAAAATAAATAAGTGTGACAAATGTGTTTATTTCAAAGACACAAATGAAGGTTATGTGATCTTATACCTTTATGTAGACGATATGCTTATCATTGGAAGTAATAATAAAATGATCAAAGCTACTAAAAGCATTTTGAAAGCAAGATTTGACATGAAAGACATGAGTTTAGCGGATGTGATTCTTGCAGTAAAAATCATTAGAACTCGAGGGGGTCTTGTGTTAAGTGAATCTCACCATGTGGATAAGATTTTTGAAAAATTCAATTTGGGAGATACGAGTTTAGCTCGAACTCCAGTTGATACCTCCCAACATTTAACTAAAAATAGAGGAGAGGGAGTTGCTCAATTAGAGTACTAAAGAATTATTGGCAGTCTAATGTATCTAATGACATGTACTAGACCCGACTTGGCATACACGATTAGTAGGCAAAGTAGATATACTAGCAATCCAAGTCATGAACATTGGAAAAGTATAACAAGGGTGCTTAGATACATAAGATACACAAGAGATTATGGGTTGCGTTATACCCGACAACCAGCAGTGATTGAAGGGTACATTGATGCAAACTGGATATTGGGTATAAAAGATTCCAAGTCAACAAGTGGTTACGTGTTTACACTTGGAGGAAAGACTATAACTTGGAAGTCATCTAAGCAAACTGTTATAGCAAGATCCACTATGGAATCTGAATTTATCGCCTTGGATAAGTCAGGAGAGGAGGCGGAATGGCTACGTCAATTCGTGGAATATATTCCAAGATGGCCAAAGCCTTTGCCAGCCATATGTATAAATTGTGATAGCCAATCAGCGATTGATAGAGGTCAAAGCTCGATGTACAATGGCATATCAAGGCATATTAAACATAGACACAACACGGTACGACAACTACTCTCAACGGGTGTAATCACAATTGATTATGCGAGATCAAAAACCGTGGAAACAAATGAGAATATGAGAGAAACCTAACTTAGTTGACTGGTGATCCCAAGATGTAATTTCAGTAGGACAACTTAATCATATTACAAAGTGGAGTCACTGTGGGGGAGTACCCCAAACCAAATAAAAAGGAGTTATATACTTCCTAGTCCATTCCAATTAGTGACAATGAAGTGAGGTTAAGCATATTAAGGTTAGCAATTTCAGGAAATCAAATAACCATGATGCTTTTAATGATTCATGGGAATCACCTACGTGAGAAAGAAGTAGGGTCGCTTCGAATGGCGTTGTGGGGTGCGTAATCCTAGAGCTCTCACAGAACCGGGCCAGTGTTCCAGGACCATAATAGGACACGACAATGAGGGGTTGGCCAGACTAGGGAGAGTATTGTGTGAAGTGTATTGTATTGTCGTTTACACAAATGGGGGTATGTTCAAGGACATCGCGTCTACAAAACGCTAGTAAGCTAAGTATGTTTCACAAAAGAAGGTTCAAAGGTAACAACATACCTATCTTGAAATATTCAACTATTGAATGCTTCACAAAAGAAGGTTCAACGGTAACAACCTACCTATCTTGAAATATTCAACTACTGAATTGTGTCATTGAAACTTGTAAGTGAAGATCTATTTCCATTCATATGGGGAATTGTTGGAAATTTTGTGAAAATAGCAATTTTCACAAATATAGGAAATGCATTTTTCTTAATTTTAGACTAGAAATAAATATAAGAAACTGAGGGGATTTTATGTATTTATTTATGGGTTTGTGCTTTATGTTGGAAGAGCTTCACAACGAACTAAACCACGTCCAAAACAGAGCTAAGATGACTGAGATATCGATGCACAAAGTTTGGTCTATTTGAAACTTTGAATGCTGAAATAATAGGAAAGTGGCACATTGTCCCACATAGGAGGAGAGATGAAACTTAAAGTGTTATTTAAATGGGAACACTCCATCCTTATTGTTTCATGGAAGCACACACTAGTGCACGTGTGCAGACCCATAGGATAGCGCACGATCGTGAGACAAAATGGCGTACGCGCATCAGCTTGTCTGTTCGCGCGCGTAACGGAAGCTTCCCAGACTTTAGTGATAGAGCAATTTCACTTCAGCATTTAAAAAGACGAGTCAACGACTTTGACTAAAAATTAAATGACGAATTAAAGTGTATTGAAGATGTATAATGCAATTTAATTCTCCCATTTAATTCGGTTTTTGCCGTCTCATCTCAGATGTATAAATACAGCATCATATCCATTGCAGAAGACACCAGCAACACCAACATCATATGAGAAATTCCCCCAACATACTTTTGATCTTTTTGCTTCTTGTCTCAAGGTATTCTTCGGGTTCTCGAGCCAACTCCGACAGTACTCCTGCTCCGGCTGTTGTACCCCGGGAAACAAAACGAGTTTTCTTGGGAGACTCGGAATTTGTTTTAAGGGCACTGTGTTAAACACAAACCTCAACCATGGATTTTTTTCCTACTTTATCTTTTGTTGTAATTTGATTTATTTTAGTTGTAATAGTTTAGAAATTTCCTGCTTTCTTTAATTTCAGTATTGTAATCATTTAATCAAATTGTTTTATTTAAATTACACGCGAACAGCTCCTACAGTTTATGGGGTGAATTGAGTTGTTTTTCACATTATGAAATTTTTGCGAACATAAATTATAAGAAAGAATCAATGATATACATATTCATGTAGCAATTAACGCTATAAATTTTATGCATTATATGTTACAAAGTCCTATTCCGTTACACAATTAGTGATAGCTAGGGTTGAGTATTTGGCAAGAACCGGACCGACCTGGAAGAAACCCGACCCGAAAACCATCAGATCAAGGACCGATATTGAACAACAGTCAACAGTGGATCAAGAATTTTTACTTAGCGGGAGCACAAGTGTAAAAATATGGTTGAAACTATATATAAATGCCCCTAAGATACATGTTGGAATTGTTCTTTAGGTGATTTAATCTTTTAAAAACTGTCAATTACATTCATTTAAAACACTTTCGGGTATGTGCTTCTTTATCCACGGCACCTATTACACAATCATTTATAAGACGTACACAATTTAATAAAGAAGCATACAAATTCAAGTGTTAGCAATAAAAAGAAAACCAATAAAACTTACGAATCAGCAAAAGCCTTTTTAATTCAAGAAGCAAAGTTGGAAATTTTTACCTAGCAAGCATTAATTTTTTCTTCGACTTCTTCAATTGGTCTTTGATCTTATGCAACTCATCCTTGTTCACATAACAAGCAATTATTACATATAACACATCATCTTACATTTCTCTCTTGATCATATTATGCTTCTTATGGATGCCCTCTGGTAAATGTATGCCAGCAATATAGTGTGTCTCATCTGTTTCATAGAAAGTCTCCTCGTAGTATGTCCTCTTCTTTGTTCTTCCTTCAATGAAGAAAGTGTCGTTAATGAAATATGTGTTCACGTCCCCTCTCTCCAGTCCACGCATTGTTCTCCCCAGTCCTTGCATTCTTAATGACACACGTAGGCCTTGCGTGGTCAACTTCATCTTCACCTCTTCAGGCATACTCATGGTTATGAGTAGGCTATGACCATATACCTGATCCATATCAGTATCCTCACTCCTATAAATCGAGAATGAATTAATCGGTGACAACATCGCTATTGCAGGGCATAGTTCCTTGCCTAGAATCGATCGGTCAAAAAACATATCTGAACAACAAACAAGATGTATTATTAGAATACATTTCCATCCATTTAATTTCAACATAGGTGAAATTAACGAATTTACCATAGTAAATCCAACTGCGTTTAGTGGTGATGTCGCGGAAACTAGTGATGATGTTAGCACCGATGTTAGCTATGATGTCTTCTTTGCTAGGCTGCTTTAACATTCCATCTTTCATCTCT
Source organism: Helianthus annuus (assembly GCF_002127325.2). Classification (NCBI taxonomy): domain Eukaryota; kingdom Viridiplantae; phylum Streptophyta; class Magnoliopsida; order Asterales; family Asteraceae; genus Helianthus; species Helianthus annuus. The sequence continues at coordinate 46,200,586 of NC_035440.2, read as the reverse complement.
TCTTTGATATCACTACTGGTCTTGCCTTGGATCAGCAACATGTCGTGTTCATCATCGGTCCCTTCCTCCATTTCAAGTGATACAAGCAAGGGTTCATCATGATCCGATCCATGTATGTTCAGACTTAAGCTTCTATCGCAAGGATACATCTCCATTTCGAATTCAAGTGATGAAATTATGGGTGACAGGCTTCTTAGACATGATTGATTATAGGAAACTGAAATGAAACAATATTCTTTAGATATCATCATAATTATAGAGGAAACTGAAATGAAACAATATTCTTTAGATATCATTTAAGGGTCTACAGACAAAGTAACAGACAAGAAAAGAAGAAGAAATCCACCATCTTTTGGCACAGTAGAATAACTTCGGTAGATGCTAAGAAAACAAGGTGCAGAGACGACTTTTGGACGGAACGATCTTGTAACTAGGTTCCAAACAATGTGACGGAGCGAGGAAGCCATCTCCGTGCAATCTAATGCACCGATTGTTAAAGCTAATTTTGCTCCGTTAGGTAACTAGGTTGTGCTCCTTCACTTAGTCGGTTGTAGTGGACCTTCCCCCGACCGGTCTACCCGATGTTGATGCATTTTTTGTGTGTCTGTTACTAGTCTTGTAATTATGTGTATTTTGTACGGTCTTTATTAATTATCGAGTCTGTATTCGCAGTCGACCAAGTCGGATATCCTCCTATCCGCTTGGGTCTGACTTGTTTGTCTCTCTTTATATGTATTGGTTGTAAAAACAATGCATGTCGCATACTAAGGGTAATTCTGTCATTTATGTTTTATGTTATCTGTGCCATCTGTTTCTGCAATCTGTTGTGCAGAAACAGGTATCAACATTGCAGGCCTTGGCGAAACACTTTGTTTCGTCAAAGACATGTCGACGAAACAGAGATAGCATCTTTGGTTCTGTTTCGTCAAGGTGGTCAACGAATCACATGTGATTCGTTGACTGTTGGGCTTGTTACTGGGCCTTCTTCTGTTTCGTCGGCCCACTCTCAGTTTCGTCAAGATGATAAGCCCATCTGCTATATAAGGCACAGGTATGTCACAGTTTAGACCACAGATGAGAGAATACCCTTCAAGCTTGTAAGAACTGTGTTTGTATCAGTTGTTATATCTCATCCAGTTAATCAAAAGAGTGTGTTTCTTTGGTTAACCATTGTGTTCATTGTGTTCTATGTTTGATTGGCTAAGTTAAGTGGATTTCGCACACTTAACTTTGTTTGTTATAAACAAGGATTTTGTGGTGAAAATCGATCCTCCGATTTCGGGACCTACAATTGGTATCAGAGCTTTGGCTCTTTTCCTTGTTTAAAACCAAACATTGTTGTGTTTTATGAAGTTGGTTTTAAGTGTTTTTCAAGAAACTGCTATTGTGATATTCATATTTAAAAAAAAAAAAAAAAATTCTTGAAAATCAGTAAAAACCTTGTTATTTTGCTAAAAGTTTTATCTAAATCCTTGTTATATTACATGTTCACATGTTAAAGTTTTGGTTTTTATTAAAAGTTTGAGCAAAATTTGTGTTCGAAAATTTATCCGGTGATATTTTGGCCGGAATCATCATATCGTTCATCCAATATTCATAGTGTTCTTCATTGTCTTCAAACTGGTCTTGAATATCTATCTGAGTTTGATCTTGTTTGATTTTGAATTAAGATGTTTGTTGTTTATTATATCATTGTTTGACTTATGTGTACAATGCCATAATGATTTACTGAAAAAGAAGCCTTGAAAAGAAGAAAAGCATGGCCATGAGTTGAAAAATGATGTCATGTGTCAGATTGGATAAGTTTCCCTTGAAAATATCTCACCAAACCTTATCTTTATGTCAACATGAATCCATCATCCACGAAACAAATTGAATTTTGTCACTTTGATTTCTCCAGGTTTTGTAACATTTAATTACATACATTCAGTTTCGTCGGTCAACTTCATTCCTTGTTTCGTCGCACACAAAGTCCATTCTGTTTCATTGAATGATTTATTTCGTCGAACTCAATTTAATCAACCAAGTTTCGTCAATTTAATCAACCAGTTTCGTCGACATCACTTCAAACACAAATCTGTTTCGTTACTTCAAACACAAATCTGTTTCGTCGCGGAAAACACAAATCTGTTTCGTCGCAGAAAATAACATCAATCTGTTTCGTCGCAAAAAGCAAACCAGTTTCGTCGCATAACATCAATCTGTTTCGTCGCAGAAAAGGCAAACCAGTTTCGTCGCAAAATCTGTTTTGTCGCATAAAATTCTTAACTCAGTTTCGTCGCATAAAAGGGCAAGGCAAACCAGTTTCGTCGCAAAATCTGTTTCGTCGCATTAAAATTCTTAAATCAGTTTCGTCGCAAAATCTGTTTCGTCGCATAAAATTCTTAAATCAGTTTCGTCGCAAAATCAGTTTCTTCGCATAAAATTCTTAAATCAGTTTCGTCCCAAAAAAAAAAAAAATGATTGGGCTTATTTTAAAATTAGACGACTGATCTGTTATTAGTGAATCGGCTTAATTTATTGGGCTTATTCAAAAAATTGTTGCATTTTGTGGGCTGGGGGACTAATTCATTTTGGTGGGCTTGTGTAACATTTTTTTTAACAAGATCCTAGTTGGGCCTCACCAGATCGTATCGTGGGCGTTAATCACTAAAAATTGAGGTTTATTTGTCTATCATTTTTCGTGAAAGTGGTTTTGGCCGAAATACATATTTCGTGGATCAGTATTTTTCGTGAGTTGCAAAGTGGGGTCGGGTATTCGCGGAGTTAATTTGAATCGCGCTTCTAAATATCATGGTTTCATCAAAAATTTAGTGTGTGATCAGGAACTTTATTCAATACATCAATTATGAGTTATACTGAAATGTACCTGCCTGGTTTTGCTCCTTCAGCTCCACCTCCGGTTTTCGATCCGAGTGCCTATCATCCACCGGCGCATATGAGTGCTCAAGCTCAGGCTTATTCTGCACCTCATTTGAGTACTCCTTATATTCCTATTCCAACACCCCAACCTCCACCTCAAGTTAATACTACTCAACCTCAGTTCGATCCGAGGGCTTATATTCCCGTTCCATCACAACCACAAGTCCAACCACAAACATTTGGAAGACCTTTTGATGCAAATGCCTATATTCCAAAAACACCTCAAGCTCAACCTCAAAAAGGCAACCAAAATCCTTTCATAAATCAAACAAGTACATCCACGTCCAACTCAAATCAAACTGATGAAAGGTGTGATTGGTCTGTACAATTTGGAAGTGGAGATCAAGGAGGAACTGTGTTTTATGCTGAAATTGTCAAGGATGTCAATGATGGTGAATCATCATGAAATGATGATAGTTCGGGATACAGTGGTAGTACTGATGAAGATGGGTCAGGTGTGAGTGATTACAGTTCGGAATCGGACGTGAAGGAGGGAATGGATTCTGAAGCTGATAATTTGTCGAATGATGCTGACAAGAAATCTGACTTAATCAAGAAAGCTAGCTGATGCTACATCGAAAGAAATGGAGAAGATTCTCACTGAAGATGGATCTTTCTCTTCTCAGACTGCCTTCATGGCTAATGTCACAGCTTCTACAAGTCAGGTAAAATTTGAAACTCCTAGCATATGTAGTGATTGTGCTAAGATGAAACATGAATGTGCTGAATTGAAACGTGAATCTGAAACGGTTCATAGTCACAATCAGAGTTTGGTTATTGAACTGTCAAAGTGCAAAGAGGCAAATATGGCTCTGGTTAGAAACGAGAAGGAATTTAAATCTGTTATTGAAACCTTAAAGAAAAGTGTTTCCGAAGTGAGCAAAGTTGTTTATCATAAGCAAGTTAGCATTAACGATTACATTAACATTGTTGAGGAAACCAAAAAGGAATTAGCCATTGCCAAATGCGAGCATGATGCTATCAAGCAAAAGTTGGAGAGTTATTCTAACTCCCGATTTGTGCTCGATCACATCATAGACGTTCAAAAACTGAAAGGGAACGTGAAAGGCGTTGGGTATAAGGCGTGTCCACCCCCTTTGAGACACAACTATACCAAAATGCCCGATGAAGAGGATATGCCTCGTTTTGAACCATCTGTACCTCTCGATTATGAGGATATTACAACTGGTTTAGGTTTCAAAACGGACAATTCATCGGAGGGCTCATCTGATAACAAAGAAAAGTCATCATGTGCTTCAAATCAAAGTCCTCCAACCATTGAGGACTATGATTCTTCAGATGATGAATCAGATGTAAGTGACCAGGATGAATCACTTGATGAGACGAAAGGAGTAGAAATTCCAATTGAGAATCATATTCTTTGTGATCCTCCTACTCCTGCTGTGCAAACTGTTGCCAAGCAAGTGATAGATCCTGTCAAGAATATCAAGGATGACAAAGAATGTATGTTTGTTGTCAAAAGTAATAACTTGTTGTATACTTTAGTCGGTGATAGTAAAATTTATTCAGACAAAAATTTTCCAATCAAAAACGTCAATCAATCTTCGATTAACAAAGTGTTTGAAGATACTACAAACAAGTTTTAGGGAAAGACAATTCCAGGAGTCATTGTAACTCAATGTGACCTAATTCCAAAAGCTGAAATCAGAAAACAATTTGGAAAACAGAAATCACCGACAAAGCAACAACCAATTGCTCTTAAGGGTAAACAAAAACAACGAGCTCCAAAGCCAAAGGCTAAGGTTGATTCTAAAGGAGCTCGTTACAAGAAGAAAACAAAAGACGTTAAGTTTGTGGCCTCCAAAGGTACTGATAAAGTGGAGACATTTGAAAATAAGTCAAATACCGATTTTGTTCAAAAAGTCAACATTTTGAAACGTGATAGTGATAACAATTACACCCAACACACAAACGGGTGTGAAGCTAGTACCTTTGGGTCTACAACTTCTACGTCAGGTCGTCGATCAAATTCTCCTAAGTTTGTTGAAAGGAGAACTTGTTTCAAATGCGGGAAATTTGGGCACATCATTAAAGACTGCATAAACTCGCCCAAACCAAATTTTGTTGAAAGAGCCCCACCTGAAAAGGTTCACCCACAACGTCGTCCTGCTTCACCAAAACATGATAAACAAACTGTTAAAGAACAAGAAACAAAACAACGACGTCAAAACGTCAAAGCTGTTGAAAAGGCTTTAAAATCTGAAGCCAAAACGATCAAAAGGAAACCTAGTTTGTCACAACCATTAAGACCAGAAATTGTACATAATACATAATCTGGTAAACGGAAACAAGCTTGGAGACCTAAATCGGGTGAAAGTTCAGGGGGAGGTGCTGTGTTTGAAAACCTTCAAGAAATTGAAATTACATTTCTTGATTCTCAGGGGCAACCCAAGTCTATGAAGGCTTGGGTCCCCCTCTCCAACTAATCTCTGAGTGAGTGTGCAGGAAGTTCCAGGAGGAACTATCGATAGTCATAGGATTGTTGATAGTGGAGCGTCCTTGCACAAGACAGGCGACAGAAGAAACTGTTGCCTTTGATGGAGAGAAAAAGAAAAAGTTGACAGAATTGTCTGTTGAAAGAAATTGGCAGCTTCGACAAAATGAAAAATCATTTCAAAATGTGATTGTTAAAGGCTTTGATCGGGTCCCCAGGATAGATTCAAATCTGTGATAATGTACGCACCTGCAGCACGTCTGAAGTTCATAATTCACAAGATGAACGTGCAGTGTACATTTCTTCGCGGTGTGATTGAAGAAAATGTGTTTGTTGAACAAACCAACCGGGTGTGCGGATGCCTTGGCGTGGATTAAACAACCGCACACTACTTCTCAAAGAGAAAGACAAAGACCTTCGCTGGTGCAATTGGAAGACCAGCCGGACCTGGAGGTTTCTGATCTTGTTGCTGTGAAGAGATTTCTCAGTAGCTACAAAATCGACTTTGAAGTCCACACCGGGTGGATAGCCAGTTTGGGAGAGCGCTCAGATTTCTGGCAATGCATGAAGCAGTTGCAGAATACGGTTTTAAATTTCTAATCTCTCCTATACTTTGTCGATATTTAAGCTGCTTTTTGATTTATTATCTCGTACAGCACTCTTTGGCCAGACACGTTGATCTCAAATATCACCTCACACGTGATTGTTTCACTATGAAACTCGTCAATGTTGTCATGGTACACACCGCTTACCGACGTGCAAACTGATTTTTCCAAAATTCGATAAATCAATTCTGATTAAAAGTAATTTTGGCAAACGGCATGGAGGTAAAACATGAGTTAATCCGACATCGGGAAATCGCTTTTGTAAATATCTTTGTGTCTTTTAAATTTATCTTAGTTTGTTGATTTTAGGGGGAGTAAATCCAAATTTTAAAAATCCAAAAACATCGAAAAATTTTAAAAACATAAAAACAATAGAAAAACAAAAATGAGTTTCCTGGCGAGAAAAAGAGAAAATGATAGTACATCAGTGGTCTGTCTAAACCTCTTTGAACTGAATGCTAAATGAAAAACGATAAGCAGCTCTATATAAGATATATCGGTAGGCTCACAATCATTTTAAAGCGTGCAGGGTGATATAAACCTAAATCGACTGAAGACCAGGTGGGAACCATTCATTGGCATATGGTCTGAGTACCGAAATTTCGTTTGAGAGATTGCCGAGGTTCTGAGATATTCGGTCTTTATGCTGTCTTATCATCTGGGTATCATGGTTGTATCTTTTTCCGAAAAATAACGGGGACGTAAGTCTAGATCTTCCATGATACTATACATACGTGTACATACTGCATTCGACCTCAATAAGTGATAAACAATCACATGTCCAAACAAATAAGTGATAATATATCACATTTATCCGGGAGTCAAGTTCGTCTCTTTGCTGTACGAAAGTACTGACCTGTTCACGGACTTGCTCCTGGGCCCTCATGCATCGAAAATCAAGTTTCTCATCAATAAGTGATTCTATCACATAGGGCTTGTTTTCAAATCAAAATAAGTGGGAATCTCACATCATATACGGTCAAACAGATGATAAACGGTATACTCACCGGTAAGATGAACTCTCGTGCATACCTTGATACGGGAATGTGTCATGTGTGGATGAACACCGGTCGGTAAGTATAAATCATACCTTAACGTATCCCCTCGCCATGATTACATCTGATAAGTTGAGCTTATGTGGACAACAATACCGATATCGTTATAGGATGCTTATCTTAATGTGAACTAATTGAACAACAAGAGCGTTTTGGCGTGACCGTACACTGATATGATTCTCTTACCCTCGAAACTCGCAAAAAGAATGTCTGTATATATTTATTTACTGCTTTCAGTTTCTGCATCTTTGTATATATTTATTTATTGTTTTCCGTCTTTACATTTGAAAAATGAAAAATACCAAAAAGATTTTAGGTGTGTTTTAATATAAACTTTATAAAATCCAAAGAGATTTTGCTTCTAGTTTATTTTTGATTGACCGATGTTGGAACTCGAGTCTATCCTACCCATAGTTATCGATAGCGAATAGCGACAAATAGCGAGGAGGTACCTATATGCTACGTAACGATAGCGACGAAATAGCGCCCGCTATTTTGTGTTTAGCGATAAGGTAGTTAAAAATTTAAGAAATAAAAAATAGCTAATTTTTTATATATATATATATATAATGTTAATTTTATACTTTTTATGTATAGATTTTGAAGTTTAAGGATCAAATGTAAATTAGTGATGATAGAGAGGGTTAAATGTTAAAATACACAAACTATTTTTACACTTTTATGTAATTTTTTACAAGTTTTAGGGACTATATGTTAACTAGTGAAAAGATAGAGGGCTTAAAGGTTAAAATCCAAAAATTTATTTAACCCTAAAAAGCTAAAACAGAGACCGCAACCGCTCTTTTTCTTCTTCTCTTCTTCTTCCTGACTTCCGGTAGGTTTCCGGCAGAATTACAGCACCGGAGCCGGAATTCGTGGTCGGAATCCCGCTACAATCACGCTATTCAGTCGCTACATACAGATTGCGAGACCTTGGCGCTTCGCTACTAGCGAACGCTATCTGCGCTATCAATAACTATGATCCTACCCAAAATCCTGATCGAAAGCCAGAAAACAATTGCACCTTCATAAACAGTCGAAGTTAACAAGTTTTGAAAGTTAAAGGATTAAAACTGAACATTTTCTAAACTTTCAAACTGTTGTAGGTTGGTAGTTGATTGTGAAATGGTCACATGTGTCGTTTGTTTATGGAAACTATATTCCAAGCGGTTGTTCTCATTATGCGTTTAGATTTCTTGCATGTGCAGATGCTAAAGGCGAGGAGAACATGTTCGATGACAAGCTTCGGAATGAAGACACGACGTGAAGGCACTCAAAAGATAATGATGATAAAGTTGCCGCTGACCCACTCATCAACACCATAAGGATCTGAAGAATTAAAGATCAAAAGATTCACGAGCATGACTCAAAGGAGAGTTCATTCTAAGGGGGAGTTTGTTAACACACTTCCTACATGAAATGGGGAGTTTGTTGATACACTTTCTTCTTACGACGCGTGAAGACTTTGAAGATCCTCCGACATGAAAGACACAGAAGACGAACAATCACAGAAGACGAACCATCACGAGTAGCGTCCAAGGGGGAGTTTGTTGATACACTTTATGTGGACGCGACTCGGCTCGGTTCGACTCGGTTCGGTTCGACTTGGTTTCGACACGGTTAGGTCCGGCTCAAGCCCGACGTCACGACATTCCTCCGTCGTGCGCCCCAGAGTTCGACACGCGAAGCACGGAGAGCCGCGGCTTTTCCCGCCAACACATCACCATGACATCACCTTAGTGATGTCATGATGATGTCACTTTTTTGTCTTATGTTGAAATGGTGAAAATCTTCATTTGACGAAACACACTGCTATAGGCCGAAACCTTCACATTTGGGCCGAAACTATTTTGGGCTTTGACTTTGTTTTGAGCCAAACTAGTATTGACGAAACACAAATGGTTTTGTAATGAAAGTGACGAAACAGAATGTGTTTCGTCGACTTAGTGTGTTTCGCCGAGGACTTTTTTGTTTCGTCAGTCTGTGTCTGTGTCTAGTATAAATACCCCTCTCAGTTTCTGTGTGAAACAGATGAGAGACCTGTGAGACTTAGTGAAACTCTGTAAACATTGTTTGTATATGTTTCGGGTTGTACTCATCCCTAATCAATAGATATTGAATCTTTTGGTTACGCGTGTGTTTTACACTTTGTTTGGTTTGCACCGTCACGAGGATTCCGCACCCGTTACCGTGTTTGTGATAAACAAGGATAGGTTTACGTTATCGATTGTGATAAACAATGGTTAACCAAAGAAACACACTCTTTTGATTAACTGGATGAGATATAACAACTGATACAAACACAGTTCTTACAAGCTTGAAGGGTATTCTCTCATCTCTGGTCTAAACTGTGACATACCTGTGCCTTATATAGCAGATGGGCTTATCATCTTGACGAAACTGAGAGTGGGCCGACGAAATAGAAGAAGGCCCAGTAACAAGCCCAACAGTCAACGAATCACATGTGATTCGTTGACCACCTTGATGAAACAGAACCAAAGATACTATCTCTGTTTCGTCGACATGTAAACTGGTATGATTCCTTATCCTTGAAACTTGCAAAAATTGCATCTGTACAGTTGTTTACCTTGTCTATTTAAATTGCTTTTAGTTTAGTTTTCAGCGTTTTAAGAATTATTTGTAGTGTAGTGTTTAAGTTTTTTTTTGATTATTCCAAAGATGTTGCTTGGTGTTTATGACCGGAAGCCTGAAACCTACTTCATAAATCGTTCTTGTTTTTGAGAACTCAATCTAGTGTAAAAATGGTAAATTGCTAAAACTTGTGTGCAGTATGCAAAATGTGTCATGCCTTGGTGATCTTGAAACAGAAGTCGACGAATCAAATCCATGGTCGACGAAACAGATTGGTGTTGACGAAACAGGTCTTGGTCAAAGTCAAATTATGAGTCTTGGTCAGCCTTTGGTCAATCTGTTTCATGTTTGACGAAATAGACTGTCTCGTCGAAGACATTGACGAAACAGGGAGCCCAAGTCTGTTTCGCCATGGGCTAATTTCACAGGCCCAAGGTCAGGCCCACTTTTTGTTTCGTCAAAGCCCATCACGTGATTCGTCAACTTCTATTTCGCCAAAAAGTAGAGTCGGTGTATAAAAGTCCTTGATGTCAGAGGAGTTGGTTACTTTTTTCAAACCTCTCAAGTGCAAGTGTTCATCTCCTCTCCCAAACACTAAAACCCACTGTTGAGAAAACACCATTTTTCACTCATATCTACGGATTTTCATCAGAATCTCACAAAAATCAAAGGTGCAATGTTGTTTATTGTCATGTTTTTAGTTTTTTGGCACCGTCGGATTTTATCCGAAATCGTCGGAACCCACCTCTGTGACCGAATTCTTGTTCGATATTACATGCTTTGATATTGAACTTGTTTAGTTTCCCTTTTTGACTGTAAAATCTAAGTGTATGTATGTTTGTTTTGCCTATGATTCGGTTTGGGTTTTGGATGAAAAACAGAGTATTGTTTTGCCATATGAATGTTAAAGTTCTTGAATGGTTTTGACTGAAAACAGAGCATTTGTAAATCTTATGATAGATTTATAACTTGTTTTTGGATTATCCACTGTATTGTAGTTGATTTGTGATAATCTACACTTGATGTAACTGCTATTTGGCGAAACACCCAAAAATCTCTAACCCTAACTCCGGCGAATCTGAACGTCGACGAATCAAACATTTGGGGAAACAGACAGTCGGCGAATCAGATCTTTGACGAATCAAATAGTCAACGAATCAGATCCTTGACGAATCACAATCTTCTGTTTCGTCAATGGCTTGTTTGGCGAATCAGATTGGTCAACGAATCAGAACTGGTCAACAACCAAGTTCTGTTTCGTCAAATGCAATTTCTGTTTCGTCAAAGGATCATTTGACGAATCAGAGTGGGTCAACAAAACAGATTTGGTCAACAAGCAGGCTCTGTTTCGTCAAACCATTTCCTGTTTCGTCAATGATTTCTGTTTCGCCGACCATGCCTTAGAAAATTTTACAGTTTGCAATTTGTTCACAGTGGACATGGTTTGACAGTCTATCTGTCAAATGGATACATGAACTTGTATCCATACATGTCCAAATGTATATGTAAGTGATTGTTACTTATTGTGGACGTTTTCAAATTGCAGATGGCACCGAAAGAAGGTAAAAGGGAGCCGGCAACCAAGAAGGAAAATAAGACAGAGGAGGAAATTATGTCCGAAAAACGCCATAACCAGATTGCTTACTTGGACCCAGAGGAGAAACTTACTGAATTAAAGGACATTACCAAGTGGATCCGGGAATCTCGTATCAACTATGCGGTTACGTTCTCAATGCCAGTATACAAGTCTCTCGTCAAGGCGTTCTGGGATTCGGCGAATGTTGGCGAGATTGATGGTAAAGAAGTCATCAGTGGACGTGTTGAAAATGTGGATGTGGTCGTGTCCCCCGATATTCTAAATGAAGTTCTTCAGCTACAAGATAGTCCGGACGCCCCAGTTTCTGTTCCGATTAGGTGTACGCGAGGCTGTTTATTACGGATGAAATGCACCGGAGATATCTTTAGTATGCAAATTAACAAGGGTGATCTGCCGCTAAGATATAAGTTTCTGCTACACGTTCTGATCCAGTGTTTGAGCAACAAACGGGCCGGTTACGACATGGCTAGCAACGAACTCGTGGGTCTTATGGTGGCCTTAGTGCTAAACAAACCGTTTAGCATTTCAAGGTTCATCTTTGAGAACATGAAGGAGAATTTAACAAGGACTGGAAAGAACAGGACCATTGGAAGCAAGTATTGGATGTATCCACGTTTTCTGCAGATGATAATGAATGTTCAACATCCAAGTCTTCCAAAAGCAGACAACGATGTGCTGAAGATAGAAGCTATGAACTTCCACTCCTTACGACTCATCAAGAACTTAGCTCATAAAAGATACAAGGAGAGCGTTCCTCCAAGAAAATTATTTGGTGCTCTTCATAACACAGCGTACGTTGCTCCTGCAGACAACAAGTGGCGTCATGAAGATAGCCAATCTGATGATGATGAGCCTGAGTTAAAGAGAATGATGAGTGAGAAGTTTGGTCCTGAACCAGTTGTGTCTGATGAATCGGACAGTGATGATGATGGTGATGAAGGTGGTGATGGTGGTGATGCTGGTGCCGTTGGTGCATCAAGCGTAGGAACTACTGGTGGTACCTCAACAGGGGGAGTGTCAGTTGGTGACACATCAGCCGGTGGTGATGATGAGGCTGATTCAGATTCTGATGATGATCTCTTACTTGAACCTGGATACGAGATGTATCTGGATGAACGCGGGGTACGAAGATACAGAAAGATCAGACAGGAAAATGATCCAGAATATGTTCCTTCTGATCCTGAAACGGAAAGTGCAAGAAAAAGGAAAGCCGGAAAATCAGCAGAGCATCAGAAGAAAAAGAAAGCTCGAAAATACTTGAGTACCTCCTCCCGAGGTTCTGTGCCACAAGCTCCTATTCCAGAACCACCTGTAGTCTCTTCTCCTCCTGCAGCTCAAACCGTATCTCCGCAGCATATTCCACAACGATCCATGGCTGCTGCAATCAGAGCAACCACTTCTCAACAACCTAGTAGTGAATGTCAAAGGATCTACTCGGAGATGACTCAAGAAGAAAAGAATGATTTTCTGTTCCGTCAATATGAGGCTGCAGCAGACCGCATTCAAAGACAGACTGCTTTCATTCGTATCACGAAGAATGATCAAATCCATCATCAGGTAGAGATTGATAGGTTGAAAGCTACAGTTGGTGAACAGCAAGCTACTATCCAACGCCAACAAGCAGAGCTCGATCTTCTTAAAGCTGAAAATGAAAGGATGAAAGCTTCCGAAGCTGAAAGGGATAGAAGGAGTCCGGTTCTCCAAAAATTGGCCGAAGACCTGAGAAATAGATGTGATGTGATAAAAGAGTGGTATGACTCGCGAAATACCACAATACTTGAAGGGGCTAGGAAGATGAGTGTTAACTTCGATTTTCTCCGCAAACGAGTTGCTACTTTGTGGGAGGATAGGTGTAAGCAGCAAGAAATTCCGCAGAAAAGGGATGAAGATCCTGAGGATCAAGGGAATCCTGATTCAGCTGCTACACCACAACAGCCCCCAGCTGGTACATCATCTGCTGTAGTCGTTTATCAGCCGTCAGTGATAGGGTCATCTGAAGGGGCGTCCAGTGGTACAGTCGGTGAAGAACAATTACTTGAAGCTTTAGCTGGTACACCTCCTGTCCCTAGTTCAGTTGATTTAGCATTGCAGGTTGTGCATCCGGTTACCGGAGAATCTCTTGAAGAGGGTGAGATTGTTGATGATCTCACGCCTCAACAATTGATCACTTTGAAAGCAATGCGAGACGTTGATGATGAGGAAATTGAAAAGATGCCGAGTGAGCCGAAATCTGCGAGTGTTGAAAATGTTGATGAGATTGTCTTTGAAGGTGAAGTGAAGAAATCATCATATGTGAGACAAGATGGTACCGAATTTGCTCCGTTTGATGAGGACTGGTTGAAAGACAGCGTTGAAGATATTGATGAACACCTGAAAAACTGTGATACTTCAGAGAATGCCACAGATGCGTTCGCTGCGTGGCGTCAACGGTTTTTGTCAAAGGTTTCAAAGCCAGTTCAAGAGGCTACACAAGTTGATTTCTTACAGCTAGAAAAGGCTAAGCCAAGTGGGCGAATACTGTGTTGGATGTTTGTTAAGGAAATTCACTGTGTTGCGATCAAGAGGGAGTTCGGGATCCAGTATTTTAGGTCGCTGCTGAGCATCTTATCTTTGCCATTTTATGATGTGGCTGCCTTGACAAAGATAGATCTCATTAATCGCTCAAAATTTGATGGTGCGACGCTATTTGAACGATTGATTCGAATGAACAAGAAATCGGGGTGGAAAGACAAGTCTTACAAGCCTCAGTTCCCCAGACATCAACAGATAAAGTTCACGCTTGATCCGGAAACCAACACCGGGAGATACAGGCTTGTGTACGAGCCAGTGAGAGTGGTTGAGAAGATTCCGTTAATGCCGATGCAGCAGGATTTTCTTGGTGATATGCGCTTATGGTGCTATGATTCAGACACGCATGAGGCAGTTATTGTTTTCAATGATGATAAGAACTTCAGGTTATTGGATCCAATGTGGTTGGTGAATATGTCTGCATCCGACATCGCCAAGTTGTACAGGCACGACATCTTTTATGAAGACAAGGACGCACACCAGGCACTGAAGTTTCAGCGCGTTGCTTGCTACTGCTATTACAGGGGAATCCATTCGGGCAGTTCCTGGTCCGAACATCACTGAAGAAGAAAGATATGAAGACCGAAGACAAGCAACAGACAAGGGGTTGTTTGTTGATGCATTTTTTGTGTGTCTGTTACTAGTCTTGTAATTATGTGTATTTTGTACGGTCTTTATTAATTATTGAGTCTATTTTCGCAGTCGACCAAGTTGGATATCCTCCTATCCGCTTGGGTCTGACTTGTTTGTCTCTCTTTATATGTATTGGTTGTAAAAACAATGCATGTCGCATACTAAGGGTAATTCTGTCATTTATGTTTTATGTTATCTGTGCCATCTGTTTCTGCAATCTGTTGTGCAGAAACAGGTATCAACATTGCAGGCCTTGGCGAAACACTTTGTTTCGTCAAAGACATGTCGACAAAACAGAGATAGTATCTTTGGTTCTGTTTCGTCAAGGTGGTCAACGAATCACATGTGATTCGTTGAATGTTGGGCTTGTTACTGGGCCTTCTTCTGTTTCGTCGGCCCACTCTCAGTTTCTTCAAGATGATAAGCCCATCTGCTATATAAGGCACAGGTATGTCACAGTTTAGACCAGAGATGAGAGAATACCCTTCAAGCTTGTAAGAACTGTGTTTGTATCAGTTGTTATATCTCATCCAGTTAATCAAAAGAGTGTGTTTCTTTGGTTAACCATTGTGTTCATTGTGTTCTATGTTTGATTGGCTAAGTTAAGTGGATTCCGCACACTTAACTTTGTTTGTTATAAACAAGGATTTTGTGGTGAAAATCGATCCTCCGATTTCGGGACCTACACCCGATACGCATGGTTTACCATGTGTAGTTCTGGAGACCTAAGGACTATCCTCCACGTGGTTTACGACGATGAAAGATAATGAATAAAACCACGTGATTCGATGAAGATAAAGGTTTATGATATGAACACGATAAGATGAAAAGATAAAGATTAGATAAGATTGCTTAAGACGATAGGCACTCTCTTAGGATTGTTTACTTGATCATGTTGTAGTGTTTGGATCATAACTTGCAATAACATGAAACACATGATTTGATAAATTAACGATATTTTACTTGTTTTATAATTTACCCTTTATCTTACTAAGCTTTAAAAAGCTGACATTTGTTTTCGAAAATCGATGTGTATCATTTTCAGGTTAGTTACGATTGTTAGACATGAAGCTGTTGGGGAATGAGTAGAGAAACTGTGGCAAGACGTGACGAATTTAGATGATTCGTTTATTTTATAATTTATATATAAAGGTTCGTTTATGATTCTGTTGCAATGTACGACGAGTAACACCCATTTTTTTATATAGTGAAATCATTTTTCTTAATGTTTTTTATGTAAACATATGACTGGGAGTTTCCGCTGTGAAAGAAATTATTGAAATCTAATATTTTATTAAAGAAAATGCGGGGTGTTACACTATGTGTGCAGAACTATTTTAATGGCTTTTTGTGTAGAGAATTTACTTTTCGACATTAATAATGGCTTTTTGTGCAGAGTCCACTGAAATGTCTCCTGCAAAGTCAGAACATTCTCTGCATAATTCAGAAAAGGCTACAAGAAAGAAAAGAATCGCCATTCACAATGACTTTTGCATTATTTGTGAAGTTTTTTTTAGTCTAACATTACTAGTGATTATGTTTTTGAAAGAAGCATTACTTTGGTAAAAAAACTCGTGCTTCTTTATCCACACAATCATTTATAAGATGTCCACAATTTAATAAAGAAGCAGATAAAATCAAGTGTTAAAAAAAAAAAAAAAAAAAAAAAAAAAAACTTACGAATCAGCAAAGCCTTTTTAATTCAAGAAACAAAGTTGGAATTTTTACCTAGCAAGCATTAATTTTTTCTTCGACTTCTTCAATTGGTCTTTGATCTTATGCAACTCATCCTTGTTCACATAACAAGCAATTATTACATATAACACATCATCTATCATTTCTCTCTTGATCATATTATGCTTCTTATGGATGCCCTCTGGTAAATGTATGCCAGCAATATAGTGTGTCTCATCTGTTACAAAGAAATTGGTGTCGTTACCATCAACCGTATCGTAGTATTTTCTCTTCTTTGTTTTTCCTTCAATGAACAAAGTGTCGTTATTGAAATATGTCTTCACGTCCCCTCTCTCCAGTCCACGCATTGTTCTCCCCAGTCCATGCATTCTTAATGACACAAGTAGGCCATGCGTGGTCAACTTCATCCTCACGTCTTCAGGCATACTCATGGTTATGAGTAGGCTATTAGCATATACCAGATCCATGTCAGTACTCTCACTCCTATAAATCGAGAATGAATTAATCGGTGACAACGTCGCTATTGCTGGGCATAGTTCCTTGCCTAGAATCGATCGGTCAAAAAACATATCTGAACAACAAACAATATGTATTATTA